>NC_137242.1:24319803-25519803 GCF_051294905.1 Botryllus schlosseri | reverse complement strand
CCTCCATGCCAAACAATGATAATTATAACCGGTTAGGATTGTGTGTATTTTCGATTCTGGAATGCCCAAAAATAGCTAGTGTTGTTCTGTCTTGCAGTCCTATACTAATTCGTGCATTTTTTCACTAGGGTTTTATTGCTACGATTAACTATATAGCCTAACTGAGAGAGAAAAAAAATTGTTATTGGTCAACCGTGTAAATGAATACCTAACAAAAATGCAATTAGATGAAACATGGTACAGGCTGAAGATGAGGAAGGTAGAGATGACATAATGCTGTTGTCAAATTCGAGCCACCCACTGATGTTGATATAATAATAATATCTAGCAAATCGCAATGAATACAATGGCAGTAAAAGTACCAGTGATTGCATCCATTGATTTTAATTTATATCGGAATACTTTGTCTTGTCTGGCATTGAACCAGGTGGTCCACTTCAGCGGTTTTATTTATGTCAAGGTTTGGTTGTGCTTTGCTTAATTTCCAAATCAATATTGATATGCAAAATACCAAATTATGTTTAAGGTGATATTGGCCTACAACTGGCACTGTATTCTTTGTGGTTGCATAAAAGGTACACATTTGAATTTTCCACATAAGGAATGATACTCGGGTACTCGACTCAACTCAGAGCTTAATACTTGATACCGCCCAGTCCTAGTTATCTTACGCATCAAATTTCTTAGTAAACATTTTTTCGATTTTTCCGACAGGCTTCCGCTCCCAATATATGCACAAAGTCGTGTCGAGAGTACCGGAAAGCTGTCTGCTGATTTGTCTGGGCCTGGTCGTGGGGGGAATCGCGTACGCCATCAACCCGCAACATCAGATCGACAAACTCTTGTTCAACCCCGACACCTTTTTCCTTTTTATTTTACCGCCCATTGTGTTAGAGGCCGGATATTTCATGCCGAAAGAACCGTTTTTCGACAATCTCGGGAGTATCTTGGTGTACGCGATCGCCGGGACGCTGTTTAACGCATTTGCGATCGGATTATCTCTATTCGGAGTGTATTCGGCGAATTGTATGCCAGGTGGGTTCGCTTTTCTGTCATCACGCCAGACTTGTTCAAACTACTGGATTTTGAAAATGCCCTACCAAAACTGGAACTAGAACTACTCACTTTTCAAAACCCTCGACTAGAACTAGAACTACTCACTTTTCTAAACTGCCGTAACAACTGGAACTAGAATTACTTTTCTAAACTTGCTACTGGAACTAAAACTAGAGCTACTCAAATTTCTAAACTCACAACTAGAACTAGAATTACTCACTATTCAAAACTCACAACTAGAACTGGAATTACTCACTTTTCTAAACTCGCCACTAGAACTAAAACTAGAGCTACTCAATGTTTCTAAACTCACAACTAGAACTAGAACTGCTCCCTTTTCAAAACTCACAGCTTGAACTACTACTCGCTTATTAAAATGCGCAACTAGAATTTATTCACTTTTCAAAACTCACAACTGGAACTAGAATTACTTTTCTAAACTTGCTACTGGAACTAAAACTAGAGCTACTCAAATTTCTAAACTCACAACTAGAACTAGAATTACTCACTATTCAAAACTCACAACTAGAACTGGAATTACTCACTTTTCTAAACTCGCCACTAGAACTAAAACTAGAGCTACTCAATGTTTCTAAACTCACAACTAGAACTAGAACTGCTCCCTTTTCAAAACTCACAGCTTGAACTACTACTCGCTTATTAAAATGCGCAACTAGAATTTATTCACTAGTTTCAACACTCACAACTTGAACTAGAACTACTCGCTTTTCAAAATGTGCAGCTAAAACTAGAATTACTCACTTTTCAAAATGCTCAACTAGAACTAGAACTACTAAAAAAACAGTAAGTAGTTGACTGTGAACTAACTTGATTGGTAGTTTGTACAAGTCTTATCCCATGGCTTTGCCTGATACGAACTGAAATTTAATTAATTTTAACTATTTATTTATTTGTCAGGCATGACCGAACTCACTCTTCTTCAGTGCCTTCTCTTCGGCAGTATTATATCCGCGGTGGATCCCGTCGCCGTGATATCGGTGTTTGAGGAAATTCACGTTAACATTGTGTTATACATATGTGTCTTCGGGGAATCGTTACTCAACGACGGTGTCGCTGTGGTACGTATTGGTTTATTATCATTATTATTATTGGTTCATTATGATGTCATAGGCATGCAATTTCAAATAATCGAAGCTTGCAGAGCTCATTGCACTATTTTAAGATGATACACAAACTCCTTCCATCTATGTACCTTGGGGTCAACTTTTATTATATATATATATATATCTTAGCCTATATTTATTTCATGCTGGTGACGTCATAATTGGTGATACCACTGTTGATATATATAAAATAGGGCTGTTCAAAAAAAAACTTTTTATTCAGATTTCACTGGCTGCTTGATAAAATTTTTAGGTTGGTGAAAACAACGCTGCACACCAACTTTGGCTCAATTCCAACCACTAGAAGCGATTTTCTTGCAGTGGAAAGCTTCAAATTTATACTTAAAAAACAAATAAATATATGTTCAAAATTTTTCTATTAACCCCATACAATTGTTAGGCTATCAGTAGAGATGATGCACACCAAATTTTGCTCAATTCCAACCACTAGAAGCTAAGTTATTGCAGTAGAAATGTATGTAGACAACTTGTTTCGTACAAGTTATATGTGAAAGTTTTGAAATTGTGCCGATCTGAGACGCCAAAAAGGTAGAGAACCACTGGTCTGTGGATTTCCTTTTATCTCTCGTGTATCAATTCCGAATTCGCCTTAGACGCGAATGCATCGATGATAATGCAGTTTGGATGTAATTATTTCGGATCTTTATGGAACGAATTATCAGCAGTTTGTTGTTGAAATGCATCCTTCAGTCGAATTTAAGTAATCGAGTAGCTTCCTTGTATCATGTAGCCTATGTCTCCTATTTCATGATGCAGAAAATATTATTAGACTTGGTAGGGGAGAGTGGGTAGGTATGGGCCACTGCCATATCTGGTGACTGTGACATCACATATGCTTGACAAGCTGTGTGATTGTTACAAAAAGGCTCCAGACTCACCCATGTTTCTTACAGCCATGAGGTCAGCGGAGTTTTTGACTCAGCTGGAGATATATAATTTTTGCGGTCTAAAGTAAATTTATTTGAAAATAGGGAATTTGGGTTTGAGTCCACATATGTGCATGTTTGGATTAGACTTATTTCTGGTGTGAAAGCTATAGAAATATGCTATCTATAGAGTATAGTTTTAATGCTTTGTCAATCTCTCGGATCTTGAAATTATGGTAAGAATCCCCAAGATGGAGTGTCTGAGGTATGGGCCTTTTAGCAGGTTGGGATATGGGCCGGCCCATACCTCAATAGGCTGGGGTATGGGACAGCATAGCATATACCTGAAATCAATATTTGATTGATCCTATTAAATATATTTATCTCTAGAATACAGAAGGTGTTGGTCTTATCCCTCCCATATACAATCACTTGAAAGTAAATCATGAAACCCATAAAAAGGCCAGTTTTCAGAATCAGATCTGAGCTTGGCAATATGAAACGTTAAAGTATGAGAGGTATCAAAAAGATAAGCATGCGGTCCGTACAAAATTGGTAGAGCTACATTAAACAGGTATATATATGGAAAAACAAGGGATTAGTCTCACCTGAAAAAGATTTAAAAATCGTTTTCCAATACTGTTTTTAATGAAGAGGAGAAAAGTTTGTTAGCACAGTATGTCATCATCATATGCTCAAATATGTATCATGGTTTGTCACTCCCACTTAAATAAGAGATAGAGCTGTGACATTTGGATTTGATGGGGTAATTGAGGCGAAAGAAGCATGGTTTGATAGTGATTTTCATGTAACATATTTTTAGTTGTCTTGTTTCGTTATGCGTTATGGCTTACGATCAATACGGGAATTGAAATATATGAATTGTCCACTTCCAGCCCAGCTTTATATCAGTATATACAAACTGTTGGTAACTGTGACAAGAGTTGAGGATTGTAGGATATGAATTGCATTTATTGATTCAATAACAGACAGCGGCCCATACCTCACCACCCCCCGGCCCATACCTCGTAGCCTATTTTTTATATACAAAAATGATGTATTGTTACAAAATTGGATGTCACTTCCAAATGCATGGGTATTTTAGCTTAATTCTACCAGTAATAGTTAGCCTTACAACTAATGATCGTCTATACCGAAATTTAGGAATATTAGACCAAGTTTGGCCAAGTTATAGCTTTGTAAGATTTGGTGGCCTATACCTACCCACTCTCCCCTATTCAATTCTGCAGTAATGGTTAGCCCAAGACGTGAAAATTACACTGAGATTAGAGCTATAGGAATAATAACGTTAATAGACTAATACACAGACATCTTTTTACCAGAGTAACGTAATTTACCCTTTCCTCCGTTCGGCCCCGTTAATTTTCCTTTTGTGCAGATGTCGAGTAATTTTGAATAATTTATAATTGCACTCCTCTGGGTTGAATTACATTGCAAGCTAAATGTGTAATGTTGTTTTGAATTTAACTAGTCAGGGAATATCTAACTAGAAATATGAATCTATCGTTTGAGCTCTCTCACAAGTTAACCATTAGACAACCTATTTCAGATGTTCAATGCCATTTTTCCAATTTGCAGTTACATGATCAATCAAGTAGAATTCTTGTTCATATCATGCAGTCAATGAAAAGTAATCAAATGATGGGCCTCACTCATGTAGGTTAACTAAGTCAAGTTTGTGTGTTGTATCATATACATAGGCTAAATCGTATTATGGTTTGTTTGCTAGGCTAACAATGTCTCCCAGATTTAATTTGCATTTTAGCTGACCTGACCCTTATCTGCTTTAAATTGGAGTTCATATTGAGATAATGAACTAGGCCTACTATATTTTTCAGGATCTTCATCTCAATATTAATAGCAAACTAATTATTACATATCTGAATATAATAATTACAGTGCAGCTCATATTTGAGAATGTTGGGCTGACTCAATCGTACAATATTTTGCCCTCGAAATTTCAGTAAGTAGGCTAGTCTCAGGTTAAGGGTATGTGAAAAATTGATAAAATCCACCAAAATGTTCGTCGGTCATTTGGTGAGTGGTGGCCTACTTCAGAATGAGGAATCCAGAAAACAGCTGGAAAAGCACAAGTCCTGATGGCGGTGCATTAATATACTTCCTTCAATGCTATGGATATGGGTGTTCAATAATCCAATAATGAAAGGCTCTTTATGAAATATGTGAAATTATGATGAAACTGTATTGAGGTGATATTTACTTAGTAGTCTGTCCTTGGAATATATTTGTGCTGTAAGTAGGCTATATGACTTCATCGGTGGAATTTGGTATTTACCAAGTTGTTTGTATTTGAAAGGAATTTGAACTGAGAATTTACGACTTACTAGGTCGAACACGTGTGTTTGTTCAAAAACTGAGAATCTGAATTTTCTTTCTACCATCACATGAAGTTCCTGGTATCTGTTGACTCTTCTTGAGATTCAACTGTGTTCATTGAACACTTACTCGGTTGCTTCATGATGATTTGGTCTGCATTTTGTGATGAGCTGCTACCCTTAAATGCCCTGGGGTGGTCCACGGGTCCGTATGTGAACTGCTGCTAGCTACAGTAGATGTAAATTTAAAGATTTCTCTGATGATGTATCGCTTGTATGGGTTGCCAACTACGCACCAACAGTTTTGTCTCGCAGCAACACAACTATAATTTTCTCATTACGGTGATAAGAAAGCATCGTGGTTGTCATATTGTTTTTATATTTGTTGCAGATTTTTATATGGTGAGAAATTGAACTATTTTTTCAACTTTGTTCACAGTTATGTGCATAATTACATTATAGCTCTGATTTCAATTTTATTACTATGTGCGACTCCCCAAGGAAATAACTGACTCATAGAAAATTAATTTTGATTGTGATTTCATTGATTCCGGGTTACCATTTATTATTTGTTTGAACAATATTGATCATGCGGATGTTGCTAAATCTAAGTATCAGAACACAAGAGACTGTGTGTATAATCTACATCCCAAGATCACACTGGCTTGAGCAATATATATTTGACCCTGGTAACGTATCAGCAGATGTTTTCTGGTAGTAGATATCAAATATCCACTCATGATCAGTATTGAATATGAGATGCCACATGGTACATTGATGTGTATACCATTATAAATTAGCACATATACAACAGTGTGGAATTATTTGAGAGTAAATGAGCATTGTGATTCAAATAGCCTACCAGAGATGTCCATGTCAATGCAATCATCTCAAAAAAAAGCATAGAGCCACCACTTTGTGACTCAGAGCGCAAGCAATCACTTAGCCCTAATTGTTTGAAATTTCATGCAGGTGAAGTCATATTTGGTGATACATACGTTGATATGCAATGTTCATTCCGATTCTCTACTAGTTGCAAAGGATTACCCCTGAGGAGTGTCAGTGTTATATATTCGGAGGGGGGGATATTCAAATATGAATATAATGTTGAATATTATTTTCATGTAGGCCTACGCGCCTACCCTTAACGATTGTGCATTTAAAAATCCAGTATATACATAGCTCTGTGAACCATAGCCTTTAAACATGTTATATCAGTATAGCCCAATTATATGTATTTGCTCCACTACATTTGTTTAATATTTTTCTCCTTGTGTTCTGCATTTTGTAGATTATAGACGTCAAGCGGTACTGCCTATGCCCTGGGCTTATTTTTTATTTATTGCGTTTATGCGATCTTGAAATAAACTCTTTCTCAATCTAAATCTGCATGATCATCGCCCATTTCCGCACCGTAGCTATAGGATGAAACATATCTGTCATTGATACACTCTCCAAGCTGGTGCACAAAGAAATGTGTTTCTACAAGCCTTGGGTGTTTATGAGAGAACAAGGGAAAGAATTCTTTTCTGAGGATTGCAGATTCAGTCATGCTGTAATTGAATCCGTTTGAGTTCCGATAACGCGTTGTAAACGACAATAGAGTAATGGAGGTTGTCATTAATTAATATAGATTGCATTAATACCCTTGATCGATTTGAATACATTTCTGGGTAGGTTGCTGACCTCGATACATTCATGTAACTTTGACCGACCAATAAAATGGTAGTGCCTGATCGGTAATGTTTATTCGGTCTGAAAGATTTTAGTAAATACCACTGCGAATATCAATATTCTGTATTCCTTGTATTCCAAGCCCCAAAGGTAGGCTAATTAATGCAACAATGGTCTATTATATTTCCATTTGATCTAATGTCGTACTTCAGGATTACAATAGGTTATTTGCCTGCTTCATTGTGACATGAATTAAATATATATCAGTTATCAGTGGATTATTGAAAAGTGGGGTTATATTAATGCCTGTGCTGCCAGTGTGGATCAAAGATTTTTTCACATCAAATGGGCTAAATATCTTTGTACAAAAAGAGATAGGGTAACCATCCCATTCTGGCTCTTTATAGATACGACTGGCTATTCACAAATAAAAGCCTTTGACTTACCATCCGGGCTTTGATGTAGGTATTAGAGATGTACGGATCATGGTTTTTCAGGATCCTGATCCAATCCTGTTTCATGATATCATAATCCTGATCCAATCCTGATCCTGTTGCAATCGCATATTTCAGTATCCGAGTCCAAAAATGATCCTGTTTCAAAAATTGCTTCACGATCCATGTTACTATGAGTAGCGGTCAATATTATATTACCATATGTGATTTCTGAAAAAGAAAACATCACCAGAAGCTGAAGGCTGGATGAACTTACAAAATAATGTTAGTTTAAATACTGTAAACAGACAATCTATAACTTAAATTGTATTCAAGAGCTGCAACATGGTAATCTTTAAGATGCAGACTGAAAACAAAGAAATGATGGCACAATCAGCCTGACCTCACTTGAAAACATCCTCATCAGCACTTTACAACACAAATAAAGCATCTAAACCGTCAGCTGAGAGGAAGGATCGTTTTTTGTCAATAGTATTCCCACACAAACTGAACACCCTTTCACTGAATGCACTTGATGCAGGAATACTGATTCAGATTACCCCAACAGCAAGTCTATACTGAGATTTGTATACAATGTATGTCATGGCAATTGTACTGACATTTGTCCAATACTTCAGTAAGCCGATGCCATCTCCAAACTATGAGTCACTCAAAAGACTCTTAATATAGGATTCGAGCTAATCAAAATCTCCTAATCAGTTTAACTTTGACATGATATTGGCAGCACAATACATATACTCAGCATATTTCCCATCTTGCTTGTGTACCAAGTGTCGGAACTGTCTCCAAACATCACTTTTCGTCTTTGTGACGGTATTTTCGTCAGCGGTTACAACGTCATTCCGAGCAATCAATTCTGAAATCTCTGACAATATGAATTAGGCAAGAACCCCAAATGATATCAAGATCCGACGAATGAGCAACTCAAGACTATTCTGCCGTTGAAATTTCCTAAGCGGAAAATACATATTATCCGTCTTTTACAAGTAAAAAATATGGTTCCGAGAAGATAAGTTTTACGTTGCCTGAATCTTAACTGCCTGAATCTAAACATGTTGGACAGGATTCTGATCAGGTTTTCGTCAAAATAAGAATCCTGTCCTGATCCAGATCCGGCAAAACAGTAAAATTTGGATTCATGACCTGTTAGAATCCAAAATCCTGATCCTGTACATCTCTAGTAGGTATACTTTTAAAAGCCTCTGTAGTACTTCTCAGGCATTTCATTTTTTACTTTTCCAAGAACACGCTTAGGCCTATCTAACAAGTAGCCATTTCTACTTCTACTGCTGCCTGAGTACATTTTTTGGTGATACGCTAGATTGAATTCAAATTGAAGATAATTTTTCATCCCGGAACGGGTCATTCAGTGAGGCTTTACACATTGTCTGTGATCCCGGGCATGATTTATAGCCCTGTCCTGAATAATTACTGTGGTACTCTAATTTTCACTCGCTGTTTTTCAAACAAGCATGTGAGCATGTGACATTTTGAATGTATTTTTAACGAATGTGCCTTCAGTCTGACTTTAAAGCAGTGGTTCCCAACCTGGGGGGCGTGAAAGCTCGGAAGGGGGGCGCGAAGAAGCGATCAATTGAAAAAAAATTCGCGCTTTGCGCGATTCACCTCCAATTCATGCGTGTTTCTCTATATATATACACCAAATTTTATATTTTTTAATTCTCTCATCAACAGTTATAACCTTCCATGCCATCAAAACATTTGTTGGAGTTGCTAGCATCCCGGTTGAATTTTGTGATATGACGATAAAGGGGGCGCAAAATTTTTCACTATCATAAAGGGGGGCGTGTCTAAAAAAAGGTTGGGAACCGCTGCTTTAAAGATATCATCGAATTCCTATATTCTGAAAAATGAATGAATTAATGAAAGATATAGCCTACTGTGTTTTTCAAGACACTTAAAAATATTTAGCTAATATAACATCTAGCAATTGTCCCCCCATCATTTTCTCTTTCCAAAATCCTTGGCAACTAACTAGCTTCCATAACCCGAATGTCCTGGACTCCTGGCGACATCGTTCGCCTTTTTAAAAATTTATAATGTAAATTTCTATCAGGTACAGAAAAACTCTTCAAAAATCACCTAATCACATCTACTTTTAGAATTTGCTGTTGACCCGTGTTACTATATGTAGCTAATAGTCTGTATTATGTATCCTGACAAACTAATACTAAAGTAATTATTATCGAAAGTGGCCGTAATACTAATACGGATGACAAAAATATCATTTTAGAAATTTCAAATTCAATTGATCCCTGATCAGTATGTGAAAGGTTCTTTGGTCATTTTTTGTCTAATCGAAGCCGAATTTTTCAGGTGCTGTATCATCTTTTCGAGCAATACATCGAACTGCCCGAGATCTTGGCCATCGACTACGTGGCTGCGTTTTTCTCGTTCTTTGTCGTCGTCCTGGGCGGCCTGATCATCGGGATTATTTACGGGTTTTTCGGCTCGTTCATAACAAAGTACACTGTCAACAACAGGGTGATCGAACCCACTTTCGTATTCATAACGTGCTACTTGGCGTATCTGACGGCGGAGATCTTTCATTTGTCTGGGATTATCGCGTGAGTTTTTTGGATCTGAAAATATGATAATCCTACTTTTTATAGTCGTGAATAACTTTCTGTGTTTGAAACATACTGTGGTCCACTTTTACAATATAGAAATAATTCTGTCTTTGTGGTATAACAGTGACAACTTTCAAATGACATATTACATTGGACCTTGGACTATTTCATTAATCGTGTTCTGGTTTCAAGTTATTTTAAGAAGTTACTAGTTCTAGTGATTCCAGTTGAGTAGTGGGAGAATGTTTATTCGAGTTCTGAAATTACACAATCCTTGCAGCTAGGAGTTAATTTATCAACGAAATTTATAATTTCGATGCCATTTTTCACTGTCGAAACCTTTCATCGACTTCACAAGTAGTTGCTACTGTGGTCCTCTGGTGAAGAACCACTCTACTAGGCAAGGCAGTATTTTGGTTAATCTTGTAGGCTACCATACTCTAATGTCCAAATGCTGTTTAATTAGTATTCTGTGTAAACTGTTTCCGTGGTACCAACTACTGTGACGTTGTGGTGTGTGTGGTCTTGTGACTACAATTGTCAATGCGTCTGTGGTCTGTTATATTCAAACTTCACTCACTTAACTTGGCTGAATTTGTTACATTTTCACCAATTTCTCATGGGGAATAATATAAATTCGATACCAATCAACTACGAACTGTGATTGTAGACCAAGTTTCATTGCAGTCGTCAAATTCTGGCTAGCAATTGTAGCTCTGACTAGCCGTTGTATCACAAATGACTAATCCAAAATCACTGATGACATACTATATTTAGCTA
Organism: Botryllus schlosseri; assembly: GCF_051294905.1. NCBI lineage: Eukaryota > Metazoa > Chordata > Ascidiacea > Stolidobranchia > Styelidae > Botryllus > Botryllus schlosseri. The sequence goes on along the minus strand of NC_137242.1, from coordinate 25,508,879 downwards.
CTTTGGTGTAGGCTATATAGCTACTATAATATTGGTTAGCTCATTTTAAAATGACAGTCTCTACAGTATCTTGGCTGATATTCTCAGAAGCATAAGAGTGAAGTTTAATAGCACACTCTGCAGAATATTCACATGCCTTGACCGCTCTGGTGAGCATCTGTATTTTACTTCCATCAGCTGAGTCACTATGACCTGTGGAATGTGAGTAGGGAATTTGTACCTATAAAACTTTAACAGGAATGATGTCATGGATTGCTAAGCATGTACCAGAGCTTTCATATATTTGCATTGATTTCCATTGCTGAGTAACTGTAGTGTTGTCAAATGGTCAAGAACAACAATTTGACAACTTAACATAAATGTGATGCATACTTGAGCTACGATGGCACTTGACAGCGTATTATTGCTTTTCACTTCCGCCTAGCCTTACATCATTAGAGAAACATCATGATTCCAAGTCAATGAAATTGTATTGCCCTGTAACTGTAACTGTATTAGCTAAATCGCTGGCTAGGTTTATCCTCATGCAATTTTCGTGGTCTTGAAGCGTGTAATTTTGTTGCAATTTCATGATGTTGTGATGCGCAGTGTAATATGATGATGATGCTGTTCCCTAAATATAGAGCCCATGTGCCCATTATATATGTAGCGTGTGAACGATTTAGTGTAGAATGTAAGCTAGTATATTGATCGTGAGATCACTGGATGTAGATATTTTATCATGTGACCCAATATGGATCTGGCATTATGAGTTAGGCCTGATCCATAGCAAATGGGCAAGTCCGGCCTGTCGAACTTCAATACCACCCTGTTTCATTGTAGCGACTGTGTGGACATTACTTTTTCAGAATGTCTCCCAATTTGTAGAACCTTAACCTTCCTTATAGTCTCATATAGTCTTTTGTAATTTTGTATCATATATACTTAGGCTATTGGTATATGCTCGAATTGAGCATAAATTCTCGGGTACAAATTAAAAAAAAAAACAATATAATGCTTCTTTTTTTTTATTTTCTTTGCATTTTTATGATTTGATCTCACAGATATTGTTGTGAATTTTCTCAAACTTGCAATACTTGTGTGTGTTGTTTTTCTTTCAGCACCGGTTGATCATTATTATTACCGTTCAAACTTCAATACTCTTTTCGATTCCTATGCCATTTCAATTATCATATTATTAGCAAATTGTTTCATTGAAGTATAGCCCATGTAAGATGACGTATGGACTATTGCGTTCACACCAGTGGTCCCGACAATTTTAAAAATTGTGTGGCAACCTGTTGAAAAAATAAAGAAGCATTATCTCAATTAAATCATTATGCGGTAGGCCTAACCGGGGGGGGGGGGTTAGAAATAATGATATGAATAGAACACACAATACGCACAAGATAATACGTTGATTAGTTATGACTAGGGCGACTATTTTTGACATTGCAAAAAACGTCAAAATTTTGTCCAAATGGTTTACAAAGTCAAAAATTTTATGCAAATTGTATTTTGGTCGTGGCATAGAGATTGCACTGTCTGTGAACTTATCACACTGTACGCCTTGTAGCCTATTTTGCAGGCTTAATGTTGTAGATGGTCCATTGTCTATTCATTGTGAATCGTAAACCATCGAATGAAGCAATTGAGTTGACTTAACGTGATGATCAACACACATAAACACTAGAAAATGTTCCGTTTTTAGGTCAAAAAAGAAGAACGTGAACTCACGATCAAGAAGTAACTTATTGCTGCAGGCCTACTAGTATTTTTATTCAGTCATAATTTATTACTTTTATTTTAGTAGTTGACTTTGATATGATGAATATTTTAACGTTTTTCATGCCCCCCCCCCCTCCTGAAGAAGGTCCACATGTTGGCAAGTAGAGAACCCCTGGTTTACACCTTTCACTTTTATTGCAGCATTGTCTTTGCGGGCTTCACAATGAATTCCTACGTGGAGCATAATATCTCTCAAAAGTCGCACACGACAGTAAAGTACAGCATGAAAATGTTGGCGAATATTTGCGAGACCATCATCTTCATGTTGCTGGGAATCTCGGCCGTCAGCGATTTTTGGCAGCATTGGAACACGGGATTCGTGCTGTGGACTTTGGTTTTCATTACTATCTACAGAGCAATAGGTATGATGGTAATAAATTCTGGCATTTGGTAGCCTACAGCATTGATTCAATTCCAGTTTTCGTGAATTCAGTAATTCTTAATCTGATCTAATTTGGCCCAGAGCATGCGTGTGTTTAAGGCTGTCATATTATGTACTTTCCAGTCTCCTCACCCTTGATTGAGATGCCTCGCATTTCAAGCCCGATTGATCATAGCCATAGAAGTTAGTCTGCACTAGAATGACTGGTTGATATGACAAATCTCTACTTAAGAAATGTGCGTCTGGCATGTCTGCTACTTCACGTTTGGATACAATTAGTCACCTGGTCGTAGGATGCAGTCATAGGAATGTGGTGCAATGCAACATTCCATGTTTCTTGCTTTGCAATTTTCTGTATGGTATCGATATCCTTCATTGGTCATCGTATTCAGTATGGAAGTGGCACTAGTGTCAAACTCGACATCGTGAAATAGAAATTGATTATGGTTCACGCAGGCAAGGAGTTTATCCTGTGATTGAACATTTCACTTCTTAGGTCCATCTGGGTTGACATGTAATAAAAATGGATTACCCTCTGCATCTGCTTGTCATGTCCTTTATTAAAATAATACCCTCGGTGAGATGATATTAGTTATTGATTCGCTGACATGTATTCATTGGGCATATTGGATAGCAGTCACAAGATCTCAAGTCCCAGAGATTTAATCTACTGTGAAATTGATCGAGCTATCACTGTCATAGAGGATAATGTTGTCTTCCTGATTCAATTTCAAAATGAGCGCGTTCAACTGTGAAGATGTGACTGTTTTGTAGCATATATTGTGGCATTATTACTAGAGCCTAACCCAGACCTGGGCAATGTGATTTTGAGTGACGTGGTTTTGAGTGACGTGATTTTGAGCGGCCCTTGAATATAGAGCATAAAACTTCTTTTGAATGTTAATCCGTGGAATAAAATCATAGGCTGTGTAAAATAAGCCTGTTTTTGTAGTTGCCGCTATTACCTAGCCTACATACGCCATACGAGTAACCCAGATTCAAAATAAAGCCAATGAAACAAATTGTGCTGTAACTATAAAAGTCACAAGCAGTCAATGTTTCCATGTATAGTTCAGTTCAAATCTTCTTTGTTGCCATTGTCACATTCACATGCTGTGTGCTTCAAATTATTACGTGATACATTTCCAAATCCCTAATTCATAAAACAAGTCAATCAGTGCTCGTGATTATCAGTCATCATCACCCATAAACTATGAATAGGCATGTCAAAAGAGTGTGGTGAGGGCCGAAGGCTGAAATTCCAAAAAGAGTCGGAGCACTAAATATTTGTTTACTGGAGTCTGGGTCCTTTTAGTTTGTGGCGATCAGGTCGCCATGGAGTATAATTTAAATCGGTATTATGATAAAAAACAGGAAGTCGGACACTGTGCTAAGGGAGGGCGAATTTCCGAAACACTGCTAGTTTCCATCAACAAGGCTACTTCACCAGCTGGGAGTATCCTCCAAGGAGTTATTTGAGTTTTTCATTGATAATTCCAGGAGTATACTTCCCCCGCTTCCCGCTTCTACAGGTTGGAATTGAGTCAAATTTGTTTAGCATCTTTGTTGAAGACAGCACAACAATTTCACGGGATTGACAGAAGAATTTGAAAAAAAGTGTTTTTTTGCATTTTTGGGTAAATTCAAAATTTTCAAACTGTACGAAATCCGCGATTACCGGTTGGAATGAATTCAAATTTGGTGTGCGTCGTTTTTTAAGGGAACCTAACGATTAAATCACATAGCCAGAAAGATACAAGAAAAAAAGTTTTTAATTTAGAAATAGGCCTGCAATTGATAGGCCGCAGATACAGTTGAAATTTTTGGCTCAGCCCGCCAACGTATTCTCTGCTTTTCATAATCGCCCACCCCTGGCCTAACCTGTATATTGCGCCGATATCTGTCTCGGTAGAAATATAGAAATTGATCAACTCCTGTCGATATTTATCGGCCTGTCCGATGAAGGCCGATATCTGATATCGGTTGGCTCTAGCTTTTATAAAAGTGACGAGTTGAGGTCATTCGAATTAAGAATGTCTGTGGGTGAGGTCCTGGGATCACTGCATGAGAAATCCTTGATATCGGATGTCTGACGGACGATATAAAATATCACTATTTCGCTGCTAGAATGTTTGACCAATCAGTGACAGTTTTTTCTCTCCTTGTCAGTTTGAGCATCATTTATATTCATGTGCGGATTGTTATCTCTACCCCCAGTTAATTTGTTTCTTGGATTTCCCCGAATTCGTAGGAAGGAAAGCATGGGTTAATCATCAGTTGAAACAATTGTCAGCTGTAATGCATGGAGACAAATTCTGGGAAATCACTGATTACATGCGGACTTTAGTGGAGATGTTCATTTTGCTGGAGCTAGAACGATTATTGTAAATTTAGACATTGCCACATAATCTGTTGCTGTGTATTCGATATAAGTATTATTCATAGCCCTAGGCATTTCTCGGGGTTAGAACAAAAATAGAGAGATCGAAACGCTCTGCTCTTTCCAACTTGGCGGTGGCGGTATAACAATCTTTCGAAGCCTTTGTAGATAATTTTGTGGCTTTTGCCAGCAGTACATTTGGCAGGCTTGGCACTGGAAAACCGATCGATTTAGTTTCATATTCCCTTCCATTGATGTCCTGACAACTCATTACAAAAAATGTCAGAATTGCGGCCAGGCGTATAATGCATTGTAAATGCGCTGGGTGATCAACATGCGATGACGCAGCGCAATAGGTTTATATCACCGTTGCGTATGCTTCGATGATTACGACATGACGTCGATTATGTTATGATATCACCCAGAGCTTTTCCAAATTAGATTATAATTATATATAATTGTAACGCAACCCATTCACAGTACAAAACTTCAGAATTACACGAGATAATATCTTCATTTTGTTACTGTATTTACTAAAACTTTTTGACTGACTCTCGTCAGAATTCGGATTTGACTCACCGTGTTACTAATGTTTGCTAATGATGATCGAGTGAGTCAGAAAGCATTTAGTGAATAAATTAGCATATGAAGTTATTGTTTCGTGCAATTAGAATTATGGATACACTGTTATTTTTTTCAAAGTAGATTAGAATTAGAATTACTGAATTCGCTGAAACTTGGAAATTGAATTCAATTATGTATGAGAATGGTAAATGTCTGTACACCAAGCTTGGCTCGTTTCGCGCTATCCAGTTATGTAGCATTTTCAGCTACAAAGATTTTTTCCAAATTGGAGTAGAATTAGAATTATAGCTACACAGTTATTTCAAAATTAAATTAAATTAATGGATTCTCGAACACTTGGACATTAAATAAATTTCCAATAACGTCAAATCATTCTTATGGGCACGAGAATTGCAAGCTCGGCTTGTTTCGCACTATACAGTTTTCCTGTAGCATTTACAGCCAAACATAAATTAGATTAATATTATTAAAATTGGATCATAGAAACATTTCACATACCGGTATTAGATTAGAATTATCTAGTTGTTCAAGTCTGATATCTTTGTTTCATCGTTTGTATCCTACCAGGCGTCGTGGGTCTTACGTATATTCTGAACAAATTTCGCTTGGACCGAATCAACGGCGTGGACCAGTTCGTGATGGCGTACGGCGGTCTGCGCGGGGCCATCGCTTTTTCCCTGGTGTCCTTAACCTCGCCCGAAGTCGTGCCCGCCATAAAAACAATGATCTGCGCGTGCATTGTGTGCATACTGTTTACGTCTTTCGTGCAGGTATGTACTGCGGTTAACAATGTTGAGGTGCTTGACTGTAATGATCCCAGTTGAGAGTGAGATATGATTCTTTAAATTACTGAGATTAATTGCTCCTTGACACTAAGAGTGAATTCATCAAAGGGAATTATAGTTTCAATACAATTTTCCACTGTGGAAGCCTTAAAACCTCAGTTGTGTGACAGCATATGAAGTATGTAGCACAAAGCAACGCATGTTACTGGATATAACATGGCCTATTTGTGAATTCATGATCAACCCGCAGCATTTTTGGAAAGTACAACGAAATTGGTATGGACGAAATAATACCAATTTTCTTTATTGTGATGTATTTGCGATGTCTCATTTTGCAATGAAATGAGACCCACGTTTCAATCTATTCCCAATGATTCTACTTTATTTGGCAGTGATAATACACAAAGTGTCTCAGTTACCTCAATGTCCGTCAAATTATGAACCATGCTTCATGTACTCTAGTATTGTCAATAGTAGACTGGTAGACCTATTAGCATACCTATGTTGATTGCCGTGATGCGTTTCCTAATTTTGACATTGCCAACAGGCTGTGAGCAATCTGAAACCTTTCATAACAAAACATTAGGGAAGCAGGTTTGGTCGCCCTTGTCAGTACAACGTCCAATTGAACTCTGACCCATCAGAGACGTGGTATTTTAGCATCGATCGATTTCTATTATGGGATGTGATGATTATGAACAATATTATTATTGTTTAATCACATGTAAATTCCAGCTCATCTAGGGTTATTACGGCTCATTAAGTACAATTGTGATGAAGAATTTGAAGTCACAGTAGAGTTGATATGATTATTTCCATTGATATTTCAGTAAGCCGATTCCCCATTGTCTATTTATATATTTAACCTTTGTAACGACAATATCACCTTTTTGTTGTATTGTAACTAAAAATATCTGCTGTCCCTCATGTTCTATTGTTATATTACCGACCTAGGGTGGTAAACTCGGTAAATTTGCCAGTTTTTGTCTTGCAGGGATCGACAATACGGCCTATAGTGGAATACCTACAAGTTCAAACTGCAAACGAGCACAGAGTCAACATGTTTGAAGATATCAACATGCGGGTATGTCGATTTTATCCTGCTTGGCTGTGACGTGAAGGGATTAGGGATTGAGCTGTGTATGTAATCTTGTTAATCGTTTTGATTTTAGCTTATTGATCACCTCATGGCCGGTATCGAAGACGTCATCGGACATAGGGGTCACCATTACTGGACGCAAAGGTGATCTATGAATTGCAATGTTTTGGGGTTGAGAGTACGCACTTTCTGGTTAGAAAATATTCTAGGTGTTGAAATCATACTCTTCCTATCTTTGTCTTATCTTTTCATTTACAAATATTGCCTATTTTCATTCTACTTGCACGCAAACTTGGGTGACTAGAAAAATTTTGGCTTTTCTATATTAGATTAGAATTAGAATTATAACTGTACCGTTATAGCTGTGCCGTAAAATTGGAATTATAGCTACTCAGGCTTTCCAAATTGGATTAGAATTAGAATTGCTGAATTCGCGAAAGCTTGGAAATGGAATCGAGTTCACTACGTATCAAATCAGAGTTTAACCTCATAAGCACGAGAATGGCAAATGTCTGAATGGCAATCTTGGCTCTTTTCGCACTATATACACAGTAGGGATGTTCGAAAATGACTTTTTTCTCAAATCGTACTGGCTACTTGATAAAATTGTTAGGTTACCTAATTTAAGCCTACACGCCAAATTTGGTCAATTGCAACCAGTAGCCGCGTTGCTACAAGAGAAGAAATTTTCTATTTATTACATGAAAATAAATAAAAATTTCAAAATGTTCTGTTCACCCCATGAAAGTGTTCGATTTTCTATAGAAACGATGTTCACCAAATTTGGTTGAATTCCAACCAGCGGAAGCGGAGTTATTGCCGTCGAAAAATTTGGATTTGAATAAAATAGTATTTACGGTGGGCAGACCTGTAATAAATAATAATTAAAGAATTGGTCACCGTAAATGGTTTAATAATAATAGTTTAATTGGACAACTATAATAAACTAGTTGTCCAAGTCTGCTAGCACGTACAATATATTTATGTAAGTTGAACTAATAATTGAGTGTGATTTAAGTCACAAGTGACAATGATGGCACTTCTAAAGAATGCGAAGGGAGACATTTGAGACTTTTTCTTTTTCATTAGATTTCTTAGAATTCCTTAGTTACCTTGGAACCAAGCGCAATAGTGTCGATGTGGGGCTTGAATCCTTTGCTGCTGACATGATTCATTTAAAACAAATCTTCCCTCCAGCCCAATCGGGATGCATATAGAAGTAACCACATCACCGCTACATGACCCTCACACATCGTAAGCAGACAAATTCTAAATTTGTAATGCTTTGTATGCAAGTGCATCAGTTGATGTTTATTTATAGGCAATGGGCAATTGTAGTCTAAGCGCCATCTCTCGTTCGCTTGAAATGTATTGTTGAGCAGTAGGAAACGACATCATCACATGAATGCTAGTACTGTTTCTGTGGTTGCATGGACATCGTGTTTAAGAGAGTTCATTTGCATTGCTACCAGCGAGCAAGCCAAGCCTGTAAACATAGTTACAACTATGTAAATCACATTTCATATTTCTTCTAGGGTGAATTTAGTACTGTGCCTACTACCCACGCAAAAAAAATGCTAATTCCTGTCGAGCTAGTGTCATGGCTGCATACTGCGGCGTGTTACGCTTTATGATTTTCACCAAATTTGGGTTAAATTTAGCAAAGGGAGATACCACTTTGGTTGGTCACGGATGGCTGCATGACGTGATTATTGTGAACAGAGATTCAGAAGTAGAAATTCTCAGTTTTTTCTAAATTAGATTAGAATTATAGCTTCACAATTTATTTCAAATTGGATTAGAATTAGAAACTTGGAAATTGAACTAAATTCTGAACCAGTGAGAAGTACAACAAAAATTTAAGTTCAAATCAAATCAAAGTTTCATTCTCGTAAGTATAATGATGCCAAATGTCTGTACACAAAGCTTGACTTGTTTCGCACAATACAATAGCATTTTCAGGAAAAGCAAAAGTTAGATTTGAATTGAAATTAGAACGTAGAAACATTTCACAAATTAGATTATGATTAGAATTAGACCATTGAAACATTTCATAAATTAGATTAGCATTAGATTACCTTGCATTTCGCTGTAAATCAAATGACTAGAATAATCTAGTTGTCAAATTCTGCTGGTAAAACAATTTTCTGGTGCACTGCAGATAACGTGCTCCCAACAAAAGCAAACTTGAAAACTGTCCCATTATATTTACTGACCAATATCTGATCTGTGATCTGACAAGGACAGGCCCATCTCAAAATTACATCGTTGGCTCTAATTTCGCAGGGGGTATTCCTAGCTCGCTTCAATTATGGCCCACGCATCACCAACTTTGTCAACTACGATTTTGGGAGGACAGAGTAGAGCTTGCATATGTCATTTTCTTCTAGGCCTGTATTTTCAACACTAAGGCCTATTAGTGGATAGTGTGTAGTTCATTGTAAACTTTTGACGCTTACCTATGTCATTAGCGGGTACATCGTACCCCAAGCGGTTTGCATTGTTATGTCAGGTCATATCTTATTAGCAGCATTGCTGTATACTAGTTGACTCTCCCTTGAGACTTCGGAAATGGAATGTTCTTAACCTATAGTATCACGCCTTGATCCCAGAGGTAATTTCATTAATCCGCTAAGACAACATAATATGAAGTAGTCAACCTGGTGGGGCGTTTGCAGCTTCAATTTGACTTGCGAGAGCTCTCTTCTACCATATGGTATTACTTGTTGTCGATGGTGTGCTGAATGGTCTATAGCTCCAAACTTGATGCTGATGGATATCAAATGTTACGTCTTAAGTAAGGTACTAATTGGTGGCTGCAGCTGCAATTTCTGTTGTTAATAGATTGAGTTTCATAAGGTGTAGAGCGGGAATATCTATAAGGATGAAGTAACATCTGGACATTATCTAACTTGAGATCTAATCTAATGCGCATTAGTGATGGCCTGGTGCAAAATAGTCCAATAATTGATTTATCTTTACATCAAAATATCCTTCATTTGCGCATTTGATACCACAATCATTTGCGACTGATTTATTTTGGCATAATAAACATATGGCACCGCAGTCTCCTATATTTAAGAGATATATCTGCTCCTTTGAACCCATGTAGGTTGTTTCGTTTTGGTCCTAGTCTTAAAATGAATATCTGTCTGTGGTTTCCGGGTAACCACGTTTGCGGTGTTAATTAAATAGTAATCGGCGTTTGATTCTCGATTCTTCCGAAGATGTTTATAAATCAATATTTGTAATGTGTTGATTAGATTTATCGGCAATTCTGTGTTGGAGTCGGTAGTAATGTAATTGAAGGTGAATTTCACAATGACTTTGATATTGAAGCAATCCTCTTCCATACTACTTCAGTTCTTTGCTGACACTTACTTAAACATTATCAGCGAATGATCGAACCAAGTAACTAGTCAAGGTTCCGAGTCGCAAGTCAATAAACTTTCATAAATTTGGCTCGGGTAAAGCCGAGTCGCTTTCAGTTCACCACCGTGTCAATTCCAAGTCCTAGTCGGGGAGAAACGGGCCGAGTCTGAGTCATAATGTCGAGACTTGAGTCCAAGTCGTACAAGATATTTCACTGATCATTATTGCGATCAAGCTGGGTTCAACTCAATTCTCTCAAGTCTGAAACTCTTGGGTGATATCGAAGGTCTAGTATTCATAATATACTCATTTTTCTCGCAACATGTGTATTCAAACAGATAAAATAGGTCCTGATACAAGATAATCGCATCAAGTAATATAGAATGTCACCAGTCATGACTTGGTTGAGTCAGGCGTATTGAGTCAGGTACAAGTTGAGTCAATGCGCAAATTGACTAAAAAATTCAGTTTCAAGAAAACGACTCGAGTCGAGTCGAGCCAACGATATATTGCGACTCAAGTCGAGTCATGGCTCGAGTAATTACAACCCTGTTCATATCTACGTTGTTTTCCAGACTCATAAGGCTGAATACGGAGTACTTGATGAAGTGGTTTGTGCGGGAACCCTTCAAGACGCATGACCAAGTATTGCTCGACACTTTTCATCGGATTAACAAGCGTGAGGCGCAGGATATGCTCTTGGAAATCGAACGCGGTTTGTGGCTTTTCTCTCCTTTGTTTGATAGAAGCGGAACTGTGCCATTTCCGATTGTTTGTTAGCACAATAAAAACTGAATTTTACATATTAGCTCATGTAGCAGGACATACATAGCGTGTTATTTGTATATGTGACTGACGTTACTTAACTTGAATATTGCTTTCACGACCGCATTCGTGGCAGTGTAATTCAGGCTTGGACAATTGGAAAATTTTCAGCGTTTCGAAATATAATTTGAACTAGAATGACAGCAGACCAAGTTTTTTCCTAAATTATAGTAGAGTTATAGCTGCAAAGTAATTTCCAACTTAGATTCAAATTGGGCTAATTGCTGCATTTTTTTCAAAATTATATTAGAATTAGATTTACTGAATGCGCAAAAACTTTGACATCGAATCATGGTTCGTAGGGTGGAGTGAAAAAAAGAAAAATTTGAATTTCAAAAAGTGCCTCTGATATTTGGTCCCAAATCGAAAATGAATAACTTATTTCGTAATTTCAGGTTCTTGCGCCCTCTAGTGGCCGAGCAACTTCACCAAACAAGTCGAAAATAGCTAATTTTGCCATATCTTGATAACCGCCTATGCTAGAAAGCCAATTTTGGGTTTCAAATCTGCGGAAGCAACATGTTTCTATCTCTCAACCTTAGAACTTTGTCTTGAGAATGTACAGAAAAAAGTTTCAAGCAAATTGTCGATTTTTAGACCACCAGTAAAAGTGTTGGTTGGTTGTACCAAGTTTACGATGCCAATTAGCATGTGACCGTTTGTTACATTGCTGCTTAAAAATCTTGTTTGAAGGACTTATCAGTTGATTTTAATATCAACCTAGCAAAATTTGGATAGTAGAGAGAATGATTGAACTTTCTTCATAGTTGCAAAGGAGCTACATGACCGTTCGATTTGGTGCAATGTATTTTCCATGAATGAGTTTCCTATTGCGCATAAAGTCAATCAACTGATGTTAAAATTTAGTGAACTAACTCAGTATCCCAAATCTAGAACATCAAATTCTTATAAAGAAATGGAAACTACATTCTTTCAAGATATTGATAAGCTTTTTGGCATCTTCTGCTGCGATAGCAAACAGAGAGAGAAAATTGTACTTCAATGTGGCTTAAGGATAGCACGGAAGGATTATGCAGGATTGGTTCGTTCTTATGAGCATGGGAATAGCAAATGTCTGCACAGCGAGCTTGGCTTGGCTGAATCATTTCAAAAATTAAATTAGAAATAGATTACCGGCATTTCGTTCTAATTAGTTTAATTGGGCAATTAGAATTATCTGGATTTCCAAGTGTGGTGTAATTTATTTAGTTCGAAGACATTTCTTGTGTCTGTTATCAAGAACTGCTGGCACAATACTACTGTCATTATGTTCATCTAACACATTTTTAGAATATTACCTTTGGGTAAAGTTTTCATTATTTCGGCCTTATCTTGGCCACGGTTAACTTTGCATTGATGAGAGAAATATTACCATGGCAAAGAATACAGCCAAACATAATGAAAATCTTACAAAATTTGTTTTTCCCAGAAATAACCTTTTTTTTTCAAATCGTACAGGTTTCTTCATAAAATTGTTAGGTTGCGTAACAAAACGCTGCACAGCAAATTTAGCTTAATTCCAAGCTATAGAAGCGAAGGTATTGCAGTAGAAAAATTTCTTGAATTCATGATTTTGTAATAACTAATTAAAGAGCTAGTCACCGTAAATACCATTTTATTCAAATCCAAATTTTTCTACTGCAATAATTTCGCTTCTAGTGGTTGGAATTGAGCCAAATTTGGTATGCATCATCTCTACTGACAGCCTAACAATTTTATGGGGTTGACAGAAAAATTTTGAAATTTTATTTTTTATTGATAAATTCAAAACTTTTTTTTAACCAACCTACCAATTTTATCAAGTACCCAGTGAAATCTGAAGGAAAAGTTTTTTTTGAACAACCCTAATAAGCATCGATTGAAATGTTGAATATCTTCAAAGACGTTCATACTCCTGTTACAAATCACATTATCTCAAACTATGATTTCTAAGATAATGTACACTTGAGCTAATATTTTACCTAGCTCCACATCTCAAAGTTCCCTCTAACATTTATAACCTTATCTATTGCAAACAATAGTCAACCATTGACCCATGGCCAGTGTAGCATTTCTTTAAAATTTTGTTATGGTATGTAAATAATGGGCAAGTTTTAAGCTAGCTAAAGTATACTGAATGGCGATTTCGACAGTAAGGACACTGGTCGATAAATCTCGATGAAAGTGCCACAGTAGAGGTCTTATCATTGAGCATATTGACAGTTACAGTATGGTGAACTGTTGGTTGTATAGTAAGGTAACTTGCAAAACATGTTTGCTACCCTGCCTTTACTCTGTCTACAAGGCTTGGTGCATTGTGATGTGAGATCGAAGTGTAGCAGCAATAGCTCCCAGATTGGTACCAGGCAGACTTCTACAAACTACCGGTACTGGATTTTAAAAATGTGCAACTAGAACTAGAACTACTCTTCAAAACTCGCAACAAGATTCAAATCCGAAACAATTCAATAATTTTTTATCACTATTCACACCATACTATGTCATGCGTTTTCTCGTTGTCTAGCAAGTAATTTTTTTTTGAATGCGCAACTAGAACTAGAACTACTCACTTTTCAAAAATTGCAACTAGAACAAGAACTAACGACCAATCCCCAACTAACTAAATTCAATTCTGAAGCAACTCATTAATTTTCATTCATCACCATTCATGCCAAACGTTGTGATGAGTTTTTTAGTAGTTATTCGGTTTGAGTAATTATTTTAATGCGCAACTAACTAGAACTAGAACTAGATTTACTCACTTTTCAGTATTCGCAATTAGAACTACTCGCTTTTCAAAATCCGCAACTAGAACTAGAGATGGAGCTACTCAGGAAAACAGTAGTTAGTTGGCCATCAACTAACTGGGAATGATTGTTTGTAAGCGCGGAACGGTACTGGGTACACATAACACTATTAAACTGTCTTGAGGGCAAAACTAAACAAGTGTTGTCATGTGTTATTTTGTGCATTGTGCCGAATATAGTCTGGGAAGATCCCTACTGCTGTATTATCCTAATTAAACATTTGCGTAACGGTATGTGTTGTGTAGTGGATGTTTAGTGTTGACGTACTTTACCTGTATGTTCATTGTACAATTTAAATCAACAATGCAACAACCTGGATATATAATATGACAGGATGGGCAAATAAGCAAATTAACTGCTTGGCTTTGTCGACGAGACTGTACAAAATTGGCTTTATGGAATACAACATAAGTTAGGGGTGGAAAGAGTGAAAGAAAGTTTATTCGTTTAATTGTAACATTTAAAACTAGTAACACATCGAGTAGTATTTGAAAAAATACAATTTAATTTAAAAATTTGTTTAAGAACTTCAAAATTTTCAAACTCCTGTACATTAGGGCTGTTCAAAAATAACTTTTTCTTCTGGATTCCAGCCATTCAGGCATTAAATTGTCAGGTTACCCTGAAAAACGCTGCTCACCAAATTTGGTTCAATTCTATCAAGTATAAGGCTCCGCAGATCCAATTAAAATTTTTAATTTATGATGAAAAATTTTAAAAAAAATTTTTCAAATTTTTTTTTTCAATTTTCAATTATAAATTAAAAAAATTGAACCAAATTTGGTGAGCAGTGAGCAGCGTTTTTCAGGGTAACCTGACAATTTAATGCCTGAATGGCTGGAATCCAGAAGAAAAAGTTATTTTTGAACAGCCCTACTGTACATTCATATATCTATCAGTTGTAGTCGAGCCAAATTGGGTGTGCAGCGTTTTTTTAGGCAACCTAACAATTTAATCGGTGAATCCCCGGAATTCGAATAAACGAAGTAAAGTTTGAACAACGCCACTGCCCACCTCTGTATATAGTACCTCATAGTTTGTTACTCTTCTGTTTGTTTCAGGCGGCAGCAGCAGTGAATTGACGTCAGAGAGGACCTTGGCCAATCTACTGCTGCCAACCGAAATGAGAAGATCCTTTTCAACGGCTTCATTTTCTTCGATGCTGTGAGCTTGTTTGCAATCAATAATTGATAACGATTCCGCCTGGACAGTTGCATCTTTACACTTGATTTGATGTTGCAGTCATGTCTGTACATGGGACCTGTCATGGGCAGTAATGTGTCGCTAATTGGCTAGCTGTCTTTAGCTTGAATGATGGGGCATGGCGGTAATTGAATTTTAAAACTTGAATCGTAGATTATTACGTGATTAATTGGAAAATTGACAATTTTGTGTGATCCATACAAGGTCGCAACCAAGTCACAAGGTTCTGAGTCACAAGTCAATGTCACTTTTATGGTTTTGACTCGAGTCAAGTCGAGTCATATTCAACTCACCACCGAGTCAAGTTCGAGTCCAAGTCAGCGGGCAGAGGGTCGTTGTAATGACTCGAGTGCAATTTTTTGTGACTCGACTCCATTCAATTTTTTGTATTGACTCGATACTAGGAGGGTGACATTTCGTTGTAATTCATTGTATTTGAAGAGCTTCTTGTAGGTACAGAACTTCGGTATACAATCGAATAGCATATTCATATTGAAATGAAACTCGAATATTTTCGGCTGACACTCGCTAGGGGTAATCGTCAGCAACTAGTAGAGAATAAGAAAGAACATTGTATATCAACAATCGTCGACTTCATATTTTGTGATACGATTGTTGATATACAGTAAACCGGGGGAACTTTGGACTTAGGGTAACTTTAGACACTAAGCAGTAAAAGATTTAAATGGTTATTGATGGAAAAGGGTTGTCCTTGTCGCTGGATGTCCAATTCTTTTTCATGAGGCAACAGTACCACAAGTAGTCGCAATAAAAAGTGGATTCATTTCACTACCAGATAAACTTAACCCAACATTGATAAATTCCTGGCAGGTGTCAATTTCATCAAAATTGATGGCTCTTAAAATTCTTACAACCAAACATAGATAGCACGCGAGTCATAGATTCGAAACTTGGCAGCAGATACCTCCAAGTAGTCTTATAATCCATGGCAAAAATCTCAGTGGGCTCACCCTTGGATCAATATAAGAAACTGAGATGTCCAAAGTTACCCCCTCAAATGTTATAAGAACGGGGTAACTTTGGACAGTGGAAAATATTATATTTTGAGCTCTGGAAAGTTGCTGCGTCATTGTGTCAAAGTGTTTCGTCAACTATATTCGTTATGACCGGCCTGATGGCTTTTTAAAATGGAATGAGAAGGTTAGTTCATTAAGAGTTTGCCAAAATATGAAAAAAGGGGTAGGCAATAAGCCGAGAGATTGTAATCTGGTCATTCTGGTGTAAGCTACTTCAAAAACTTATCACATACTCATAAAGATGCGCCTGCCGAATATGGCATGCCGTAAATTACGACAAAATATATTCATCAGAAGACATAGGAAAGGGAAAGTGCATTTTTTAAAGAACAGTAAAATATTTGAAATCAGCAATAACTCATGGTAACATGCTTAATGTTTGCTGTCGATTGCTGACGCCGCCAGTGGGATAACCACTTATCACCATATGTTATTTATAAGTTCCAATTGGGGAAGGCATCAGGCTAAATTAAATAAGGGTGCATTAGCCTTCATAAACTACCCAATTTTTTTTTAGGGGGGGGGGGGCATTAGGTAAAAATCATGCAATAGGCCAGACGTAACTTTGGACACAGACAATTTACAAACATTAGGTACATATTTATGACCATGAAGATTTTGTATTAGTTGATTCTAATCTATGCTCCGTAACTCCAGAAAAACACAAAACTTGCCTCCCCCTTCACTATAGTATTTCCATGATATAAGGCTTGTGACAATGCTGTGGGTTGATGCTGCGTCTTTACAAATATGTCATCTCCAGTAACATGCTTTGTAATGAATGTTGCGTATCCTAGGATACGACCAATCGAGATTTGAAGGCTTATAGTGTCGAAACTCGTTGATGAATTAACTCGCAGTGGCAACGAATGCAGAATTGATACTCCATTCAGTTTCGAGTACTCAAATTATTGTGTACAACCCTTACAGGGCTACAGGTAACATCGTTTTGGAACTTCAGCCACCATCTTACATTCCAACGTAAAATGTCAGTTTTCGTCATTATGTGTGTGTGAATGTGTGTGAAAGCCAAGTCCCAGCATTCGAAACAAATTTTTGCCGGTGTTAACTTTGATCACCCAGTAGTCAATCATTGAAACTTTAGATAATTTTTGATCGTTAGTTGTATCTCCCACGTGTCTGGTTATGATAAGATTGCATCGTACATCGTCATTAGACCCTGAAAGACATAACATCCGTCAACGATACGCATGATGTGCTAAGAACACGCTCGTATTATGCTATGCCTCATGCACTGATGCACTATCAGTATGGTGCCATAATCTATCTTTTAATTCCTGTTCTCCCATAACAGGAAGACCTCATCAGATGCGTGCATTGATTTACGAGCCATCGAAATGCAACGGCAGTCTGCAAACAGGCCGACTACCAATGAAGACGAAATGCTGGGTGACGCGCACCATCTGTTGAAGGAGAATATGTATCGGCCCAGAGTAAAGGTGAGGTTGTCGAGGCATTTACGCTTGGCGTTGATCATCTTGAGGCTTGATCAAATTTTTGAGAACACGCACAACCACAATTTGTACAAACCACTGGACTTTCAAAATGCGCGATTAGAACTAGAACTGCTCAATTTTCAAACACGCAAATAGGACTTGAACTAAAAATCCACAACTAACAGACTAAAACACAACGAGCAATGATAATACATTATACTGAATTGCGAACGGGCTAAGAATTACTGGAGACAGAATCAGCATTTCAAAAGGGAGGGGTTTTCAAGTTTGAAATGGGAGAGGTTTCAACCCCCAAAACCCACCCCTGTCCTATTATAATGATATTTTCAACAAATGAAAGTAACCTGGCGCCAAACCGTGTATCAAACCTGTTTGACCGGGTAGGCTTTTTAATCTTGACGTCATCTTCGTGAGATAGGGCTTCCGCATCATATATTATAGCAGCTTGCTGGCCTTATGAAGACTGTGCCCAATCAATAAACGCTGATACGCCATCTTAACATAGAAATGGGTTGCTGAAATCCAGCCGTGTTGTCATTCAAAATCCAATACTCCATTAGTGAGGCTTTAGATGTGTCTTTACTTCGATAAAATTGTTCGGCCTGCATTTTACGTAGGCAGCTACATGAAAATTCTTACCCTGAGGGATCGCTAATTGCACCAGGCTGTTTGAAGGGAATACAGTAGTATTCGGATATTCTTGTTACAGTGGGTTAAATTAGTGATCGTTGGTGCTCAAGGAGAAGGATAATGTCTACTCAAAAGTAGAAGTAGCAGTTTCATGTCGAAACTACTATCGTGTTTTGATAAAAGTCAACTCCAAACTATCAGAATACCTTGACCAAGTCTGCCTACAGAAAAAGTCCGTGTAACGTCTGAAAATAGTACATTAAGCTCAAGCGCTCTCTTCGCCCTGATTATTCGAAATATCATGTCAGTGATGTCATATTTTGTGATACGATTGTTGATATACAATGTTCTAGCCAATTCTCTAGAGCAGTGGCTCTCAACCTTTGTGGCTTCACGGACCCCTTTTTAACCGTCACGGACCCTCGCGGACCCCCTCAAGATTTAGTTCAATTTTAGCTCAATTATGGTGCAACCGTCATCTGTCCTGTGCAAATATGAACTGTAGGCTTGTGATAAACAGCAACAAAATAACTTTTCTTGAAAGTAACATCATACTATTTATGTAGAAATTGGGTAGACTGTTATTATATCAAAGCTAATTTTGCAGCAGTATTTCTTGAAGCACGTAGTCGTGTCTTGAAAATCCGCGCCTTCGATTCGATATGAACGAGTGCCGAAAATCCATCTCCACAAAGATAGATGGAGGCTAATGCAGCCTAATATTAACGCGTAACGCTTCCGACGACACTTTTGGTGTGATCTCAACCTTCATGGCACCAGAATGAAGAAACATATTTTTAATGAACATAACAAGTCCAGCCTCGTCATTTTTGTCTGGCATCTCATCTTGAAGTTATTCTGGAATACTAGTTATGTATGTCACAGGATGAAATGGATTTCGTGGCGAGGTTTCAATCCCTTCATTGGGAAAAATCAGGGAAAATACCTCAATAATTTTTATTTTAAACGACTGTTCACGAATATGATGAGACTAATGACAACTTCAAATCGAAAAGGGTTTAGTAAACATTACGAGTCAGCCTGATTGACCTAACTATCTCCATATATTTATTCTTTCCCCAAACTCAAACTAAACGTTTCTAAACAGCAATATGTTTGTAACAGTAGGTTATTGGCAATTTGGCAATTAAAATGCATTCGCATAGTATGATATTTCATGTCAGACGATTATTATGATGATGTGAGTCATGAGATTTTACCAGTTGTGGTGCGAACTGCATCATGCTTTCTCAAATTAAAAAGTAAATAAAAATTAGTTTATCAATCAATTTGAGGTCTCGCAGACCCCCTGAAATCGCTTCGCGGACCTTCAGGGGTCCGCGGACCCCCGGTTGAGAACCACTGCTCTAGAGTGTCCGCCGAAAATATTCGGGGTCATTTCATTATGAATATACTTTTCATTCTGCACCTCCAAGAAGTTCTTCAGTAGAAACTGCTCGTATTTCGCTCATTCTTACATTATATTATTCCATTACAGATGGATGTACGATACAGGCGAGGCGAAATCGACGTCTCCCATTCGCAAAAGCGACAAGAACAGGAGATTCTGATCAGGAGGCGAATTCATCAGCGGAGGAAAAAATCGCAAAAGTCCAAAAATCACAGGAAACATTCCAAGGTTGGCGGGATGCGCTCGCATACCAATTTCTTTGCGTTGTAGCCTGTTGATATGGAAGTGAATATCACCGCGGCAGAGTTGCACAGCTAGAAGATTTTCACCTTTCTAAATTAGTCATATTATATGTTTTTTTGCAAATTAGATTAAAATTGGAATTAGCGACATTTTTTTTCAAATTAGATTAGAATTAGAAACACTGAATTCGCAAAACTTGAAAATTGAATTAAATTATGAATTAGAATCAAATACCATATCACATGAAATGACAGTTCATCTTCATAAGCATGAGAACGGCAAATGTCTGTACAGGAAGCTTGTCTCGTTTCGCGCTATGCAGTTCGCCTGAAGCATTTTCAGGAAAACCAGAATTTTTGTTGGAATTAGAATGGAACCACAGATACATTTCACTAATTAGATTAACAACATTTTGCTCTAGTAGTCCAAGGCAGTGTATGGGATATATTGAATTTACGCAGCTGACGAGTGTCAGCCGGAAATATTTGGGTTCATTCAATATCGCATTCAATTCGCTATCAATGCAAATTTGGATATTCATCAAGATTACTTCAGAAAACTTTATTAGTCTTATTGCTGTTTAAGGAATAACCGCATTTGAGTTGAATTTATGCGCATGCTACCAGGGTTGTAATGACTCGAGTCATGACTTGACTCAAGTCGCGATTTTTTGGTGACCCGACTGACTTAGTCATTTTTTCAAATGCGTAAAATGACTCTCATTTTTTCAAATGCGTAAAATGACTCTCATTTTTTCAAATGCGTAAAATGACTCGTCTCGACTCAATATAAAATTGACTCAAATTTTACTTGGGTCATTGTGCATGACTCTAACCAAGTCATATGAGTCCATACTAGGACGGCCAAGACAGACATTTCGTTATAAAGTCACTACATGATTGGTATTTTGTCTATCAGTCCCGATACTTGGAAAATAGGTCCAGAAGTTGTTGAAACGATATATTATGAATGCGATCCATTCTAGGCCTATATCTCTCTACCAGAGTTGAAAAGAGTGGGTTGAACCGGTATGATCTGAAAACTGAACGGTGAACATACTGACTTGGACTCGAACTGGGGTCAAAACACTAGGACTTGGACTCGACCATCTAGTAGCTGACTTGAACTCGGGCTTGACTCGGTGGTGAATTGAAAATGACTCGACTTCACTCGGAACCTTGTGACTTGGTTACAACCCTGTGTGGTACATGGCTAGAGGATCGTCTTGGTAGCTTTCAAATTGTTATGTAATTACAGACGTTCGGCCCGCAGACACACCGCAGTCGAAACGGCTCGTATATCACAACACCACAGCCAACGAGGCAACATACAGGTATGTCCTACGTCACTTTAAATAGTGAATCTTTCAGAATACCGGAACCCTTAATAATGCCTATTGGCTCTCTGTCTATGTCATTGTAATGCACAGCAGAATAGCTCGCGTGTCAGGTTATGAAAGTGCTGGCGATTTAGGATCTTTGATGGACGAAAATTCCAGGCAGATGTGGGAAGATCTCCGTCGAAACAGTTGGATGGCATTGCTAGATAGCGGTTATTGATTTCTGACTTGCAGTGAAGTCTCCACTTACTCCTATCAAGGTGCTGGTACGGCGATAGTATTGTGCCGTTCACATTTCTTGCGAAGCATGTCGTTCAAGGAATACAACGCCTTAATCCTGGTCAAGGTTTATATGTTTCACTTGTAATATGATCATGGTTACAGCAAATAGTTAAGTCTCTCTTGAATGTATTCCCATGCCTACCTGCAATATCAATGCAGTTGCGAAGAAATATGGCTATATCGTTGATTGAAAACAAACTGTGCTATGTCCATTTTAGGAAATTTTGAGTTTGACCACATAATTTGGACATGAACCAGTTCTGTTTTCAATTTACCTTGAAAATTCGAGTTCACATGTCCACTTCACTAGAGATTCATGCTACGTAGCAACTTGGAACCCGGTTAAAACGAAAGATCTGCATCCAAATAGTGATATAAAAAAAATTCGAAAAAATGAAAAGTGGACATAGCACAGTTTGGTTTTCCAGCGTCGATAATATTTTGACAGTAAGGCCTCTGACTTGTTGACAGTAAAATTTAAATTTTTTTATAATAAATCCAATAATAATACATCTACATGTTAAAACCGCACCGTTTTTAAGACAACCTAACAATTTAATGAGTGAATACCCGGAATCTGGAGAAACAAAGCTGTTTTTGATGAATACGTCATATCTGCAAGCAACTGTGTGTCTGCCTTAATTTAGGCAAGTTTTATTTCAGGTGTAGTTTACAATGTCTACCATAAGCTAGTTACGTTAGGCGTGTTGTATTAAAGCCAATCGAAATATTCAGAATGTTCCACAGCTTGCTACCGCAATCCCTATGCGAGAAGACGGAGCGGTAATGCCTGTGCTGTGTGCGGTGCCTTGCGTAGGTCGTTAGGACGTGCTGTTTTTCGTAACGTAGCCGTGACAGTGTGGAATTTCTTTGCTAACCCGTCATATTTGGTTACGCAGTGAGATTTGCGAATGACGCCGTCGGTGAGATACGGCATGTTGCTAGCAAATGCTACGCCTGATCATACATAGATTGTGTTTTGTTTCAATTTCGAATGATTATTTCTGTTTTCTTTTTCGATATCGAATGCTGAAAAACTTTTCGAATCATCACTGATGGGTGATTTTACATAGAAATGGAAGGGTTGGACATAATGATTCAAATACGAATCTGAATTAGTATCAATTCTAAAGATTTGAGTCGAATAGTGATAGAATATTTTGGAGTCCTCATATTATACGCTCATTGTCAGTAAGGGTTAATTTATCACCAAAATGATGGTCTCCATACTATTTTTCTGATGTGAAAGCCTTGAAACCTCGATTGGTTGTAACGCGGTATTGATGATTTTTCACAAATTTGCTTTATATATTGAAAATACTAGAGTGCAGGAAGTAAGTTTTGAGTATTTCTGCGGTAATGGAGCAAAAATTAGAATGAACTAATCCGAAATCTTGATTGTCATAATCAAGTACGGGGCTGGGTAACTTTGGGCGATGTAGTTTATTGAATGCCTTTTCTACGCCCCTCCCAAAAAAAATGGTCCGTGAACACATGAGCATGCGACAATATAGTATGCGACACGTGAGCATGTGGGTTAAATTGAGGGTTACGGGTGGGTTAGAGTAAGGCTGGGGGTTATAATATATATTTAGCGGTTAATTTGAGGGTTATGTTTCGGGTTAGGGTTAGATTTTTTGGTTATAAAGTCGTATGATGAATTGACGCATGCTAAAGTGTCTCATGCTCAACTGCCGTTTTCATAGTGTCACAAGCTCGTATATCAGGCAACCAAAAAAATAAGTCGTTTCTGAAGGCTAATGTCCCCGAATTCTATCCTCATATCAATTTCCACTCATGTCTTCCCCAATTGAGACTTGTAGTGATTAGTGTCCAAAGATACCCCCACGTCCAGAGTAACCCCGCCTGACGGTAGTGCAAAGCTATGCACGTTTGTGGTAATGACAAATCTGTGACGTCGTGATCAAACAAATTGCTCTGAAATAGCTATGGTGGAAAAAGTCCTAAATTATCTTTACTGCGATTAGAAATTTTCATTGGGAATTCTTGGTGGTAGATCAGAAGGTACATACGTGAACTTTTCACATCTTTCATACTGTTATGCCGTGATGAGTGATACTCGAAGTGTAACACTCGGTTCAGTATCAAATCGCTCGCGCACTCATTTGTTCCTAGCGCTATTAAACGACAGAGTAAAAGAAATCTCAAACTTTTTGTACTGGTGGTGAAGGTTTTCGAAAATATCCGTTATGGCAGAATCGACTAACGTCCTCAATTACCATTTGCTTGTGACGTGGAAGTGACATAGGGAAAACATCCTGTAAACATGTCCTGTTTCCGTAGTGTAATTGGATATCGACAAATCACAATTGAAACGCCAAGTCATTGGTTCTGACACCGTCGGACTAGTTGAAATCCCATGCCGATGATCGACTATTGTTCTATAAGCGTGTGTCCGCACACAATTCAAAATCCTTGCAAATCATTGTGTTCTTCAAAGGGTCAAAATAGGGAATCCGGGAAGTACCAATGATTGGTCTGGTTTCGGGAAACGTCAGCGCAAGCCGAAATATTCACCCCTTAAAAAAACATTTTACATTTGAACATTCATTTTAACAAGGCATCGCTTTGAAAGGACTTTAGCAGAATAGATGAATTAATGTCGCGTCCGCTCTTCACAAGTAATTGTTTTTGCTGAAGATGTCATTGCGATCGGTGAATCTCTGCTTAACCAGAGAGCAATGTTGTTTTCGAGGTAATAATAACCGAGTCGCCTGGAAATTATCTTTCTTGATCAAACTTTTGTATTGATTCATTGGGGAAGGTTGTCCACTGTCCACGCTCACTGTGGCTGTTTTGCTTCTCAAGTTTTCCTGTGACGAAACACCAATGTTACATTAATTTGAATTAGAATGTTGTATATTTATCAAACATAAGCTCTTTGGTAATGTGACAAAATAGTCAAAATCTAGTCAGCACCAACCGTCGAATACTTGCTGGTCTCTGCATCGATTGATTTTTTGCATCTTGATTGTAGTCTTGCTTTGAACGATTGAATTTATTGATGTGCTCCACAAATCAATAGCGATGTCGGCTGACTATTCGCGATTAGGGCCTACACAACTGATTCTGGTATGGTAGTTGGATATTTTATTGTAGCCTTGTGTTCCTGAGTAGTACGATTGTCTCTTATTATTTTATCTACTCAAGCTCAACACGCACAACGTACAATTTGATATGCAACCTTTTCTGTCTGGTATATCGTATTAATTCCCTAACAGCATCATTGATATTCTTTAAAGAATCACCTACAAGTTATTGAGTAAATGCCAATCGTACATGATTCTCATTCATAAATCGTTTTAATGGTCAAACTCAGCTCTTCGCGCACTATTCTTTCGCCAACAAGGTATTTGGCCAGAAAAACCTGAAAGTGTTGCGACTGCCCCACAAATCATACGAGAATATGCTGTCGTATGCCAAAACACAACATTGTGTCATAAATTGTTCAAAGTTCAAATGAGCTTTTAAATACTGGAGATAGAATCGGGGTTTCAATTTGAAACCTCAACCTCCCCTGTGTACTGTCACAATGAGACTACTAATTCCCTGTAGCCAATAATGATAGGTGTCTCATCACGAATCTGGCGCCAGGAGGGGTCTTGACCACTGGCGAACTCCAGCTCAGAACCACTGTTTTAATTCTTCCGCCGTTAAGTGACTCGTCGCCAGTGGCGTTTTCGTCATTGGCGTTTGGTCGATCGTTTAATGATGGTTTGTAATTTGAGTTTTCTTTCAAGTAGACTAGATGCATTAGGTATTATGTTGGAGTATAGATTCTGGAATTCATGCTGTGCCATGCGTAGTGTCGTGCCTTGTGTTTGGTTCTGTTGTTTACGCTGCAATCGTTCATGTACGGAATTTTTCGCCTTCCATATTTTCATGCCTTATTTTTCATCCGTAGAACCCGTATGTCTCATGAAGCAGACGATAAATCCGTTAACGGGTTTGGTCGGTAAGGAACTGTTGTCGCGTGATTGCTGCATGAGCATGGCGTGCCGACTTGACGGTATCAGTACTGTAGTCATCCAGGCCTGAATAATTTTTCTTTACAGCTTGCACGTTTCTCAATCTGTGATAGTCTTGAATGTGATTTGCCTGTTATTGTGTAATGGGTTTAGCTTGTTGTCTAGACTGAGTTGAGGATATACTGTGAAACATAATTCGAATATGGTATTATTGCCAGTATCTTGTATTGTATTGAATCCTGCAGCTTATTTTTGGGAATTTTGTTATGTATTATTAAAGCATTCTATTTTGTTATTAGAAAATGTTAATTTCTGAAGCCTGTGTATTCAGGACTGGTATTTAAGAAAATTTGTGACTAACAAGGTACGAAAAGCATGAAAAATCTTCTTTCACAATTCAAACTTATTCTATTCTATCGAAGATGTTGTGCCCGAGCACATATTGTTTCCCCTCGTGTACTGGCATGTTATTAAGTAGCGTTTAATTCTCCTATCCACGCACAAGAGTGGTTTTTGTGTAATTGTTGCATGGATGCTTGCTATTGTAGAGCAGCACCGCAGTATGCATTTGTCACATCTACAACGTAGAGAAACTTGCAATTCTTGGGTTGCTAAATTGTTACTGCCCCATCGCCTAGCCATAATGACCGAAACTTAAGTTGAACCAAACTACATCAAAAATAGGTTACTGTCAGTTTAAATTAGGTTGTGGCTCATTATAATGGATATGGACATTGTGGTAGCTCTTACATTTCAATCCCACTGTATGGGGGCATCTCGGAGTGGAACAAACTATTTGCAAAAATTGATCTCTTTGAGACGGATTACATCAACTTGAATATTTCTCTATGGTTATCCAATTGATACCAAGGTTGTAACCAAGTCTCAAGGTTCCGAGTCACAAGTCAATCTCACTTTTATAGTTTTGACTCGAGTCAAGTCGAGTCATTTTCAATTCACCACCGAGTCAAGTCCGAGTCAGTGAGTTGAGGTCCGAGTCGTAGTATTGTGACTCGAGTCCGAGTCCAAGTCATTGTGTTTACTATTCAGTTTTGAGTTCAATCCGGTTCAACCCACTTTTTTCAACTCTGCTCGAGCGATAGGCCTCCTAATATCTCCTCATAATATATCCTCACTCATAATATCGTAATTTTCCTCAGTCCTAACAGTTTCTGGCCCTATTTTCCAAGTATCAGGACTGATAGACGAATTATCAATCATGTGGTGACTTTACTATTCTCTGAAGTTACAATGATATGTCGGTCTTGGCCATCCTAGTCTCGAGTCAATACACAAATTGACTCTAATCGAGTCATTTTACGATTTTGAAAAACGACTCGAGTCAAGTTGAGTCACCAATAAATCGTGACTCTAGTCACCACTTTCCTGATTGATACCCATGCAAAAGCCCTTTGTGAGACCAGGTGACATATTCAAGCTCATCTGACGGCTATGGAATTGGGATGTCTCTCCATCAAGGCTCAGTATGATTTGGCAACCCTGTAGCGCTTTTGTGGTTAGCAATTCTTTTCTTATTGCTGAAAAAACTATGCATTCCACTGTGTTTCAACTAGATGTTTGATACTCAACACCATGTCTGTAGCCAGTAGTAATATAATTTGAATTTTCCATTACTGATCTAATAACCTTGTGGATAGTATTGTGGCGCAGTGCCTTAGTAAAGCTCCCGAGGATTCTATAATTTGGCCCCTTCACTCTCTTATTCATTTTTCTCTCTTTCTTGAAGCGCCTTCTGTTATGATCGAAGGATGTTATCATGATAGTTCGGGTGCTGCGACACCCGTTATAGAAGAAGCTGAACCGGAAGACGAAGGAATAACGTTCACTGTCGACAAAAAGGAGAGTGAAGGTGACTTATCAAGTCTGTCAGTTTACTAGGCTCTGACTGTAATCCCTAGAATAGATCATTGGCTATTGCCGTCTACAGCACAATAGTATAGAAGGAAATGAGTGACAATGGGTCATGCTTCTTTGGTTTAGGCCAGGGGTGTCGGGCATTTGACCCGCGAAGCAATTCTGAGTAGATTGACACACGCATTGTATTTTCAAGCACATTTCTAACAAGTGTTGAGATTTTTAGTAAGAATACTCTCCGTAAATAATCCCTCAATACGGCAAATGTCGAACATGTTCATGTGCCACATAACGATGCGACCCCCACAGACACAGGGCCAACGCGGTATTATGACTATAAAACAGAGGGAGCATAGAAATATGCCATTATGCCAAATTATCATTACAGCCCATGGTTTTGCGGTTCATGACTGTATAAAATTGGTCAATCATAGTATATTTTGAAGTTGTCTTGTTAAATTCCGATTTCACTTTTAAGTGATAGAGCCAGAGCCAAAAACTGAAGTCAAGGAAAACAGAAATTCAGTCGTCGACATAAAACCGGTCGCTTTGGAAAAAGAACTGCCGTGGCGAACTACAAATCAAGGTGAGGGGGTTTTTGTAAACGGAGTTCGTAATGAAAGGGGGCTCTGCGCTCTAAATACGATGCGGCCTCGAAGAGGAATGGTGGAAAATTTTTTGTCAGCATCCATTTTCCTCAGAAAGCCGCTGTATTCAAACTGCAGAGCTCTTAAAGATTTCTGCGAGTGGTCCTGTCGCATTTCATTAATGTGTGTGGTATCGAAATCATGTGTCATTGCTTCTTAACCCTTTTCTGGCTGACCATTGTTTCTGCGTGGCAGCCTGGACCCTCTGATGCTGATATCTAGGCGCAACAGCATGTGCGATTGGTTATCTATTGACGATATTCATTGTAATTCAAACACTTTCCAACGATTTTTCGAAATATTCAGATTCCAAATCAGAGATAAATCAACATAGAAACGAATGAACGTAAGAACGTATGTAAGCGCATAACACACAACGTGGTTGTTAATCATAGGATTTACAATTAATTATGAGACATTGTAAACAGCAAGGCATCTACATATCGGGGTGAGATCAACCTATCCCAGAAACCTTAAATACAAATGATAATTAAATTACGAATGCAAATAATGGTAAACAAGTAACATGGACGATCGCCAACAACCACAATCTAAAATTCCTTCATTGACTGACAACTGCCTTAAATTCGATCCGTGCGTGGACTGCTAATCCTGTGAGATTTGATTATCGTGTTTACACCAGTGACCAGGTAGCCTTTTTCTAGCCACTCTGATCGACCTCTAAATATGCCACAAAAATATAATGGACGACAGTTGCTGTTTGTTTTTATGAATAGTTATAGTCAATTTCTGTATATGAATGCTAAAATGAGGGATATTATAGTTATGTCTAAAGCCGTAAAAGGTCGCTTCTGAAAACCGGGAAAGCGAATTCTTGCAGACTAGTGTCAAATGCATGGATGAATACCCGTCAGACAAAGATATATCTTGAGTTCTACTGGTCACAATTCCGACACAATTTCACTGACGTCGATATAACGAATCGTAGTCGAGTATAAATTGCAATAAGTCCAATAATACTCAGTGTATATTCCCGCCGCAAACTGTTGAATCAAGTGCCGGAATGTATATAGCGCTATCACATAACGACATTATAGTATGACAAATACAGAATCTATAGAAGTCTATGTGTATGCTTTTGAATTAGCTGGACGGTGAAATCCAGAGTTAGGCTAGCTACCTGTACATTTTCATCATAAGTAGCCTACTTGAGTGTTTTCATGCGGCTCCATGTGTGCTCCGAAGTTTGAAATGCGGCTCCTACATACAAAAAGGTTGGGGAACCACTGGCTTAGACCATAAACTATTCTACATTAAGAACCGGAGGACGAACCGGAAGCGGTCACCAACAGACACTCGGTAATCGATTTGAAACCTGTGCTCCTGGACAAAGAATTACCGTGGCGGGCCGCCAACCCGGCCGTCGGTATATGCGACCCCCGCGAGAGGCGGGGCTCGGTTCATCCTCATTATTATGAGGAATTCGATGACGAAGATGCAGAGGCCAAGCCAGGTAAAGACGCGGGAACATCCGATTGTTAATTTTAAGATCCAGTTTTACTCAATTTATCGCATCATTGCTTCATGGCGTGTCGTGTAATTTTATTTGTGGTCGGAATTATTCTTATTGATTACGGCATGACTTCGTCGAATAATGCGAACGAATAAAATCTGCGATTATTATGATATCGCTGCACTTTCCAACCTATGTATGATGATTAGGTCGGTTTTTTTTTGACATGTCAAAATTTGTCAAAATTTTGTCAAAATTGTAGCGTTAGGTCAAAATTTGTCAAAATTTTTCATGAAGTCAAAAAATTTTTGACGTCTGCATTTTGTTTGTATCGTAAATTTTGCACTGTTGGTGAACTTATAATTTGATATTTTACCGCTGTTAGCCTATTTTATAGGCCTACCGTGGTAAACGGCTAATCGTCTGCTCATTGTGAATCATAAACGGTCAAATAAAACAAATATTAGGTAGACATGGTGTTATGGCCAACGTACCGCAATATCCTAACTGAAGAAAGACTTCTTGTGCATTGCATCATTCTTATATTAAAAAGCGCAAGATGAAAATTTTTGATGTAGGCAACATTGTCAGAGTGAAGCAACCCGGTGTGTCACCAGCACCAGCAGTGTACGCACAACTTGAGTGTTGTCAGCCAACAACTGCTGCTGTTGAACTTCCTTGGCAAGCTTCTTAGTAAGGACGTGCACTTTCTACCCAAGAATGTAGGAAAGTATCTCTCGTTGTACTACAAAATATTTTAATTATTTCTACCATAATACATATTGTAACCACTGGAATTCTTCATAGGGACAGATTTCGTTTTTTTTCATGTAAAAAGTTGATTGTTTCTAAGCCAAAAACACTATTTCAGGCCAAACTACTTCGTTAGGACCGTCAGATCCAACCAGATATGAAGATAAGGGGTACAATTTTAACAATATGTGGGAAAACACCTAATTTGCATACGTTAGGTCAAAATTTGGTCAACATTCAGTTTTTTTAGGTCAAAAAAAGTCAAAATTTGGATTTTTTAGGTCAAAATTTTCTTTTTTTTAGGTCAAAAAAAAAACGCCCTAATGATGATTCATGTGTTGTATATATTCTAATCTCTCATATGCAGCATTGTTCTTTATTCTCCTGTCATTTTAAGGTACGGTCTTCCTTCATCATTTTGTAGTACTGGTGTCTGTCCATTTTAATACTTTTAGTGCAGTTCTGTGGGCTATAACGGATGATTTCAACTGTTGTGTTGTGATGAATAAAATGGATTGAAATATGAATTTTAAATATGAGTTCAAATTCATGCTGCCCCATTGCTGAGTTTGAGGTTTTTCGAATAATTTGAATCGTGTATTAATGCTGATGATTTGAGTCGACTAGTAGTATGATGTTTTTGAGTACTGAAAATATACCACTATTAGTAAATTTATCAATCGATACTGTCAAATATTGATATCTGTAAAATTCCAATTCCGGTGTAAGCAATCTAAGCATGCACCAGCATCATACTTTAAAGCAAGTACGAGATTATAACTTTTGCAACATCGCAACTGATAAGTAACCAGACTGATCGTATCCAAAATAACAGAAATGTAATCAACTTGGTTTCAAGTATTTGAATGGCAGTATAGTACCCCTCGAATCATGTTAAGACTTTTACGCTTACGGCATTTAGTAAGCTAGCAAAATGCTCGCTACTTAAGCGGTGAAATTGTATCGGGACAAGACTTATTTGCATGGGTGTATTTGTGTGGGTGTGTGCTTTTTTTCAGTCGGTCTCAACATGACATCTTTCATGCAGTTTGTTCAATTTCGGAATTGTGTCATTCATAGGTTGGAAAGTGTATGCATGAGCGCTATCGAATTACTATCTTGTTGAGGCTGCGAAATTTGCCTGTTTTCTTCGCCTATATTTAATTCGTCGCTGAACAGGTAATTTTTCATTCCAGATAAGAACCTATTAAAGGCTTAAACAGATTAAGTAGGTCGGATTGGAAATGAGCTCGTAAATGTAGCGTTACTGAAACAGCATGCGGAGTTTCCATTGTGCTGATGTTAACTGACGTGCATGGGTATCACTGAGGGAGAGAAATACACTTTTCCAGAATTTTTGGCTTGATATAACATGCCATTTTGTGACATTAGCGGTCTGTGACTTCCAAGTAATTTGTTGGTCCGTTTGGCCTGCTGAGTAGCTGTAAATTTGTAAGAACTGTTTTCGAAAGTATTGAATTGATCGGTACCGTGTTAGCGATTTGCCCACGTTCACCAGCGGAGTAAGGGTAACAACTGTGTGTTTGAAAAATTTAGTTTTTTGTGTGTTTTTTTTTGCATGGTACCATATTTTGTGGTAGAGAATGGTATGGTTTCATTAACCTTGAACGTGCGGTTTCGAAACAACTTTACAATACAAAATTGTCATTGACATGATCATTTGTATGGTATGCCCCCATGTCTTCATACTCTGCCTTGGTGTAGCATTTACTCAAATTCCAATAAAACTGGATAAATAGTGCTCATACCATCCAATTAATTTTAATTCGTCATTTATGCTGTAATTACTCATCAAGCTCATATCATAAATAGGCAGCAAGTAGTTGATCAGTATCATGAGTCTGACAGTAATGGAATGTCGGTGGTTTGAAACATGTCTGCGGTTTTAATCATTTCTGCCGAGCTAGCAGTGTTGGGATCAAGTTGCTACCTTCGACTCAAAACTCAATATTTCTTATAAAAATTTTTATAGACGTCGAAATTTTCAAAGTGGCTGAAGTCAAGTCGCCTCAAATTTCCAACTTCGAGTCAATTTCAGTTGATTTAGTTGTTGTAGCTGCAAATCTGTGGCATACATCACAAGTCCTTACTCCCCGCTATTAGGCTGATTATAAGTCAAAGTAAATTGATTTTGTTCATTTTTCCACCGAAAAGAATTTATTACCGACTACTATGTACAAATTCTTCTCTCTTATCATGTCTCGACTCAAAATATCATTCATATACTACGGCGATGACTCGCCGGTAAGAGATACTTGTGCATGGCATTTTCTCTCTGAGGAATGATTTTTCGTACAGAATCCACTCATCATGAGTATCAAAATGTCGCTTCATCGTCATGTATGCCAATAACCTGAGCTGGGTTCAATGATTTGAGTACTTGAGTCAGGGTTGTAATCAAGTCACAAGGTTCCGAGTCGAAAGTCAATTTTGCATTTATAATTTTGACTCGGTAAAGTAGAGTCATTTTCAATTCACCACCGAGTCAAGTCCGAGTCCAAGTCATTATGTTCCCTGTTCAGTTTTAAGTTCAATCCACTTTTTCCAACTCTGCTCGAGTGATACAGAATGGCTCACATTCGTAATATCGTAATTTTCCTCAGTCCTAACAGTTACCTATTTTCCAAGTATCAGGACTGATAGACGAAATACCAATCATGTGGTCACTTTACTATTCGAAGTTATAGGTTCGTCTTGGCAGTCCAAGTCTCGAGTCCATGAAAAAATTCACTCGTGTCGACTCAATACTCAAAAATATTGTGTGTCACTACTCAACTGGTTGAAATTAGTACTTGAATGATTGTGCTCAGCTCTAAATATAATCAATCATATTTCATAACTCGCGATAAAGTTATGTGCTTCCCACACTCATCGCTAGCATGCCAACACCCATCTCTCTGACTTTGCAATGATTTTACCGACGTGCGGTCTATACATATGCGAAATCCTCTTACAACTACTTTCTATCCGACAGGAACTTCAAATAATACTAACACTAATAACTCTAACGATGCGGATGGCGCTGACGCCAAACGCGTGTCGGTGAAAAGTGACACTTACCTACCTTCCAAGAAAGACGACCAGTCACAACTAACCCCCGTAAGCGTTTCCACGCCGCTCTTGGTCCAACACGTTGATTCGTTTGACTTGTTCGAAACGTTACCGGAAGACAGCGTATGATATTCTGCACGCGCAGAAAATCGAAGCAAACTAAAATATGCAAGCATGCCGCGGCTGGTGTTTCAGTTGTGACGGCGCCCATGCATGGAAATTGTGTAGATAGGTTTCCAAGTTTTGCTATGTCAATCGTGAAGGAACTTGGCTATCATGCGAGCCTTTATCGGTATGCTTTTCCATGAAGTAACGTATCATTCCGTATTACCGGTGTTGTCTGGTACTTTAAAGTTTGCTGATCTTCTCTCTGATACATGAGTTCTCTATCGCTCCATAGATAACTAGTCTACGGATGATGCGCAACACATGACTGCACGGTAGGGTTGTTCAAAAAGAACTTATTCTACAGATACCTGGGAATCACCGATCAATTTGTTAGCAACTGGTAGATGTGAACTCACAGGAGTTTGAAAATTTTGAATTTATCAATATATTAAATTTTTCTTTCGAATTTTACCGTCAACCCCATGAAATTGTTCTGCTTATCAGTTTTTGCTCACTTCCTATAGGTAGAAACAAAGTTATGCAGCTGAAAATTTTGAATTCGCAAGAATAGCCTGAACGGTGGGTAATTCCAGAATGATTAATGGAAAGCTCTCCGCTTCTATGGGTTGGAATTTGGTGTGCGGCGTTGTTTTTAGCCAACCTAACAGTTTAATCAGTGAATCCCTGGATTCCGGAAAAAAAAATTGTTATTTTTCATCAACCCCAGAGACGCCAACACATTCGCATAGCTTCGTAAGCAAATATGGCGATGTTGTAGCTTCAATGAGTGTGAAATTCACTAAAAGTGGTCTCGAACAAAAGCTACTGTCAATTCAGGGCACTGTAACTAGTAACTACCCCATAATTGCCCCTAAAAGTTGAAAATCTGCATTACCAAAAAGCAGGGTGTTGCAATACAATGACTACCTTACAACAATGAACTCGGATTGTTCACCACAATGCCGATTACTAGCCCTAGTCGCGTGTTGCGCATCTGTCCGTAGGTTGATTATCTATAATCTCTCTCTGTGAAGCCTCGTGTTTCAATTTCTAATCGTTTTCAAAGTGACTTTGTTACAAATGCGGTGTCGGGTGAATGGTGAAAAAATGAGCTGCCTTTAATTGTGTACATATTTGTATTTGCGGTGTCAAAATTGTTTGATGTGATCGATTTTGTTTAACGTGTGAGCCGATGCCGGGTTTCACTCTTAGGTTTTCAAATATCAAATTTGTCAGTATCCACATTTAGGGCTAGAATGCCCCGTATGTACACTTTAAGAGCTCCGGGTATAGAATATTCTACGTAGCTTATGTATTCTGTAGCATTTGATGAACTGTTGACTACTTTCTCTGTACAGTGTGATTTCCAGTCTATGTATCAGTCCCGTATACACTGAACCCGTATTTGTCAAATACGACCCTATTCTGATGCAATAGCATGTAATCAATTTGTTCAATGTATGTATTCGATTTGATGCGGTATCAATAACTGACCCGTCTCACAGAGAACAATATGCATTTTGACACCATGCCCCCATCAGCTGACGTTCATTGTGTTTTTTTGTCAGATTTGTTCCCCCCCCCCCCCCCCCCCCCCCCGTAATAGAGTATAAGTTCAAGCTGCTTTTTTATTCAGAGTAGCAAGTCACGTTTGATGATTGTCACTGTGATTATTTTAAAGGCTTGGATTAGTCTTAAACGGTGTTGTTTCATTCAGAATGTCGTCCTGACTGTGTCGCATTGTTATTTTGTTGGAATGCATCGGGAGTTGATCTTGTATTTGAAGGATTGGATGGTCTTTTTTCTGATAACACTCTGAAATCCGATGTGATGAAAATGATTTGCGCCTTATGCACTAGTTGACAATATCCTCGATATTTCATACACAGTAATTTAGGCTATACATGGAGTGGTTTGACAAATTTCTAACTGCTTTCATGTTAATTTGCAGAATCAGATTCCGGCTCAAAAACCAGGCCCAATGTTGTTTCCCGATAATTTGGGATTGTTGTTGAGTTTGGATCCAACATACAGTTCCTAGCTAGGACTCTATTCCTTCTGTTGATATGTATTTAACTGTCGATTTGAGGTAACATCATAATGGTTATCTGTTGATGTGGAGTGAATATTTTAATGGAAAAGCATACTATTGCAATGCAGAATTTAATGCAATATCTTGTGTGATTTTTGTGCGAAACCTTAGATATTCGCTACCATGGGAATCTTATTATATAGAACTTGAGACCCGATAATTAACACAACTTTGCAATTAAGGATAGTCGATATATAGTAGAATAATATTAGCACACTGCCTACGAACGTAACACCCCATTCTTTAGTTCTATCGTAATGAATTTATTTCAGACGTATTCTTATATTATCTTATCCTCTAAAAAACGAGAGACCTGTTCTAGATTTAGGGTGATAAACGAAGATACCAGTAGACGCTTTAAAGATGATTATTATCTGCGAATCAAACGTTTGATTTCTATAATTCACTTGCCAAATTTGTGTTTCAGCACACGAGCTGAAATGTTTCGATACATTGCAATGATATTTGAATTCTAATGTTGTGATTAAATAATATAATTGCAATTTGTGGGCATGTTTGCAGTTGACGCAGAAACAGAATCAAGGTTATGTAAAATGTGATTGATCGAATTGGAGGTTATTCAAATTTTGACTGACAAGATGATCGTTCATAGCATATTCAAGCAGGGAACACATCCGACCGGCACCGATTTAGTTTGGAGGCGAATCGACGTTCGTTTCAATATTATTTTCCGACTCAATTCGATGACGAGAGGCAGACTACTGTGTGACAGGACGCAAATTGAACTGAGTCTCTGAGATTTTGATGGCGGAAGAAATTGCGTGTGGACTTCCGTACCTTTTATTCCAGCACATGTCAGTGTATACAAATTAATCTCAACGAACCTACCTCGTGCTCTAGAACATTATAATGATGCAAATTAATTTGTGGTGATATAATTTTTTTGATTCTATATATAAAATAAAGCACCGCGTTGTATACAACATGCCGTTCAAGTAAAAATTCCAACATGAGAGGACATTACTTCTCTATAAGGGTAGTGCATATCATAAGCATGTCCTGTCCTCATTCAAATCGAACTACAAGCAATTTCTACTGAATCTATACCAGTCGGCTATCAAGATTACCGGACCACAATCTGACTTATGGACCTCACATGCCGACACGTGCAGCATTAATTTCTGTCGCTTCCTTTTATGTTATTTTACTTGAATCAAGTGTGCATGCCTTATAGTTACATGTTACAGGCCAAGATAAGTGTCTGATTAAAAGACTACTCCAAGTGGTTTCGACGCCCTCCAATTTTTTCCTTACGTCGATCTTGTGTATTGATTTGATAAAAAATTTAATAAAAAGATGGTGAATCAATACCATACGCGCCAGCGGTTCCCAACCTTTTTCGACTCATCGCCCCCTTACCAAGCTCGACACAAATTTTCACACCCCGTATTTATGGATCCAAAAAAGACGACGTATAAACGGGAAATTTATTCGCCCAACTATGATCGCTGTTGAATTAACTAAAATGAGCTCATTTTTTCAAGTAGGTCCTCTTAAAACCGGTTTCCACGTTTACTGTCCATTGAGTTGACATCTTCTTTTATTCAACTTCCGTGTCATATGCAGAATAAGCCGTGTTGATTAAATGTGTATCTCACTGCCATTTCAACACTTTCGCCCCCTTGTTTCTCGAAATCGCCAACGTTGGGTACCACTGATATACGCCGATATTGAGACCAAGGCTGTCTGTTTTAGAACCATTTATTGTTTTGGTATTCATGGTGTTATCACAACTATGGTAATTTACACCAGACTAATATTTGGGATTCCCGATCCGACCACTTGAAGCACGGCCCACTTTAGAGGCTTTTTTCAGACACTGCTTCACGGAGATCGCATTAGTAAACCTCAGCAAGGCCTTTATTCCCCTACGATGTAACACTTTCAATTTAAAACACCATAATTAACGTAACGTAAGACATAGTCTGCAGTTGTCTGCATCGCTAGAATAGCCTTCGTTGCATCTGAAACCCATGTCAACGTCTGCTTGTAGTTCTATGGTGAAAATGAAATTATCATCAGAGCTGAAGTCTTTAAAACTCAGGTACTCAACATCGTCAAAACATTGAAACTGCGGTCAGCTGTGGTGTTGTTGCAAACTGGGGAAACTTGGTAATCGTTGGGTTTAAGATTGGGCCGATGTGCATAGAATTGTACAAATTGCTCTGTTTCTAGCGGCTATGTAAAAAAAATTCACAACTATTTTGTTGATTACTTCACTCTGCCAGACTCTTAATATGACCAGCTAAATAAACATAATTCAATCAGGATTTAACCAAGGTGTTCAATGTTCATAGTAGTCACATTGCTGCTAATTACAAATTGAAGTAGCAATTTTAAAGACACATTAAAACTACTCCACGTAGAAGAAAATGAGATTTAAAAAGTAATCAAGTCAGTAGTTTAAAAATGTAGATTTGGTTGCATATTCAGCAGTTAATCGGCTGTGGCCATTTTTGAAATTGCAGAGTCCATTTTCGCCGATACTACAGGTTAAATTTTGGAATATCTATTAGGCTAGACAACACAGGGAATTGAAGCATCAGCAATCAATGTTTACAAATGGTTTAATCTACTCAAGTGGCTGCAGCCTAGTTCACTCAGTTACTCAGTTGTGTTGTTCTTCGCACAATCAGGCTTAGAGAACATAGCAATTTTGCTAATGTTTGAAACAAAGTGTAGCATCAAAGAACCAACCTTCGAAAATTAAGCAATGGTATATGCTATATGGTATAACCTACTTCATAGTCGAATTTGATGGTTTGATTCAAGTCTATGATCTGATGCAATGGAAGAGTAAGATTTATTTTCACTTTTCAAGAATAGGAACAAGTTCTTAACACAGACGCAAATGGAGATATGGAGTAGTGTTGCCGATATTTTAGTAAGTAACAAAAGTGAATTTGGCTCGAAGCCTAGGCAAATAGATGGGTAAAGTCATTCCTCACCAAACCTCACAGATACACTGTGGTAACCTCCACTCAAGAAAAGTATTTAATAATCTGCATGAGATTTATATTAGACTTTTGTCATTGACTATTCAAGCAATGAATCAACAGGCTGTAAGTTCCTGGAACACAACTCGTGACTCATGGCCCAGTGATCTGTAGCAAGCGCTATGCCACCAAAGATGTTGCTTGAGCATCATCAAAGCCAACTGGCAGATGTAACAGCTTCATACATCAAGAACTCGTAGTGAAACTTGATGTCATTCCAGCACCTCTTCAACCTCTTTCATTTCTTTCAAATTCAACACTTCGACACTTCCTTGGCCGCGCGTTTCCCGACTAATAGTTTCTTCTATCTGTCGGTAACTACCCGGGTCGATTAGCGTCACTATTTCCAAACCGCCGCTAAACTCTTCATTTTCAACTACCTTGAAGCAAGGTTTGAGTTTTTCTTTGATGGACTTTGATGTTTTTCCCGGGATGTAAAGTTTAATTCTCATGTGGGCTCGTTCGATCGGGATTTTTTCTTGCAGTGATTTGACCACTTGGAGCGCTTGCTGCTTTGTGTTCCTGTTCATGTTGATGGAGTAATGAATGTCTTCTTTCATGGCTCTTTCGATGGCAGTCACTGTGTACGGACGCTTTGTATCTGGGTTAACGCACATCTCAGATACCAAGGTTGCGATATCTCGGAACTTTGATTCTAAATGATCGCTACGTTCTTTTTCCGAGACTTGTAACTCTCCTTTGGCTAATATTTCAGTGCATATTTTCAAAGTATCGTCAGTTCCGAAGGCTTTCTTTAAATCCTCTTTTTTTGCAACTTGGCCTTTGGAGACGTTGTTGAATACGGCGTCCGTTTGCAGTACTTCGTTGATATCCTTTTCGGATTTGTTCCGCCAGGACATGACTTTGTTTTTGTAGCAAGCTATTTCGAACCTTTTGCCGCCCTTTTTCATTCTCACGACCGCGACATTGGTCAGGCGGACTTGATTAACGGGAGTGAAGATCAATGACATGACGAATCGAATGTTAATTTCTTAATGAAAATAGGAATCTGTTCAGAATGCAACACAAGCTTTTCTCATATGGAAAGTCACAGATTGACCATCTACTTCAAGGATTCATGTGACAAACTTTCCTGAATAACCAAATTACACCTGCATTAGAAGAGGAGTGAGCTCAAACCCGATAACATTACAATGAGGTCCGACTTTTAGGCGAAATTCAATTATCTTTCTTGGTATACCGGTATAGAATTGTTCATAGTAAGGACCGTTAAAGTTCACAACTTGGCTACCAGCATATTCGGCAAATCTTATTATTACGAAAGCGATATGCATCAATAATGTATAAATAGATTCAAAATGAATGTGGTACTGAATTGTAGCATGATTTGTAACAAATTCACTGCTAACCTCGTCAACACTACCATACTAATGTCGAAGGTGAACTTGGTAAATCAACCATGCCGGTAGGTAGCCTACGTAGTAAAACAATAATTGACTTCATAATTTCTTGGATAAGATTTTGCATCAGTTGGTAATTGTATATAAATCGTCAAGTCATTCTTAAATGACCATATGTTTTTTCAACCAGAAAGTCATAGGATCAAGGATGCAATTTTAAGTCTAGGAGCTTATAAATAAACGAATGAAAAGTGATTCTACTTCACAATACGAGTAACCATCAAAATCTTTGATTAGGCGCTTCTGCTGATTAGTGATTGCTGCGAATGTAATTCTCAAGAAAAGCTGCATTACTATCGCTATGCCTAATAAACTTGACCCCTCAGAGATAACTTAACAAGGTCGGGTCATTTCATCCGAATCAAGAGTCAATAACTTCTATCATTTGAACTCTACGGTCATTAGTCGAAATAAAAACAATTGTTACTGTAAGAATACTAGTTAGCCATCTAGTTTACCACGACCTGACATATTGATCTCGCCTTCCGACACATGACACCTTTTTTTGTCACCAGTCCTTTTATATTATCTTTTTCAACTTTTCATTCAGTGCGCATGCCTCCTTTTTTAGATCGCCTAGCTAAGGTGCTAGGCCAGGTGGGTGTCTGATTTCGTAAACTACTTCTAGTCCAAGTCGTTTCAACAGCTTCCTATCTTTCATTGTAACGCAGTCTCGTGGTGTATTGAAATGATGAAAATTGTAGCATTGAATTAAATTAGTTCAAAGTTGTCTGCAACAGTAGGCTTAGGCTATATGCTGTTAAATGTACTAGCTCACATCAAAATCTGAATTAGCTTATACTCCGACGGGTACACCAAAATGTCATTTTCAACGTTACTCCGTTAAATTTTGTAAGAATGGGCAATTTTAAACTCATAATTTGGCTGCTCTGGTATCAACTATTTCGGCAATGACTGACTAAATGGCATTTATATAAGATATGAGAAATGCATTAGATTGAGATTTGTCACAGTATAGATGTTCTTAATTGCGATATACCATTAATATCTTCCATGTCTCGGTAGCACCAAATTCCATCCATATTCATTCATATCTATACACCTGGTCGAGTGTGAGCATTGCGCAACATAATCATGAAGATTTGTTTTTCTTGAGCTTTCCGCTATAGCGTCCTGCCCACTGAACACTCTGCAATATTCATCATCACCATGCATCGCAGAGTTAATTTTGGTATATGCCAAAATACCCGCTGTTTGGGATATTTCAGATTCTATTTCGGCATCCCCATGAATCAATATTTTTAGAATCGAATGAGCTATATAAAAGGTTTTAGTTTGGTATTTTTTTAATCGAATTGGAGTCTCAGAACGTGCAGTATCCATCCGAGTCTCCAGTCATATGACTTGGTCCGAGTCATGCGCAATGACTCGAGTACAAGTCGAGCCAATACACAGAATGACT
The DNA here is from genome assembly GCF_051294905.1 of Botryllus schlosseri. Lineage (NCBI taxonomy): Eukaryota > Metazoa > Chordata > Ascidiacea > Stolidobranchia > Styelidae > Botryllus > Botryllus schlosseri. Next base: position 25,467,404 of record NC_137242.1, on the reverse strand, counting down.
CAAGTCGAGTTGAGTCATTTTTCGCATTTTGAGAAAATGACTCGAGTAAATATAGTCGAGTTAACAAAAAAATCGCAACTCGATTTGGACTCTGTGGTGTTTTGGAATGATGAAAATATTAATAAAACTGAACTGGAACGAAATTAAATTATCACCCATATCTATTTTTGTTGCTTGCTGAATGACACAGGATGTACAGTACAGTGTACTGTACATATTTCAGTGGATGACATCTCTTCATATCGAAAACCTATAAGTTCATTTCTTGCTTCTGCAATGTGACTCGGATTGAATTGTTAAATAGATTCGCTCGGATATCTGATGAATTTTGTTTGTAAAAACGCTTTTCCTAATCCCACGCAGAATTGGCATTGGAGTTGAACCATTAGCGAAACCCGAAGAAAAAAATGAACCCATGGTGGGACTCGAACCCACAATCCCCGGCTTAGGAGGCCGATGCCTTATCCATTAGGCTACATGGGCGACGCTGCTACGAACGATATAACCACAATTAATTCAATTACGCTCACAGTAAGTCTTTGCGACTTTTTCTTGAATGATGATTATATTGTTTGGTATTCAATTTCTACAGTCGTACACCTTCCATATCGTAAGCAGAGACGGGATAACTTCATCAATGTAAACGATTGCGATTACGATTACTTCTGCTACGTCTCAAATCATAATAACAAATCCATTGCCGCATTGCCCGACTTTATAGCTTTTAACGATTTCTCGCTCGATCATAATTGCTATTTTGGCTGGTTTTGCGCTACGATGATATGCTTGCCGCAATACCAACCACATTAAATACACTTCAGTCCGAGTTCACTGGATATAGTTTCGAAATTCGAACGGCACATGACGTAGGCCTATAGTTAATCCAGCATTGATTTTTCGTTATTATGTGTAGCCTACTTTCACCAACTCCATCATCATCATCACCATTGGTTTATTAGCAATTTTATCAGTTCAATACACCACAAAAAAGCGATACAATAAAAAGACAGGAAGATGTCGAAGCGACTTGGAGTAGTCTATGGAATCAGACACCCCCCTTGGCCTAGGCCAGGGGTGGGCAAACTTTTGAGCTCGCGGGCCGCATTCAACATCTGAATCCATTCGCGGGCCGCAGTATATGAAATCGGGATTATATACCAAAACGCAATATTGGTATTTGATTATTATAGTGAGGACATGGAGATAATATATGTGCTTATTTAAAACAAGCCAAACATTGCTTTGATGATATCGTACATGCGTCAGAAACATATAGTGGCGAGATTTCATAGGCTGGCGGACCTCAATAACCAATTTGTCAAAACTATAGAGATGAAAGTCGGTTGGCCCGATTCTTAGAACAGGATTGAAATTTAAATCTGTAAGCAGCGATCTCGTTCATAGATTTACTAATTCCATTTTGGTGCAGTTCCAGGACACACAAGGCTGACAGCATCATAACCATGTTAGCTTCAAACACGCTTCTACTATGTGTAGATGAAATATAAATACCGCAATTCTACGCATACAGATAACGAATCTACCTAAGACACGCCCGAATCGTTTTTTATGAACACAACACTGAAATAATAAAACTGGAGTGGCTAATCTGAAATCCCACTCGTGATCCGAATTATTTCAATCTCGTTGCAGCTATCCCGCTGTGATATTTGATCCGTGCTTTTCAAACTTTTTAAGACACGCCCCCCCCCCCCCCCCTTTATGACGGTGAAAGATTTCGCGCCCCCTTATCGTCATATCACAAAACGCAACCAGGATGCTAGCAAACCTAACGGGTAGTTTGATGGCATGGAAGATACGACTGTGGATGAGAGATTTTTAAACATGTAATTCAGACGAAATACAGAGCAATAACTTTGAATTATATATAAATCGCGCATAGCGCGAAAAAAAATTTCAGTTAAGCTCAGCTTCGCGCCCTCTCCAGATGCTTTCACGCCCACCAGTTTGAGAACCAGTGTCTTAGAATTATCACGGTGAAATATCCTAAGAAAAAGTTAATCAAGTCCCTGCATTTATTCGATTTTTAGTACGCATTTTATCAATATTTTTTAAAAGTTTCTTTAGACTCTCGCGGGCCGCACAGAACGGTGTTGCTGGCCGTAGTTTGCCCACCCCTGCCCTAGGCGATGTAAAGAGGAGGCATGCACAGTATGCACACTGAATGAAAGTAAAGATGATAGTGTAGAAAAAGAAATCGACAAGAAATAGGGCGGCATGTCATTGGAAGCGAGATCGATAGAGGTCAGTCGTGGTCCGGTAATCTTGAGGATGGACTGTATTTCTTTAGTAGTAAATGCTTGTATTTCGACTTTAATGTGGACATGCTCGTCGACTATCGGATGGCCGGCGGGATACTGTTCCACACATCAGGTCCGGCATATACTATTTGATAAAGCGATGATCTTTTCGGTCGATCATATGATATTTGGACGACGTGGACGCGCGTGTGTTGTACTTGTGCGCTTTTGATTCTGAGGTAAAAAAAGCCATTGAAATATTCGGGGCAACGACCGCAGTGGAACTGATACATAAACTTGGCGTATGTTGTATGATAGTATGGAAAAAAACAAGCGACAAAAATGGGGTGGCATGTCATGGAAGCCGAGATCGATAGGTCAGTCGTGGTCCGGTAATCTTGAGGATGTGCTAGTATTCATTTAGTAGTAATTGCTTGTATTTCGACTTGAATGTGGACATGCTCGTCGACTGTCGGATAGCCGGCGGGATTCCGTTCCAGACATCAGGTCCGGCATATTTGATGGAGCGATGATCTTTTCGGTCGATCATATGATATTTGGACGACGTGGACGCGCGTGTGTTGTACTTGTGCGCTTTTGATTCCGAGGTAAAAAAAGTCATTGAAATATTCGGGGCAACGACCGCAGTGGAACTGATACATAAACTTGGCGATTTCTAGTTTCCGCATATCTCCACAGCTCTGTGACCCACATCAAAATTCTCCCATGGATCAACAGTCGAAAACCACTGGCCTAGAGTATCCAAATAAGAGGCATGCACAATTGCATACACAGTTACACACAGAATGAAAAGAAGATAACATAAAATTGTAAGCGGTGAATATCAATGTGACATTTGTCGGTAGGCGAAATCGATATGTCAGGTCGTGATCCGGTAATCTCGAGGGCTGACTAGCAATTATTCAGTAGAAACTGCTTGAAATGACTTTCGACAAGTTAGGGTGAGTGATGACACGATGTGACGTAGCTTAGTTATGTAGTTTTTCGCCCCGTGACTAACGCAGGAAATCGTGTAGTAACGATTCTCACTGACGTACAGCACAATATGATTTGCTAATGTAGCCTAACTCATTTTATCGAGTAAAAGGTAAAGTTACAAGGTCCCTTCTTATCGAAAACCTTAGCGATTTTTGTATGGCATATAGCCTAGATCTATCATGGCGTCGATATCAATGTTTCGCATATTATGTTTCATAACATTACTGTGGATTCGCGTATTCGGAGTATATGTTGAAGCTGCTTCGGATGGTGAGTGATATCAGATAGATAACGATAATGTTATGTTTTTTCTTAACGTCTATTTCAAGAATACATCTGGAATATTTAAACTCGACAATATGAATGTTGTGTGCGTTCATATCTGTAAAATCAAGCAAATAATTCTTGCGGCATGAATTCGCTACTGGTCTGCGGCTTGCTATATTTGTCATGCTTTTGTGGAAATACAAGGATTTTCCCGGGCCCATTATTGTTACACAAAACAGAAGAATCATAGCAGTTGAATTGTGGTGTTTGGACGAGCTGCGATGCTTGGTGCTGGGATTTTGTCAAGTGCCGTGGCGTAGGAGCTACGATACCGTCCCTGGCTTTCGTTGAAAATGCCGCCCAAGTAGACTGCAGCACATTTTGAAATAGTTTCATGTTCAAGAAATCTTTCAAAAAAATAATTACAAATAATGTGCTGCGTCTCAGAAGTTCAATATTGCTTGAGAAAAACGACAAAAGGTTCAAAATATAGAAGACGCAAAATGGAGAACAAATGTTAGGCTATTACCGTAGGCAAAAAAAAGATCCATAGCCGTCTCAAAATTAAACTTTTCGAGCTTTCGATCAAAGAAAATCAGCCATAGGCCTAATATATTTTACATCAAGTATTTGAACGTAGTCTCTTCCTATAGCAAAAATCGATATCAGTATCAGTTTATTAATATTTTCATCATTTCAAGACACCACAAAACTGCGATACAATGAAAAGATAGGAAGGTGTCGAAATGACTTGGAGTAGTCTTTTGAGATCAGACACCCACCTTCGATCGATAGTGCTGCTGATAGCCAATCATCATACATGGCAGAACGTAGGCTAAATAATATGACTTTATCAGAGAGGAACCCCTCTCGCAGCTTGCAATGGAAACACGAAGGGTAGGCAGGCTGAGATAATGTTTCAGACACAGACATAAGAAGGTGTGATTTTATAGCTAACCACTGTAATAGCCTACATCAAACGCTGTCACGCGCAACATATTATCAAAAACTAAGACCGATTCCAATCTGGATCATAACAAACTAGCTCGTGATTAGCCATCTTTCAGTGATGTGTGCAGTGTGCTCTGAGCAGCCTCACCTTGCCGTCCCCTTCGAGCCTGCCGCCCCTGGCGCAGAGCCAGAACCGCCAAGTGACTGCTACGCCTCTGGTCAGATGGTAGAGAGTTTTATACTAACTAAGTGACTATACTCGTAGGCAATGTTCCCTCGAAGCTGCGCGCGTGCGCAATTGCGCAGTGCTGACACGGTCGCTGAGCACAAAAAAGTATAAGTTGCGCACAAAAAAGTCGATGTGATGACTTTTTTTAGTCGTTACGCACTGTTGTCCAAGGGACCGCGCAGTGACTTGGTGAGTGCGCGCAGACGCGTGAACAATTACAGGGAACATAGATCTCTGTGCACGGTATTACCAAACTATCCGTAGCCAACAACTAAATGACCATCAATGACAATGACATATATCAACGCATATTGTTTAGCAATCCCAACAAGTTATCCGGTAGTAGGCTATGATAAATGATACTGCCGCCATGTCATAATGCAAAATTCACAACTGTCAATAGATATATACATGGGTAAATCGGTATTTATCATTTTATAAATTAAGATCATGTTGTCATAGGCTTGAGATAAATGCATCACTAAGCGATGGAACCAGTGGTTCCAAGTATTTTAGTGTGGCGACTCCATATTTAATAATATCTTTTCGGCAATGAGTGTGGATTATTCTTGGTACTGTAATGGGGTGACTCTGGTGTGACGTCTGTCAATTCGACAAAGCACCTCTTTTGAAGTTTAGGCCTTCACTAGTTTGGTTCGCCAGCGTGGATATGTTTTCAAATGGAGAACTGCAGCATGTATTTAATGGAAGGAGAATGACTAGGTGTGCATTAGTGCATAACTTCAAATGAGTGGACTCCGCACAATAAGTTATTGCGACTCCTCTGCTTATCTTATTCACGGGTCGCTTCTGCCTGTTACGTTCGAACCTATGTGCATTTTGTTTCAGGGCGATTCTGTGCGAAGTCTTTTCGTGATGGAAAATGGTCTACCGCAGGCAAATGTAAGGTAGGTGTTAAATGTAGTTGTATATCATTATCAACTGAGTGGCAAAGATTGATAGTACATCATCTGAGTTACAGAACTCTTATGTGAGGGAAACATTTAAAAGTGTCGTTATCATCGTGCACGGTCTATTTAAATCAGTAAATTTAAATCAGAATGTAACCCCTATAACACTTGACCCCTAATATATATATCGACTTTCAATTAAATAAAAGGGCAAAAGAAAACAGGAAACGAAAGAACATCAAGATAATCAGTTTTGGGTCCTTGTTAAGCGCCTCCAGCGTGGGCGGTCGTGGGCGTCTTCGAGCGATAGCCCGCGATGCAATAGCTCGATCTCTATTGTCGAGCGCCATGTGGTTCTATTCCAGCCACGTCTGTGCCATGGCTCCGTCGGAATGTGGTTGATGATGGCAGCGGCTGGTTGATCGTCTTGATGAAGCACTAGATGACCGATGACCCCTAATGATAACCCAATCTAAATCCCTATCATATCCATAACACTAAGCAATTGCTGCAAACGCCGAACCCTAACCCAGCTAAAACTCTCGCCCCATGTAGCCTAACCCTAAACCACGACTTTTACCTCAAATTGAAATATTTCTCACTCAGTTGTCAGTAGAATGATCTGTCACTCAGATAGGCGTTTTCCCTGGATTATCATTTGGTACTCATGTTGTGTACCGTCTATATCTTCTAGTTTAAAAAGTTCCGAGACGTTCATGTTGGTATGCTTCTTCTCGAATATTCGAAAATCATCGGAATATAACCTATAACTAAGTATGCCTATTGTACATAGGGTTGCATTTAAAACAAACGGTGTTTTAAACAGTGTTTTAAACAAAGGCCTTTAGAAGAAATGGTGATTTTATTAGTTGTAAAATTATGCCATAATAGACTCTTTGGGGTTAGAGAGATATGATATTATTTTTCGCCTGCACCATCGAGATGTTTTGACGACGGAGTTGCGATACGGCCGTGAGGTCATCTAGTCTGCGCCCCCGTTTTTTTTCTCCTCCATGCTATCCGTGATTGCTGAGCGCCTAGCAGGATAGCTGCGGATACCAATTTTCGAGTCTTTGGTATGACCCGGCCGGGATCGAGCCCACGACTTACCGATCGAGAAGCTGGACGCATATATCTCGCTTGGTCCATTGCAAAATATATTAAAACCCTAAGCTTTTCGAGCTGACACTCTTCAAGGGCAATCGTCAGCAAATGGAGAATTTCAAAAACATGCATCTAGCTACATTGCATACAACCAATTATGACGTCATAGAAACAAAACAACATGAAATACAGGCAAACCGACCAAAAATTGACTAAAAATTCCTTCTGCTGACACAAGCGCGGTCGGTGGATTTTTATATAAGTCGATTCCAGTGCAGACAGATAGAAATTAGTGTGGACTCTACCTAATAGCCTATATATAGAGAATCTTTCATCGCGATAGTTTTTAGCGCAAGTTGCATTCTCAGCCAGATGCTTGCTGATGGCAGAGTTCATAGCCATGGCCTGATTACGTTCTAGTAATCGCAGATCAGTTACGGCTGCATCTTCGCGAGAGTCCAATGTGCGCGATCTAATAACGCTCGGAACATGTTGCTTGATGCGTTCCTGCAAGCGCTGAGTTGTTCTTCCCACGTACCGATAATCACAGTGGCACTTGAAATCATAGACTATATTGCTTTGTTGACAAGCAGGAAAAACATCTTTGCGCGTTGCAGGAAGCAATTGTTTGGTGGTAAACACAACATTAGTTTTTACGTTATCGTAACAGCGATTTACTGCAGAAATCAACAGCAATAGTACAGATATTTCGTCAAAGGAGCTATATTTACCCTATATTTTCAATTGCCAATGTTAATCCACTATGACGTCACAATTGGATATTCGTGACGTAATGGCTTGAAACAAAAACATGCTTTATACAAGGGTCTTGTTAAACATGTTTGTTTTAAATTGATTTTTGTTTTAAATGCAACCCTATCTATGAATGCTTCAATTGCTGTATCGCAATATTATAACGGCAAATTACCACGTTATCATTTGTTCTCAGGGCGGAACAACTGTCGGTGATGTTGTGAATGCTTTGCGAAAAATGGTTTCAGAAAAGAAAAAGCCGGCTTCAACTTCTGGTAAAACATACTGATTCAACTAATGATTCCGTGATAATGCTTTTTCCAATGTCTTCTATAGTACCCGATTTTCACGGAGAACAGCTATTTTGCTAGTTGATTTAATTAGCATAGAGAAGAAGCAAGTCGCTTAGCACGTATCTAAAACACTAGGAAATCCTGCCATATAACATTTCTCGAATAGATGATGATTAGTTCTGGATGCCTGACAATCTTATCGATGGTGCTATTATAGTTCTCCACTGTAGACGCACAATGTACAATGCAATGCACAGAACAGATAAGAGAATGTCGAAACGACCAGCAAGCAGTGTTGGGATGACTCGAGTCAGTCTAGAGTCCAGACCCTAGGCGTACAGAACTTCTTGATAGACTTGAATTTTACATTCATATTGTTTATTATGCCGTAAACACTTTTGCACCTAATGTTACCTCGTCCTATCTAACACAGGTGTTTCTTGTCCGCGAGATTGGAAGAATAGGAGTGGAAAATGTTACTATTTTTCGACCGTAGGTGCCTCATGGGTAAATGCACAAAGAAACTGCCAAGGAATGGGAGCAAATCTTGTTACTGTTGACCACGCTATGGAAAACGTAACGTTATGACGATGCATATTACGCATAAAATTAGAAACTAAATTCATATAGTGAAGGGGATGACTTCATTCCATTCAACTCACGACACAGTATCGTTTGTGTGGAACTAATTGAGGCTCTATTATAATCCTACTGTATATCTAGCATGTGTGCCCTGTGAGCAGCATTATCTGGAAACTATAGCTGACGCGGTTTCGGTAACGCGGTCTAGGCGACGCGGTCTGGACTTCGCAACTGAATATGTGTTAGTGAATATGCATCAGTACATGAACACAAACTGAACATATTAAGTGGTTTGAAATTACCTCGAAATCGAAAAATATTAGACATACATATGCTACCTTGACCTCATTTATTCGAAAATTCTGCTAGTGAAACGAAAGATATTGAGTGACTCGAAATACTGGCAACGCGAAGGTTAAGTCTGTTCGTATTATGATGACAGACCCAGACTAAATTTAAATCGGAAGACACATTGATAGTAATTGTCCAGTTCAGATATAGTCGTCAAATTATATATGTTGAGATCAAACATTTGCCGTAATCGCAATATTTGCGAGTTTATATAAAACAAATTGGATCACTCATCTTTGAATGGAAGGCGTTCTTCTGGCTATATAGAACTATTTTAGGATCAATATATTTTTTGGAATTTCTCCGCTCCGGTCATTGCCGCCTGAAAGCGAGGGCATCTATATAAAATCGGCTGCTTCGATACGCCTTTCTGCGATCTATGCCACGCACCCGAGGCTGTAGAACACCTCCTCCTCGCATGCCCAAAATACGATTGGCATCGATCGTATTTAAGTGATTTGTGCCCGAACTTGAATGTAGAATGCACAACATATGACGTTCTCGTGCGACCATAGAAGGTCTATCACCTCTCGTTGAGTTCGTCCTGGCCAGCGATGCGATCTTTTAAGCCAGTGGTTCCCAACGGGCGATATCGCCGATTTGGCGGTCTAGGGGGCGAAAATGATGAAAATGACGAAGGGAGCGACAGGGGGGCGAAAATGGACAAAGGGGGCGACGGGGGGCGAAAATAGCGAAGGGGGCGATAGGGGGGCGATGACGCGTCAAAACGGTTGACATTTTTCTTTCTAGTCAACCCATGGAAATTCAGTTACAAAAGTCTGTCAAATTAAACATCGAGCCGAAAATTGACCTTTTTTTTTTAGTCAACCCGCCGATGATTCCAGTTTGTATGCCCAATTTTCGGTACACAAAATTTGGGGGGCGATGATCGGTGTTGGCCTTGAAAAGGGGGCGATGGGTCGAAAAAGGTTGGGAACCACTGATTTAAGCCATTTATAGGTAAATGACTTGTGACTTGTAAAACGAATTTTTTGCCGTGGCCCACCAAACCGATAAGGTGATAAGCGCAACATCGTTTCATTTTCACCATTACTAATAATAATAATAATTTCTTGGATTTAGAAAATTGGCTATTGACGTTTTATATTGGTTTATTATAGTTTAATAATTTTCTTGGTTAAGTAAGTCGTTTTTGAAATAAGTTAACGCTCGATATCGCGATATATCAGTTTATCCCTTATCGTCACTGATGTTGCCAAACCTCCTTCTATTCTAGTCGTATCTACATTCAAACATGATAACGGATAACATGTGGATTGGATTGCATGATCGAGTCACCGAAAAATCGTTTGAGTGGATCGATAGAACTGCAAAGACCTACACGTAAGAAATATTATTGCATTATAATTTATTCATTAAATGTGGTTGATTAGCATCGGTTCCTGAAACGAATTATTAGGGGGAAACTACGGCCCACGGTCCTCATGTGGCACGCGAAAGCCTCAAGAAGCGCTCTAAAAATAATGACTGCTGAATGCGTACTAAAATTATGGAAGTGATGCAGAGACTTGATTATAGACTGTTTTTAATATAAATCCTCATGATATTGGTAAGTTATAATGGTATTACGGTATTTTTAGATTTTATTGCTTGCACATTAGCCAGACCTCGGGCCTACGCATGTTAAAATGCTTCGGTTACTAAAAACGTGTAAGAATTGTCAGATTCGTCGCTGCAATTTGTAACAGCACAGGAAACCTAACATTCTAAATCGATGCACAGTTTTTCAAATTATGAGGTACAAAATTAATCCACATAATTAATAAAATGTTTGATACAATAGTAGTAAGTTATGTAGCTGTCGTCTGCACAAAAGAACGTACAGAATCAAATTTTCATCCTGCTCAAAGAATTGGCACAACCTAAACTTTCATCCCTAATTTTGACAAATTTGTTATTGAGGATGGCCAGTTTCTAAAATCTCGTTAATGTGTCTGGCGCTAGTGCGTTTCCATCAATTCACTACATTTTATTCCATTTTAATTTATCGGTGTATCCTCTCCGTGTCTTTGGTTACAATTTTATCAAAAAGATTGTGTTTTGACTCGCAATGTCGATTTTAGTCTAGTGCGTCCCGCGAGATTGATTCAGATGTTGAATGCGGCCCTCGAGCTAAAAGGTTTGCCCACCCCTGGGTTTAGTGAACACTGAACATCTTTATTGATAACCTTTGGAGACCCGGAGCCGTTCATTCTCAACAGAGCTGGAGCAGGAGCTGGAACCATCAGTTGTTTGAAAGTAGTTCCTGGTCCGATGTATGTCATAAGATGCTATACTACTACTGAATCGTTGCCTTTTTAGTGGCACCTTTTTTTAACTAACCACGTTGCTTGGTATTTGACAGCAGAGCAGTAACTTGTTCATATCTTAACTACAACCGATGTTAAACGTCTACTGCGGCTGACCAATTTCGTAGTTTTCACAGAGGTATTTAATTTTACCGAAGCCGAAGCTGAAGTCGGAGCAGTGGTATCAATGAGCTTCGGAGCTAATCAAAGAGAGCTCCGGAGCTGGAGCAACATTCACTCCTGCTCCAAAGCCCTGGTTAAGCAGAACGTAGGCCGATATCCAACGACAATATTCGCTTCCGTAGACTGATTATTCAAGTAGGCACCCATTTCCTGCTGGACAACCTTTCTTCTAATTTTTCATGACAATATGATGTTTCCCCATTTTCGTAAATGAAAGTAGGTCTTATCTCTTTCAATACATCACCAGAGAACATTTTCGATTTCCTTGAAAAGGAGGGCAATTCCTACTAAATGAGGAGATATGGTAACCCCAGTTCTAAGCCTGTATTCCGTGCCTCACTTCTTGAATCCTGTCTACTCCAATGCGTTTGTGATATTTCAGGAACTGGGGACCTACCGAGCCGAATGGCTTCCCGGGCAATGAAAATTGTGTGGAAATGTGGCGTGACTTTGGAACATGGAATGATCAGAATTGCAATGACCGTCGACAATATGTTTGCGAAAGAAGTAGGTTGCAGTACCTATACGAGCATTGAATATAAAGAGCCGTTTCGTGACGAAGTTAGCCCATTTTCCAATTTCCAACATGCAATGCTTCACAGCCGACTATATTTGACTAGCTGGAACAGTGATGTCCAAACTGTGTGCCGCCACAGATTCTCATGTGTGGCGCGAATCTTTTCGTAATTTTTTTCAGAAATTGCGACTTGAACGCTCTCAAATTGCTCCATAGCTGATAAATAACCACACCTGGCCATTGCATCGGAACGAAACCAATCGCGGCTTTGCTGATGAGTTGGGTAGCCTAATTGTCACGTCATAAGCGGGTTGCTATGCGTCGAAGAAAGTCTTTATTTGTTTCAAGCATATACAGTTATACACACTCATATGCCAAAAAATACACCGCAAAACGTAAGTTAGCACACTGCCTGGACTTCAACGTGCACCGCCACGTATTCCGCGCCCACGGACCCCCCTCTTCACACACACACACACACACACGTTTTAGTTCAGATATAGCTCATTTATCGTGTGACTGTCATCTTCCTGTGCCAATATTAACTGTAGGCTAGTGATAAACGGAAACAAAATGGCTTTTCTTGAAAGTTATATCATATTATTTAGGTAGAAATTGGAAATACTTCCATTATTTTAATGCGAATTCTGTAGCTCCATTAACGTCGATCTCTAGCTGCATATAACGTCCAGCCTAGTCATTTCTATCTAGCAGCTCATCTCGAAGTTATTCCGGAATAGCGGGATGTTTATCACAGAGGGAAATGGATGTTTGTAAACAAATTTGTCAAATCCACAAAAAAAACATTTCCAAGCCGCAATATGTTTGTATCGGTAAGCTATTCGCAATTAGGCAATTAAAATGACTTTGCACAAAAGAATATCTCATCTCAGACGGCCATTCTGTTTATGTGAGTCCTGAAATTTTAGCAGTTATGAAGCGGAACTGCTTCGTGATTTCTCTAATCAAAAAAAAAATACAATTTTGGTTATCAACGATTTTGCAAATTGGGAGGTTCCACGGACCCCCTAGAAATGCTATGCGGATCCCCGGTTGAGAACCATTGGTCTAGATCAGTGGTTCCCAAACGGTGGGGAATTCCCCACTGGTGGGGAATTCAAAGGTTTCTGGTGGGGAATAGACCCATTTGTTAAACACCATATATAGGACGGGCTACATATTTATGGAGACACATGCGCAATTACCATTACCAGTTAACTGCTTTAGAATGTATGTATCGAAAATCATATTGCGTGTTGTTCACAAAAACTCATTTAACTCCGGATAACCTATGATGGCGTCACAAACGCATCCAGCACGACCAGAACGTATTAACGTGCAATACGGCCGTAAACCAAACTTTACGCTGATTGGTCGAGAGACAATGGCCATGGATACGACGCAGCAACGGAGGACGCTGCATTTACCTAAACCTATAGTCGGCACTACGATGTATTCCTATAGCCGTGTAGACTGTATAAAAACGACAAGATTACAGTCAAATGTTTATTTCTTTATCCATAATAAAATTAGGAAAGGAAATAAAATATTTAATAGCATATACTGAAATATAATGCCGAAATACTGCTGTGTTTATGAATGCAGTGCCACCAATGACAATGAACTGGGGAAGAACAGATCTTTCCATTCATTTTCTTCCAACGTAAAGGACAGGAAGGCTTGGGAATGCAGAGTATAAGAAGGCAGGACTATTTGTGACATACATTTGGGCCTGAATTTGATGCCAATAAGAGTGATTTACTTGTAATTATCTAGCAGCAGTCAAATATAAACTAATTTTCTGTGATTTCTGCCCAAGTTCAAATTTCATGAGCTCATCGCATGTGCTGTTACGATACTTCAAGCACACCAGTGCGGATGAGGTCTGCTCAGCTAGAATCACTCTCTCATGTGAAGCACCCAGATATCCATATGGAAAAAGAACAAGACCGATCTTTGCTACATTCACATGAGTGATGCTTAGTAGTCTTGAATGGCCCTTTCTTCGTGCAATATCCCCCACGATATTAAATATCTGTTCATACTGTACTGTCCTTGAAGTGATTTGAAAAGAGATGTTGCATATGGAGTAGGCTACCTGCTGTCTTGTTCCCCTCAAAGCACTCCAAAACCCTACCAAAATTGCTACTTGTGAGTTGAAGAGCCCTATGTATTTACCCCATTCTGCACATCCTCTCTGTTCTGATGTCCTCTGGTAGCTAATCTGCATATGACTGACTTCGTTGGCTTCTAACCCTAAGATTCAGGTGATGGATTTGAAGATTCCATTTCAAGACTACACGATGGCGATTCTAAATCATGATCACCCGATAACAATGTAAGATTTGCATGTGCAGCATCCGCAACATTGGAGGAAGACAGTTGACACGGCATGGAGTTCAGGGTCCGCCTCTTTGCAATGCGCATATCTTCTGCTTCACCACGGAGATTGCGACTGGGAATCGCACCTCTCTTTAGACGTGACTGTATTGGTGTATCTATAATGCACTAGCAGCAGAATCTTCCTTGCAAAAGTGGTGGGAGTAAATTATTATTATTATTATTATTATTATTGTACACAACAGTGGTGCTTTTAGTCTGTTTAAGGCTTTGTGCTCCACGACATGACAGTATTTGAACTGATCAATGCATTTATTCTTGTCTTTGACATTCTTTCCACTCTCTCACGCATCGGCTCGCGATTCATCAGGTCGTTAGTTGCCGACTTGTATCTTGGCTCACTGTGATTTCTGGGCTTTTTAAGTCACTGCAACTGCAGTGAGGTCGGCGATGAGGAGCAAATGAAGCTTGTGGAAGTAGGATTGAAATCCTGCCTTCTTACTCTGCATTCCCAAGCCTTCCTGACCTTTGCGTTGGAAGAAAATGAATGGAAAAATCTGTTCTTCCCCAGTTCATTGCCATTGGTAACACTGCATTTATATACTCAGCAGTATTTCGGCAATATATTTTAGTATACGTTACTAAATTTTTATTTTTATTTCCTAATTTTAATATTGATGACGAAATAAACATTTAACTGTAATCTTGTCGTTTTTATACAGTCTAGACGGCTAAAGGAATACATCGTAGTGCCAACTAGGCTTAGGTAAATGCAGCGTCCTCCGTTGCTGCGTCGTATCCATGGCTATTGTCTCTCGACCAATCAGCGTAAAGTTTGGTTTACGGCCGTATAACGCTATCGCTAAATTTTGAGGGTTACCGGTATCGGTTCACATACGTTTTATGTTGCAGTTTTAGGCGATTGTCTTGCGTACTGGCGTGGTTGTGCGTCTTGTGTACTTAAAGAAGCTAATAGCTTCTCCGCAATGACGAAAGTTTTGGGTAGTGGGGAATGAACGCTCGGAATAAGCTAAAGTGGGGAATGAAGGCAAAAAGGTTGGGAACCACTGGTCTAGATAATGTAGTTCAAATTTCACTCACGGCGTCATTCTCAAAGATAATCTGTTTTTTTTTTAATTTCTTGATGACTTGTTGTCCTTTCACGGACCCCCTAAAGCTAGTTGGCGGACCACAGTTTAAGAACCCCCGCTTTACGTGGTTAGACAGTCCATTTGGAAAGATCGAATCCAGCAATCTTATTGCAGAAGAACAGCTGATTGATTTATGAAACCCTCGGTTTTTAAAAGGCTGTTTTCGCAAAAATGGTTGAGTTTTGGCTGTCTCCTTTCACATCATATATAGGCTACCATGATAGGTACAAAATCAATATGAATTTGTTGTCATTTCGATGTTCATAACTATATTAACATTGCTTTATTGTTTTGACTGAAATTATCAACTGTACACGAGATGGACTGCTTGAAATTAACGACGAATTGCGGGTATGTTTGTCAACAATCCCACCTCGTTATAGTCGTATAAATATAAGCATAACCATCCCATTACCACCCAAATTATTTTCTAAATGCAACTTTCATGTAAGTGTGCCGGGCGTGCTTCATAATTTTCATAGTGTGCCGCAAGCCAAAAAAGTTGGTAACCACTGTTCTAAACACTTATATTTTTTTTTCCTTCACCAAAGTCCGTGCTTTTCCTTGTGAATGCGATCTCGTAATTAAGACGCATTCGGTCTTACCGACTTTGGGTAGGGTGATCAATGACCATATGACCGATTCTAAGAGGATTTGTCATCCTTTTTTTCAAGAAATTTAAAATGTCACCCGAGGATGTACAAAGTTCTAAAAAATGTCATAATAGTGTTGATAACTGGATTTCGACGGAATCAAAGCATGAAATTTGCACAGGAAACGCTTATCGCCAGCGGATGCATTAAAAAAAGCAATAACATAGCCGTAATTATTTCCAAATTACCTGCGTTTTCCCGTCTACTATTATAACATTTGTAACTTATCAAAAGTGTCCTCTTTTTGGGATCTGCAAATAAGGTACCCCTAACGTTGGGAATACTGAGAATGAGTGTATTATCTATTAAAATATCACCGATAACTTAAAGCATCTTGTCTTGCAGATAATGACCAAGCTGTCCGACGAAGTTTTAGGTGAAAAAACTGCACTATTTCTTTTATTCTACCGATGTTCTCTCACGGGCTCAGATGACGATAATGGAGTTCATGCTAACGAGCATTGCTACATATTGGGTGTTGTGACTATAGGACGATTATTTTTTGACATGCCAAAATTGTTTACAAAGTCAAAATTTTTTGTAACTTACATTTGTTTGTATCGTAGATGTTTGCACTGTCGGTGAACTTATCATGTGACATTTTACAGCTTGTAGCCTACTTTTATAGGCATGCCGTTGTAGACGGTCCATTTTCTGCTCATTGTGAATCCTAAACGGTCAAATGAAACAAATAGGTTGACATGGTGTTATGCTCAGCGTACCGCGATATCCTAACTGAAGCAAGACTACGTGGGCATTGCATGGTTCTTATATCAAGAAGCGCATCATGAAAAATTGTGATTTAGTAGACAACATTGCCAGAATGGAGCAACACGGTGTGTCACCAGCAGTGTACGAGCAACTTCAGTGTTACCAGCCAACAAAAACAACTGCTGCTGTTGAACGTTCTTTCTGCATTCTTGGCAAGCTATACTTAAAGTAGGCTACTTAGTAAGGGCAGACACTTTCTACCCGAGAATGTAGGAAAGTATCTTTCGTTGTACTACAACAAATTATTTCTACCATAATGCGTGATGTAGCCTATAACTTATACTGCAATTCTTCATAGTTCCAGATTTCGTTACAATAAATACTTTTCACGTAAAAATTTGTCAGTTTTTAAGTCCAAATACTTTTTTCAAGTCAAACTACTTCTTCAGGACAGACAGTTCCAACCAGAAATGAAGATAAGTAGTACAATTCTAACATTATGTGGGAAAATGCCTAATTTACATACATGAGGTCAAAGTTGAGTTTTTGGAGGTCAAAAAATGTCAAAATTTTGAATTTTTAGATCAAAATCTCCCGTTTTGTGGTAGAAAATCGTCCTAGATATGACTTATGAGGATGACCGAATGCGCTTTCCTTGTCGCTTCGTTGTACTGTGTCATCGAATACGGTAGCCACCATACGGCCCGAAGGTGTCGCAATGGCTCCTACTCACTCCCGCCTAGCAAAGAAGTGGATTCATCGTGATTGTTGCATCATGGCGTACCACAGTACGACAGTACCGCTATTCTATAGAATGTAAACATTTAGGCTACATTCGATAGCTATTCACTGTTTATTGCACGTGATCTAGTGGTATCGTCGGTTTGGTATTAGTTTGGTTATTAGAATATGATTAGTTAGGTTATTTCAATTATTGTCTTACTGCTGCTTTGATATCTTGTTTCAGTCAATCATAGGCGCCGAGTTACGGGGTGGCGGCCACCTCATACAATAAGATTAAACGCCCGCCGTCTACGATATTAAATCAATAGCGCTGTCAATTAGCGAGTCCGCGATAGCGCGTAAATGCCAACTATTTACCATTAACCGATACGCGCGCGAATAATTGAATACGGAGCTCGTCGGCGACGACGAACTAGTGCTTAAAACGCCCCAATAAATTGTAATCCGTGATTAGTAATTAGTAACACCATCTTCTCTCTCGACCAGACGAGCGAATTCACATTCTCCTTCTCTTAATTTAATTGTTTTTGCGCGCATATTCGTTTACAAAATATTTCTTCAGTTAATTCTGTTATAGTCTCTTTAATTGCAGGCCTGGAGCGCTAAATAGGACAGTGTGTTTGTGTATGCCTGCGAATTGAAAGTTATTCCAGCGCAAAGTTCGCATATTCATTACTCTGACAAGACTTTGCCAACTTTTTATCGGGAAATGCGACAATACAGCTCAAACGTGGTTATAATGAGCATACAATTGTCGCGATGTCAGACAATTGTAACCCCATTGTGCTGTACGCAAGCTGAGTTGAGTAATTACTGATTAGATGCGCGCTTTCTCGTTTTCTATCATCTGTAGGCTACGAATTCTTGTCTGCTTCATGCACTCGTATTGCCTCGGTGTCACTGGTAGCGTTTGATTTGTTATTACTACTGCGCATTGTGCAGTGCTCGGTGTTGAATTGCGTTGTCAAATATTGATGCAACACGAGATTTTAGTTGGCGCAAATTCTGAATTTATTCGATTCGCATCATTTAACGATCAAATTCGACTGGCTGAGCGGGGCGTACGTAGGCCGTAGGCTCCGGGCTGATATTAACCAGCGCTTTGTCGGCATTAAAACCCCTGGTGCGTAGCCAGGAAGTTTCTCATTTATAACTAGAAATCCCGTCCCTTTGAAATGCCAATTCATTAATTCGTATTGTCGATGCTGCGTACTGCAAATTAGCGAGAATAATTTGTATGCAAAATGGGTCATCGTTATCTCATGTGCGCTATCGGCGGTGGTTTGATTTATCGCGCCCGCATGCAGGCCTGCTACCGTCTGCGAAACACTCTCGCAAAATTGTAACAATCTCTGAGTTTAATATTGTTTGTGTTTATGTATCATTTTGATTAAAACTTATGCCCGCGTCTGAAAATATTGTGGTCGTTGCCATTGCCGAATCTGGGTACTTAGGTATGACTAGAGCACACTGTAATTGTAATTATTGCAGGTCTGCGGCATGTCAGCAATTTCGTTATCAGCGCAACCTTGCCGGCCGATTGTGCAGTCCGATAAAATTGATCACTACCATGTATTTCGCACAGCGTACCGAGGCTGATTTCAGCAAACTAACGATCCTTATTAGATGTACAAATTCGACCTCATCGTTACAAACGTAGATTTCATCGCGCGCTCTGAGAAACACCATCTCCTATCGCGATTTGACGACCAAATATACGTTCACCTTCTACAAATTAAAGTGCATTATTTGCATCGATGAAGGCAGAAAGCCGCGTTTAAACTATTTTTTGAACCATTTTTATGATAAATATTCTCGGAGCGCAAAGTTGAACACTGTGTTATTGCGTGTGCCTGCAAGTTGGAATTTATTCCAGTGCCCATAATATTTCTCCAATTATGCTTTGCGAACTTAAATCGGGAAATGCAACAATGCAGTCAAAATCGATGTTTTAATCACCAACCAATTGTCGCGATGCGATGAGCTACTCAGTACTAAGTAAAAATCAGGGATATCCCTGGTAAAAACCCATCGCGTTGGCGGTAAGGGATAATTACTGATTGGCCGCGCGCGTTTGTAATCATCATTCTTGTCTGTCATTCGTGTTCCAGAATTGTCGTGCTGTGTTGCCGCTCAGTCCAGCGACGTATGTCGAGCGCGCGGCAGTCAATGACCCAATTTAGCAATTATCTCAGCGGGTGATCGCGTCGCGTTACATTGTGCGATGCGATAAGCGTGCACAGACGAATCTCGCTAATTAATCGGGGCCCCGCGTAACTGATAACACGACTTGTTGAATTGCAACTGAGTATTAGCGTCAGAATGGTCATTTCAAAAGGATGGGTTCTGCGTTTCAAAAGGAGGGGGTTTCGACACCCCTTGGCTACGCGCCTGCCGCCACCCCATGCAAAAATAAAAGTCGGCGCCTGTACTGTATATATATATAATATGTTTAACATAGAAACACGTTGTCAAGTAAGATTGTATTTGAGTACTTTAGGATGTATGTATGTACGGATTTTTCGGATCCATAAATAAGAGGGGGGGGTGGAAATTTGTTTCGGGATTGATAAGGTGGCGATGAGTTGGAAGAGGTTGGAAACCACTGACATATAGCTTCCGCATTTCGAGCCACTATAAAGGCGAATTCACACACACCCGGTTGCACAGTAGATTCGCACGTAACGCGTGTATCAGACGATCGAATTCGCACATCTACGACTCGCGATTGTACGAAATGTCCTTACGGTACACGTGTGATGACCAGGCGGGGACGAGACGAAAAAGGTTGAGAACCACTGATCGGTGGGTGTGTATAGTCTTAACAGTCGCCGTCTCGGAGTTCCACGACTCAAAATACAGGCGTAAATCTCATCTCGTGTTATTCCAGGGGTGGGCATCTGGATAAAACTACGGCCATCAAGAACTGATTTTAAAAGCATTGTTGAATTGCGTCGTAAAAATCCAACTATTGCAGCAACTTGATTAAAGATTAATGCTCTCGAACGTAAAATTAAGCTCGATTAATAGTTGTCGGTTAGCTGTCTAGCAATTGAAGCAGAATTTTTCTTCTCGATCATGTAGGGCCGTGGGCCTACATCAGAAATCCATATTAATCATATAATTGGCAGGGAAACCAGGGATATCTAGACAATTAACAGCGATGTTTTTCTAAATCCACCTTGATGTTACGGCAAGAGCAATTTGATGGCATGTATTATATCTGATTAATAACCGCGCGCTGTTTGAGTGACCCGCGTAAAACCTGCACATCTATGCACTAGAAATGTGGTCTTTTCAAAGTCAAGGAATAGCCTATCATAAAATGTAGAAATCGAAGTATAATATGGGATTTTAGAAGTAGCCTACATAACTTCAATATTGCAACATGCAAGATGTTCATATATTATCAAATTTATTCCCATTCAAAGTTTTTCATCTTTCATATAGGAGCGAATGCCAGTAAATGCGGTTAGCCAAATTCGAAATACAGAAAGAAATATATCGTTATCACATAGTATGCGAAGTGCACAAAGTCGCGAACGACAGCATTGGTTCTCTTCTCAACCGGTGTCCCGCGGCACACTATTGTGGTAATTGGACTGCCCTAATCATTGACTTTCAATCTTGATACAGATAGGAGTTAGAGATGACATCCCCAAAATATACCATATACCAAATCTTGTCTCGTCTCGATATCAAACACCGCTCAAATTAACACATACCAATACCGGCTTTTGCATTGAACAGTTTGTTTGTTTGTTTTAGATATTCATGGTGTTTCGACTACATTGGTCATGTTAGACCAGGCCGATATTCTTTTTATTTTTGATTCCGTATTCACCGACGTGTAGCAAGGCCCACATATAGGCTTTTTATAAGACACCGCTTACGCGGATCACGTGGCGGGGAGGAGCCAAGATAAACCTCCAACACTTAGGTAGGAATTCTGGAGTCGACCTCGGTCGGACTCGAACCAACAACCCGTTGGTGTTGCAGCTGTGGATTATACCACTACTAGGGCTGCATTTAAAACAAAAGGTGTTAAAACAGTGTTATAAACAAAAACCTTTCAGAAAAATTGTGTTTTTTATCAAGTTGTAAAATTATGCCATAACTGTGTAAATCATTTCCAAAAAACATGATGCGAGATCCTACGGACAATTACCACCCGGTATAGCCGACGTATATCGATATATGGGATGGTTGCCACCCTCAAAATAGTCGGTTCAACACTATGAGTACATATATTTCGTCAAAGGAGCTATATTTATCTTATATTTTCAATTGTCAATGCCAATCGACTATGACGTCACAATTGAATATTCGTGACGTCACGGCTTGAAGAAAAACGTGTTTTAAATTAGGGCCTTGTTACAAACATGTTTGTTTTAAATGCAACCCTAACCACTACGCTATCTCGCCACGCGCATTGAATCAGTGTTGCTTGCAATAACAAAGTTGATTACCAAATTCAAGCGTGACGTGCGTCATTTCCCACTGTATCAATACGACGTTTGAATACACACACACACTAGTAGTATTAAATTGCATCACTTCCGTGTGTTGAATTACTGTTCAGTGTCCAGTGTTCATGCGAGAACGAATGAAGCATTCAGACCATTTAAGGACAACGGCAACATGCATGTAAATGTACGTGCGTCTGCAAGTTTGACCTTGAATTGTAACGTCATTTTATATGAACATTTGATTTATAATTTTTACCGCTCCCTGGAGACACAGCGAGCAAACATTCCTCATCGGCTTGCTGTAGCTCAGATCACAGCAACAAACATTGGAGCATTCAAGTATTTGAGAGAACGTATCATGCATCTTTGGACCCACCGGGATGGAATGAACGATTCGTTCAAAAATCATTATTATTTTCGGAGAAGGCGGAGATTCCTGCATCCATGTTTACGGTAGGTATAGCTTGGACAAAGCGTGAAGTGAGCAAACGATCTGCTCTTCTCGGCTAACGGTTCGGGTGCCAGAGAGCATTTTCTATTTTTCGTTCTATCGGTCTCGCATCTTCCCCACCACTACAACTAACAATTAGGCTATTACTTATAACTAGGGCAAGTTTTTGCTACTTTTGCAATTTTTTTACAGCTTCTGACAGCTTCCTAGATACTCAGAATCTATGTACTGTGATATTTTAAGGTGTTTGGAGGGATTTTATAGTGCAACTTTTCTCTATTTTTCATGACAATTTTTACTGCAACTTATATCAAATATTGCGTAAAATGTAAAGGAGTGATTCAAAAACATGCTATAAATTATTTCTAGTATGGCTCTATTCTCTGCAATTTGCATAGCAAATAACTATATGATGGATAAGCTGCATGTCAGTGTTATCTATGACTGTGACACAATGACTTGCGAGCAAAAAATTGAACTACCCCTGCCAAGCAAGACCGTGTATTATGTAAATTGATCTCTTCATTAATTCTGTCGTTGAAATTTGAGATAGTTTTATTTCACGAACGGCCAGGCGAGACCGCCGAAAATTACATTTTCACCGGGTCACCTTTTTTAGGCTATTGATTCTGTTGAAGTCGCCGAGAGTGAGTTTTCATGTAATGCCTTGGGTGAAGTTTGCTGACTTATAGGGGTTCAGGGTGTGTTATTTGACTTTTTCAGGGGGAGGCTATCGCTATGCTGCTTAGCTTTCTTAAAGAAAATTATTCCCGCGTTGCCTTATTTATCTTGCTCTGCCGGGAAAAAATGCCGTTAAATGGCAAAGTAACAAATTTAAACAGCTCCGATGGAGCTAGGTTATGCAACGGAACCTTTCGAGTATCCTATACCCTAATAATTCAACAAAAATTATAGACTCAACATTTTACTGCAACTTATGTTAAAATGAAGTGCATCTTTCTCGCGATATTAGTGCAACAAAAACTTGCCCAACTGATAACGCTTAACTACCTTCAACCAATAACGGTTATAAGACGGACGTGCCATCACCAATCATATGTGCTGAGTGTGTGCATTTTGACATCCTGGAAGCCCTGGGTGGTCCAGGGAATACCTAGTATTCCATGGGCCACCGGATAAGAACCACATCAGTAGAAACTGTTCCCCTTTCGACGAGTGAGGATGAGTGATGATACGATGTGACGTTACATGTTACGCAGTTTTTCGCGTCGTGACTATGGAGCAGGATATCGGACTGACAGCATAAAATGGGTCGCTCACTTTTCCAGTAAAAGTCTAGGCAAACCTGGGAGGTTCTTCATCACCGAACGCATTGTCAATAGTTGTGGGACAGATCTATCATGGCGTTAATATCAGTGTTTCGCTTATTTTTTTACATGACATTATTTGGATTCCGCGTATTTGGAGGATGTGTTGAAGCTGCTTCGGATGGTGAGTGATATCAGATACAGCGATGATTTTGTGCTTTCATCATGACACCCATTTCAAGAATAAATGAGACGATAATGTTGTGCGCGCTCATATCTGTGATATTAGGCCGTGGGCCCTGCATATTGGGAACCATAACAATAAATATCGGCCTGCGGGTGTAGAATGACCGTCGTCAAGACGCTATATAAATACCAAATCAACACCATGTTCTAGGCATTATAATGGTGTATGACTCACAATGTCTGCTAATTCGAGAATGCGCCTCTTTATCGTCGTTAGTGTTGATAAGTTTTCGAATGGTGCCATCAATAAAACTATTTTGGAGGCTGCTTCCATGTAACAAAATCAAGAAGTAGCATGTCCGTAACGGAAGGAATTTCATTTAGTGTGCATATTTAGGCCTATATATAACTTCTAATGGGCGGACTCTACAGAACACGTTATCGCGACTCCTCTACTTATCTTAATCACGAGTCGCTTCTTCGTAATCACACCCAGTATCGTAGGCCGGGTCCACACCACTTTTGAGTACACGCTGGTTCGATCCCGTGCATTTTGTTCCAGGAAGCTTCTGCACGCGGTATTTCCGTGACGGGAAATGGATTACTAAAGGGAACTGTGAGGTAGGCTAGGTGTGAAATGTAGTAGCATATCAATATCAACTAAGGGACAGATAATTTGAGGGAAAAGATTGGTAGTATATATATTTACTGATTGATGGTTCAACAGAACTCATCGGAGTGTTGAAATTCTAATCTTCTGAGAGAAGCATTCAAAAGTTCCGTAGTTATCGTTTGAGTGACAGAAATAAAGTTATTTCGAACGAAACATTGGCAAGTTATTTCCTCTTCACTCGACTGTACACTGTAAATCCAACCGCTAACCTCAACTTCCATCCCAATCTAACCCATAACCCTAATGCACCATCGACCTATCTTACTTGCATTATTTGCCTCTCCCATGAACAGCCTCGATATGGCTAAGTTTCCCTGAAATATCCGTTGATATACGTGTGTTATACAAATGGCTTTTCTGCTTTATAATATTTAAAACTTTCTAACTCGTTCTTGTAGATATGAAACTTATCGAATATTTTCCGAACGCAACCCAATGCAATGCTATAGGCCTAATGTGTGACTCGTCGCGGCCTCCACCCGCAAAGCGTACGAAACCGTGAATGAGTATTGCCCTACAATTTTATGATATCAATTCAACATTTGATATATTAATTATATATACGTTCACATAATACGACCCTCGGCGAGATTGCATTAATATTATCGCTATATTACGACGTAAGGTAACAGAGTTTTCATTGTTTTCAGGGTGGAACAACTATCGATGATGCTGTGGCTAATTTGCGGAAATTGGCCGCAGAAGAGGAGAAAGTCGTTTCAACTTGTCCTGGTAAAACACACTGTGTAAAATGATGATGATAACTGATGACTTAACATTCTGACGAACCCGTTTTAATGCCCGTTCCAAAGTCATCTAGTACCGAACTCTCATGAGACAGCTATTTTACCAGCAAATTTAAGTGGTAGAGAACGGATAAAAGTCGCTTAGCGCGGATGTATATCCATCCGATCAAGGCACACAATGTACCACGCAAGACGCAACGTACTGAACAGATAGAAGATTGTCGATCGAGAGCTCATGGATATATGAAACTATTTCTACTATATTAATTTGCGTCCATATGGATAATACATCATATATGCTGGTACGTCATTTCCTTCATAGCGTCCCAGCGCCTCCCATTTCGCCCCCTGAGTGTCTCACCTTCCTTCGAAATCTAATTCGCCCCGGGGCCGATGGCGACAAGGTTAACAATAACTGATTTAGACATACCATAACAAGCTTTAATACTCACGACTGATATCGTTCTGGATCACAAACTCAACATAGGCCAGCAACTGCCGGTAAAGGGTAGTACGTAGTAACCGAGTTTAGATGTATAGAATATAGATAGATATCCTTGTTACATCATACTTATTGGGCACGTCAACACTGTCCTGTCCTGTTCATTAATTCGCTCGAGTAAGGAAGCATGTCGCCGCTTTCTTCAATGTGAGCGGCTTTTAGGGAACAGATACGCAAAGCTTTAGTTATAGTTAAGTTACGAGCGCTACCGTGACAAGCATATCTGCATAAGTCAGAGGTCTCAAACACGCGGCCCGCCAGAGCATTTTGTGCGGCCCGCGACGATATTTTAGATTTTTATTAATTTGACCATATATAAGTGTCACATATATCTTTTCAGGTTATATAGTGAAAAATCCCTCTTAAATTGCCCCGAAAGCCTGAAACTATTCATCAAACTTCACTATCACATCAATTGTAAACGCTACCATGCAGTGGAAGATTGACTATTTCGCCACATTTCCAATTCATGATGACAAAACCTGACCTATAGACGATTCGTGACAGAAATTTGTGAGTTGGACTTGGACGCGACTTTTTTTTAGAATTACTCAGATTCAGGCTAACTCGATGGCAAAATGAAAATGACTCGAGTGGATTGGGAGTGACTCGGAATGCCGTGAATTTGTTAGAACCATGGACGTAACGAACTAATCGCGTATCAGGGCAATAGTAATAGATCAGAAGGTCGCAGCTTGGTATTTCGCTAACTAATCAAGTAGTTATGGCAACCATTGGCAATCTGTTAGTTACATCTTTGGTCGCTAAACCATGTTATTAAGGCCTCTTAAAGGTACCGAGTACCGTAGTGGTACGCTCCAACGATGTAACAACAATGGGCCGTTCGGCGTTCCGACAGTTCAATCACTAGGACACATTCATTAATATAATTATATTTATATTTTTTCTGCTCCTATATTTGAAGATATTTGGCCATGAGATTAATAGTCTACTTATCAGAAGTAGCCTATACCCGAATCCTAGATTGGAATTACAATGCCCAACCTAAAAATGTTCTGATTTCAGGTCAGTCTCTATATCAATCTGTTAAATTCAAAATAATCGTAGTAGCTGCAAAATTATAACCCGATAGCTTCTATGATGGCATCATACATTTGTCCGCCCATATGGTGTCCATATCTCATAATTAATATATATCAAGTACACCAACAATTCTATTCAAATAGTTATAAATGTGATGATTCTTTTGGTGCCAGGCCTAAATTGATACGAGAGTAAATCACATTTTGACGATGTGTGTTTACTGTCAGTCTGCTTGATCGGCTCACTTTCAATAGGACAATTCATCCCCGCCAAATAAGGCCTACTTGGAAAGACATAGAATACCTCTATAAATGCTGCGACCCGCGGCGTCGTCAAAACTGGAAAACTGGCCCGCGTGCACATTTGAGTTTGAGACCTCTGGCACAAGTGCATATGCTTTTGTGCGGAGCATGGTCCGGAGCCGGATTGGATACCCGGCCGGAGTTTGTTCAATTTTGGCCGGAGCCGATCAGTACTTTTTTGGTCAAGCCAGAATCTTTATTGATGAGCATGACTTTTGGAACTAAATGACTATACCAACCAACCAACCAACCAACCAACCAACCAACCAACCAACCAACCAACCAACCAACCACACGCAAGTAACAACCAAGCCAGTGTGAAAATAAATGAGCCATATTTATAAATTCATGGAACCACTGTACCGTGTAGTGTACCGGGCCGTAGAGAAATCGCAGAGATCTCACCTTCCATGACATGCCAAACTATTTTTGTCGCTTCCTTTTTTCTACTATCTTCTTCTACTTTTCATTCAGTGTGCATGCCTCATTTTTTACATTGCATAGGACAAATTTGGTGTATGATTCCTAAGACTATACTCAAGTCGTTTCGACACTCCTATATTTTTCATTGTATCGCATTTCCTGGGGTGTATTGAACTGATTAATTGGCAATAAACCGAACTGATTTGGAATTTCTATGTCCTAATCCAATCCAAATCCGAAGCTTCAAATCCTAATTCAGAACTTTTGTAAATTCAAATCCGTGTACAATCCCAATCCGATTCTAACTTAGAATTGAGAAAAAATGCTAATTTATGCAAGGGAGGAATTGGAAATTTTGCTTTCACAACCAACAAGATAACTTGGCATAGGGCTGCACCTCGCATGTTCATTGGTACCACCTCTCATGTTCACTGGTACCGAATGTACCATAGTGTAGTGTACCATAAGTACATTTAAATAGTGTATTCATATTGAAATGAACCCGAATATTTTCGGCTGACACTCGTCAGGGGTAATCGTCAGCAACTAGTAGAGAATTGGAAAGAACATTGTATATCAACAATCGTATCACAAAATATGACGTCACCAGCATGAAATTTCGAATGAGAGAGCGTTCAATGTACTATTTTTAGGTGGTACACGAACTCCTTTTGTTGACAGAGTTTTGGTTGGTGTATTTTGATAAAAGTTGATTCCAAGGCACACAAATGGAATTGTGAACGGCCTCGCCCTACGATTCGAAATCGGTCGTCTCGATAATTATTCGCACAAATCGGATTATCCAACAGATGTTTGCCGATGGCAGAATTAATGGCCTTTGATCGATCAGCATCAATCTTAAGTGGATGAGTTAAGGGTGAGCTTTTCACTGAGCGTGACGCACGTGTTCTGATAAATCTGGGGACATGTTGGTTTATGCGGTCCTGCAGACGTCTTGACGTTCTTCCCACGTAGCCACAATCACAGTGGCACCTATATTCGTACACTACATTACTTTGTTGAAGTGCAGGAAGCACGTCTTTGCGTGTTGAAGGGAGCCGTTGTGTTGTTGTAAAAATCACATTGGTTTTGACTGTGTCGTAACACTT
This sequence comes from Botryllus schlosseri, assembly GCF_051294905.1. NCBI lineage: Eukaryota > Metazoa > Chordata > Ascidiacea > Stolidobranchia > Styelidae > Botryllus > Botryllus schlosseri. The sequence continues at coordinate 25,438,922 of NC_137242.1, read as the reverse complement.
ACTGACAGCAGAAATCAATTGTTTTTCAAAGCGGGTGGAAATATTCGGGTTCATTTCAATATGAATATTGAATATACTATTTAATTGTATATTGAAGTTCTGTACCTCCAAGAAGCTCTTCATAAGTACATTAATAAGTGATCTGAATAAAGTTTGTCGCCATTCGCCATTCGACACACGACGTATCAATATCCCAGAAATTCGGTAAATCCAATCCAAATCCTAATCCGTTCTGAAAAATATCTCTAATCCCAATCCAATCCTAACCCATGCTCATCTCTGATAGGGCGGAGCATGGACCGGAGCCGGATTGGATATCCGGCCAGACTTTTTCATTTTTGGCCGGAGCCGGGCCAGAGAATTTGTCGATCCGCTACGCACTAATATGTATGCCCCGGCTCGACATTTGCAAGAGAAACACTGATATTATCACTGTATTTGCCCCAATTTCGCTATATATTGATTGATATGCGTCTATAAATAGTAAATTATTCTTGTTTTTGTAACCTAACGTTACCTTGTCCTATACAATACAGGTGTTACTTGTTTGCGAGCTTGGAAGAATTGGAATGGAAAACGTTACTATTTCTCGACCGAAGGTGCGTCATGGCTAAATGCACAAGAAAATTGCCGAAGTGTGCAAGCAAACCTCGTTACTATTGACGACGATACGGAAAACGTAATGCATGACGGTATTACGACGATGCAAATTGCGCATAAAATTCTCAGTGAAGCAGTGTTGGGATCAAGTCACTACTTTCGAGTCACGAGTCATTTCGAGTCATTGCACATTTTGACTCCAGTCAAGTCAAGTCAATCGATTTTCGAAGGTGACTCGAGTCAAGTCACTCGATTTTTGGAGGTGACTCGAGTAAAGTCGGGTCAAGTCAAGTCAAGTCACAAGTCAAGTTGCCTTTTCGAAGTATGAGGCATGCTTACACCATTGCATTTTACTAGCTGTCCGAAATACAGATTGAGTGGTTATTGATTCTTAACCGATGAACGAATATGAAGTTAAATATACGTACTCAAGAATTAAGGCGCTGTATCACTCATATATACGTATATGCTAAACTACGTAAGTAATTGCACAGCCTCAGTTTATAGCCAAAATAGAGAATAGAGAAACGAATTGATAAGATGCAATACATTATCCATTTACAAATTGCGGCAATGGTTGAGGACTATATAAACTATAATCGAATTCAATTTCAATAAAACAGGTTGGTTCAGGTAATAACACAGAACAGTAATAGAGTATTTGCTAGTAAATTACTTTACTTTGCTATGCTAGTTTACGACAGCATAAGCTGCAAGCTTCGATCACTTCGTTAGCGGTCAATTTATTTGTGAGAGAACAATGGAGGCTCGGTAAAACGCACGATCGCTGTATGATTGATCGCTCTCACGGGTTACACCAGCGTTTCGCGAACAATCCGATAGCAACATACAGCATATAGAAACTGTAGAAACGATGTTTCCCGAATTTGACTCAATTCTAACCAGTGGAAGTGGAGTTATTGCTGTCGAAAAATTTGGATTTGAATAAAATAGTATTTACGGTGGTCAATTTTTTTTAACTATATTTATTATATTTGTTCCATTGTTATTTACAACTATAATAATGGGCACAACTATAATAAATAATTAAACAATTGGCCACCGTAAATACTATTTTATTCAACTCCAAATTTTTCGACGGCAATAATTCCGCTTCCACTAGTTGTAGTTGGGTCAAATTTGCAGAACAGACCAAATACTTTGATGGGGTGATCAAAAAATTTTTGAATTTTTTTTATTAAGTTTCATATAATAAATAGAAACTTTCTTCTCCTGTAGCAATGCGGCTACTGATTGGAATTGAACCAAATTTGGCGTGTAGGCTGAAATTAGGTAACTTGACAATTTTATCAAGTACCCAGTGCAATTTTAGAGAAAAAGTCATTTTTGAACACCCCTAATGAATATGTGGGTATATCGAATGTCTGAATCCATATTGAGGTATATGCGACGACATTGCAAATGCGATTTACGAGCACCATTTGCGCTGTTTGAGAAGTCGCTCATTGAATTCGACGAATCCCTATATTGAAGAACTACATGGAATCTGGATATAGGATGTGCATGTGCATTGTGCATGTGCAGTTGTGCACTGTGCGTAGATTCCCAGCCCATACACCCAAATAGTCTACCGAATTCAAATGCGTTGGTGATATCCTTTGACGTTGCTATTGAATTAACGTTACCCTCCACCTATCCCTTCAGTTCTTATCGCCTATGATCTGTTTCCAAGCCTAATTCTGTTCTAGTCGTATGTACATTCGAACACGATACCGAACAACACATGGATTGGATTGAGTGATCGAGTCACCGAAAGATCGTTCGAATGGATCGATGGAACTCCATTGTCGTACACGTTAGCAAGATTTTTTGTTTGTTTTATAGCATAGGCCTATACATTAGGATAGTACTACACATATATGATTAAGTGGGGTTGAGTAGCATATCGACTCGTGAAATATTTGGACAAAAAGCCGGTTCTATGGTGTTCGTGTAATCAAAGCAAACGCATAGCGACGTCGATAAAAAGGCTAATGAATAGTGAATGCCCCAAATGTATGATCATGAACAATGAACATACACGATATTGTTACCATATTTTTTGATCAAATCCCTGAAACTCTTTAGCGCCCACTAGCGAATTTACAATGAGGTATGAATACATTGTCAGTCACTATGACGTCACACTAGCAAAGCTTCGCCTATCGACTGCATACAGGAATAGAGTGAAACATAGGTTTTGAATTGAGCTGCCTCTAATGTGAGCTCTGGTGATTGCCTGGGTCTTTAACAGATTTCTTCACGGGTTATGAAATCGTCTGGTGGATCTTATCCGGTGCGCCGGCTGTGTATTTTACAGCCCTGCTTTACTGTTCGGTCGGTGCGGTTATCTGGTTGTGTGTTGTAACCAGGTCTGAAACAAAACTTTTTCAACCCCATTCTGCCCAAAAAAGCACTAATCTTGGGCCCACCATTGGGGTAATAGATGGAACTTCTTGCGGGCTTACTATATGCATCTGCTTGTTAAAATGTGTGAGTGAATTTCTGTCAATAATATTGGTTGGCCTACTTCCATATATTACTAGAAAATACACCAGTAGATTGCACATCAGGTGGTTTCCAACCTTTTATGGACGCGAGCTCATTTCCAATTTGAAAATGTTCAGCGGTTCATCTTAAAAATGATAAGCTGATTGATAGAAAAAAGTCAGCTTGCCCAGACTTACTGAAGCTGATCACCTCCAACATCTTCGTGATCCCCAGAATAAAGGCAAACGACCCCAGGCTTAGAACAACTGTCTTTGACTAAACTAAAGCATGCAAACGGCCTCAACCAACTCTAGGAATATACCGTTATCTTTTAATTGCAATGACAATTACACTTATTTCAGTAAATGATGGTTATTTTTTATTTGTTTTGATTGCAATTCTTGCGAGGGATTGCGTGGTCCCCATATTAAAATCAATATGCGTTGTATTAAATCGTGCGCGGCGCAAAGAAAAATTTTAAATAGCATAAATCTGCTTGAAATCTGCTTGATTGACGAAAAAACTTTGAGCCTACTGCGAGCCTTCAAAATTCCGGACATTTAGGGGCATATTTTAGAATTTCCTCCCAGACGCCAGTGGCGGCTCGTCCTATAGGGCAACTGGGGCATTGCCCCAAATAAAATTGTGTTCAAAAACAATTGTTTACCATTTATAGACGCACAGCGATCTATATATACCGAAATCACAGCGAAAATCGTATTCTTCTTGTCCTTTCGCTTGTAAATGCCGTTATATATAGCGAAGTCTCTGCGAAAATCGAATTCTCTTCTGTGTTTTCGCTTTGCGAATGCCTAGCCGGGGCATGCCCCGGTAGCGCTCATAACAAGCTTTCACTGTGTCTATTCTCTCAAAGCCGCGCACAATAAAGAAACGGTGATTTACTCTCTCCTATTCATAAAATTACCGAGCAAGTGGGGCAAAATAGGTGTGTGCCCCTAAGGTGTGATGTAACAATGGTATCTATATCTGAACTCGGTTACCGTCATATGCGTTTAGTCGACCTTTGCTGGTATATAGGTCGATTTTGATGGTGTTTCACGCCATGATAATTCTTGAAACTTGGTATGTCATATCGTGATGGTGGTATTTAACACTGCCCAAAGTTTCAGGGTTTCTACTTGAAGTTTAGAGTAGTAATTCCGTTTCCGAAGTTGAGTGTGTGCTGATCCGTCATGTATCGCAAACAGATTTTACTCGAAAGCCGGTATTGGTATCCATTGATTTTTACGATGTTCCATACCGAGATCGGTCATGACATTTGGCACGGTAAGTCTTAATGTTAGTATCGAACGCTGTACCAAGTTTTAAGTTTGTCACTGAAATATGTTAGTGGTAATTTCGTTTCTTAAGTCGAGCGAGAGCTGACTCGTCATTTATCGCTAACAAGTTTTACGGAAAGTTGGTATTGGTCTCTATTGATTTTAACGATGCTCCTTACCTAGATCCGTCATAAGCTTTTGCACGGTATGTCTTAATTTCAGTATCGAACGCTGTGCCAAGTCTCAAGGTTGACACGCAATGATTAGGGCAGTAATTTCGTTATCAAGGTCGAGTATAGTAGAGATGTGCGCTGATCTGACACTTTAGCCTACAACGCATTGCGAATTTCACGCAAAAGCCGGTGTATCTGTGCTAACGTTAACTGTGTTCCATACTGAGATAGGTGATGAGATGATGATATCATGAAACAGTTTACTAACATTCTCGGTTTGCATTCAAATATTTACTTTTATATTATATTCTCCAATGTCAATTTCACCGTGAAATTGTGGCCTTCAAGCCATTTGCTTACAACCCCCTGTCAAGCGCGATAGCTATTTCGTTTTCGATGGTGCCTAACAGCTTATCACTTGATCAGCCTATTCCTCGGTAAATTTTGCGCAAAATTCGGCGTTGGTCTGTTCGTATTAATTTTGACAGTGTACCATAAGGGCCATGAGGCTACTTCTCGATGATGTCATGCAACCAGGGTTGTAATGACTCGAGTCATGACTCGACTCGAATCACGATTTTCTGATGACTCGACTCGACTCGAGTCAATCTATGTATTGACTCGACTTGGACTCGAGTCATTGCGCATGACTCGAACCAAGTCATATGACTCGAGACACAGACGGCCAAGACCGATATTTTATCGTAATTTCGACGATTAGTAATGTTAACCACCCTATTGGGATTTCGTTTATTGGAACTAGTACGTGAAAATGCGATCAGAACCTCCTAAAAGTGAAAAAATTACTATATTATGAATGCGAAACATTCAAAATCACCAAACAGAGTTACAAAAAGTGAGTTTAACAAGATTTTAGCTGGAAACTGGGCACAGTGGGCAGTCAACAGATTGGCTTGGACTCGGACTCGAGTCATAATAGCATGACTCGGACTCGACCCTCTGATCGATGACTTGGACTCGTACTTGACTCGGTGGTGAGTTGAAAATGACTCGACTTGACTCGAGTCAAAATTATAAAAGTGAAATTGACTTGTGACTCGGAGCCTTGTTACTTGGTTACAACCCTGCATGCAACAGCTAGTGTACTAAGTTTACGGCTTTCATCCATCACGTATTTATTCGGTAATATATTTTCCAAAGGCAATTTCGCAGCAGATCTATAGACAGTAATAAAGCCGTATGTGTCGTGTTACAGTCTCCAGTTTCACGGCCAAAATCTCCTATGCTGTACAGAGACGGAATTTCCGAGGCTGCTATTCTTAGTTCTTCAGAATGATGTTTTGGATTCAATATGACAGGCCCAATCGAGATAACAATTGCGTATGTGTCCGAACTCGTTGACCTTTCCAGTTGGGCTTACGCAATCTCTCGAGTTGTAGTATGGATAACTAACCTACGGTAGGTTAGTTATCTAGTTATAGTCATCTCCATTTCTGCAGATAATTAGTCAGGTCAAGTGCGAACATGAACCGTGTTGAATCTTTGTTCCGTACGCCGTTTACGCAGTTATACCGCACTTCAAGTCACAGCTCACCGGCAGACCTCTCGTATATCATACGTTAAAATCATTGTTGTCGGGAGGTTCATGTTACCGTACCATCATTAAGCTACTTGTTTACGTTGGAAAACGCCATTGTGACGTCATCTTGATAAAAAGTCGCTTGCAGCCCTCGCCCCACCACGCGATATTGTCACGAGCCGCCACTGCCAGACGCAGTTTTTACAGTGAAATTCCGGACATGTCCGGGAAATTCCGGACGTATGGCAACCCTGTTATACGATGTCCGTGACCAATGACCATTCACCAGTGCTTTAATACGAATTAGTCGGATGCTCTTACGTGGTCTTGATACGTCTCTATATCAGGAGTCGCCAACTCAAAACAGGTCGCGGGCCACTTTTCATATTTCGCAGCGGCCGCGGGCTGCATGAATTCAATATCGATGTAAATAGTAGGGATGGTGTGAACCTCTGAAAGGTTCAGGTTCGTGTGAACGCGAACCTTTTAGAAAGGTTCTGTGTGAACGCGAACGTGAACCTCGTGACGTCATGTGACGTCATATTGCTAATTTCAACCCTATATTTCAATGAAGGGATAGCCTGTAGTAATGTACACAATACCTAACGACGACTCGTGTCACATAATGCCACAATGCCGAAGTATATATTGACGTGTTAAACGTCGCCTAATGTATCAACTGAGGCAATGAAATGATATAATAATGCCATAAATTCAATAACTTCTGTCGCTTTGGCAACAATTTCGATGAGGACTTGCCAGGGAATACAAGCTTACGCCTTAACGGTCTTGGCCAGACCGGACAATATACACGGATATTGAGCAGAGTGCAAAACAGGTTTCTATACTTTCTACCGATATTACCCCATTAAGAAGTTATACAGCAGTAGCCAACACCCTAATTGCACGGATTTGCTTATTATGATGCAGGAAACATATGAAGTCAAGATTAAGCCATGCGCCTTCTAGATTTTTACATCATAAAACGATATCAATCTCACTGATTGGTTGAATAAGCATCATTCGCTGACTACATGTAGTGTATTCACAAACGGAAAGCTGGATATTTCGAGCAAAATTTTGTAACAAGGCAAGTAAAATTTTTGAGATTGTCAAGGTGCATGCTCGAATTGCTCGTTTAGTGTTGATTGTTTTTGCTGCCAGCGCCATGCATAGAGTGGTTCGCAGTTGAAATGCAATAAATGTGAACCAAAGATGTTATAATGAAGTTAAAATTGTAATGTAAGAAGAAGGTTCACAGTGCAGAACCTACCAAGGTTCTGTTGTGAACGCGAACCTCAAAATTTCCGAGGTTCACACACAGAACGCGAACGTGAACCTCACGTTCACACCATCCCTAGTAAATAGGCACCACGTTCTAAAACTTTGCGTCAGTACAATTCTGTGCTATCCAACAACAGCATAGTGACCCAAAAATAAGTAATAGTTTATTGAAGGAATGCAATTACAACAAAAAAGTCATCATCATCAATTTCATTTTATTTTGAACTCTAAGCTGCGCATACCTGGAAACGCCTGGGACGCGCCCCTAGCTTGAGAACCACTGCCCTAAGTCATTTTCTGACGGTCTCGGTGTTATCAATGTTTGGGCCATTGCACGTCAAGGAAATATGCTCATTCATATCAGCTGATTCTTCCTCGATGGAATGCTGTTGCCATCGCCACAGCCTTTAGCTATAGTGACGAATAGTAATGTTGGGCACCGAAGAATAGCTTATTTGGAATAGCTTATTTGGAAACAACAAAAACAACAATATGTTGAAACTGTAGTCAAATTCAGCATTTCAAAATGGTTTTCTTAGCTTTCTTTCGAAATTTCAAATCAAGTCGCGGGCCGCGTGTTGGTGACCCCTGCTGACCTGCTCTATATGGTTAAGTGAACAGCTGAACATATATATTATTAGCAGAACTATAAAGCTTACCATATTTTCGCTTACTCATTTCCTGGACTAGTTTTGACGTTTCCACATGTTCTTAATTTCAAGTAGGCCATGCATCTTTCACACCACCAAGTTTAATCGTAGTTCATTATTTAAAGCGATTTGATTCGTCACACTCACCGGGCCTTAATGCTCCTATATATCAAAATACGAAGTAATGTCGACACAACTTTATTCCGAACATCACATTTTGTAGATAATAAATTATCTGCCTGTACTCTATACTGTGCAATACTTCTTGTGCAAAACCTCGTGTCTACTCGCATATCTTTGTGGTTCAGGAATTGGAACGAGCCGAGTAACGAGCCAAATGATTCAATGGGCGGCGAAGATTGTGTGGAAATATGGAGTTTTGTAACATGGAATGATATAAATTGCAATGATACTCGACAATACGTTTGCGAAAAGGGTAGGTTTGCAGTTGGATACCTGCGCATTTGATGGAAAGAACTAGTCCGTAACAAATAGTTTGTCAATTTTTCAATTTCCAATGCCGAGAATGAATATTCGCCACCAAAATTTTACCGACATCTATATTTCAGATCATGAATAATAACCTGACCAAGTTGGAGGTGCGAAAACCGCAAGATTTCTGCTATTATACCGATGTTCTTGCACGGAATCAAATTTGGATGGACATAATACTATAACGGTTGAAACGTTTTTGCGTGTATGAGGATGAGCGAATTTAGCCTACTATTATCACTGAGCATTGAGCAACAATTTTGAACGAAAAATTTGTTGACTTGGATTTTGCACTTTATTTAGGCTAATTTCGGCGTGCTGATTCCAAAAATGCCGCTGGTTTTCTTCTATCAAGTTTTTGCTCTACGACGTATGTCCAAAATATGCAAATTTTCACGAATTTAGCCATATTACTTTTCCATACCATATAGAAATCCACACTTTTATTATATAATATGTTATATAGCCAAGGGGTCAATTGAATTATGAGGAAAATAGTACTGGTATTGATCCAGGCCGATGCGCTTTCATCCATTTTTGGTTAGAAGATGCAATCATCCGATAATATGTCAGATACAATGCAAACTGCAGGATATGGCAAGAAAAATAAACATTACATTTACTATCAGCTATAGGTCTAATGCTCCATTCAGCTTATCCAGTGTAACTTGAAACTCCTATACGCTCGATAATTTGGATCAAGATGAAGATTTTAGGGGTAGCAGGCCTAATGATGAAGATTTTGAAATCGAAGATGATTCAGAAAGTAGAGTATCATCACAAGTTAAATGATCTGACATAGGCTTTGGGACTTGGAAGAAAAATATTCGGAGCTTTTAGCATCCTTGCGAATTGAGAAATGATTACTTGGCAAAAGAGAGAAGAAATATTCTATCTCACTTTCGATGATGAGAAAATGCGTTTTCATCGTAGGGCTACTTTCGGTAGCTTTGTGTATTGCCATGATATAGGCTACTGGCATTGGCATGATACTGTTACCATGGGTTGCTGGAGGTCGACTTAGGAATCCCGATTTACAACTCAAGTGAATAGCACAGTGTTCTATTGGTAGCTCAAAAAAGATCCTAAAGTGTGGCATTCTCCAAAATGGCAACGTCTTAGGTGCAGTTTAATCGCACACTCAGTTAGTCTTCGTGAATAATACAGCAACATTAGGAATAGTACAGAAACATTGAATTGTCGCAATATCACAAGCACGATTGGATCGTATGTGTCAGCTTTGAAATATTGTGTTTTCTTAGTGGTCAGACAATGAGGATGTAACCCTGATACACATGTGTCCCTGCCATATGTTTATGTCGGACAGTAGACATTCAAAAATGCTAGAATATCTAAATAATTTCCTTGAAAACCTTGGCATAGTCAGCGATTTATGACGCGAGACTCGAATTGAACAATGTACTCCAGGGGTCGGCAACCTTTTGGTAGTCACGGGCCAAATTCAGAGTGTACAACTTTTTCGCGGGCCAGAATTTTTCTTAATACTATATTTTATGCTCACTTCGGTATATTATCCTACATTGCTGCAATCTCAATCATAGCAATAACAAAACACGTTTATTTGCACTTCAACTACGCAGAATAAATGTGACAATTGACGCAGCTTGCTTTGTGAAAAGTTTTCAACTCCTGGTAACAAGTCTTATGAAGCAAGAAGCAGACCATATTTTAAATGGGCGTCCGAAATAGTGATCTTAGCTTACTCTTCGTGAATTTCATTGTTGAAAACTATTGTTTACATGCGTACGTGCTACCAAAAATCGACGCAATTTCTTTTGCATTGTTGGTCAAGCTGGGATAAAGACCAATTTCAAGAACGTACTCTTTGTAAAGTCATGCAGCGATATGCTCTTTGTATGAAATTTGTCATTCAATTCAGCTGTATCGCATTTCATAACGGCCCATTTGAAATTTTCAGGCAATGGTATTGGCGTCCACATTAAACGGAGTACTGAATAGTCGGAATTTATTTTGTAGAGAAGGAATTTAGGAAAAGCGGGTGAATATTCAGTAATTAAATTACGTATCACAGTTACAAATGTAGTGTTGGTACTAGGTTTTTTCTCCTCCAGTATAGGAACGTGAGCATAATTTCTTTGTATTGTTGACATTCCCAGGGTCGCAGATTTGTTTCGAATGCGCCTCAACATCTCATGTATTCAGCTGTTTTCCCCTGAAGTTGCAAATTCAATTTGTTCAGATGTGACGTTAAATGTACAAAGAAAGCAAGATTAGGTAACCATTTTCGATTACAATCGGCGATATTTGTATTTTCGAGGAGAGTTGCTATTTCATTTCTCAGTTCGTACACTCGCGCAAGCATAGCTGCTCGACTTACTGCGCGAACATAGCAGATATACAGGACATCGCCATATTAATTCTCGGCTTCTGATATAATCTGGCAGAAATGTTGGTTATACAGTTTGTGAGACCAAATCATATAAACAGTTTTCATCAATGTGGCCAAAACACTATTCAGGTTTGTTGATTTGGCGCACAATGCCTTCTGGTGAATTTAACTATAAATAACTAACCTACGGAGGCTAGTTATCTATAATTGAACAGTGTAAGTTGGAGATTTTGTCATTGCGTCTGAGATGTTCCAAGCGTTGGGGGGGGGGGGCATAGCGTATAGTGGTGACGATAAGCGCCTACCAATCTGGCGGCCCGGCTCGATTCCCGTCGGAGGTTTATCTGGGCTCCTCTTCCCCCGCCGTCGCTCGATTCCCGTCGGAGGTTTATCTGGGCTCCTCTTCCCCCGCCGTCCGATGATCTGGGCTCCTCTTCCCCGCCCGCCGGCGACAAAAATCCCAGAAAAACACCCGAGAGAAGAAAGAAAGCACTCACTCACTATAGGAATGGAAAGAACTACTAGAAAGGGCCGCGGCTTGAAAAAGGTCACCATCGAAAAGAACTGTGACATCGGGCACTCTAGGTCGAGGTGGATGTTAGAATAATAGGATCGCAACTGCGTGTCGTTCGACATCCTCCTATCTGTTCATGACATCGCATTGTGTCTTATCGCATTGCACATTGTGTGTGACTTGTTCAGATGAAAAATATAACTCAACGATTGATTGATTGATTCCAGCAAGCAGAGGAAGAACACCTTTTATTGTCACACCCCATCAGAGTGGTAAACCCTTTAAAAAGTATGGCACACATTCGGTTGCGAGATACACCCGACTGATAAGTACTGATGTAGTCTACTCTACAGACAATCTCCATCTCCTACTTCAACCACCTTCGTTTTATGGCGTAACAATAGACTAATACGATGTAGGCTACTAGCTACGTAGCAGTGTCGCACTGCAGATTGAAACTCATTATGAAACGACGGGCCGTATTCTTGTGATAACTAATTATGATGTCGCGGGCCGGACGATTTCGCTTGGCGGGCCGGATCCGGCCCGCGGACCGTAGGTTGCCGACCCTTGATGTACTCCATCAATGCATCTGACTGGATGATCCACGGGAATCCCGGGATCGTATCGCTGCAGCAAGTATTATATTTTTATTGCAATTTTGTATATTAAGACTGCCTGTCCGTCTGTCTGGCGACTCGCTATACGAATAAATATTCTCTCTCTCTCTCTCGCTAAACATATCCCTCAATAACCTTTCCACAAATCACAATCAGTTTAATCATCAGCGCGCCACACTCAAAATATCGATAAGTCTAATAAAAACCACATGGTAAATATGTCACTGTGTAATGCTGGAGTCGTACATGATAATCAGATGAGGGTTTACATATTTTTTTCAAGCGAGATAGTGTAATGGTTATGCGTCCGGCTTCTCGAGCGGTAGGTCGTGGGTTCGATCCCCGGCCGGGTCATACCAAAGACTCGAAAAATGGTATCCGCAGCTATCCTGCTAGGCGCTCAGCAATCACGGATAGCATGGAGGAGAAAACAAAACGGGGGCGCAGACTAGATGACCTCATGGGGCCGTATCGCAACTCCGTCGCCAAAGCATCTCGATGGTGCAGGCGAGAAAGAATATCATATCTCTCTCTCTCTCTCTCTCTCAAGTTAATCGGATTTTCGCACCCAGCGCGAAATCCGGTCCAGGTTTTGGAAACTCAATGATGCGATTCACAAAAATACACAGCGCCATTTCGCTCTTTAGATTCATGGCGCAACTCGGAACTGAACCCTGTCTAAAAAGCTTTTTATGTCAATAGTATCGCGAGCGGTACGATGTCTTGAGTGAAGTCGTCGAACGGCATGCCATATTTTTTGTAACATTTTTCTATTCTCTTGACTACTTAATTGTGTATTTATGGCGTACAGCGCCTATCCATGTCGGGGGTTCCAGGTTTCGTCGATAATTACCGACCTGTTCTCGAGGACATCTCTGCTCCTAGTTGGAGACTTGGAGTTTTAGGCGTTCTTGCCTGGAATATATATGTATCCAGGGCTCAATAGGCAGGTTATCATACGTCCCGGAGTAGCGCCTATGCTCAACTAAAATGAATATTTAGCCTATGTCTATCTTCCTGGCTGAGTGGCTGGCACAACTCGCAACATATGCACATGTACGTTAAGGTACTGAATTTTTTTTCTTTGACCTTTGCTAATAACATTAACGAGTCAACAAAGTTGCACAGCCATGTAGCGCTCAATACAATAGCTTTTACTCATAGTCTTAGGTAGCAAGAACAATAGCCTACATGTAATATGCTGTGCATACGCGAGGACTCAAATTCCATATTTTCAATGAATTTATTTAGGCCTAAAAATGATACATTCTCAACTCAATCATGAAACCTTGCGTATTTTTACAATCCCGAGAGTCGCAAGAAATTTGAATATGTTATCATGAATCCCGATTGGAATCTTGGTACGTTTTGCCTGATATATCAGGTGAGAATTGAAGATTCCTCTGTGAGCACAGGCGATTTTGGTGTGAGACAATCTCGTTACCTGTGAGACACTGACGATTTTGCTGTGAGACCATCTCGACACAGGTGATTCTGCTGTGAGACAATCTCGTTCCCTGTGAGACACCGAGGATTTTCCTGCGAGAAAATCACCATTGCCAATAAGAAATACATCTAGGCCACCCGCACAATAGTGATTTACTCGCATGAAAATCCTCCCTATCACTTTTTGTCGAGAGTGATCTTCAAGAAAAACTATAGAGAGAAATAGCGTGGGTAAGACAAGCAGTGAGCAGTGAGCAAGAGCCTACCTGTCAGGTGAGCACGGGGCGCCAATTCATGAGGAACATTGTGAGCAGTGAGCAAGGCACCCGGCAAGCCGTCAGGTGAGCACCTGCCACCGATTCCAAACGGGTCATGAATCATGATCATTCTATACTGAATGAATACTATACTACGGTAGTCTGCCAGACCTCGATCAGACATATGACACATGTGTCATTCATTTTTATGACTACTCGTTTTCTGTTATCCCGTATTTCTTTCCATTCAGTATGCATGCCTTTTATTTATATCGCCTAGGCCCAGGTAGGTGTCTGATTTCAGAGACTCCGAGTCATTTCGATACCTCCCTATCTTTTCATTGTATTATGGTCTTGTGGTGTTCTGAAATGATGAAATTTTTATTAACCCGATAGAGATACTGATCTCATGATTTGTGGCCCACACCACCTTACTGTGCACTGCACCATTGAATCATAAATATATATGTAAGCGATGTCAATCCCTCAAGTATAGTAATCGTGTACCAGGGGGAATGGTAGTCCGATTACCACCGATCAGCTTCCACAATCCACAATCAGGCTGCGTACTGATTTAGATATATACCTGATGCGAGAGAGAATTTATTCGGTTCCATGAACATTCAAAAAATAATAGGCCTATTGATACATGACAAAGCAAAGGAGAGATGATTCAATTCAGAACCAGGCTGTAGCGAAGGGATCGGGAGATCATCAAGTCAGCTATTGCCTGAAGGATGGCTGTATAATATGAAACTTGAAACAAAATATAACATGTTCGCAATGCATCAAAACTGATGAAAAATAAGTGGGAACGTTCACAGTAGGTAACCTAAATAATGTTCAAGATAACTCATTGGCACTAGTTACTAGAACACAATCTAGGCAACATGTTCGCAATGCATCAAAACTGATGAAAATGAGTGGGAACATTCACAGTAAGTAACCTATATAATGGTCAAGATAACTCTTTGGCACTGGTTAAAAGAACACAAAGTAGGCAAAGAGATAACATGTTCGCAGTGTATCAAAACTGATGAAAGCTAAGTGGGTAGGTAACCTAAAGAATGGTCAGGATAACACTTTGGTACTGGTAACAGGAACACAACCTTGGCAAAGAGATACTGAATACCAAATTTATAAAGAATTGTTATAGTTTGATTCTGAATCGATACACAGTGATACACAGTTTTGTTTTAGTAGGCCTACTGCGTGCATATGTCAAACCAGATTAAAACGATTCTGAGTCTTTCAACTTCATATTGAAATGAACCCGAATATTTTCAGCTGACACTCGTCTGGGGTAATCGTCAGCAACTGATAGAGAATTGGAAAGAATATTGTGACTACGTGTGAATAAACAACACCACATTTGCAGGACAGCATAAAACATCATGTTCCTAGATTTATTAGAACGCGCGCGTTACGCTCGGAGAAAAGCTCACCCTTGACTCAGAGCAGGTAAAAGCCATAAATTCTGCCATTGTAGGCAGTTCACTCTTCTTTTGGGTGCATTGGAGTCGACTCTTATCTAGGGTTACCATACTTCCTCTTTCAAGAGGATTTCTCAACTTTTTTGACTTCTTTTGAAAGTGTCCTCGGAGGACGCCCAAATGTCATTTTTTTTTGAGATTTTGTCCTCAACGCTCCGGCAGTTATTTCGGGCGCTGAGGATGACTTTTTTTTCTAGTCAACCACCTGATAATGTGAAGGAAAAACTGTATTTTAGGCACTGAGCGACCCTTTTTTTTAGCCAACCGACTACGAAGTGAGAAGAATTTATTATTTTTCAGGATTTTCCTCCGGTTTTGCAAGTCTAAAAATTCTGAAAAAGTGTCCTCTCAACAAATTTCCAAAATATGGTTACCCTACTCCTATCAAAACTAACAAACCAAGTCTGTGCCAACAGTTCATGTACAGTCTAAAAATAATACTTTGAGCTTGAACACTATATTCGCTGGTGACGTCATATTTTGTGATGCGATTGTTGATATGCAATGTTCTTTCCAATTTTTTACTAGTTGCTGACGATTACCCCTGACGATGGTCGGCCGAAAGTATTTGGTTTACTTCACTATGAATATATTATTCAACTTCATACTATTTTCATCAGTAATCAATTTGTGGTTATTAAAAATAAAAATATTACTGGAGCTGAATATCATTTTCATAACCCCGGTCCGCCAACCGACGGCTCGATGCGCTGCAACATACAGTTCATCGTTCAAAAGTGCCCGGGGAACGAAGAAGCCTTCTGGGATAGGTAATTCGTTTTAAGTCTTTTTAATCTTCATTCTTACGATAGACTATTTGTTTCACAGGCTTGAGTCTCTCAGCCAACAGAAAAGCTTCTACGCTCCTTTTTTCGGTGACGTTCCTCCTCCGCTACTAGGGCTGCAACAGCAGGAAATCAAGTAAGTCGTAAGCATTACCTTATTGTGGTCCAGGGGCGTCCAACCCGTGTTACGCGAGGGAAATCTTGAAGTTAGTTACTTTCATTATATATTATGGACTTGCAAGGCCAACCAGAATTCGATGTTGATGACTAAAATAACGCATTGGCGTAGCCAGGGGCCGCTGGCTATGAAGCCTTTGCACAAAATGATAGACGCATGTTCTCTGAAATCTTCGATATAGATATGTACAAGAGGTGAATAATCATGTCCTCGCCGAATGAGCATTGCGGTATACAGAAGCTACCGCAATATAAGCAAGTAACAATGTTGTAGAGCGAATTCATTCATGAACTTAAAAATTTTTCTAGTTTTCATTACGCAATTGTGTTCGATTTTAATGCGTATTAGGATAAGTCTTGTTTTCGCCAACCTAATTTGGTTCACTCTCATTGCACTTCTAAAAAAGGTAGTTAACATTCAAGTGGCCCGTGCAATAGTTCCTAAATCTCCTGTGGCCTTGACCGAAAAGGTTCGCCACCCTTGTTCTATAGTAGAAGCCATATTATCAGTTCACTTTCAGGCCGGTTACCAAAAATGCTAGATTATTAGTACGGCTTCATTCACTTTGGCTTCCACATAGCTAGTTTATGGTGGTACGGCTGGAATTAGAATGGGACAACTATGAAATATTCCATCTTTTCTGAATTAGAACAGAATTAAAATTGGGCGAATTCCATAATAATTTAGCAAATTTTTTGACATTGGTAATGCATACCCTCAGAATTGTCGAACATCTAGATTTGTTGTTATTCCTCTTTGAATACTGAGTAAATGAAAAAAAAAATTTCAGCGGTTCCAAAAATATTGCGATTTTCTTGTCACTGGGTGGCGACACATGGGTGAAAATCTTTAAAATCAATATTCTGCGCTCTGCGGTATGGTAATGGTAGAGAACCAATGAAAATGCCTATTTAACAATGCTGGAGCCAAGAAATTCAAAAAGCCTACCGGAAATACTATTATTGCTAATCAAAAATTTCAAAAACATAAATATTTCAAATAAAATCTAGCTCTAATAGCTTCGATATTTAGTAGGCTATTTTTTGTTTTTGATATTTTCGATTTGTAATAATAGTATTTACGGTAGGTAGCTGTATAATGAATAGGCTAATCAAAAAATTGCGAGGTTGTCAACTCAGCATTTTATAAACTGGCTAATTCGTCGCGCATTAAAGTCCAATTTTATACCAAGATACTAGTCAAGGTACATTTTACATTAATTTTGCTTGGTGACGCGGAATGTCACATGTATTTTTCGAATTTTTATGTCCGTCCCCCAAAATTCTTTTGTCATCCATAGCTTTTTTACATTTCGTTTGGAGCGAAACAGTTGAATTTTTCGAAGTCACTGGCCCCAGAATTGGCTAATTTTTCATTGGTTCTCTCTTCAGTACCGTCACTGTAGCACAGAATATTGATTTTTAAGAATTTTTACAGAGTTTGCGAATCAGGAATTAGTGAGACATACAAGAAAATTCGTGCAATGCAGGGAATGTAACTTACTCTGAGATTGAACGAAATTCCAAGTACGGTATGGTTGGTGGCCGTGTATATGTAAGACAACAACTTATTCTTCTGTGGTACAGACCAGTTTCGTTTGGATAAAACAAATTCAGTAACTTTTGAAGCTTGCTTTCTTGATATTTTAAAATTATTTCCTGTGTACAGCTCGCGTTCCTAATTTAATTCTACTTCAATGATATTTGGCATAGTGTGGAACTCGCTGAGCACTTCTAGAATATACAGGTGTTTTGTCTACTGCAGAATTATCAACGGTATACTTTGTCTGGGATTTTGCATTTGCAAATGTGTTAACCCTACTCTATATTGTGCAGTCAACCTGTAATTTTCCACTTACAGGCAATGTGTAGTTGGACCGAACCACCTTGCGTTTCTTCTGGGCGACGGGAGGGTGTGCAGGATACAATATTCTGCATCGGAAGGGCAGACTCCAAAGTTATCATCAAGTCAAAGCGATGTTACCACCGAGTCAAGTCGCAAGTCTGGTGAGCCTGTGGTCTAGTGCTAAAGCATTATTGTCGAGAAACATGTCATAATGGGTTCAGTTGTTCATCTAATTGTTGCTGATTTAGTATGAATGTATGATCAGTGATCACTCCTTAAACGTTGCTGTCAATTTTGTATAGATCCTGCCTGCAATTCGCTTGTGCACACTGCAAAAATTCTCCGAAGGTGTTGACACAGGGGAGCAATATCTCCATAGGCTTAGCTGTCTTGCATTGAAAAATTACCTCTACCAGAACTAGAACTGCTCATTTTTCAAACCATGCCAGTAGAATTACTCACTTTGAAATCCGCAACTAGAACCAGAACCAGAATCATTCAAAACACCAGAAAATTGTTGCCGATTAACGAACTGGGTTAGTAGTTTGTACATATCTGGAGTGGTGGTGCAGATATGCCGACAAATATGCTTTGTGTCAGATTTTTTGGTCGGTTTCAAATTTGTCTGTCCAGATATGCATGATTTTTTGAACTCATTGTGTCGGTCTGTGGGATGTGCCGTATTTTTTTCTGATTTCAGGATTCTATCTAGATATGCTTGCTTTTTTTTTTGGTGGATCTCTGATATTCCTGATTTTTTGGCCCATTTGAGGGTTCTCTGTGCAGATATGCTTGAATTTTTTTTCATTTTTTTGACGGGTCACAGAGCAGACATGCTTGTTTTTTTTGCCTGGTTTTGGAACAACTTGAGAATATCTATTGTGTCGCCAGGTGAGAGGCCCCCCAAAATGCCGAGATCTGCCACGTCGCCGTGGATCGTATCTGCCGCCGACCTGACCAGCACGGCGCCGTCCACGTTGCGAAAGTGGGGCAGCCACATTGGCGTGATCAGGTCGATGGCTTCGCATTCTTCCACCTCCTCTACCAGCAGCTCGTCTCAACGTAGGCGCGCGATCGTTAACGATTCCAGCGTCCCGCTCAATTCCACGTCTGCTGTTAGACTTGTACGTACGTCGCAGGTGAGTTTGTTCCATACTGTCTTTTCTGCTAGATTAGAATTTGGCTCAATTGCAACCTGTAGAACAGTGGTTCTCAACCGGGGGTCAGGGGGTCCTCGAAGCATTTTCAGGGGGTCTGCGAAGCCTCTAAGTAGTTGATGACCCATTTTGTATTTTATTGAATTCGAAAAATCAATAGGCAGTTTCGCTTCATTACTAGTCTAACTCCAGAGCTCACATCAACAGAATGGCGACCTGAGATGAAATATCCTAATGTGCAGACTCATATTAATTGTTAAATTGCCAATAGCCTACTGATACAAACATTTTGCTGTTTGGCGATGTTTTGTTAGGGATTGTTGAAAAAAAAAATTGGATGAGTGAGGTCAATCACGGTGACTTCAAAATGTTTACAAATATCCATTTTCTCCTGTGGTATACACTACCATTTTCCATATTAACTTCAAGATAAGCTGCTAGAGCCAGATAAAAAGGAACGGGCTTGATGTTATATGTCCATTAAAAAAATTGTCAATTTTGATGCCATATTTGTTGTGATCATACCCAAATGTGTCGTCGGAAGCGTTGCGCGTTATTCGTCACCACCTCTATTTGTTATGCTGGATTTTTGGCACTCGTTCATGTCAAATTGAAGGCGCGGATTTTGAAGACACGACCACGAATTTCAAGAAAGGCAGTTGCAAAATTCGCTTTGAAATAATAGAAGTCAACCTAATTCCTACATGAATAGTATGATCTTATTTTCAAGAAAAGTCATTTTGTTGCTTTTTATCACTAAGCCTACAGTTATCATTTGCACAAGGCAGATGACGATTGCGCGATAGTTGAGCTAAATTTGAGCTAAAACTTCGTGGGGATACAAATAGTATTTACGGTAGGAAATTCTTCTACCCATCGTAATTACTATTTCGTCAAATTCAAAACTTTCTCGCTCGAATACAGGGGTTCCCAACCTTTTTGTCTTCATTCCCCACTTCAGATTTGTTCCGAGTCTTCATTCCCCACTACCCAAAGCTCCTATGAAAGCTCCATGAAAAATCGGAGATTTTTTAAATTTTTCGACCGATAGTATTGTGTTAGCTAAAAAAAGGTCATCACTTTGACTCGGCTCCCGGTAATTGCGAATGCGTCTCCATCAATATGTAGACTTTCTTATATATACTGTTTAAAAATTGCGTCTATTCCCCACCTGAAACCATTGAATTGCCCGCCGGTCGAAAGCCACTGCTGTAATATCGTCGATCCTTTTTTAGACAACCTAACAATTTTATCGAAAGGCAGTAAAATTTGAAGAAAATGGTTATTTTTAAACAAGCCTAGTGGTTGTAAATCGAAGCAAGATTTGAATCATGTTGTTACGCTTTGTTTTTGTTGTCGAGATTTGCGGTTAAAAATTCTGCTGCTTTGATAAAAAGATGAGTCTTATCTCATTCGCACTGCCACTCAGTACTAGAATGTTACGATGGTATTGTTTTGTTTTTAGCTACGGGGTCGTGGCCTCGGTCTGCAGAGCTCACTCATTACGGGCCACCGAGTGATCGTGCCCGCCTCGCATGTCCCCGAAGAGTTGGTAACTCAAGTTCAAGTGAGTAATTGTTGAATTTCCGCGCTATACAGTTATGAGCTTTTCGGAGTTATGTCTGGTATGGGCTGTCATGGTATATTTTGGCCAGTTATTTTGGAAAGTAATGTATGGCAGCCTGCATGGCGCACCATTAATGGTATGATCTTCCGTGTTCACATGTATTGCATGTTTTTTTTATTAGTTTCATTAGTCTGATTGCAGTTAGTGAAGGGGGAATTCCGGCTGAGTGATTTCTTGTTGAGTCTTGTTCATTTCTCTGCTATCAACAGAAGGAGTTCGTCTTGTGTTACCGTATGTAAAAATAGTACATGAAGCTTCATCTGTCTGTTCGCCTTAATTATTTGCTTTTGCGATGTCATATTTGTTGGGCTGTTGATATACAATTTTCTTTTCAATTCTGTACTAGTTGCTGACAATTAGGCTACCCCTGTCAGTTTTCAGCCGTAAATATTTGGGTATATTTCAATGTGCACATGATTTATCAATAGAATGAACGGTGACTTATGTGTCAGGGTTGTAATGACTCGAGTCAATTTTTGGTAATCACTCGACTTGTGCTCGAGTCACTGTGCATTACACGGCTGTTCAAAAATAAACTTTTCCTTCAGATTTCACTGGCTACTTGATAAAGTTGTTAGGTTGGTTAAAAAAACGCTGCACACCAACTTTGGCTTAATTCGAACCAGTAGAAGCAAAATTCTTGCAGTAGCAAGTTTTGAATTTATCATTAAAAAATGAAAAAATTAAATTTCAAAATTTTTCTGTCAACCCCGTAAAATTGTTAGGCTGTCAGTAGAGATGATGCATACCAAATTTGGTTCAATTCCAACCACTAGAAGATAAGTTATTGCATGACTCGATCCAAGTCATAAGACTCGAGACTAGGACGGCCAAGTCAGACATTTCATTGTAATTTCGAAGATTAGTAAAGTCACCACATGATTGGTATAGGTCCAGAAACTACTAAAACTGAGAAAGTCGAGATATTATAAATCCGAGCCATTCTATATCTCTCGAGCAAGTTGAATAGGGTGGATTGAACTGAAAACTGAACAGTGAACATAATGACTTGGACTCGGACTTGACTCGGTGGTGAATTGAAAACGACTCGACTTGACTCGAGTCAAAACGAGAAAAGTAATATCGACTTGTGACTCGGAACCTTGTGACTTGGTTACAACCCTGTTCTGACGTGTACTTGTATATTGTGATCTAACACACTGCCGTGCTTAAAAACGTTACGAATAAGAATTGGAGTCATGAAAATATTCAGAGAAGTTCTAGTTCGTACGCAGTGAAAGTTGGATTCATATTGCGCTCCCTTATGTAATTCCTGAAAGTAACGTGCTGCTTTATGTGCTGCATTTCATATCATCATATTATTGATTACGCGTTCAGGGCATTCTTCAAGGCAAATCTAGGAGCATCATCGTCCGGGAATTGCAAAGGACCAGCTTGGACGTGAATCTGGCCGTCAATAATCTGCTGAGTCGTGATGACGAGGATAATGACGATGGGGATGATAACGGTATATACTTGACTTGTTAATGTCATTTGCGTTACTACTATTACTACTAAGGCTTACTAAGGCTAGGCAAAAACGAGTGCCTGAGCGATTCAATTCTGAATCTAGCATTAGCCATTGATTGGAGTATTCCAATATCTCTCACTATGATTTCATGATGGTATTATACCTTTTATGTAACCACAAAGAATAGCACGTCAGCTCTACATCACATTAAAGAAAATTTGGTATTTTTTTGACCGTACCTGTTTCATTGCACTTTGTCAATGTGTTGTGGGCTGGTTACGACTTAACAGACATGGCATTTCCACTAACGTGTGTACATGTACAGTGGGGGTGTTCAAAAATGACTTTTTTTCTCAAATTGTACTGGCTACTTGATAAAATTGTTAGGTTACTTAATTAAAGACTGCACTCCGAATTTGGTTCAATTCCAACCAGTAGCCGCACTGCTACGAAAGAAGAAAGTTTTTTCTGTTCACCCTATGAAATTGTTAGGTTGTCTATAGAAACAATGCTCACCAAATTTGGTTCAATCCAACCAGTGGAATTGGAGTTATTGCCGTGAAAAAATTTGGATTTGAGTAAAATATTATTCACGGTGGCCAGGTTACTATTTGATGCATATCCAAATTGTTCGACTGCAATAACTCCGCTTCCACTGGTTGAAATTGAGCCAGATTTGGTGAACATCGTTTCTGTAGACAACCTAACACTTTCATGGGGTGAAGAAACACGTGAAATTTGAAAAAAAGTAATTTTTGAACGCCAAACTACCAATCAAGCTAGTTTCTGGTCAACTGACTACCGTTTTTTTTGAGTAAATTTCTAGTTCTAGTTGCGGATTTTGGAAAGCGAGTAGTTCTAGTTCCAGTTGCGCAATACTTTATTTTTATCCAGGGAGTGACTACATGCCAGGCGAAGACCTTTTGTCTCTCCTCGATTCCGGAGTGAATCCAGGCGACCACGGAGTGTTTATCGACGCCGACATCATCCCGGATGACCTGCTGGGTTACACCCTTAGCAGGACGCCCAGGTCTCTGGGCGGGACACGCGGCGGCGCCAGCCGGGACGGGTCCAGCAAGGACGCGTCTCAGGACCGGGACCCGATCATACGTCTGCGGAGTCCGAGGATTTTGGACGCACGGCGCTACTGCTTGGAGCAAGAGGAGGAGGCTCGTCGCGATAAGACGGCGACTAAAGACAAGGAGACGAAATGTGAGTGTGATCAGTAGGGCCTTTTTTATATGACCTTGAAAAATCAATAATAATGTGACTTCATTTTTTTTGCAAAATATGACTTTATGTGAAAATCGTGTATCTTTACATGCGAACAACGTCACAACGAATTAAAGTGTAAAACATAAGCAACATAACAGTAATACACATCCATTTTAACCATTGTTGTAGTACAGTATCATGTAGTGTGGAATGTTAGAGTCTTTGAAGTTGCGATTTGGACGTAAAATGAGCGCTCCACAGACGCAGACGTGGCTTGACACTTCTGCAGTTTTGCGTAAGCGCTGGTGAAATGTCTTGTCTTCGTAGCTCCTTCATTTGTTTCACATCGTTTTTGTCCAATTGCTTCTTAATGTAATTTCTGCGTTCAAGCGAATCTTTCCCGAAATCATGGGCATTTAGATCAGCATGGGCCTCTTTGATGGTGTAGGCCTACGTACAACTTTTCAATTTGAGTATCAAGTTTGAAATATTGGTATAGTGGAGGCATATTTCTGTTAACTGACTAGTCAACTTTGGATCGTTGACTGAATTTTTGACGCTCTTCGCAACGACTCCTTCGTATTCCTATGCAATGATTATTTCTTAACCTTGTGGAAGTCTGTCGGCATCATATTGAGCAGCATTCAACCAGCTACCCCAACGAGTAACTGCCTTACTTTCTTAGTGTTTAATTGCTTCACCGCTTAAATTGGTATTTTTTATTTAAATTATACAACGATATGACTTTATAACTTGAAAATATGACTAAATAACTTGAAAAGCTGATTTATGACCTAACCAGGAAAATATGACTTTATGACTTTCTTAATATACCTCATAGAGATGCGGTTTTTGCGGTAAAATTAATTTCACGACTTAGCCTACTGATGCATAGAAAAAGATATGACTTTAAATGTGATCAGAGTCGACGTGAGATGACTCGATATTGTTCGTAGACTCGACTTGACTCGAGTCATTTTCTTGAATTGGAAAATGACTGACTCGACTCGAGTCATACTGTATGACTTGATTCTAATCTTGTGTGTCATGACCGTTGAAAAATAGGCCCAATAACTGTCTTTTATATGTCACTGGACTTGGGTCATTTTTTCAAATGGGTAAAATGACTCGACTCGAGTCAATTTGTGTATTGACTCGAGCTGTACTCGAGTCGTTGTTTATTAATCGAACCAAGTCATTTGACTCGAGACTAGGACGGTCAAGACAGATATTTCATAGTAACTTCAAAGAATAGCTGAGTCACCACATTATTGGTATTTCGTCTATCAGTGCTGATACTTGGAAAATCGGGCCAGAAATTGTTAGTACTGAGGTAAATTACGATATTATGAATGCGAGGCAGTCTATAACACTTAAGCAGAGTTGAAAAATGTGAATTAAACTCAAAACTGAACAGTGAACCAATGACTCAGACTCAAGTCAAAACATTATAACTCGAGCTCGACCCTCTACTCACTGACTTGGACTCGGACTTGACTCGTTGGTGAATTGAAAATGACTCGACTTGACTCGAGTCAAAATTATAAAAGTGAGATTGACTTGTGACTCGGTTAGAACCTCGAGTGTGATCCTTGTAATCGATTACATTGAAAAAAAATTCCGTATTTTCGCTCAATCCCAAAAACAAATATCTGCCATTATTGATTTTCCGCTATTGAATGGATATAAAATGTAAATTCACAATGGATTGAACACATTGAATCGTAAATACGAATTCGTGCTTATTGCATAAAACGATTCTTGCGTATATTCTCTATCTGATAGGTATATTGCTGGGCCTATAGGCTCATGTTTGAAATCGCTTGACCAAGCTGAAACGTACCTTGCAAAATTGTGTGGTGCAGATAATTATGCGATCTCAACCGTACAATTAGTCTGTTTTAGTACCGTAATTTGCCACAAGCTTGTACAGCGCACTGATTTGATCTTTGCCACAGATTTATAGAATCAGTATATATCTTTTAGGTATATATGTGTCATGGGTGTGTGTGATTATTAGGACAATTTTTTTACCTAAAAAATCTTCGATTTGACCAAATTTGACTTAACGTATGCAAATTAGGTGTGCTGTGTATACATTGTTAGAATTGTACTACTTATCTTCATTTCTGGTTGGCACTGTCTGTTCTTACAAAGTACTTTGGCCTGAAAAAACTTTTTGCCTCAAAAACTGACAAATTCTTACATGAGAAAACTTTATTTTAACGATATCTGGCACTATGAAGAATTTCAGTAGTTAACATGCCACATTATGGTAGAGATAATTGAAAAACTTTATAGTCCAACGAAATACTTTCCTACATTCTTGGTTAGAAAGTGTATGTCCTTACTAAGTAGCTTGCCAAGAACGGAGAAAGAACGTTCAACAGCAGCAGTTGTTGGCTGACTTGACACTCAAGTTGTGCGTACACTGCTGGCGACAAACCGTGTTGCTTCATTCTGACAATGTTGTCTACATCACAATTTTTCATCATGCGCTGCTTAATATAATAACCAATGCCACACAGTCTTGCTTCAGTTACGATATTGCAGTACGTTGAGCATAACACCATGTCAACCTATTTGTTTCATATGAATGTTTATGATTCACAATGAGCAGACAATGGGCCTCTACAACGGTAGGCCTATTAAGTAGACTACAAGCTGTAAATGTCAAATGATAAAATCACCGACAGTAGGTTGCAAAAAAGTTTTAACTTGTAAACGATTTTGACATTTTTTGAGCCAACGCTACAATTTTGACCTAATTTTGACTTTTTTGACATGTCAAAAAAATCGCTCTAGTGATTATATTATACACTATTTTGAAGAAAATGACTCGAGTCGAGTCAATGAGAAATTGTGAGTTGAGTCGTGACTCGGTTTCATTACAACCCTGGATATACCCGCTGCTTATGCGTGCGTTATTTTCATCTGCAGCTGGTAAAGCGTACCCTGCAATTCATCTCGGGACCGATTTCGAATGGTGGATGGAGGAAGAGGACTTTGTCAAATTCATTGTGAGTGCTGTTTTCTGGTTTGCTTTAGATTTCATCAAATCTCGTTGGCTCGTAAATAAATGCTTCTCCTGTTCTTTATGCTCCAGCGGATGTAAGATTGTAACATTGTAGATTGCTGCGATTCGTAGATAAGTTTCATCTAGTATAGTGTAATATTGTTGTCCAAAATATGTGTAAAGGAAATTTGCTGGGATCTTTAAATTTGCCGCCGGCAAAAAAGTAGTATAGCCTATTAACTCTGAAAAGGTTAGATTTAATACTCTATTTCAAATGTTAGGGCCTGGAAACTTCGGTTAGCCGTATCTCAATAACAAAAATTATGGTATAAGGCTACGGATATCCATGAAATGATATTTCTGTGAAGTGGTGCTTGATCCTAATAGCTGCAAAGCGCTACGAAACTGCCAGATATATGAAATTGTTTCGGATGGCTTTTCGCCGTGGCTGAAAAAAATGATGCATATTTGAACTTTTCTGGTCATTTATACTCTTATGATGTCATAATAGGTGTTACTTGATGCTTGACTCGTCTCGATGATTAATTTTTGACTCGGAATTGAATTACTCTGGCGCTTAATTCTTCCCAGCGCTCAACCATCACAGTTTGACTTGTTCAAAGCACAAACCTAGTTAGTTGACGGTCAACTAACCACTGATGTTTTGAGTAGTTCTAGTTCTAGTTGCGGTCTTGAAAAGTGAGTAGTTCTAGTTCTAGTTGCGAGTTTGGATATGTAAGTTGTTCTAGTTCTAGTTGCGGGTCTTGAAAAGTCAGTAGTTCTTGTTCTGGTTGTTGGTTTGGATATGTGAGTAGTTCTAGTTCTAGTTGTGGGTCTTGAAAAGTGAGTAGTTGTCGTTCTAGTTGTGGGACTCGAAGAGTGAGTTGAGTAGTTCTAGTTCAAGTTGCTAGCTCGGATATGTGAGTAGTTGTAGTTCTAGTTGTGGGTCTTGTAAAGTCAGTAGTTCTAGTTCTGGTCGTTAGTTTGGATATGTGGGTGCTGCTAGTTCTAGTTGCGGGTTTTGAAAAATGGGTAGTTCCAGTTCTAGTTCTGGTGCACGTTTTCAAATTCCAGTGCACAAGTCCGATCGCAGCATAATTACTTTGACGACCTAACGCGCGCTGCCTGTTTTCAGTACATCGGCGGCATGCACAGCGAGCTCAACGCCGTCGACGTGAACGGCAATTTGCGGCAGTGGCGCTGGAAGAAGAGGTCCCCGTTTCATCACCCGAGTAACCCGCTGATATTTCATCCCAGGACCACTCTGCTCGGCTTGGAATCCAAGAAGGTCGGTGGCGATTATGTTTGAGAAAACATTTTCAACTACACTGACATTCGTTTCAATATTATGTTTTCCACTACTACTTATTTTTTTTCAAGAGACTCTTGGAGGTGCAGAACTTCAGTATACAGTTGAATAGTATATCCATATTGAAATACATCCAAATATTTTCGAGTGACTATCGTCTACGGTAATCGTCAGCAATTGTTGACGTCATTATATCATGCATTACGGTAGAAATAATTAAAATTTCTTGTAGTACAACAATGAAAGATACTTTCCTACATTCTCGGGTAAAGAGTTTCTGTCCTTATCAAGTAGCTTGCCAAGAACGGAGAAAGAACGTTCAACAGCAGCAGTTGTTGGCTGTAAACACTTAAGTTTTGCATGCACTGCCGGTGACAAACCGTGTTTCCTCATTCTGGCAATGGTGTCTGCATCTCAATTTTTCACCAGGCGCTTCTTGATGCAAGAACCATGCAATGCCCATGCAGTCTTGTTCCAGTTAGTGCGGTACGTCGAGCATAACGCCATGTCTACCTATTTGTTTCATTTGACCGTTTATGATTCACAATGAGCAGACAATGGGCCGTCTACAACGGTAGGCCTATAAAGTAGGCTGCACGCTGTAAAATGTCGAATGATAAGTTCCCCGACAGTGCAAAATCGTCGATACAAACGAAACGCAGGTTGCAAAAAGTTCGACTTTGTAAACAATTTTGACATTTTTTGACCTATTGCTACAATTTTGACCTAATATTGACTTTTTTTGAAATCTCCCTATTGGTGATGTCACTTGTAATCGCTATTTCTACTTGTGATCTTAACTTTGACCTCTACCAAAGAACCGATGCTGATTACTTTGACCACCTCTTGCAGATTGCGCATTTGGCTTCGTGCTCGTTGCGCGCGTCTGCCCTGACGGAAGACGGTGGCGTGTGCACTTGGATAGACGAATGCGCCGCTCACCGCGCGGCTATATTGGAACAGCCCGTCACAACCTGTCTGGATCCGGACTTGGCCATGCGGGTCGGAAGCGACAAACACGAGAAGCTGTGGAACCGGTGTCTGTTTGTGTCCTCCATTTATTCGGCCGTGCTCACCCCGGCGGGTATGTGTCTGTTCTCAGGCTGCCGTGTTCGTGCTGTTTTAGATTTTCTAGGCGGACGGCAGACCTGTGCAATCTGCTGGGTTTCAGAGCGTGCGACTAGGACGGGAACTGGAACTACTCACTTTCCAGAACTCGCAACTAGAGCTACTCAATTTTTCAAAACTCTCAGCTAGAACTACTCACTTCAAAACTTGCAAGTACAACTAGGAATAGAACTACTCACTTCTCAAAACTGGCAGCTGGAACTAGAGCTACTCATTTTTCGAGACTCACAACTACAACTAGGAATAGAAGTACTCACTTTTCATAACAAGCAACTAACACTTTAACGATTCACGTCGATCCACTGTTCAAAACTCCTAACTGGAACTAGAACTACTCACTTTTCATAACTAGAACTGCAACTAGAACTACCGTAAACCAGGGTAACATTGGACAATTTTCAACAATTCCGCTCTGTATCTTGGAAATGCTGGGGTGTAGGGGAGGCAAGTTTTGTGTTTTTCATGGGTCATGGAGCAAAGATTAGAATTACCTAATCCAAAATCTTCATGGTCATAAATAAGTACCTTATTTTCGTAAATTATCCGTGTCCAAAGTTACCCCTGCATGTGGGGTAACTTTGGACAATGTAGTTTTCTGTATGCCTTTACACTCTATTGTTTATGAAACCTCGTAAACGAGGCTTATTTGGCAAGAGTTGATGAGAGCAGTGGCTAAACTGAAACAAAATAGTTTATGTCTGGCCTATTGCATGATTTTTACCTAATCCACCCCCCCAAAAAAAATTAGGTAGTTTATGAACGGTAATGCTCCCTTATTCATCCCTTATCTCAATTTTGCCTCATGCCTTCACCAATTGAGACTTATAAATAACATATATATGGTGATGAGGGGTGATGAGGGGTATCCCACTGGCAGTGTCAGCGACCAACAGCAAACATTAAGCATGTTACCGTGAATTATTGCCGATTTCAAATTTGTTACTGTTCTTTAAAAGAATCACTTTCCCTTTATTATGTCCTCTGATGGATATATTTGTCATGATTTACGATATCCCATATTCAGCAGGCACATCTTTAGGAGTATGTGATAAGTTTTTGAAGTAGCTTACGCCCGATTACAATCTCTCAACTCATTGCCTACCCATTTTTCATATTTTGGCAAACTCTTAATTTGTTGACCGTCTCATTCCATTTAAAAAAGCCATCAGGCCGGTCATAATGACTATAGTTGACGATACCCTTTGACACAGATGAAGCAGCCACTTTCCAGACCTCTCAATATCACACTTTCCACTGTCCAAAGTTGCCCCGTTCTGATGAAATTTTACAGGGCAACTTTGGACATCACATTTTCTTGTATTGATCTAAGGGTGAGCCCACTGAGATTTTTGCCATGGATTAAGACTACTTAGAGGTATCTGCTGCCAAGTTTTGAATCTATGAATCACATGCTATCTATGTTTGGTTGTAAGAAGTTTAATGGCCATCAATTTTGATGAAATTGACCCCCGCCATTAATTTATCAATGTTGGGTCAAGTTTAACTTGTAGTGAAATGAATCCATCTTTTATTGAGACTACTTGTGGTACTCTTGCCTCATGAAAAAGAATTGGACATCCAACGGCAACCATTTTCCATCAATAACCATTTAAATCTTTTACTGCTTAGTGTCCAAAGTTACCCTTAAGTCCAAAGTTACCCCGGTTTACGGTACTCACTTTTCAAAACTCGCAGCTAGAACTACAACTAGAGCTCTCTTTTCAAGACTCCCAACTGGAACTAGAACTACTCACTTTTCAAACCTCTTAACGGAAACAACAACTCACTTTTTTAAAACTAGCAACTACAACTATAACTGCTCACTTTTCAAAACTAGCAACTAGAACTAGAACCGCCCAATTTTCAGAACTCTAACTATAACTAGCGATCTTGAAAAATCTGCAACTAACTAAAACACAACTAGCTAGATCCAAGTTATAGTAGGATCTGTTCGGCTTACAACCAAACGTCAATACAACTTTGCAAAACTTTCAAAATATAGGCTACTTTTGAGCATGTTTTAAGGCTTCCGTTGGCACCCATACTTTGAAACTGCCACAGCGTTTTCGTGCTATCTTTCCTGCTCCGGCCCGTGATTGCTTTGACCGCCTCGGCAAACTCACAACTTTATGAATCGATTTTTCAAAACACGTCGTATTCCAGGTGATGTCTACGCTTGGGGCATGATTCCGTTCTCCCTGCGAAAAACTTTTCTGGAGGACGCGCTGGCCAAGATTAAGAAGAGCGTGAAGAATAAATCGTCCAGCGACGAGGTAGGTTAAGTGCAGATCCGCGAAGGGCAATTTAAGTCCCTACCCTAAGTACAGTTGAATGAAACAAAATGATTTTATAGTATCTCAAGTTGACTCTTAACATCATCTTCATGTACAATGGTGATTAAATGGTTCACTGACCTAATGCCCCATACAAAGTGGCGTGTCTTAACATGATATGTATGTATGTACGTTATTGTTTACAAACGATGTGTTTGTAATAAGCAGCAAGGAGTGACCATTGTTTTATGATGTATCAAGCCTATTGCTTTGCTGCCTTTCTAAATGTCTCATCAGTCAGTAAGTTGTTTATAGAGGTTGGCCTTGTTTTATCTAGGTTACTCATTTGCCAGACATGTGTAATTGTGTATGTGCGTTATGAATTGACGGAAGACATGATGTATGAGTTAGCACTGAGTTCAACTGATCATATGAGCTTAGTGATAAGAATATAAACTTATCAAGTATGAACCATGATGTTGACTGGTTGACCACTTTCGTGATAATGTCCCTGACAGACATATATATATATATATATAAGGAAGGTAACTCTTTGCTAACCTGCGTTTATTGCATTCCAATATATTCAGAGCTTAGCTCTCAGTGCAACTGATTAGCTTGGTAATTTGAATTTCGACTTATTCCCGATATGTACCATGATGCTGTGAATGGTTGACCTGACCATATCAGCGAGAAAGTCCCTACCAAAAATATATACCATGCGTTTATAACAATTCAGATTAAAGTGGGGTCTATGGTGCAATTGAACAAGTGCCCGATATATCAAACGGGCGCGATCGCCATCAATCCCAACCGCGGGCAGCCCAGGGTAGGCAGGCTGCTACAGCCTGTGTGGAGCTTATCGGAGACTTGTCACTTTAAGGTAAGATCGCGTATGTATTTTTGCGTGATGCCCCGTGGAAAACGGCAGGGTCGTAACCAAGTTAAATGGTTCCGAGTCACAAGTCAATCTTGCATTTATAGTTTTGACTCGAGTCAGGTCGAGTCATTTTGAATTGATATAGAATGGCTCGCATTCATAATATCGTAATTCTCCTCGGTCTTGACAGTTTCTGGCCCTATTTTCCAAGTATCAGGACTGATAGACGAAATACCAATCATGTGGTGACTTTACTATTCGAAGTTACAATGAAATGTCTCTCTTGACCGACCTAGTCGCGAGTCATGTGACTTGGTTCGAGTCATGCACAATGACTCGAATACAAGTCGAGTCAACAGTAAAATTGACTCGGGTAGAGTCATTATTACCACCCTGGACAACCGTTTGTTTTCATTCAGGTTATTCGACGCAAATTGAAGAAAAGAAGCAAGTCGTCTAGCAAAGAACATCATAGTGAGACTTTAGATAAAGGTTGGTTACTGAGTTTGAATTGTATAAATTTTTTGATTGCGTATCACAATGAAAACGACAGTTTACCATGTGCCATTATAACCCTATAATTAACCCCAAAAGTAGCCCTTATCTAAACTGTATTCAAACCTAGCCCGAAATCTAACCTTAACCCAAATCTAACCCGGACTTTAACCACATGTTATGTGTTTAACGGGGTAATCTCACATGTTTACAGGCTGTAGTCCATATGTCCATTTGGTTGTATGCATGTCGCATTTATCCACAATACATTTTTGAGAATGGTACACCCTTTTGACGCTGACACAAAAGTTGTAGGCCCCAGTCCAGGGGCAATATTCAACAATGCCGCGGTATCTGATACACTCCATGTAAGTTATTTTCTGGAACGCCTGTACATCTGGTTGTAAAACACTGATCTACTGCTTACGGATCCCGAAAACAGAGAAATATAATTGTAAAATTATTTTCGGAAGCGGCAATAGCTGAAAACAGCGACATTCCGCACTTTTCGTACTCTTGAAATGTTTTGTATTCAGGCGACGACAATGACACCCAACCAACCTATGAAGCAGACGGCAACAGGTAATTTTCATTTGCTCAATGTAATTTCTGAGCGGTGTATGGCGACCAGCCATGTTTGGCGGTAATATGCCAGTTCTGAGTCACAAGTCTATTTTACTGTATACTTTTGACTCGCGTCAAGTCGAGTCGTTTTCAATTCACCGTCGATTCACGTTCGAGTCCGAGGCGTTGTGGTGAAACTCGAGTACAATTCCTAACAGTAGAAGCCGACACAGACAATTGAAAGTTATTATTTACTATAAAAAATTTTTTTTTTCAAATTTTACTGTAAACCTCAACAAATTGTTGAGTTGCCTACAAAAACGATGCGAAACAAATTTGACGCAATTCCGACCTGTAGAAGCGAAGTTGTACGAGTTTTCATTCATAATTCTGGGTTTTCCCACTGTCGATGCTATTTTTGCAAATTTAAAACTTTCGTCTGCAATAACTTTGCTTCTACAGGTTGGAATTGGGCAAAAATTGGTATGCGTCGTACTTTTAGGCAACTTAACAATTTTATGGGGTTGACAGTTGAATTTGGAAAAAAAAAATTTATAATAATGTAATAATAAAATAGCGTTTACAGTGACTAACTTGTTGATTATTTATTATAAAATCATGGAATTAGAAATTTTTCTACTGCAGTAACTTCGCTTCTAGTGGTTGGAATTGAGCCAAATTTGGTGTGCACCATCTCTACTGACGACCTAACAATTTCATGGGGTCGGCAGAAAAATTTTGAAATTTTGTTTTTTCATTTTTTAATGACAAGTTCGGAACTTTTAACTGCAAGAATCTTGCTGCTACTGGTTGGAATGGAGCCAAAGTTGGTGTGCGACGTTTTTTTAACCAACCTGTCAATTTTATCAAGTAGCCGTGAAATCTGAAGGAATTCAGACACTTCAAGTGTCGGTTGTGATACTCGAGTACATGTCAAATCTGTCCGCAAATTGACTCGAGTTGAGTCATTTTCCATTTTTACGAAAACGACTCGAGTGAAGTCGAGTCAACGAAGAACTGCGACATGAATCTGACTCGAGTCGAGTCATTACAATCGTGCTGGTTCATTTCCAGAGATAGAGAGACAGTCGTTAAATCTACCACCAGCACGCCGCCGAACCCAGCCGGAAATTTCAGCAGGAAACGGAAATACACGGATTTGGAAGACCGCAGCGAAAAACAGTACGACTTTCACGGTTTAGCCTCAATACCGTACGCGTGAACGGTGTGCGTTTTTCGATTATTCAGGCGTAGAGAATCTCATCCCGGCTCGCAGGGCGCCGAGGATTTACCGGAACGGTGGAGAGTGAAAGACGTGTTTTTCGTGGAGGACCCGCAAGCTTTTCCTGTCGGCAAAGTGGTCAAGGTTGGTCATGATGTTTTCATATTTGTGGCTAATACTCAGCTTGTCTCTTGCGGCTGTGATTGACCTCTAAACAGTTAATATACCACAAAAATACAGTAGGCGACCGTTGCTGTTTGTTTCTGTGAATAGTTACAGTCAATTTCTGTATATGAATGCTAAAATGAGGGATATTAGGTACGTCTAAAGCCGTCCAATGCCGTTTCTGATAACCGGGAAGGAAAATTCTTGCAGACTAGCGTCAAACGCGTGGATGAATAACCGTCTGACGACGATTCATCTTGAGAGTTGGCCATGGACCTTAAATATATCTCCGTGAAGGGTAAATTTTGGCACATTTTTACCAGCATCAGAATAACGGCTCATGGTGTAGTAGAAATTGCAACAAGTCCAATATTACTCAGCGCGTAATCCCCCGCAAACTTGCGCATGAAGTGCTGGAATGTATGCAGTGTAGGGCTGTTCAAAAACAATTTTTTCAAATTCCACCGCCTACGTGATGAAATTATTATGTTGGGCTGAAACAACGGGGCACACCAAATTTGGCTCAATTCCAACCAGTAGAAGCGAAGTTATTGCTGTAGAAAAATTTTGGATTTGAATAAAATAGTATTTACGGTGACTAACTCTTTAATTATTTAATATAAAATCATGGAATTAGAAATATTTCTACTGCAATAACTTCGCTTCTGGTGGAATCTGGTGGTTGGAATTGAGCAGAATTTGGTGTGTATCATCTCTACTGACGTCCCAACAATTTCATGGGGTAGACTGAAAAAAATTGAAATTTTATTTTTTATTTTTTATATGATAAATTAAAATTTTTTTACTGCCAGAATCTCGCTTTTACTGGTTGGAATTGAGCCAAATTTGGTGTGCAGCGACGTTTTAGCCACATTGCAAACACCGTTGCGTCATGTATAACGTTGAGATGCAATTAATGCTAATTCATAAGACAGCTCATTGTTACGGACATCAAAGAGACCAAGACCATACCAGAAATAGTTTTGTAGCATGTTTTTTAAATCACTCCTTCACATTTTGCGCAAAAAAGTTTCGAGAGCGGACTTAGCGAAATTTAGTGTCACCAGTTTGTAACTGTGTGGTGCGCACAATCCAAGTTATCTGCGTCGCGATTTTATCGTGAATAGTTCCGTGGTCCCGATGCACTGCAGTCTAACCCAGGCGGCGATTTGTGTGTTTCAGATCGACGGCGACATGATAGCCGTGCTGTTCAGCAAGCCAGGCAAGTCGCCCGGTGACAAAATCAGCAAGAAGTCGCTCTTGAGGAAAATGCGCCTCTTGCGAAGGGAGGACGTGCGGCTTCTCGCCTCGGAAGCCTCGCCGAAAATGCCGGACTGCATCATGAAGAAGCCTAAAAAGCTGCAGGTACGGTTCCGTTACTTTTTTGGGGCGGTGAAATAGCTAAATTTGGCTCTATTCCAGTCGATAGGAATGAATTTTTACGATTTTTACAAAAATAGTCTTGACGGTAGGTAATTCTTCAATCATATACGACACAACTATCCACTGTAAATACTATTATTTCAAATCCAAATGGCTGAACACCAATAACTTTGCTTCTAGCGGTTGGAATAAAGCCAAATTTGCCATCCATCGTATTTTTGTACAACTTAACAATCTCGTGGGGTTTCCAGTAAAATTTGAAAATGAAATAATTTTTTGATAATGAATTAAATATATTGTAATTGCAATAGCTTCGCTTCTATGTGCTTCTACAGGTTAAAATTGAGCTGAATTTGGTGCGCGACGTTTTTTGTTGGCCTATCAAAAGTTTTGTGGAATGGCCAGTAACATTTTAAGAAGAAAGTTATTTGGTTATACATAGTCAAAAACAACGACATGTGATATTGGCAAAATATCCCGAGAATGTAAGGCATTTCTTCTAGTGACAGACGAGGCTGCCCAATATAGATTTTATCAAAACATTCATTAGTAAAAGTGCGTTTAATGGGCTTGGTAACCACAATTCGCAACGAAACGTGTCCAGATTCCGCCGAACGTCAGATTGCATACGCTGTGCGCTACCGACGAAGTGTTGGAAGGAATTGAAGGCGGCGCGGAAGACTCTCCAGTCAGGCTGGTGACGATTGGTTTCTGCGGCTCCGTAGAAGGGGAAACCCTGCCCACCTCCGCCGATATGTTTCTGGGTGAGTGCAGGCGGGAATCGGGGATGTTTGACGTGTCCAGGGTTGTAACCAAGTCACAAGCCAATATTACTGATAGGCGAGACCAATCTTCCCTCTAATTTTTCATGAGTCTGCGCGCACTCACCAACTCCCGCACTGTGTAGACTTTGGTGTAATTGCAAAAAATTTTTCTCAGTATTACCTTGTTTGACTGGATTTCCTTGCTGTCAATCGTTCGCTATAAATATAAAGAGCAGGGATGGCCTTTGTTCTTCAAGTGATGACAGGGTTGTAATTAAGTCACAAGTCATAACACGATCTCACTTTTACAGTTTTGACTCAAGTCGAGTCATTTTCAATTCACCACCGAGTCAAGTCTGAGTACAATCTTCGAGCAGAGGGTCGAGTCTGAGTTATGGTATTATGACTCGAGTCCAAGTCATTATGCTGACTGCTCAGTTTCCAGTTCAAGTCTTGTTAAGCCCGCTTTTTATAACTCTGTTTGGTGATATCGAATGGTTCGAATTTATAATGTACTTATTCTCCTCACTTTTGGCAGTTTCTTGTCGTATTTTCAAGTACCAGTACCGATAGACGAAATCCCAATAGTGTGGTGACTTATATAGTTTTCGAAATTACAATCAAAGGTCGGTCTTGGCCGTATGAGTCTTGAGTCGTATGACTTTGTTAGAGTCATGCGTAGTGACTCGAGTCCAAGTCTAGGGATTACACAGATTGACTCGAGTCGAGTCATTTATGTATTTTGAGAAAATGACTCGAGTCTAGTCATGTCATTAGAAATTACAACCCTGGTTCTCGAACAGTGATTGTTCGAGTAAAATAAAAACATATTCAGGAGGCACTGCACTCGAAATATAATGCGTTCTCATACTGAAGATAAAAATTAGGAAAAAGTTTTGGCAGCAACCATATTTTTCAGACAGTCGCTGTATTCAAACTGCAGCTAAAAGATTTTTGTAAATGAACGATTGTATGCTAGCTGCAGCTATGTGATATATATCTGTGACATTGTGATCACTTGCACTCCTTAACCCAGGGGCGGGCAACTTCTCCAGTCGGCGGGCCGGATATAGGAAAATTAAGTACTTGGCGGGCCGGATTGCCGAATCGATTCATTATTCGCCCATTTGTCCACACACGGAATAAATCATATTTAATGAATGTATTCTAGCGACAGCAATGTAACTTCAAAGCCATTTCTCGCCGATAATGACGAATACAATGTAGATTTGAGAACTGCATTGTCACACAGGCGCCGCCATGTCTGCTTCTCACTGATCAATTAACACACGGTGCAATCATGGTGTCCTATACTGGCTGGCTTGCCGATCGCAAAATTTGATAAAACGGGTATCAATCGAAAGCTGCCATGGTACTGATTGCGAAAATATAAAGAATTCTGCTCGTGGCCCTGTAACCCCCCCCCCAAATCAGCCTCGAATGTTGCATCGTAACGGAGTTTGGAATTGTGACGCAACGCAAGCGTATTGGCCATTGTTACGTACCCGATTGAGCAATCACACTCTCACTCTCGTGTGGATTTGCTCCTGAGCTGCTCAGACGGTATGGTTGCGTTGCGTTATAATACCAAACTCCGTTACAATGCAACATTCCAGGCTGATTCTGGGGGGTTCCTGGGCCACAAACGGGATACAAATTTATATTTTCGCAGTCAGTACCTTGGCATCTTTCGATTGATACCGGTTTTATCGAATTTAATGCTCGGCAAGCCGGTCAAAAATTACCTTCAAATTGACTGTAGCCAAATGGAAAGTGTGACGTAGACCAATTTCACTGAGCCGCGAGATTTGCTTTATGTCCACACCATATAGGACACTATGATGCAATCCTTAATTAAGATTTCAAGGTGTTCGATAAGCCTGGTACCCCAAATTTACCAAGATATCAATTCATTAGGGTTGAGTAGACTACATGGTAAAGGCCGATAATGCAAGTTTTCTCGCTTCGATGAACTTACGCATATAAGCTCTACTCTCGCACGCTGCGCACACACGTATAGAATAACATAGAGTCACTAAAATTTGACTTTTAAGCAAGCAGTGGGGAATCTCGTCAGACTGGGGCCGTGGGCCATTATAATGTAAGGCGGGAAACTGTCTGCGGGCCGGACAAAATCCCGTCGCGGGCTGGATCCGGCCCGCGGGCCGTATGTTGCCCACCCCTGCCTTAACCCATGGAAAAGATCTGGCAAGCATCTCTTCACTGTTCGCTCCTCCGTCTTAGTCCCATTTCTTTAGTAATTATATGGAAAATATGCTATGTGTCACCCACAGTGGTTTTACTTGATGCAATGGTACTGATTCTCTTTGCAACTTTAAAAAATTTTAGACGGGAAAGAAATATCTCCAGCCGCATCGAAAGTCTCTCTTCATCATCATCAGAAGGTTGGTATTGTTGCGGATTCGCGCGATTACTTTGTGGTCATACTTGTTTGACCGCATTTGGTCACGAAATTGTCAAGTTGTCTGCAAAAAGAAATTTGACGCAATTCCAACCCGTAGAAGCAAAGCTTTTTGAGTTTTTCATCAATAATTCTGGGATTACCCACCATTCAAC
Organism: Botryllus schlosseri; assembly: GCF_051294905.1. NCBI lineage: Eukaryota > Metazoa > Chordata > Ascidiacea > Stolidobranchia > Styelidae > Botryllus > Botryllus schlosseri. The sequence goes on along the minus strand of NC_137242.1, from coordinate 25,399,658 downwards.
GGTATTTTTGCAAATCCAAAGCTTTCAACTGCGATAACTTCGCTTCTGCGGGTTGGAAGTGAGCAAAAACTGTTTTACATCGTTCTTTTAGGCCACTTAACAATTTCATGGGGTTGACAGTAAAATTTGAAAAAAAAATTCTAATTTTTTATTAAATTAAAAATTTTCTATTAGCTCTGCCGCGGTTTGTAGTGGTTGGAATTGAGCCGAATTTGGTGCGCAGTGTTTTTTTCGGCAACTTGACAATTCAATCAGTGCTTGAATATAACTTTGGTGTGTTGTTTAGTCATTCCGTCACACACGATTAAGAATATGGTGTTGATACAGCATGGCAGGGGCGATGGAGAATATAAAATATAATTAGCGCGAAAATAAAATAAACGTAAATGTTAATTTTTTTGCAGGGGACAGCCCGGTTGTTGCTGGACAACAAGTCCTGCTTGTATCCGCTTTTGCAAAGCGAGAATTCTGGCATTCGGGACCCGCGCTGGATCAATGTCAACCCTATCGTGACTCTGGCCGCCGGGACGCATTTGACTTCGAGACATCGTCACGCCGACAAGGAAGACTCTTCGAAAAAGTGAGCTATTTTGACTTTACTGCTTTCGAGCCGGGTTGTAACCAAGTCGCAAGGTTCGAGTCGCAAGTCAATCTCACTTTTATAATTTTGACTCGAGTCGAGTCATTTTCAATTCACCACCGACTCGAGTCGAGTCATTGGGTTCACTGTTCAGTTTTGAGTTCAACCCACTTTATTCTACTATGCTTGAGTGATATAGAATGGCTCGCATTCATGATATCGTAATTTTCCTCGGTCTTAACAGTTTCTGGCCCTATTTCCCGTCCTAGTCTCGAGTCATAGGACTCGGTTTGAGTCACGCACAACGACTCGAATACAAGTCGAGTCAATACAAAAATTGACTCAAGTTGAGTCGCGTCAGACTGGAGTACTGTAATGGTGCAAAATTGATTACAGGAATGATTCGATTCTAAATTGAGTATTAGTTGTGGCGTTGCGTCTTTGAGTATCACTTATTATGATGTGACAGCGGTATTAATGATCTGAAGAGTTAAAATATTTACCTTTTATGTGACTACATCAATGTGACGCCTGATCTACAGAGTGTTGGGTATTTTCTTGAACGTATCTATTTCATTGCACTTTCGGACAATGCTGACATTTTATACTAAGCCTCGAGTCAGACCAGTCAGGTACTCTCCATTTTACCGTGCAACGCTTATTAGTCAGATTCCAAATCCGATGTTTACCCAAAATTTTGTTAAAATTGTAGCGTTTGGTCAAAAAATCGTCAGAACTGTTTACAAATTCAAAATATTTCTGCAATCTGCATTTTGTTTGTATCGTAGATGTTTCCACTGTCGGTGAACTTGCCATTTGACATTCTACAGCTTGTTGCGTGCTTTATGTATAGGCCTACCGTTGTAGACGGCCCATTGTCAGAATGAAGCAACAGGGTTTGTCACCAGCAGTGTACGCACAACTTGAGTTGTCAGCCAACAACTGCTGCTGTTGAACGTTCTTTCTCCATTCTTGGCAAGCTACTTAGTAAGGACAGACACCTTCTACCCGAGAATCTTGGAGAGTATCTTTGGTTGTACTACAACAAACTTTAATTATTTCCGCCGTAATGCGTAATGTAACTACTGGAATTCTTCACAGGTCGAGATTTCGTTAAAATAAAGTTTTTAGTTGTAGAATCTGTCAGTTTACATGTCGACGGTTTTTTCAGGCCAAACTCCTTCGTAAGGACAGACAGTCCCAACCAGAAAGGGAGTTTATTGGTACAATTCTAATATTGTGTGCAATAACACCTGATTCACGTACACGAGGGCAAAATTTTGTCGAAATTAAGTTTTCCAAGGCCGAAAAATGTCATAATTTTGATTTTTTAGGTCAAAATCTTTCATTTTAGGTAAAAAAAATCGCTCTAATCATTTGGTATTTTGAAATTTGTAATCAACAGTCCTATTTTTGAATTGTATGCTGTGGCTGGGATATTTTTCAAGAAAATTTACCTTTTTTTAGATATCTGGTGTACGCGATGGTGTTCCGTTCGCACAGGCTCATGCCGGCGTTGATGCATAGAAATGTGGAAACGGTGCAGGCCATGCTTTCTTTTCTGACTGCTGAGGATGTGGAGGTAATTTTTCTTGTGTTTCATCCCAATTCTCAAGTTCAGTCACTCATTCAATATCCCCTCCGAAGTGATTTCTGAGGTGACGCGTAATTGAGATTTGTTTCGATCGCGGTTTGATAACTTGTGAGGATCAGAATAACGCTACCCTTTAATCGGCGAATCCCTGGAGTCTTGCACCTTGCGTTTTATTCTTCAGGACATCAGCCAGGAGAGATGCGACGGAATGCGTAACGTGGTCCACGTGGCGGCCTCTCTATCGTGCCCCACCACCAACCCCGGTAAGTCCCGCAAAGCCAGCGGCGGGGACAGCAAGCCCACGAGAAGCGGCGCGAGACTCTATCACAGTACGTTGTTTGCGCGGCTTTTGTGTTCCCAACATTGCCAATGGCTATATTTTTTCCCAGATTGCGGGGATTCACAGATTAAATTGTTAGGTTGACTAAAAAATACTGCACTCCAAATTTGGCTCGATTACAACTGGAAGATGTGAATGTACATGAATTTCAAAATTTTAAATTTATTACAAAACAAATTTGAAAAATATTATGAAATCTTACTGTCAACCCCATTAACTTGTTAAGTTGTTTAAAAGAACAATGCTTAACAATTTCAGCTCACTTCCCACCGGTAGGAGCGAATTTATCGCAGTTGAAAATTTTACATTCGCAATCCCAGAATTACGAATGAAAAACTCAGATAACTTCGCTTCTACGGGTTGGAATTGCGTCAAACTGCATCGTTTTTGCAGACATCTCAACAATTTCATGGGTTTGACAATGAAATCTGATAATTCTGACATATTGAACGAGTGGAGTGTGAAACATTGTAACTATGGTATGCGATACGAAAATTTCCTTTACCGTATGATACCATACTATGCCTTTTTATGAAGAGTAAATTTAAGGACACTCCGACTCCGCGATCCTCTATAAACACAATGATTTTATCTGGTTAATCAGATTCTCGGATAACTTCACCCCTATTTCGCAGACGCGGGCGACATTCCAAGTTCCGCGCGTGCATCGGAATCGTCCGCGGCATCAAAGACTTCGGACAGCTCGTCGCAAAACGCTCGTGTCAACGCTATCGCGAACGCCATATCTGTGGTGACACGGAACGAAGGCAGCGAACCAAGGTAAGCAAGTTTGAATTCTAGACGGAAATAACGCTATCCTGACTACATTGAAATGCAATCTAATTTGTTACATGTTTCTGTGATTTAATTCCAATTCTAATCTAACTTCTGGCCTTCCTGAAAATGATACAGAACTATGCGGCGAGTAAAGACCAAGCTTGGTGTACTGTGGGGGTGTTCAAAAATGACTTGTTTTTTTCTCAAATTGTACTGGATACTTGACGAAATTGTTAGGTTACCTAATTTAAGCCTACACACCAAATTTGGTTCAATTCCAGCGAGTAGCCGCATTGCTACAGAAGAAAATTTATATTAAATAGAAATAAAAAAAAAAATTCAAAATTTTCTGTAAACCCCATGAAAGTGTTAGGTTGTCTATAGAAACGATGTTCACCAAATTTGGTTCAATTCCAACCAGCAGAAACGGAGTTATTGCCGTCGAAAAATTTGGATTTGAATAAAATAGTATTTAAGGTGGGCACACTTATAATAAATAATGAAAGGAGTCGGTCACCGTAAATACTATTTTATTGATAATCGCAATTTTTCGACGGCGATAACTCCGCTTCCGCTAGTTGGAATTGAGCCAAATTTGGTGAACATCGTTTCTATAGAAAGCCTATCACTTCCATGGGGTGAACAGAAAATTTTCAAATTTTTTGTTATTTATTTATATATAATAAATAGAAACTTTCTTCTCCTGTAGCAATGCGGCTGCTGGTTGGAATTGATCCAAATTTAGTGTGTAGGCTTAAATTAGGTAACCTAACAATTTTATCAAGTAGCCAGTACGTTTGGAGAAAAAAAGTCATTTTTGAAGAGCCCTACTTCATAGTGTGAATTGGCATGCCATGATATTATAATTCTGATGTGTTTTGAAATGTTTACGCTCTCTTATAAATGCTCAAAATTTCTTTGGCCACCCTACGACGGTCTTACCTCTCGACAGGTTTCTCATGCGGGACATCATGCAGCAGTTTGCGGCGGTGCTGGACGACAGCTCGCCGCGTGGCAGGAGTCAGCCCGCGGCGCCCTCGTCCGCTGCCCCGTCGTGGCAAGTGAGTTGGTAGCGAATTAATCTGATGAGATGTGTGCTTCTTGAATAATTTTTATTCTTATTTTAGGTTGTTTCGTTTTGTCTACATAGTTGAAGTGCTGTAACAAAGTGTTTTTTTGTCAATTTTCATCAAAATCCTTATTACCGACTGGGTGATTTGACTTAAATTGACAGTGAATGATGAAGACCGTCATAATGGTGTATTAATATTATTTTACCCTTTATTTTGTATTTTAGTTTTTTTGTGGCAGTACTATTTTCATCTACACAATGGTAGTGCTTGGATTTGACAAGATATTATAACCCTTTCTGGAAATCCTTGATCCCAGCTAGGCGTGTTGATAGTGAGTGAATACCAAGGCCGTTGAAATTTGTTTTGATAATTTTCTCCACATTTCAACGTTTCAGTGATTGAATTCTTAGTAGGGCGATTTTTTTTTGACATACCAAAATAAGTTGAAATCATGTCAAAATTGTTTATGAAGTCAAAACTTTTTTGCAACCTACATTTGTTTGTATCGTAGATGTTTGCACCGTCGGTGAACTTGTCATTTGATATTTTACAGCTTGTAGCCTACTTTATAGGCCTACCATTGTAGACGACCCATTGTCTGCTCATTATGAATAAGAAACATTCAGATCAGTCAAATAGGCGTTATGCTCAACGTACTGCAATATCCTAACTGAAGCAAGATTGCGTGGGCATTGGTTCTTATATCGAGAAGCGCATGATGTAAATTGTGATGTAGACGCCATTGTCAGAATGAAGCAACCGCACACTTTCTGTGTTGTCAGCCAACAATTGCTGCTGTTGAACGTTCTTTTTCCATTCTCGGCAAGCTACTTAGTATGGACAGGCTCTTTCTACCCGAGAATGTCTTATCTTTCGATGTGCTGCGACAAATTTTAATTATTTCTACCATAATCGGTGATGGAACTACTGGAATTCTTCATAGTTCCATATTTCGATAAAATTAAGTTTTTTCATGTAAAAATTAGTCGGTTTTTAGGTAAAAAAAGTTTTTCCAGGTTAAACTACTTCGTATGGACAGACAGCTCCAAGGGGAAGTAAAGATAAGTAGTAGACCTAGAATCCTAACATTATGTGCAAAAATACACACACACGAGGTCAAAATTTGGTCAAAATTACGTATTTTAGGGTAAAAAATGTAAAAATTTTGATTTTTTAGATCACAATTTTCCGGTTTTAGGTTTTAGATTCAGATGAGTCTACGCGTACGCCCATTCACCACTTGAACCCGAGTGAACAGTAAATGTATAGCGGAATAAGATGTCTCAAAAATTTGATTGCCTATACCAAAAATTCAAAAAAGAGCTTGGATGTACGTAGTTTCGATATACTATAGAGTAGTATATTCATCCAGAAATACACCCGAATGTCTTTTTTTAACACTCGTCAGGGGTAATCGCCCGCAACAACTATGGAGAGATCACCGTATATCAACAATCGTACGATTACGCCTGATGAGTGTGAGGCTTGAAACATCGAAGTTAATTTCAATTTGAATATACTAATAAAACTAAAACCAGTTCCTGAACATCAAACGTTACGAAAAGCTGTCGTTTGACGTGTTATTCTTTAATTTCAGCCACCCTACCCGGCCCATGAAAACTTCCGGATGTACGAGGACGTCACCATCTCGCTTCCCGTCACCATCCCGACGACCACGTGGCCCCCTGACCCCGCCCCGGAAGTGACGCCCGTGTCCACTGTCGATTCGTGTACGTATATTGCCTTGCGTACTGGAATTATACGCTCCCAGTCGCTAAGAGTTAATGTATTGATGAGAATTAAAGTGTCTGTAATTAAGTATTTTTTCAACCATACCTATTTCATTGCGCATTGACAATGCTGTACGTTAGGGCCGTTTGAAATAGAAACTTTTCCTTCATATTTCACTGGCTACTTGATAAAATTGTAAGGTTCGCTGAACAAACACTGCACACCAACTTTGGCTCCATTCCAACCACTAGAATCGGGATTCTTGCAGTAGAAAGTTTTGACTTTATCATTAAAAATAAAAAAAAATTTCAAAATTTTTCTGTCGACCCCATAAAATTGTTAGGCTGTCAGTAGAGATGACGCACACCAAATTTGGCTCAATTCCAACCACTAGAAGCGAAGTTATTGCAGTAGAAAAATTTCCAATTGCTCGATTTTATAATAAATAATTGAAGAGCTAGTCACCGTAAATACTATTTTATGGGGTCGACATGGAACATTTTGAAATTTTTTTTTTTAATTTTTTAATGATAAATTCAAAACTTTCTACTGCAATAACTTCGCTTCTACTGGTTTAAATTGAGCCAAAGTTGGGACGCAGCGTTTTTTTTAACCAACCTGACAATTTTATCAAGTAGCCAGGGAAATCTGAATAATTCTTGGGTTGCTGGTCCCCTTAAAAATCCACTCGAGTTGAGTGGAGTCACCGCGAAATCGACACTCATGGCATTACAGCTCTGGTTTACCGTTAGCAGGTTTGAATTTGTCCACGCGAATGTCGTGCGCCGCTAGCAAAGAGGACAAGCCGCCGTCTTATACTGAAGCCGCCGATTCAAGACCGTCTGCTTCTAGCGATATCAACGCGCAGTTTGCAAAAAAGAGAGGTTCTACCGCCGACGGGTTGGCGATCTTGAAGGAATTGTTGGCATGCGAAGCTTTCAAGCCCGCGCTGTTCGAGTTGCTGTCACAAAGGTAAGATTATGGTGGGGGTTCTGGGACACTATTTCATCGCTGCACCGTTTGTAGGTGACGCAATGTCTCGCTAGTAGGCGGGCATACAAATTTAGCACAGTTCCAGCCCCTAGAAGAGTTATTGTTGTTGAAAATTTACAGTGGGTAGATCTATAATAAATAATGAAGAATTTGGCCACCTTAAATAGGCCTACTATTTTTTTCAAATCCAAAATTTTTGATGTTAGAAATTTCGGTGGGTAGATCGGTAATAAATAACGAAAGAATTTGGCCACCGTTATTTTTGAACAGCCCTGTTGTACAACTCGAAAATTTTCTGCCTTCCTAGAATTAAAACTATAGAGATACATTTTTTTACGGATCAGACTAGAATTGGAATTATAACTGCACATTTTTACAGATTAGATTAGCGTTAGAATTACTGGCATTTTTCTCGCCATCATTTTCTACATCATATCTCCTTTCTATTCAGGGACGGACAGGGCCACACTCCTTTCGTGTCCGCCGTGTACAATCGCGGGTACCCCGCCGCCGTGGAAATACTCAAGGCCGCCATGAAGATTGCGAGAGGACGTGCCGCGAGTGCTGTCGGGGAGGACCGGGCCGGCACGTCGGCTGGTGTCGAAGGTTTGTAGCGCATTGTTTATCTACTGAGCTCCTTTTGTAACGAATTCTTTTAGGAGCTGTAACCAAGTCACAAGTCAAATCTCAACGAATTATAGTTTTGACTCGAGTCAATTTTACGGATTACATTGTCAGGTCACACTGAAAAATGCTGCAAACCAAATTTGGTTCAATTCTAACAAGTGTAAGCCACCGCAGAGCCAATTGAAAATTTTAATTTGATAAAAAAAATTGAAAATTTTATTATTAGCCTAAATTTATCTGTCAACCCCATGAATCTGTTGAGCTGTCTTCAAAAACGATGCAAAACAAATTTGACTCAATTACCAACTTGTAGAAGCGGAGCTACTAGTGTTTTTTCGTTGATAACTCGCAGATTATTCACCAGTCCAGGATATATAATCTAAAAATTATCAACGAAAAAGTCAAATATCTCCGCTTTCTACTGGTTGGAATTGAGTCAAATTTATTCTGCATCGTTTTTGAAGACAACTCAACAATTTCATGGGGTTGACGGGAATTTTTTCAAATTTTTTAACTCAATTTTTCTTGGCAAAATAAAAATTTTAATTGGATCTGCGGCGGCTTATACTTGTCAGAATTGAACTAAATTTGGTGTGCAGCGCTGTAAACGTTGATATGATAGCGTAGGAGTTACTTGTGGTGTGATACAATTAAATTGCTTCTTCATACCTATTTTTCTGTTGTAAATCTGCGTGCAACATGTGTCTGAATTTGTTGATTTTTCAAACCAATTTGGGAAATCGACGATCGTCTGTGCTTTAGATGTGGACGACACGAAATTCTTCGAGAATTTGATGGCGATGATATTTCCGAGCGGTTCCGACCTGGACGCTAATCCGTTGTACTTGGTTTGCGTCAGCGACACTTGCAGTTTTACGTGGACGGGCGCTCAGCACATCAACCAGGTGGGACTTCCTTTTCTATAGCAATTTTCAATTCTGCCCTGGAAGTTTAACCTCGGCAGATTCACATGTGATTCTCTAGCTGGGTTGCGAGATCCTGTCTTGGTATAGCCTTCGTATTTTGATGTAGATCACCGGTAAATAGTTTGAAATAACCAGGGTTGTAATGACTCGAGTCGCGATTTTGGTGATTCGACTTGACCGGAATCATATTTTCAAATGAGTAAAATGACTCGAGTCAAGTAATTTTTTGTATTGACTCGACTTGTACCCGAGTCATTGTAGAGCTTCTTGGAGGTACAGAACTTCAATATACAATTGAATAGTGTATTCATATTGAAATGAACCCGAACATTTTCGGCTGACACTCGTCAGGGGTAATCGTCAGCAACTAGTAGAGAATTGGAAAGAACATTGTATATCAACAATCGTATCACAAAATATTACGTCATTTTACGAAGGAACAATGGCACTCGCTTAAAATATGAGAGTTCTATGAGAAGCCTGCCGTATATTTGCATACGGTACTATTAACTGAATTTTTTGACTCCACTACATTATGTGAGGACTTGCAGGTCTTGATTATGCTCCTTGGAGGTACAGAACTTCACGATACCATCGAATAGTATATTCATATTGAAATGTACCCGAATATTTTCGGCTGACACTCTTCAGGTGTAATCGTCTGCAATTAGTATAGATTTGTAAAGGATGATTTTTGATATATAACGGGTGTGACGCTACCGTGACATTTTCTTTTACTTTGCATTTAGGATATATATGAGTGCTTGACTTGCGGGCTGACCGGTACGCTATGCTGCTGTTCCGAATGCGCCCGGATATGCCACAACGGACACGACTGCAAGTAAGTGTTGAAATCTGTATTTTACAGCTGTTCACTTCATATTTGTTTAGGCTCTGTAAACTGCATTGATGTACGATTCAGAGTTGTACGAACTACTGGATTTTCAAAATGCTCGAGTAGAACTTCTCGCTTTTCAAAACTAAGAACCAGAGCTATCGGGTACTCAGTTTTCAAAACTCATTGCTTGAACCAGAACCACAGACTTTTCAAAACTAAAACTGGAACTAGAACCACTCACTTCTGCAAACTAGCAACTAGAACTACAGCATTCACTTAAAATCTCGCACCTACAACTAGAACTACTCACTTTTCTAAACTAGCAACTAGAACTAGAATATTCACCTAAAATCTTACACCCACAACTAAAACTACTCACTTTTCAAACTCTCAACTTGAACTAAAACTACTCACTTTTCAAACTCTCAACTTGAACTAAAACTACTCACTTTTCAAACTCTCAACTTGAACTAAAACTACTCACTTTTCAAACTCTCAACTTGAACTAAAACTACTCACTTTTCAAACTCTCAACTTGAACTAAAACTACTCACTTTTCAAATTCTCAACTTGAACTGAAAGTACTCACTTTTCAAACTCTCAACTTGAACTAAAACTACTCACTTTTCAAACTCTTTTTAAACTCAACTTGAACTAAAACTACTCACTTTTCAAAAGTAGCAACTAGAACTAGAATGTTGACTTTTCAAAAGCCGCAACTAGAACTAGAACTACTCACTTTTCAAAACTAGCAACTAGTCAACTTTTCAATCTCCTAACTAGCACTAGAACTACTCACTTTTTAAACTCAACTAGAACTAAAACTACTCACTTTTCAAAATGTGTAACTAGAACTAAAACTACTCACTTTTCAAACTAACAACTAGAGCTCACTTTTCAATCTCTCAACTAGCACTAGAACTACTCACTTTTCAAACCCTCAACTAGAACTAGAACCACTCACTTCTTAAAACTAGCAACTAGAACTAGAACTGCTCAATTTTCAAAACTCGTAACCAGGACTAGAACCAATGGATTTTAAAAACTACTTAAAATTCTTTATTATTTCCAAAACACGCCTTCAACTTGACTTTGCAGAAAATTTATGGGTCTTAAAGAAAACATAACGAGCGTAAAATATCATTATCGCATACCTCTGAGGTAAATCGCCGAGGTCAACTCATGTAAGATAATCGCATGGATGTAATTTATTTAGATTATAGGACGGTGGCTTATGTGTAATTTACGCCGTGAAATAGGTGGTGTGAGGTGTAGTTATGCAAACGTACTATATACTGACATATCTAGCATATACTTGACTTCTTTAATTGATGTTTCGACGGTTCCGATGCTTGTTGGGTTGTATTTAATCAGTGAATCCTTAAGAAAGGTCGACACAGTTTGATCTTTCGCATTTGAACTGAGTCCACGTACCTCTAAGTAGGTAATCAGAACGGTCTTGAACTTGCTGTAAACAAATTGTACAATTTACATGGCTACAAATTAGAAAGAGGTCTGAAGGAAAACACTTTATTAAATAAACCAAGCATCAAGTTGGATCAGGCTACTTCTATTTGGCATTATTTGAAGAAACAAATGGCTCTGTTTCTCATCCTATGTGTTGATAGTCTGCTGTGATATAACTTGTGTTGCAACTATTAGAGAGTTGTTTACTGTCCCGTTATTTCCTTTTATCTGTGGGTCATGCAGTGTTGTTCTCTAGGACGTTGTCACATCTCGTCATAAGCTCGAAGTTGTTGCATCGTTTTTATAGACAGGTAAACAATTTGGCGCTTCTTCGATATACGCCCGAGATCGAAACAGTGTTTCACGTAACACCAGCAAGTGCTTCCCATGTGCATGATACAATTTTATAACCGTCAAAATAATTTTTTGCCTTTGGAGAGATATTAGGGTTGGATGTGGGTTAGGGTCGAAGTTGGGGTTAGGGTATCCCAAGATTACGGTTGGGGAAGGGGGATATTAAGGTTGGCGGAGGGGTATAGGAGTTGGATGCGGGTTAGAGTTAGGGTCAAAGTTCAGTTTGGGGTATCCCAAAATTAGGGTTTGGCAAGGGGAATATTAGAGTTGGGGGAGGGGGGTCTTAGAGTTGGATGTGGGTTGGGGTTAGGGTTAAAGTTGAGGTTAGGGTTTCCCCAACCCTAATTTCCCCCTCTCCCCCAACCCTACTCTTGGGATACCCTAACCCTAACTTTGATCCTAACCCACATCCAACCCTAATCTCCCTCGTTTCTATTCCCTAATACCCCCCTCCCCCAACCGTAATCTTGGGATACCCTAACCCCGACTTTGACCCTAACCCACATCCAACACCAATATATCCATTCCACCAACCCTAATATCCGTCTATTCAAATGAAGAAAAATATATTTTGACGTTTATAAATGTATATTGTGTTCATGGGGAAACATTTACGGGTGTCATGGGGAACACTGTTTTGATCTTGGGCGTATATCGAAGAAGCGCCAACAATTTTATGGGGTTGACAGTGAAATTTGAATTTTTTAAATTTCATAAATTTTTCACGCAACATAACAATTTAATCAGTGAATCTCCGGGATTGTGTTCTGCCCTATTTCCAAGTGCAATTTATCTTAAGATTGAAGAGGACCAGCCCCACGGCCTATTGCGATTGTTGGGAGAAATGCGCGTGCCGGTCCCTTATCGCGGGAGACGGCGATAGCCGAACGGAACTGCTGCAGCTGCTCGTGAACGAAACTGATCTGGTCGATTTGGTCAACAACAGGGGGGAGACGCTGTTGCAGTTTTTGGTGAGTGTAAAATCTACGACGTTAGTTTTCAAAATGGTGGCCGATGCAATATTTTCGAAGATTCGTCAATCGAAATTCCCTTTTTCAAACCCAAGTTCACTCTTTGTCTTCTCCTGCAGCCTCTATATTTCCTACTTGCAACTAGATAATTTCAGCTGTCCAATTAGTCTAATTCTAGTCTAATTTGTCAAATGATTCCACACTCTCATTTTAATTCTGATGTAATTTCTGGTTTTCCTCAAAATGTTGCAGGAAAACTATGTAGTGCTGACCGAACCAAGCTTGTTGTACAGACACTTGCCGTTTTCGCGCTCGTAAGAGTGAAACGAACTTTGCTTTTTCCGTATTTCTTATACGAATTCGGTGATTCTAATTCTCTGATTTGGAAATAACTTTTGTATTTATAATCCTACTTCTAATCTAATTTGGAAAAAATGATGTAGCTATGATTCCAGTTCTTATCTAAAGTTTGAAAAAAAATGATGTAGCTATGATTATAGTTTTAATCTAATTTGTAAAAATGTTAGGCATGTGGCTATATAATTCTATTTCTTATCTAGAATTTGAAAAAAAATGATGTGGCTATGATTCTAGTTCTTATCTAGAGTTCGAAAAAATGATGCAGCTATAATTCTAGTTCTAATCTAATTTGTAAAAATGTTATGTATCTATACTTCTAGTTCTTATCTAGTTTGAAAAAAAAATGATGAAGCTATCCTATAATTCAAATTCTAATCTAATTTGAATGTCACTATGATTTTAATCTAATTTGGAAAAGAACGATGTAGCTATGGTTCTAGTTATTATCTAGTTTGGAAAAAATGATGTAACTACAGTTTTATGTGTAATCTAATTTGAATGTAGCTATAACACTTGTCCTTATCTAGTTTGATAAAAATGATGTTGATGAAATTCTAATTCAAATCTATTCCGGATAAGATGAAAATTTTCCAGTTGTAAAGCTCTATTCTGCGTAGCTCTCAATTGGACACTTCTACTCGTGTAGGAAATTGTGAAAAATACGACACCTGTTATGTCGGTAATTTCTCTTGGATTTCACATTCTCGAACGCAGTGAGCTTCTTCGCTTGGCATATCGTCTGTAGTTGTGCTATCACCATGACGTTGGCATGTTGATTTCGAATCGCCAGGCCAACACGGTAGCGAGACAAAGCGTGGAGCAAAGACAGCACAGGAATCGCGGGTCGTCCAGAAACAGCGGCGGGGGCAAGACCAACTTTTCGGGCCGCGACCTCAACGTGCCGCAACACGATTTGCAACCACCAACGTAAGTCGTCATGTGTTTTCCGGTCCATGGCATCATAGAAGTTGGACTACAATTTGTTAGCAATTGTAAGAACGTTACAACTTGTAATTGTTAATCTGTCGAAACTGATGATTGTCTTTCCGTCATGTTGAGCCCCGAATCCTAATCCTAATGCATTCCTGCTCTAACCCTTACTCCAAACTAACTCTTTAACCGCTAGCCCGATAACATACATACCAAATACCGATTTCGCCAAGTGTCTTAAATCATTTATTTCCGAATATATCATATGTTTTTACTAGGCCCATTTTATGTGACCCTAAAAAATCAATAATATGACTTGATTTTTCGGAAAATATGACTTTATATGACTTTATGACAAAATCGTGTATTTTTACAAGCGAACAACATCACTCGCACGGAACTAAAGAGTGAAACATACGCAACATAACAGTAATACACATCCATTTCTCTTTTAAACTATTGTTGCACTGCAGTTTCTAGTAGTGTGGAATGTTAGAGTCTTTGAAGTGAGGATTGGGACGTAAAATGTCTTTAGTAAGGAAAATGAGCACTCCACAGACACTTTTGCGGTTTTGCATAAAGCGCTGGTGAAATGCGTTATCTTTGTAGCTCCATAATTTGATTCACGTCATTTTTGTCCAATCGCTTCTTAATGTAATTTCTGCGCTCAAGCGGATCTTTCCCGAAATCGAGGGCATTTAGATCAGCGTGGGCCTCTCCATTTTGAGTATTAATTATAAATATTGTTATAGTGTAGGCATATTTCTGTTAACTGGCTAGTCAACTTTGGATCGTTGACTGAATTTTTGACGCCCATTGCAACACCTCCTTCACCTGCCTATGCATTGTGTATTTCTTCAACTTGTGGAAGTCTCTCGGTATCATATTGAGCAACATTCAGCCAGCTACCCCAACGAGTAGCTGCCTTACTTTCTTAGCGCTTGGTTGCATCACCGCTTGAATTGACACTTTTCATTTAAAGTATACAACGATATGACTTTATAACTCAAAAATATGACCGTATAACTTAAAAAGCTGATTTATGACCTAACCAGCAAAATATGACTTCATAACTTTCTTAATATACCTCATACAGACGAGGTTTTTGCGTTAAAATTGATTTCACGACTTACTGATGCATAGAAAAAAAATATGACTTTATTGACTTCAAATGGCCCTAGTTATTACCTTTCTAATACCAAGTTCCGATTACCGCAATTTGCTCTTCAGTGAAACATTCATTTCGAAGTTAATGAAGCAATGTTAAGTCCTTTCCTTTTTACTAATATTAGCTATCGTATTTACAATGCCAAATTAACGACTGGCGAATTCACCCGTGACCTTATTTTAAACAGATTTTGTCGGGACGCCTTCCTGAGCTTGCTGCAGAATTGGAAATGCGTACGCTCCACCGTCATGGCCAGCTACGACAAGAAGTTGGCTCGAAATCAGTCTGCCGGGGCCGCGTTTGACGCCTCGTCTGTTCTGCTGCCGGAAGAGGAACTCTGCCTGTACTCTCAGACGGGCGCGAGCAGGCTGGACGCGTTCTTGCTTTGTCTTATCGTGAAGTGTAACGTCATGTACCTTGACACGATGCTGGAGACTTTGATCAATCAGATGCAGAAGGTGGACGGGAAAGAGAACAAGGATCGGGACTTTAAGGTGGGTTAACTACAGGGTCGTAACCGAGTCAAAAGGTTCCGAGTCACAAGTCAATCTCACTTTTATAGTTTTGACTCAAGTCAAGTCGAATCATTTTTAATTCACCACCGAGTCAAGTCCGAGTTCAGGAGGGTCGTATCCGAGTTATAGTGTTGTGACTCGAGTCCGAGTCCATGTCATTCAGGTTCAACCCACGTTTTTCAACTCTGCTCAAGTGATATAGACGGTTTGCATTCATAACATGGTAATTTTTCTCAGTCTTGACAGTTTCTGGCACCTTTTTCCAAGTATCAGGACTGATAGACGAAATACCAATCATGTGGTCACTTTACTGTTCTTCGAAGTTACAATGGAATGCCGGTCTTGGCCGTCCTAGTCTCGAGTCATATGACTTGCTTCGAGTCATTTACGCATTTGAAATAATGACTCGAGTCAAGTCAGTCACAAACAATCATGACTCGAGTCATTACAACCCTGGTTAGCTGTGATGAGCAGTCTTGTACAAACTGCTTTTCAAAACTCACAACCAGAACTAATCCAAAACCTCTTATATAGTAATGCTTCTATAGGTTCGAATTGAGCCACAATTGCTGTGCAGTTTTTTTAGTCAACCCAACAATTTTATCGAGCAGCCGGTAAAATTTGACAAAATTTAATGTTGAACAGCACCTTAGAAGTATCTTTTTGTGAATCGATGATGTTTTGACCCCAAGATCACACGATGTTCAGTTACTGTTGATAGAATAACACAGGGTAGTACATTTTAGAATACTATGAAATTTTTGCGTCTCGATGTAATTGCGTATATGATTGATTGATTATAGGTCTCATACATTTATTGAAAAATCATCTAATCCACTTGGAATATGCCCTGTAAATTGTATCACTGGATTTAATGTGCGGATGCCGCATAATGATTGGTTTCAAACTGTGAATTATGATGTCCGAAAGAGATGTAATCAAAAAGGATTGTAATCTGTACGTTAATTTCTATTAGCTGTTCTGTAATTGTCATGCTGTGATGTAGGTGTATTACGTAGTGTTATGAAGCAACTTGTTATATTCTCTCAATTGTTATGTTACGGAATAGACCTATTGTCTGATTAGGATACTTCTAAAACTGTTGAAATAGCGAATAGATTTATGGTCAGGAAAAGGCCAAATGATCTCCGTGTGGTCGCATACGTGGTGGAGTGAAAAAAAAAATTTGAATTTCGAAAATTGCCATTGACAGTTGGTCTCAAATCTCAGATGAATTACTTCTATCATGGTATCAGGCTTGTGCGCCCTCTAGTGGTGGTGCAATTTCACCGAACGAGCCTAAAATAGCTAAATATGCCATATCTTGATAACCGCTTATGCTAGAAAGCTTGTTTTTGGGCCCTTGGAAATGCTCTAGTAGTGACTTGGTCATTAATTATTAAGCCTGCCTCTTTTTGCTATAGATTGTCCACGGACTCATGCGATCCCTGGTGCGGACATTCATCGTGATCAGCATCTGCTCCAGTCCTGACTGTTCTTCGTCGAAATTCATGGGAAGGTCGCTGTCGACGTCACAGCCTCTGAAAAGGCTGCAGAGAGCTTTCAACGTGAGTCGTGACTCGGAATCCTGTGCGTAGCCAGCCGAGAAATATATGGGGGTTCAATATAAATTGTACATGGAACGTACCTGCAGTGGTAGTTAATCGTGATCTGAATCTTGAGTCTTCACATAAAATCGATATGTAATGGAAATGAACGTTAATGTTTCAAATCCTATCCTGAATTTATTTGAAATCATGTCAAAATCCAGGGCGGGAATTTATTCGAAAGCCACACAAAATTGGAGAGTATTTGAAATTCTTCGTACAAATTCTAATCCAACTTGGAAAAAATTGCGCGTACGTACCCAATTCAAATCTGATCGAAGTTTCCAGACAATTTTACAAATCCAAACTTCTGGGTCCTAGTTCCAGACTTGGACAACTAGAAAAGTTTTAGCTTTTTCGAATTATATAAAAATTAGAAATAGAGCTAAACAGTTTTTTTCAAATTAGATTGAAATTAGAATTAAAGTTACACAAGTTTTCCCGAATTAGATTAGAATTAGAGCTAAACAGCCTTTTCTGAAATAGATTACAATTAGAATTAGTGCTACACAGATGTTTCCAAATTAGATTAGAATTAGAATTACTGAATTTGCAAAAACTTGGAAATGGAATGAAATTGTGATATTTGTTGTTGTATTTGTACTAGATAACATATTACTTCTTTTGTGGTAGCCATGGAGCGTCGTCCATGTTAGTCAGCACGGCGTTTTACTAACGTGAAGTTTTAAAAGTTGGATTATTGTTCGCAGAGTACAAGCTACCAGGGATGTAACCGAGTCACAAGGCTCCAAGTCAATCTCACTTTTACAGTTTTGACTCGGGTCAAGTCGAGTCATTTTCAATTCACCACAGAATCAGGTCCGAGTCGAAGTCAGCGGGCAGAGGTTCGGGTCCGAGTCATGGTGTTTTGACTCGAGTCCGAGTCCAAGTCATTGTGTTGACTGCTCAGTTTCCAGTTAAAGTCTTGTTGAACCCACTTTTTATAACTCTTTTTGGTGATATCAAATGGTTCGTATTTATAATATACTGATTTCCCTCAATTTTCACAGTTTCTGGTCGCATTTTCAAATGCCGGTACCAATAGACGAAATCCCAATAGTGTGGTTACTTTACTATTCTTCGAAATTACAATGAAATGTAGGTCTTGGCCGTCTGACTTTCGAGTCATATGACTTGGTTCGAGTCATGCGCAATGACTCGAGTCCAAGTCGAGTCAATACACAAATTGACTCGAGTCGAGCCGAGTCATTTCCGTATTTTGAGAAAATGATTAGAGTCAAGTCGAGTCATGACTCGAGTCATTACAACCCTGCAAGCTACTATGCTAACAGGCTCAAAATAACTACTATGACTGTACACTGTACAGTCATACAGACCTCAGACTCCCCCCGCACGAGATGAATATTCTTGTTAATTCGCTGCAAAATGCCTCGGACGAAAAATCATTTTCAGGAAAACGATAAATTAAATTAGAATTAAAATTAGCGCATAGGAACAATTCACAAATTAGCTTAAAATTAGATTACTGGCATTTCTCTCCAGTTTAGTGAAACTAGAAGTCTGCCTAGTTCCACCGTCACGTCTGTCTTCTTGTCTTCAGGCTCTGGCTCCCGTCGCGATCAAGGAACTCACGGAAATGGCTACGGCGTTAATCGACCCGGTTCGTTTGGGCATTGCCGTGCCGACCGTCCAGTTCTCATTCCTCACAAGCAACGCGGAAGTGATCAGCAGCTGCGAGGCGGCGTTTGCGAGCCCGCCCTTCCGATCGAAAGAGCCGCCAGGCAAGAAGAAGCCGAAGCCCACAAAGAAGAAGAAAGCAAGCGCAAAGACTTCGGCGACAGTTTCTAAAGCGCCTGCGACGCAACGGGCGCCTGATCATGACGAAGGTATATTTTATTTGTGTTCGGTGAAAACTTGATCAAACAGGCGATTTTAGTTACGGGGTATGTCGCCCAGATGTAGGATTGTAACCAAGTCACGAGGTTCCGAGCAGGGTTGTAATGACTCGAGTCACGATTTTCTGATGACTAGACTTGACTCGAGTCATTTTCTAAAAAAACGGAAATGACTCGAGTTGGACTCGAGTCATTGAGCATGACTCGAACCAAGTCATATGACTCGAGACTCACACGGCCGAGACCGACATTGCATTGTAATTTCGAAAAATAGTAAAGTAACCGCACTATTTGGATTTCACAGCGAGTTATCCGAGGAAACTGAGCAATCAACACAATGACTTGGACTCTGACTCGAGTCATAACCCCATGTCTCGGACTCGAACCCTCTGCTCGCTGACTTGGACTCGGACTTGACTCGGTGGTGAATTGAAAATGACTCCACTTGACTCGAGTCAAAACTATAAAAGTGAGATTGACATGTGACTCCGAGTATTGGGACTTGGCAAGTCGAGTCAATAAAAAAATTGACTCGAGTCAAGTCATATGACTTGGTCAGAAAATTTTTCATTAAAAAAAAAATGACTCGAGTCGGCAAAAAAATGCGAGTCGTGACTCGAATCATTACAACCCTGGTCAAGAAGTTATCGAAACCTTGTTTTTATTTTTTTCGACTCTATCAGAACCTGTCGATCCCGGCATTCGCTCCGACATCTCCACAGGGGTCGCGTTTTTGGACGCGCTCCGAGACAACGTGCTCACCCCGCTGTCCAGCGAACACCCTCTGGGCCATCGGGACTTTTTGGCGCCTTGGGAGAGTTTGGATGCTCGTGCTGATGACGAGGAGCATGATGATCATGATGTGGAACAGGACTCCTACGTGAGTTTTAGTTTTTGCGGTTTTAGCGAATCAGCATGAGGGCTGTTCAAAAAAAAAACTTTTCCTTCAGATTTCACTGGCTACTTGATGAAATTGTTAGGTCGGTTAAAAAAACGCTGCACACCAACTTTGACTCAATTCCAACCAGTAGACGCGAGAATCTTGCAGTAGAAAGTTTTGAATTTATCAATAAAAAATAAAAAATGAAATTTGAAAAATTTTTTTGTAGACCCCATAAAATTGGTAGTCTGTCAGTAGAGATTATGCACACCAAATTTGGCTCAATTCCAACCACTGAAGTCGAAGTTATTGCAGTAAAAAAATTCCTAATTCAATGACTTTATAATAAATAATTAAATAGTTACGGTAGTCACTGTCAATTCTAGTTTATTCAAATCTACTGCAAGAACCTCGCTTTTACTGTTTGGAAATGAGCCAAAGTTGGCGTGCAGAGTTTTTCCAACCAACCTAACAATTTTATGAAGTAGCCGGTGAAATCTGAAGGAAAAGTTTTTTTTAAACAGCCCTACTGTACATACTACAGAGTCTGAAGCAGCCTTGGAGAACTAGGTAGGGTAATTCTCGTTGTCTAATTAGTGGGGACAGTACAGACATGAACACGGCATTAGCACAACTGCGTTTGTATACATTGCAGAATATGCCAGGGAGAAATTAGTAGGTTTTAACACACAACGATAGCAGATTGCTACTGTGACATTCAAAACTACCGACTCTGTATAGCCACTTAATGGTAATTGTTAGCAACTGGTTGAGGATTGGAAAGAACACTGTATATCGACAATCGTATAAATCCAGGCGAACAGATGGCTTGAACTAATTAACCATTTTTAGATTATACACAAAATCTCTCTTTGACGGCATGAACTGCACTAAAAAATGAAATAAAAACTAGCAGAGAATTGATAAGAACATTGTATGTCAACAATCGTCTCACAAAATATGACGTTACCGGTCGATAATCTGGTCGGAGAGATTGCTGAAACGCTACAATTCTCTGCAAGTTGCTGACGAAGACCTCCGACGAGTGTCGGCCGAAAATGTTCTGGTTTATTTCAACATGGATATTTTATTCAATTGTGTATTGAAGTGCTGTATCTCCAAGAAGCTCTACATGTTTCTAGATGTTCGGAAACTAAATATTTTTTTTAAATGCGCGACTGAAACTAGAAGTACTTGAAACAAACAATAGAGGTAGGAGGCCAAGACGAGACATGCAATTTTTTCACAGAACAATTTTCTTATGGACAGATTCCTTCTAGTCATGCTCTTACCTCTAAAAAGTAATGGACAGAATTTTTTTTATTCAAGTTTATACAATGATTGAAGTGTGGGGGTGAGATGAGACAAAGCCTTCGGGGTCGGAGGGCTTTTCCATTAAAAGTTCACTGTTCAAGGCACACATAATAGATTATTTATGTAGTACCAGATGTGACATTACAAAACAAAATGATAACGAAACTCTTATTGTTGCTAGATCCCGTGGATAATTGGTTTTCAATGTCATTTGAATTCGTATATGATGTACAAACTCTTTTTAAAAGTGAATTATCTCATGTTTGTTATATTTTATTCATGATGTTGCCAGTTGGTTCATCGTTTGGGATGAATTGGCGGTGTAATGAGCGAGAATTGCTTGGTCTTGAACACAGTGTGTCTCATCTTACCCTCACCTGGGGGTAAGTTGAGACGTTTGAGCAAGGAAGTTTGAGGGCCAAGAAATCCATCAGTATGTTGTTCAAGATAACTCGAGACGTAATCGTGAGTAGTACAGGTCACAGGCTTTTCATTGGTACCAAAATGAATCCTCGGAAGTCGTTACTCTTTGAGTGGCGTTGAAATATCAGAAAAGTGACTCATCTTGGCCTCCTCTCCCCTGCATAGTTGCGAGGAGCAATTTTGCGTGATTTGCCAATTGTTTCAGGTTGAAACTCCGCCGATCGACACCGTGGTAGCGGAGGAACACGTGGAGTCGCAGGACCGGGTCGATTCCGCGGGCAGCATGAACGACGTGGTCTCGGAAGGGGATTTGGACATGGACGACGAGGACGACGCGCAGGAAGACGGTGGTGACGACAATAACTTAAATAACGATGACGAGAGCGACATGGATCTAACGCTTCTTGCAGGCAGCGACGCAGATACGGATGTCGGGACGGACTTCAGCGGTGACGTAAGTGTGATGTAATGATTCTAGTCGAATATGAGAAATGTTTTGCCAGTACTCAAATTATACCCTCATTTCCAGTATGAGTCAATATATCAATAAGATATAAATTTTTGATGCTTTTTTCCACTGTGGAACGCTGTAAACATTGTTTGTCACATTACAGGATATGAAACACGTAACACAATACTGTGCCGTGCGCACATCGGTTGGAAAAGCAGCATTGTCGTAAAAGTTGTATACGTGTACTTTTCACTTCGTTCATAGTCCGAGTGACTCAAGAATGCTTGAGTCAAAGCCTTTTACTCTGTATCATGGCGTCCAGTTAGAGGGTGGTTACGCCTTGCCGTCGAAATATGATTTGCCGTAGACAAGATTATTACTGCGCCTAAGGCACAACCAACTCTGGCTCTGACTCCGTATCACACCCTGTTCACCAACTCCGACTCCAAAATCACCGTGAATCCACTCGGAATATTATACATCCATTATATATGTTAGACACGTATGGTTCCCAGGAATTATGCACTCGCTGCTAGAAAATAAGTTTGCGATGGTTTGAAAACGTATAAACTTGATACTTTCTGTAACTGCGACGGCAATTTTTTGTGACATTCGGTTCGATTTCAAGTGCAAGGAGTCGTAGTCGGAGCATTTCAACATACTCCGACTCCAGCCGGTATGTGCTGCCCCAACTCCAACCCGGCTTGCCAGGGCCAGACTTGGGCAACTGGAAGTTCATATCAAGTCGGTTTCTTGACTGGTTCTAGTTGCAGTTGTGGATTTTGAAAATTGAGTAGTTCTAGTTCGAGTTCTAGTTGCGTATATCGTAAAGTGAGTAGTTGTAGTTTTATTTAGGCATTTTAAAAATTATGTAGTTCTAGTTCTAGTTGCGAGTTTTAAAATTGAGTAGTTCTAGTTCTAGTTGCGCTTTTTGAAAATCCAGTAGTTTGTACAAGTCTGTTGCTGACATTTCGCTCTAATTAGCGAATTGAGAATGACTCGACTTGACTCGAGGCTAAACTCTAGAAGTCAAATTGACTTGAGGCTCGGAACCTCGCGACTTGGTCACAACCCTTCTCCTGACGCCTACGGTACAAATTTTCAGTTCGCGACAATTTGACTTGGTCGCAAGTGCAGGGTTGTAACCAAATCGTGAGGTTCCGAGTCGCAAGTCAATCTCGCTTTTGTGGTTATGAGTTGAGTCGTTTTTAATTCACCGTCGAGTCAGTGAGTAGAGAGATGAGTCCGAGTCGTAGTGTTGTGACTCTCAAACACAAATTGACTCAGGTCAAGTCATTTTACGCGTTTGAGTCGTCACAACCCTGCATGCTGCAAGAATACTGCTCCATATGGTGCAAATTTTTAGCGCGTGACACGCTGGCGAGTGTAAAAAGGTCAGGTGACTTGTAGCGGGTGTTTAATTTCCATTTTTTTCCGCAGGAAAACGACGACAAAGACAAGGAAGACAACGAAGGCGACGCGCGCCATCCCCTTCTCGTATTCAGCGAGATCTCCGACAACAACCAGGACGAAGACGACGACGATCAAGAAGACGACACGGAAGACGGAGACGACAACGACGAAGAGGAGGAACAAGAATCTGCAAACGCAAACGCGAGAACACAACCGGAAAACGACGACGACAACAGCAGCGATGACGACGACGAAAATAACCAAGACGAAGACTCCGGTTACCGTGGCGATCAAATTTCCGCGCTAGAAAGGCCCGCGACCAGGGCCCGGCGTTCGACGCTGTCCCAGGCGCCGCAGTCGATGAGATGGGCGTTGGGTGCGGCCGGAGGGGCCGCGGAAGGAAGCGGGACTGGACGGGCGGGTCAAAGGGATTCTCCGAGGGGGATGATGTATTCGGACCACCCGCATGTAGGGGTGAGGAGGAATAATGCGAGCATGATGGACGGTGAGTGACTTTTGCACTGCAGTACCGCACGAGTCTTTTTTTAAATGACTCATATCAGGCTTTTCATAAAAATATTTTGATTTATTTAAAAATATGTCTTCAAATTTCAAGGGGGACGTCATGACATTGTCAGGCTGCCTACAGAAACGATGCGTAACAAATTTGGCTCTAAAAATTTTCGATTTATTTTTAAAAATGAGTAATTTATTTTTTCTAATTTCACTGGGGACTTCCGAAAATACGTGCAGCTATCATTGTAATTCTAATCTAATTTAAAAAAAATAAGGTGTAGCTATCATTTTGATTCTTGTCTAATTTGGGAAAAACTGTATAGCTATCATTCTAACTCCAATCTAATTTCTGGAAAATGTGTAGCTATCATTCTAATTCTAATCTAATTTGGGAAAAAATGTGTAGCTATCATTCTAATTCTAGTTTAATTTGGGAAAAACTGTTGCTATCATTCTAATTCCAGTGAATTTGGGATAAACTGTGTGGCTATCATTCTAATTCCAATCTAATTTGGAATAAAAACTGTGCAGCTATCATTTTAATTCTAATCTAATTAAAAGAATACTGTGTAGCTATCATTTCCATTCTAGTTCAATTCGGATAAAAATTTGTGTAGCTATCATTTTAATTCTAATCTAATTAAAAAAAAATACTTTGTAGCTATCATTTCAATTCTAGTCTAATTTGGAAAAAATGTGTTGCTATCATTCTAATTCTAATCTAATTTGGGGGAAATTGGGTAGCTCTAATTCTAATTCTAATCTAATTTGGGGAAAACTGTAGGTAGCTATCATTTTAATTCTAATCTAATTTGGGGAAAACTGCGGGTAGCTATCATTTTAATTCTAATCTAATTTGAAGAAAACTGTGCAGCTATCATTCTAATTCCAGTTTAATTTGGGAAAAACTGTGTAGCTATCATTCTAATTTAGGAAAAATGATGTAGCTATCATTCTAATTCTAATCTAATTTTGGGAAAAGTGTAGCCCAGTGGTTCCCAACCTTTTTCGACTCATCGCCCCCCTTTTGAAGCTCGACTCGACCTTTTCGGCTACCTATCAGCTATACCCTATTTCATGTACTGTTTCGTGAGTCACCGTATTTTGGCTAAGCGCGCGAAGAATGACAAATTTATTTAATTTATGTTTTAATCGGTCAATATGGTAGGGAATTGCATATATATTGGTACCAATTTTTTATCCTCTCTCTGCTCACGTAATCAGATTCACCGGTAGAGCTGAGTCTGGTGTGTTGGAAAAAGTAGGACTCTTAAATATTAATTTAACATTTTTGGGCGGACCCGTTGTTATATTGATTTCGTTGCATGATGCCTTTCCGTGACCTCCTATATCTGCTATGTCAAACTTTATGGAAATCGCCAGAACGTACCAAACTAAAAGACGCACATGATTTCAAAGTGGTATTTCTTGACTGGTAAATAATTTTTCTCTGCGGGATGGCATTTGTCCTGCAGGGTTCAGATCGACAGGAGAGGAACATTCGACGCCAGCCATTGAGGCGTCTATGGACAATTAAACATATATGTATATTTTATATATATCGAAGTTTTCGGTCAGCACAAGGGCATTCCTTTTCGGCTTAGGTCTTCTCGCTGCTGATCGTTCTGGCATACTTCTCGGAGTCGTATGTTACATGGCCTATAACTTCATATGTCTTGGTCTGTTGTGGCGCAGTAATGGCCGACGCCGAAGTCTCCATTTTCCAAAATCATGCGTATTTTTGTTAAAGAAAGAGTACCCCAAAATCAAGATACATGACAACATTAAATCGCGCAGCGCGAAAAGTTTTTTGAAAAAGTTGCATGAATTTCTAAAAAATTACTATACATTTTATGTTAATTCACAAAATAATTTTGAGCCCCCAAATGGGGGGGTTTAGGGTGCGGTAGTTACGGTCCTGACGCCATATAGCTGTTTTAACACGCCATCGCCCCCTTCGTCCGTTTTCGCCCCCCTATCGCCCCCTTCGTTATTTTCGCCCCCCTAGACCGCCAAATCGCCCCCCGGGGGCGATATCGCCCACGTTGGGAACCACTGGTGTAGCCTATCATTCTAATTCAAATCTAATTTGGGGAAAACTGTGTAGCTATCATTCTGATTCCAGTTTAATTTGGGAAAAACTGTGTAGCTATCATTCTAATTCTAGTCTAATTTGGGTAAAACTGTATAGCTATCATTCTACTTCTAGTTTAATTTGGAAAAAACTGTGTAGCTGTCATTCTAATTCTCATCTAATTAGGGAAAAAAGGTGTAGCTATCATTCTAATTCTAATCAAATTTCGGGAAAATTGGGTAGCTCTAATTCTAATCAAATTTCGGGAAAATTGGGTAGCTATCATTCTAATTCTAATCTAATTCAGGAAAAGCTGTGTAGCTATCATTCTAATTCTAATCTAATTTGGAAAAAACTACAGCTACAGTTCTAATTCTTATCCAACTTAGCAAAGCTGAAAATTTTATATTTTTCCGATCCCGAGTCTTGACTCGATCGCTCAACAACTGTCTCATTCTCGTAGCATATCTGTTTTCCCTGGTCACAAATTCGAATTTGTAATATGTATGTATGTAACCCGTCGTAAGCATAGATTTCCTTACCTTTCCATAGGTGACTCCAGCAATGCATCAAAACAGTCCACTACGACGACCAGCAATGCCCAGCTGGCGCGTGCGTTTGGAATCTGCGTTCGCGAAGCCGCCAAGCTGATATCTTCGACGTGGCAGGGAGATCATAAGATTGCGCCCTTGTCGACTTTTCTCGACATCAATTGTGAGGTGAGAATGCTCGGATTTTTTTAGTGCGTCGCGTTCCCATTTTAAACGCTGTCCGAATTTATCGAATGAACTCCCGGCTTTTCCTAGGACGTCCGCGGCTTGAAAGACTTTGCGGACCGCACGTTATTCGAGACGTGGAAATGGCTGTTGACCGTCGTAGACGCCACCGAGGCTCAGCTGAGATACGGCCAAGTCCTGTCGCTGGCCGGTAGCCCCGGTCCCACCGTGGCGCCCACGCAAAGTCGAAGCAGTAAGTATGGCCGTCTCGTTGGCCGAATACGACTGATGCTCGAGTAGAGAATATCTAGCGAAATGGATCTCAGTGTTTTCGGTTTACAGATTGGTAAAACTCAAAAATAGATTTTGCGGACCGTTGAACCTGGAATGGCATTGCGGTAAAAGCATGCGACTCGAAACAAAGAATAGGAACTTTAAATTTATGAGAAATTTGCTGTTGTCTTTTTGGTTTGAGATAAAATTCTAGTGTAGTTTGAAATTTTTTAATTTATTTCGCTAATTTATGAACAAGGTTGTAACCAAGTCGCAAGGTTCCGAGTCACAAGTCAATCTCACTTTTATAGTTTTGACTCGAGTCATTTCGAGTCATTTTCATTTCGCCAGTCGAGTCCGAGTTCAAGTCATGTAGTAGAGGGTTGAGTCCGAGTCATAGTGTTGTGACTCAAATCCGAGTCCAAGTCATTACGTGACTTACTATTCTTCGAAGTTACAATAAAATGTCTGTCTCTGCCGTCCTAGTCTCGAGTCAGATGACTCGGTTCGAGTCACGCACAATGACTCGAGTCATTTTACACATTTGAAAAATTGACTCGAGTCACCGAAAAATTGCGAGTCGAGCCATGACTCGAGTCGTTACAACCCCGGCGTAGGCCTACACGGAAATATTTTCCCTCGTTCACTAATTACTTGTCCCGTTCTCTGTTCAGTGAGGTCGTTTTTGGAGCGCCCCGGAGGCGTGACGATGTTCTCAAAATCGTCGTACTCGAGATCGGCGCGGGAGCAAGAAGCAGACTCGAGCAAATCTCGTCAGGTAGGGACCGTAATCTAATTTGTGAAATGATACTTTGCCTGCTTCGTTAACATCTGATCCTTCTTGCATTGACATTTGCACGTAGATTTAACTCGATTGATCTGTTAGAATCAGTGATTCCCAACCCAGCTCCACGATACCCTTCTTGCGGCTCTGATCGACCTCTAAATGTGCCACAAAAATATGATAGACGGCAGTTGTTTGTTTGTTTGAATAGTCATAGTCAATTTCTGTGTATGAACGCTTAAATGGGGGATGTTAGGTATGTCTAAAGCCGCCCAAGTCCGCTTCTGAAAACCGGGAAAGTGAATTCTCCCAGAGTAGCGTCAAACGCATGGATGAAAATCTGTCAGATAAGGATATATCTTGACTTTTGCTGGTCTTACACCTTTATATATCGTCTCTGTGAAGAGTACATTTCGACCCAATTTCAGTAACATCAAAACGACAGCTCATAGTCAAATATAAATTGCAGTAAGTGTAATATTAATCTAATACGATCCCCCGCAAACTTGTGCATCAAGTGCTGGAATGTATGAAGAGCTATCACATAACGACATAACAGCAGGCCTATGCTGTTGTGGTAATGATATGCATTTTCAGTTTTATTTCAATGTGCAGCACTCGCCAATCTGCGTCCATCAATGCTAAAATAACCGACATATAATCTATAGAAGTCTATCTGCATGCTTTTGAATTATCTGCTCGAGTGTTTTCATGCAGGAATATGTACAGCAAAGTTTGGAATGCGGCTCTGAACATTGTCTGTTTTCGAAATACCCTTCCTCTCATCTTTGATTTAGCTCTCCCCCTTTTCTCTCGGCTGGCTGAGCGCCTGCTAGTAGTGACACTTGATTATTCCTGTTGCAGGACTTCTTAAAGTACGCACTCTCTCTGATGCGGGGCCACACCGGAGAACACGGCGGCTACCTGCCCGTGGTGAACGTGTCTGCCTTGAAGCACGTGGCTTACTGCCTGGACGCGCTCGTGTTTTACCTGCGTAGGACCCTGCCCGTGTCGGAGGGCAATGAGAAGACGGTGGAGTCGGACCGTAAGGAGAAGGACCGTAGGATGGCGTCGGCGTTGCATATAGGGTATTGTACCACGGATGATGAAGATAATGAAGACAGCTCGCCTTTGAAGCAGGATGTGAATATGCCGGTACGTTGCTTCGCGATATACAATTGAATAGTATATCGATGTTGCAATGGACCCGCATATTTTCGGCTGACACTCGTCAGGGGTAATCGTCTGCAACTAGTGGTGAATTGGGGAGAACATTGCATATCAACAATCGTCTCACAAAATGAGACGTCACCAGCATGAAATTTTGAATAAGAGAGCGTTCAATGTACTATTTTTTAGCAGGGTTGTAATGACTCGAGTCCGACTCGAGTCAATCTGGGCATTGACTCAACTTGGACTCGAGTCATTGCGCATGACTCGCACCAAGTCATATGACTCGAGACTCAGACGGCCAAGACCGACATTTCATTGTAATTTCGAAGAATAGTAAAGTAACCGCACTATTGGGATTTCGTCTAACGGCACTGGTACTTGAACATGCGACCAGAAACTGCTAAAAGTGAGGAAAATGAGTATATTATAAATGCGAACCATTCGATATCACCAAACAGAGTTACAAAAGTGGGTTTACAAGACTTTAACTGGAAACTGAGCAGTTGACACAATGACTTGGACTGAGACTTGAGTCATAACACATTGACTTGGACTAGCTTGATGCGCGGCAATCTAAGGCCTTAAATACCGCCATTGGCAAACACTTATTGAAAAATCCCGCTGGTACGAAAAATTATCAAGGCAACAGATTTCGTAGTAATGAGAAGCAGCCAAATTCAGCTGTAATTAGTCAAGCCGTTGTTGTTGCGGATGATCAGCCATGCGGTGACTAAGGCTATTATGACTCACAGGTTATGACCAGTGGAGAGCTTAATCCTGTTTGTAGTTTCCACTTGGTTAAATAAAAGTGAACCGCTGGATGAGGTAATAGAAAAGACATGCTTTGCTAGTTAAAATTGTATTTCCTTATTATAACCTACTTTTCGTTATGAATAGGATCAAGGATGGACAGCTAAAGTGGCTTATTTTAAACCAAATCCTCCTCCATATACAATTAGTCATCTTCACGAGTGAATTATCATAAGAAATGTATGCGAGGATGTATTCTGCAAATTGCAATAGACCCACCTCCGATTCCGGGGACTAGCGCATCAACATAGCTGCCGGCTGGGTTGTTCAAGAATAAACTTTTTTCTGGCTTCCGGGGGCTTCGCCGATTAACTTGTTAGGTCGCCTAAAAAAACGTTGTGCACCAAACTGGTAGATGTGAACGCACAGGAGTTTGAACTTGAAAAAGATATTTCAAATTTTTCTGTCAACCCCATGAAATTGTTGAGTTTTCTAGAAAAACGATGCAAGATAAATTTGACGCAATTCCAACCAGTAGGAGCGAAGTGGTTTGAGTTTTTCATTCATAATTTTATAATTCCAACTTTTTCCACCGCAGCAACTTTGCTTTTACCGGCTGGAAGTGAGCAAAAATTGTTAAGCATCGTTCTTTTAGAAAACTTAACAATTTTATGGGGTTGACGGGAAAATTTGCTGACGATTGCCCCTGACGAGAGTCAGCCAAAAATATTCGGGTTTATTTCAATATCAATCAGGGTTGTAACCATGTCACAAGGCGCTGTGAGTCACAAGTCCATCTCACTTTTATAGTTGTGACTTGAGTCGAATCGAGTCATTTTCAATTCACCACCGAGTCAAGTCCAATTCATCGAGCAGAGGGTCGAGTCCGACTCGTTGTAGTATGACTCGAGTCCAAGTCATTGTGTTGACTGCTCACTATCCAGATAAAGTTTTGTTAAATCCACTTTATAAAACTCCGTTTAGCGATACCTTTATAATATACTAATTTTCCTCACTTTCAGCATTTTCTGGTCGCATTTTCAAGAACCAGCACCATTAGACAAAATCCCAATAGTGTGGTAACTTTACTATTCTTCAAAATTACAATGAAATGTCGGTTTCGGTCGTCTGAGTCTCGAGTCATTTGACTTGGTTCGAGTCATGCGCAATGACTCGAGTCACCAGAAAATCGTGACTTGAGTCATTACAGCCCTGAATCAATACTATTCAATTGTATGTTAAAGTTCTGTACCTCGAAGAAGCTCTTCAAATTACTACTTCTATTTAGTAATTGAGTATAAATTTACTACCCTACTTCTCCTTGCGTACCTAATACGCGAGATGGAACAATTTTCAACATTGACCATTGTCGGGCCATTATACTTGACGTACTCTTTCAGCAGGACGAGTTGTTTTCAATTGCGGTCAGCGACGTGCTGGTGGGAGGCATCATCGCAAACGCCCAGCGCAAAATAGACCCGGCCGGGTCGTACGCGCACCCGCAAAAGACCTTCTTTCGCAGATCGGAATCGATGACGTTCTTGGGAAGCAGCGAATCGGACACGTTTTCTGTGAGTCTTGCGTTGAAAATTTGTATATTCAAGTGGAAATAGCCCATTCCTAGTATAGAACTTTAAGAGTCTAGCACAGTGGTTCCTAAACTTTTTCGGTGCGAGGGCCAAATTTAGAATTTCAGAGTACGGTCGGGGCCGCACGAATACTACGGCTATGAAACGGACCCAAACAGTCACCATGACCATTTCGGAGTAGTTTTATTGCCCTGACGAGATTTCAAAACTGTACATTGTTTACCGCTACTTACTGCTGCATTGGGTGTCCGTTGAGTGAATCAGCTTTTCTAGCCTAAACGCGCGAAGCGCGAGAAATTTCTTTAGTTTCATGACTGAATCGGTCAATATGATCGGGAATTGCATGTATTGCTATCAATTATCATCCTGTCTCTGTTCACGTAATCTGATTTACCGGCAGAGCTGAGTGAGGTGTGTTTGAAAAGGTATAGGCCCCCTCAATAGTAATTAAACATCTCCGGGGGTATACCCGTTGGCAGGAACGTAACAGCACTTCGTCAGGACCCCGAGCTCCAATAGGGTGATAAACTGACCCCGCATCACGTTGTTCGCTTTTGCCACGAAATTAAAGTTGTACTGTTTAGTGAGACAGCGCGACGCGCGAATATTTCGATAATTCATGATAAAATCGGTGAATAAGATCGGGAATTGCATGGTTGTCTTCTTTGCCCACGTAATCAGATTTACCGATAGAGCTGAGTGAGAGGTGTCTTTGAAACTGCAGACCCCGTAAAATTGAACATCTTCGGGTAGGCGGACCCCCAGGTATGACTTCTTTACATGATGTTATTTTGTGACCTCCTGTCTGCTATATCAAAAAATGTAGAATTGCCCAAACCTACTAAACTGAAAGATCACACGATTTCAGATTGGTATTTCGTCACTGGCATATAATTTTCTTTCCTGCGGGATGGTATTTGTCTTGTGAGGTTTAGATTGCCAAGACAAGACCATTCGGCGCCAGTCATTTAGGCTCCTATATGGACGATTAAACCTATCTGTATTTTGTATATATAACGAAGTTTTTGGTCAGCATAAAAGCAGTCCTTTACGGCCAAGGCTTTCTCGCTGCCGATCGTTCTGGCACACTTCTTGGAGTCACATGTTACATGGCCTAAAACGTTATATGTCTTGGTGCGTTGTGGTGCGGTCATGGCCAACGCTGATATGCCCATTTCTATAAATCTTGCGTATTTTTTCTTGGGGAAGAGTAGCCAATAATCAAGATATGTGGCGAATTGAAATCGCGCCTAGCGCGAATAATTTTTGAAAAAGTTGCGTAAATTTTCAAAAAATACTCTATAATTTATGCTAATTCACGAAATAATTTCGGGCCCCCTTCGAGATCGCCCCCCCCCTCAATTGGGGAGTTTGGGGTGCGGCAGTTACGGCCCTTACTATAGGACTACCAATTATGCTGCTTTTACCCGGCTAAGCAGTATGCATCTCGGCGTATTCAACCGTGAGTCATGTGCTGCACATCTAGTTTTCATAGGGTTACCATATGTCCTCTTTTAAGATGATTTGTATTCCTTTTTGATTTTTTTCAAAGTGTCCTCGGAGGACGCCCAAATGTCTTCTTTTATGAGATTTTGTCTTCTTTTTTGAGGATTTTGGTTACATATAGGGCCAAATTCGACTGCTATACATTAAGTCAGCACTGTAGGAACGCTACGGCGGCTATTTCGGGAGCTGAACCGGAAAGTTGACCTTTTATTTCAGTCAACCTACTGTTAATGTGAAAGAAAAACTGTATTTTCCGGGAGTTGAGCCTCTTTTTCATTTTTAGTCAAGCGACAACGAAGTGGGAAAAAATACCATTTTTTCAGGATTTTCCTCCGGTTTTGAAAGTTATCAATACATATTTATATCTATAGCTACTGCTCGTTCAACTGGAAAGTTAGGGCACATTGCATTGAAACAGCAGTGATGTAACTTTAGCAGTCTATACTCACAACTTTCCTGCAATTCTATAATTAAAAACTACAGAGGCCAAGCCAAGCAAGAGTATTTTATAAATATAAATTTTATTTTTTGTCATAAATCGATTTCTTAATATATTTTTGGGGCCGCAAGAAGGCCATCTGGGGGCCGCGCTTGGGAATCACTGGTCTAGCAAGTCAAAATTTAGAAAAAACATCAAAATTTACAATTTTTCTCTTGGGGGCTTGAAGTATCAACATAGTACCTATACTCTTGCCTTATCTTACCCAAAACATAACTAAACCTCTTAATTTCGATTTTCATCTGCACCGGTTTAGTATTTTCTGTTGCTGGTAAAATGTTAGCGTTTTTCTCCATTGTAAAATTTTGTTGAACAGCTTCATGGTAAATCAAAAATTAGTGTGACATATATGTCGTATAGTATTCACTCCGGGTTTTTTGAAAAGCTAACATCGAGACCTATGTTATGTTAAGAGTCGTTTGGCCTTGGTCTATCTTGCTCTGAATTACAGAGCTTCACAGCAAACTTTTTGAAAAAATTACCTGAAATATGAAATTTTGAAATTTCTCCGAAAGGGGTTGCACACATTCCTTTAGCATAACACAGCACTGTCCTAGTACTGCTTAAAAAAAGGCGTTAGATTGAAAAAAGGGATTCACAATTTTGAGATTTTGCATTCCCCGTGTCGGTGCATTTTTTCTCCTTCAAATCCAAAATCTGCAGGGTAGAATAAACATTTTTGATTTTTGTGTGTATAGCATAGCGACATCTAGCGACTGTTAAAATTTCGTGGGGATGGGGGGGGCTATCCGAAAATCAGGTTTTTGACTTGCTGGTACTCTTAAGATTGCTTTCATTACAACAGCCGTTGCAGTGTTATTATAACTCCAGGACTTTTCAGTTGCCTTTTCAAGAGTTGTCGTCGCCAGACTTGTTCAAACTGAAAATGTAGATAGTTTACAACTAACTACTGATTTTTCAGTAGTTCTGGTTCTCATTCTAGTTTTAGTTTTAGTGCTAGACCAGAGTCATCCGAGAGTCACCTACTAACAGTGGCCAGGGTGAATTTTGGGGTCGAAACCCTTCCCCCTTTCAAATTCGAAACCCAAATTCTTAGCCAGTTTCCAAGCCAGCAATTCATGTTATCCGTTCTTAGTTAGTTGCTGGTTTTCGAAGGTCATTGGTTCTAGTTCTAGTCGCTAGTTTTGAGAAGTAAATAGTTTTAGTTCTAGTCACACAATTTGTAAATCCAGTAGTTTTTCGAAGTTGAATATATTGTTTGTGGCTAGATTCAAAAGTAAAACCAATATGACGTGGACTCAATTGTCTTATTTTTAGATTATTTATTATTCTCACTATACTTATTTCTCAAGTTCTGTATGACAAATAATGATTTTTTATCGAGGTCAATTTGAAGTTTTTAATAAAAATTTGCCTTCGGCTCTGGTGTTGAATCCACGTGTTTGGATGTTTGAGCTTGCAAAATATGTTTCAAGCATCGAAGCATCTATAATGATGCTTGTGGAAACTACCTTCATTGTAACTAAATGGTAAAGTCACGGTTATTGTTATAAAATATGAAAATAGTGTCTTTGCTTCGTGTGGCATTATTTTCATTCAGACCCAACGGAAAGGCTCAAATTTGCAGTTTGCAATTCATTTTTTACTGTGTTTTATGTCACGATGAATGATAATTACATTGGTTACATTAGAATCAGAATTGAGAATACCTGCTTCGTAAAAATTTAGTGAATGAATTCAATTCGCGATTAGAACGAAATCTGACGAAAATCGAGTTGAGTCGGTATCAAATCACACTTCATGCCGAGCTCGGCTGCACAGATCTTCTGCAGCGTTTTCAAGTAAACCAGGAATTAGATCACAATTGAAATTAAAGCATAGTAATATTTCGCAAATGAGATTACCGGCACTACAATCTAATTAGTCCAATTGTGCAACTAGGATTATCTATCTCATTGTCAAAATCTGTCGGCGCGCACACCTCTGTGTTAGTTGTAACGCGGCAAAATGCAAATTATTGCGGAGACAGGAACGGATTATAGTAAGAGAGAGTAGCGAATGCGTGACCTGTGTTTTCGCGGCGAGTTATTACACTGTGCGGTATGTCTTGTTTACAAGCATTGTAAAGGTATTTGAAAGGTATTGCACGCCCGAGGCTAATAACTGAAAGTATCGCTGCCTAGCTTTGCTATTGTTGAGTGGTAATCTCATCTGAAAACCGCGATACCAATGAAGTTCGGGCAAAGTTTGCGGAATGTTTCGGGTGATTATATCTAGTTTGTTTGCATTCAGGAGCCTTTAGCCAAGACGCTTCCGCTCGCTGATAAGCCGCACCTCCTGCAGCCCAACGCCAGGAAAGAGGAGCTGTTCGGGCGTATGAGAAACCAGCTTGGCGGGATCGATGGTTCGTTTGGTTGATTATCCAAGATTAACGCCTACAAATGCTTCGATAACTTTGTGGCTTACTTACATTATCAGATTAAGATGATACACACGCACTAGGGTTGTTCAAAAATAACTTTCTCAGATTCGAAACCAAATCTGCTACTTATTTCGAACCGAGTCAAAATCTGAAAGCCACGTGAAATTCAGAAAGTAGTGGAAATTCCTTATCTTAATCTGAAATAGAAAACTAACTTTTTTTTAAATTTTGTCGGCAAGCTTGAAGCTAAAATGTTTCGCCGTGAATACTTTTTTTTCATATCCAATGATTTTTACTCCAATAACCTTTTCAGGCCACTTCACAATTTCATGGGTTGGACAGTGAAATTTGAAAAACGTCCATTGTTTAGAAAAAATTCCCTGGTCAAAAACCGCTGATTAGATACAAACTTCTTATGCTGCTTCAGGGACACTTGTTCAGTAGGGCTGTTCAAAAATAACTTTTTTTTCCCGATTCAAGCCGATCACCTCTTGAATCGTCAGGTTGCAGTAGAAAACCTTGCTCACCAAATTTCACTCGATTTCAACCAGTAAAGGCCTCCGCAGATCCAATTAAAATTTTTAATTTATTATGGAAAATTAAAAAAAAAAAATTTCTAAATTTTTCTGCCAACCCCATGAAATTGTTGAGCTGTCTTCAAAGACGTTGCAAAACAAATTTGAGTCAATTCCGACCAGTAGAAGCGGAGTTATGTGAGTTTTTCGTTGATAAATCGCGGATTATCCACCAATCAAGGATAATCCGAGAAATGTTCAGGCACCGCGATTCTCATCCCCAATTAAGTCTTGTGAAACTCGTTCCGGATGTATTTATGATGAGACTGGCCACTGCAGGCAAATTATATATTCCTGTCTATGCAAATTATCATGCCTTACCTTGTTATTGTTAATGCTCTAATATTAAATTTCATGCTATTTTTAGTAACATTTCATTAGTGGGCAAATTAAGTCGGTTTACAACTGTTTAATCGGAGATCCGCTGCGGCAGTTTATCGCTGTCCAATGAATCATTGTTGCATATTATTTTATCTTGGTTCATGGTATTCTCATATTGGAGGGCTTCAGTTCCTAAGCCTGCAAAAGACCCTGATTCTGCCATCTTATGCAGCTTTCAGCATGGTGTTGTCTGCCCTTAACACCATCGTATAATTCACCCTTTTCACACCCCTCTAGCATTAACCCGTCGGATCGTACCAGACTATACTACTATGAAATGTTATTAGAATTACTGAATTGAATTAAATTGGGGAGAAATCAGAGAAATCCAAAAATTATAGTTAAAATGCGAGCAGAGAAACATTTTGCAAATGAATTATTGAGTTTCCCGGTCTGAATTGTACAACTTTCTGATCCCGACGTGTACGATCTCGTCGGCGGTAGGATTTACACCAGATTTCGCTCTTGAGAATGTTATATAATAATCTGTTTAAGAATGACGCCATTTGGTTGTATGCTATATTTCCATTTCAGACGAATCGTATTTCGACCCGGAACTGGCCGGAATAGGAATGGGCAGGCTGAAGCATAAGATGCATCTCAAGTTCGACAAAATGAGGCAGAGAAGAACGGAAGGTGGGTCTGATTTTTTGCAATATTACAAAAAAGTGGGGGCTTTGGGTGAAATTGATGGTTAGCAAGAGGTTAGCCGGAAAACTATCTCCTCGAGAAGCTTGGTTTTGTGGGGAAGGCTCAAATCGTTTTCTTACCGTCTTGGTCTTGGCAGTGTATGGGTCATCGTACGTCGACACAACATTGCCATTACTAGGGCGATTTTCTTTTACCTAAAGAAAGGAAGTGTCCGATCTAAAAAATCAACATTTTGACATTTTTTGACCTATGAAAACTCAATTTTGACCTCGCGTATGGAAATTAGGTGCTTTTGCGCACAATGTTACAATTGTACCACTTGTCTTCATTTCTGGTTGGAACTGTGTCTCCATACGAAGCAGTTTAGCCTGAAAAAACGTTTTTGACTCGAAACCTGACAAATTTTTACATGAAAAAACTTTTATTTTAACGAAATCTGGCTCTATGAAGAATTCCAGTAATTATGTCGCGTGTTATGGTAGATATAATTAAAATTTGTTGTCGTACAACGAAATATACTTTCCTGCATTCTCGGGTAGAAAGTGTCTGTCCTTACTAAGTAGCTTGCCAGGAATGGATAGAGAACGCTCAACAGCAGCAGTTGTTGGCTGGCAACACTGAAGTTGTGCGTACACTGCTGGTGACAAACCGTGTTGCTTCATTCTGACAATGGCGTCTGCATCACAATTTTTCATCATGCGCTTCTTGATATAAGAACCAAATATCACTGGATTCATATTTAAATGCTCTTCCCACGAGATTCGCGCCGATTGCTTTTGTAGAAAAAATGAAGAAACAACTGATTGCCGAAAGGGAACAGGATAAGGAAAAGGACGCGTCAAACGCGGCGTCGGTCATAAGTAAGTCGCCGAATGCTTCTGCGGCGTGGTCTGATTTACAAGATATTTTCATTACAGCGACCAGCAATCAAGCTGAAAAAGGCGGAGACCACGCAGGTAATGAACACAGATCGCGATTAAATTAATTCAATCTACCTAACCCCCAAAAAATGAATATTATATTGAACATGAGGTTATGGGGAGTAGAAACCCTTTAGGGCTGAGATTGGGGCTTACCCAGTCTGCTGATGTATACTGGCGAAAAACGCAATTTTTTGCTTTTTTCTCCGAAAAAAATTACAAATTTCAACAATCTTCTGTATAAACATCCCTAGCAGAGATGGTGCTACGAACTATGACTTCTCAATAATTCAAAAACGTGTTGCCAGAAATGTAATATTTTTTTAGGGTTGCCATACGTTTTACCTATTGTTACCATGCGTCCTCGTTCAAGAGGATTTGTTCCCTTTTTTGACAATTTTGAAAGTGTCCTCGGAGGACGCCCATATGTCCTGTTTTTTGAGAATTTTGGTTAGATATAGGGAAAAATTCGACTGAGACACAGTAAATCAGCTCCGAAGTTTCGCTCCGTCGGCTATTTCGGGAGATTAGCCGGAAAGTTGACCTTTTTTTTTAGTCAACCGATCCAACCAATCCACCATTTTTTCAGGATTTTTCTCCGGTATTGCAAGTCTGAAAATTTTGAAATGGTGTCCTCTTTTCAGATTTCCAAAATATGGTAGTCCTATTGCCCCTGACACGCGTCAAAACTCGAAATATCAAGGTTTATTTCAATATGAATATATGACTAGACCACAAAAGGCCATAATCGGCGGCACCCAACCAAGTAAGTGGTTTGAAGACATGCTCAGTTACGGCGTCTTTCTGTAATTTAGACGCAGACGATCACGCGATGGAAGTCGAATCCGCGCCTGTGGGGGATACGGTGAAAAAGGTGTCTTGAATTTGACACGTTTGATGAATTGTTTGTAAAGCAATATACATTTTCGTTTTTCAGGAGAGAATCTGCAAATTTCTACCCACGTCTGTAGACTCGTTGCTGGCGCGATGCTGCTCCACGATGGAGCTTTTCACCAAAGTGTTTTTGGAGGACGTTGGCGCGGAGCCTGGGTCGATACTACAAGAGCTAGGCGGTTTTGAGGTAGGACCGGTTATTTGGAGTGTCATATTATACCATAGATCAGTGGTTAACAGCCTTTTTGGCGTTGCGGACCAGTAAAACTTCATAATGCGATTTTTTTCACCTAAAACATATATGATTTTGACCTAAAAAATCAAAATTTTGACATTTTCGACCTTGAAATTAATTTGACCTAACGTATACAAATTAGGTGTTTTCCCACATAATGTTAGAATTGTACTACTTATCTTCATTTCTGGTTGAAACTGTCTGTCCTTACGAAGAAAAAAACCTTTTTGACTCAAAAAGTGACAAAGTTTTACATGAAAAAACTTTATTTTATCCAGTAGTTACATCAGGTATTATGGTAGAAATAATTAAAATTTGTTGTAGTATGCAACGAAAGATACTTTCCTACATTCTCGGGTAGAAAGCGCCTGTCCTTACTGAGTAGCTTGCCAGGAATGGAGAAAGAACGTTCAAAACCGTGTTGCTTCATTCTGACAATGTTGTCTACATCACAATTTTTCATCCTGCGCTTCTCGATATAAGAACCATGCAATGCCCACGCAGTCTTGCTTCAGTTTGGATATTTCGGTACTTTCAGCATAGCACCATGTCAAGCTATTTGTTTCCTCGGAATGTTTATGGCTCACAATGAGCAGATAATGGTCCGTCTACAACGGCACGCCTATAAAGTAGGCTACAAGCTGTAAAATCTCAAATGATAAGTTCCCCGACAGTGCAAAATCTATGATACAAACGAAATGCAGGTTGCAGTAGTCTAATAAAACGATATACAGCACATTTGGAATTGCAAATCTTCGATTTGAAAATATGGTAGGCTATTTACTGTGGGTAATCCAAGAATTAGTAATGAAAAACGCGAATAACTTCACTTCTTCGGGTCGGAATTGAGTCAAATTTGTTTTTCATGGTTTTAGTAGACAACGTAACAATTTCATGAGTTGGCCAGAAAAATTTGAAAAAAAATATTGTCATTTTTTATAAAGAATTAAAAATTTTCAAATTTTAATAGCTGGTTGGAATTGAGACAAATTTTCTGTGCAACGTTTTTTTAGCCAACCTAACAATAACAGTCTCTAGCATACACGGCAGACACAGTTTATAATAGCGACCACTATACTTATTATGTCTCTTTGCTAAGGTGCGCGAGGCCAAGTTTCGTAAAGACATGGAGAAATTACGCAATTCTCAATCGGTGGACCTCATGTTGAACGTGGAGAGGGACCCGCACCGTCTGGTCCTGGACGCTTTCAAACAGCTCAACCTGCACTACAAGAGGCGGACCGGGGCTTCCTCCATGTCCGTGTCCTGCCAGCCTCTGACGGTGTTGAGAGTGAGTGTCCCGGCGAGGGTTTGGTTTTGGAAATGATTAACGTCATATTTCGAATTGCGATTTGCTTTATTACGTGTACTAGGACAATTGTTGTTGTATTTGACTAATTAGTGCGGAATGCCGGTAATATAATTTTAGTCTGAATTCTGGTTTCTCTGGAGGTGCTTCAGGAGAACTGTGTGATGCAAAACGAGCCCCAAGCTTGTTGCACAGTAGGGCTGTTAAAAAAACAAATATTTTGCTGAATCTTGCGGATTAGATGTTTAAATCGTCGGGTTGCCTTAAAAAACGACTATGTAGCTATAATTCAAATTCTAATCTAATTTTGAAAAAAAAAAACTAGCCATCATTCCGATTCTAATTCCAGTTCAATTTTGAAAAAAATGCGTAGCCATAATTATAATTGTAATCTAATTTTCAAAAGCTGAAAATGTTCTAGTTCTATCCGTGCTACGCGCCTAGGCGAGCGAAATACTTTTTGACGGTCACTTGGAAAGGTGAATTTAAATTGTAAATGAAAATTTCATGTCCGAGCGCAAATTCATAAATCTTACTTCGGTCGAATCATAACTAGGGCAAGTTTTTGAAACTTTTGCAACTTTTTTTACAGCTACCTACAGCTTCCTAGATACTCGGAATCTATGTACTATGATGTTTTAAGCTGTTTGGAGGGATTTTATAGTGCAGCTTTCCCCTACTTTTCATACCGTACCAATTTTCACTGCAACTTTTATCAAATAATGCGTCGAAATGTCAAGGAGTGATTTAAATACTTGCTATAAACTATTTCTAGTATGGTTCAATTCTCTTTGATTTGCATAACAAAGAGTTATATGATGGGTTAGCTGCATCACACTGTGTTATCTATGACACAATGGCTTGCAAACATTAAGTTCAACCACCCCGCCAAGCACGATCGTGTTCGAACAATATGTAAATAGATCGCTTTATTGATGCTGACGTTTGAATTTGAGGTAGTCTCCCATTTCACGAACGGCCAGGCGGGGGACCGCCGAAAAATTACATTTTCGCTGGGTCACCTTTTCCAGGCTATAGATTTTGTTGAAGTCGCCAAGAGCGAGTTTCTCTGCGACGCCTTGGGTCAAGTTTGCAGACCTAGGGGATTTGGGGTGTGGTGTTTGACTTGTTTTAGGGGAGGGGGTTATAGCAATGCTGTTTATCATTTTGAGGGAAATTTTTCCCCACGTTACGTAATTTTCTTGCTGTGTGCCGGTAAAAATGTAATTTCCTGCGTTAAATGGCAATAAAGTAACGAATTTGACAGCTCTGTAGGAACTGGGTTATGCAACGGAACCTTTCGAGTATCTCATACCCTAATAATTCAACAAAAATTATAAATGCAACTTTTGTTAAAAATAAATTCAACTCGCGATTTTAGTGCAAATAAAACTTGCCCTAATCATAACCTGTTTGTTTTGTATTATTCAGGTGAAAGTGATCTTCAAAGATGAGCCAGGCGAAGGCAGCGGCGTTTCCAGAAGCTTCTACACCGCGCTGTGCGAGACTCTGCTGTCTTCAAACCCTCTGCCGCCTCTTGACGAAATATTGGTCGCCGCTGACCATTCTGGTTCCAGGTAAATTGCGTGCTAGTCTGGTTTTGATAGTTTACCCATCCGACGATTTGCGTTTCAGACGTAGCTCGGGCAGCAAGAGGAAAGATCACGACAGCGATCGGTTGGGAAGGCCTGGTATGTGTGAGGCGAAACCGTGTTGTGTTTTTCCAAATCTTGCGGTAATGTCGTCCGGATGAAATAGCAATGACAAGACTTTCAAAAATAGCAAGTTAGCTTTAAGATTGCGGCTAGGCACGGTTGAGGGTTAGCTGTGAGCTTGTTTTTGTGGTTCACGGTAAGCGTTTAGATTGTGATAAAAATAGTGTCAGGGGTAAGGTTAGGGTTCGCTTGGCCGATTTTGAGTGCCTCCCTATCATGACATGCGCGGTTTGGGAGGCCCCGCATAATTGCATCTATACTTTAGGGCTT
Organism: Botryllus schlosseri; assembly: GCF_051294905.1. Lineage (NCBI taxonomy): Eukaryota > Metazoa > Chordata > Ascidiacea > Stolidobranchia > Styelidae > Botryllus > Botryllus schlosseri. The sequence goes on along the minus strand of NC_137242.1, from coordinate 25,357,257 downwards.
GAGTCAGACTAGTTTTTCATTGTAAATGTGACAACCGCACTGTTGATTTTGAAACGTATTTCCGTTACGCCCTTGTAAAAGAATTTGTGCGGTGCGGTTTGTATGCATTCATTCATTCATCCGCCCATTGTTTTCACTGTAAGTCTTCTTCATTTTGTCGAATTTGCAAACTTAAAAGTTTGACATCGTCAGCTTATCACCGGGAATCTTCCGCGTACCTTTTGCGAGCCTTAGCCTACTCAAGTTGCTATGTTTTAGAAAATATCCACTTCTTCTTTACAGTTTTAGGCCATGCTACTTACTTTTTACATTTTACATTTTGAAAAACAGAAAATGATATGAAATAGGCCGTGTATCAAAGTAACCAAATACATTCTCGAAGATTCTGTCTATATGTAGTGTCATCTGTCGTCTGCATTAGTCTCGAAATCGCATGCACCCTGAACGTAGCCAGCTTTCAACTGCTTATTATAGGCGTCCTCTGGACCAAATCTACATTTTATAACTACACGAGTACTTTCATACCTTCTACTTCTGTAGACATCGCTGTTTCTACTTGTAATTGAGTCCAAATTTTTGTTTATTCTTTTGTTAAAGTAAGGAGTAGCGACGCTTAACGTTCTTGTGTTGCTGTGATGGAATTATGGTTTCAAACTATGTGTCTTTTTACAGGCAGCAAGAAAGTGAACCTGCGTTCGTACTTCATGGCGCGATACGCGATGCAGTCTTCGCCCTCTTCCGGGAAGACTTCGTTCTCAACGATGGCCAGTGCCGCTCCACCTTTCCGTAAGCAGAGCCAAGGTAAATTTACGCTCTGTTTTGTTTAAGTGTAGGTGGTAGTTAGAAGTGCTGTCCTAGTGAAATTTACTGGACGTCTCTATTGAATTCTTGTATCACAACGATGAAATTTAGTGGGTAATGGTTTTGTTAGCTCCAGTCCAGTGGTTCTCAAACTGGGGGGCGTGTAATCATCTGAGGGGAGCCGCAAAACCGCCTGAGAGAAATGGGAATTCTCGCCAATTCATCGCGTCAACGACAGGCCCGAACAATCGCATACGCAATTTATACATACACAAGAGGCCATGTGCGCAAGATATAATAGCTTGCGTAATCAGTCGCATCTCCAACAGACCTGTTGCGCATGACATAACCGTTAGCCTAGGCGCGATCGCATCTGTAATAGGCATCATGCGCAAGATGTCGGTTCGTTGGCCTCAACTAACTCGCCGCCGGCCTCGCAGGCTTTGGCTGCTGTCTACTATCGTTTAGAGACGATACCGTTAATTGTATTATGATTAGGAATCGCATCTGTAAAAGGTCTCCTCGTGCTCAAGATGTCGTGTCGCTAGCCTGAACTATCGCGCCGCCCGCCTCGCAGGCTTCGGCTGCTATCTACTATCGTTTAAAGACAATCCCGCTAATTGTATAATGATTAGCGATCGTTGTGTAATGATTGTTCAAGTGTGACATCGCAAAACAGAATGACATCGTACACGAAATCGGAACTATTCATGTACTGAAATGCAGGGTGCGTACTATACATGGGTGCAGGCTTTTTCCCAGAATTTACAAGCTATTTTAGGGGTGCGTATTATACATGGGGGCGTACTATACTTGGAAAATTCCGGTATATTTCCATTTTAAATGTCACAATTACGTCGTACCATCCACACACTTTATTTAGACTGATATCGAACCTGGCACTTATCAGAATCTGAATGAAGTGTGACTTGTGAATGCATGTAGCTGTGTCGTTGGTTTGAGAAGTGTTTCAACAGCCGTAACATCTTCCACGCCACAATGCGTTGGGATTGCAAACATTTTGGTTGCTCTCTTTGATATTTTTTGATATGACTATAAAAGGAGCGCTAAAGTTTTTACTATCATCAAAGGGGACAAAAGTCCGAGAACCACTGCTGGGTCTTGAGCAGCGGCTGTCTCGATCGTGATACCATCTGCAAACGTGTCTTTGTGGGGGCGTTGTCGAAAAGGAATACGGCCCTTGTTTCTTGCTCGCGAATTTCCAGTTTCAAATCATTGCTTTCCGGTTTAGGCGGAAGAAAGAGCGAATTTGACTCGTACAAGAGGGCGCTCGGCGGAAGGCTTTATCCAAAAGTCAACGCGATCAACTCGAAATGGCCCAGGAAGATCACGGGCATATTACTCGGTGAGTGCGATCGACAATCTTATACGAAGTTCTCTTTAATTCTCCTCCAGTTGCTGACGAGTGCCAGGCAGAAACATTCGGGTTTATATCAATATGAATGTAGTATTCAATTGCGTACCGTAAACCGGGGTAACTTTGGACTTAAGGGTAACTTTGGACACTAAGCAGTAAAAGATTTAAATGGTTATTGATGAAAAAGGGTTACCGCTGGATGTCCAATTCTTTTTCATGAGGCAAGAGTACTACAAGTAGTCTCTATAAAAGGCGGATTCCTTTCACTACCAGATAAACTTGACCCAACATCGATAAATTAATGGAGGTGGTCAATTTCGTCAAAATTGATGGCCAATAAACTTCTTACAGCCAAACATAGATAGCATGTGATTCATAGATTCAAAACTTGACAGCAGATACCTTTAAGTAGTCTTAATCCATGGCCAAAATCTCAGTGGGCTCACCCTTAGATCAATACAAGAAAATGTGATGTCCAAAGTTACCCCGTCAAATTTTATCAGAATGGGGCAACTTTGGACAGTGAAAAATGTGATATTGAGAGCTCTGGAAAGTGGCTGCTTCATCTGTGTCAAAGGGTATCGTCAACTTTATTCCTTATGACCGGCCTGATGGCTTCTTAAAATGGAATTAGAAGGTTAATAAATTAAGAGTTTGCCAAAATATGAAAAAATGGGTAGGCAATGAGCTGAGAGATTATAATCGGGTGTAAGCTACTTGAAAAACTTATCACATACTCCTAAAGATGCGCCTGCTGAATATGGGATATCGTAAATTACGACAAATATATCCATCAGAGGACATAGGAAAGGGAAAATACATCTTTTCTAGAACAGTAATATATTCGAAATTGGCAATAAATCACTCTAACATACTTAATGTTTGCTGTCGATTGCTGACACTGCCAGTGGGATACCCCATTGTCACCATACGTTATTATAAGTCCCCATTGGTGAAGGCATGAGGGAAAATTGAGTAAAGGGATGAATAAGGGGGCATTAGCCTTCATAAACTACCTAATTTTTTTTTTTTGGGGGGGGGGGGATTAGGTAAAAATCATGCAATAGGCCAGACCTACACTATTTTGTTTCCGTTTTAGTCACTGCTCTCATCAACTCTTACCAAATAAGCCTCATTTACGAGGTTTCATAAACAATAGAGGGTAAAGGCATACAAAAAACTACATTGTCCAAAGTTACCCCACATGCAGGGGTAACTTTGGACACGGATAATTTACAAAAATAAGGTACTTATTTATGACCATGAAGATTTTGGATTAGTTAATTCTAATCTTTGCTCCATGACTCCAAAAAACACAAAACTTGCCTCCCCTACACCCTAGCATTTCCAAGATACAAAGCGGAATTGTTGAGAATTGTCCAATGTTACCCCGGTTTACGGTATTGAAGTTCTGTACCTACATGAAGCTCTCACAGTTCTATGCTCACCCTGTACAAATCGCTGTAAACTTTGTTTCAATGGGATAATGTTGTGCTGTGCATTTTCATTAAGAGAGTGTGATCGTAAAGCAGGGTTGTAGTGACTCGAGTCGCGATTTAATTGCGATTAGAATTGACTCGAGTCACTTTTCCAACGCGTAAATTGACTCGAACCAACTCGTGTGACTCAAGAATCGTACGGCCAAGACAGACATTCCATTGCATCTTTGAAGAATTGTAAAATCACCACGTGATTGGTGTTTCGTCTATCAGTCCTGATACTTGGAAAATAGGGCCAGAAACTGTTAGGACCGAGGAAAATGGCGATATTATGAATGCGAGACATTCTATATCACTCGCGCAGAGTTGAAAAATGTGAGTTGAACCAAATTGAAGTCAAAACTGAACAGCTAACACAATGAATTGGACACGAGTCACAACACTATGAGTCGGACTCTACCTTCCATTCACTGACTTGGACTCGGACTTGGCTCGATGGTGAATTGAAAATGACTCAACTTGAGTCAAAACTGTAAAAGTGAGATTGACTTGTCATGATTAGATTCGATTGGAACCAAGTTTTAGTGTCATATTGGAATCTACTGTAATTCAATTTCACTCGTCCGTAACCAGAATAAAGGCTACTCTTTCTTAGAGGCTCACCGATCTCGCAAGAACGTTTTCTGATCGTATTTTCTTGCGTTCTTTTCGCAGTGCAACCGATATCGGACTTGTTGATGCTATTGAACAACGAAGCCATGTTAAAGGCCAGCGTTCAAGACGCGTCCCGCTACCTGACTTCCGTCAACTACGCCGTGGAGCCGGAAGACCAGGATGTAGACCCGGGACAGTCGAGCGCCGACGAGTCCGCGGGGTCCCAGCCACGGGCAGGCACCCCGCAGTCCAAGTTGTCTGCGCAGCACGAAAAAAAGGGGCAGTGTTCCGGTAGGGCTGTGTGTTAGTCTGTGTCTGTCAAACGGGGTTGTAACCAAGTCACAAGGTTCCATGTCACATGCCAATTTCGCTATTATAGTTTTGACTCGAGTCAAGTCGAGTCATAGTGATGTGACTCGAGTCCAAGTCAACTCGAGTGATATAGAGTGACTTGCATTCATAATACTGTAACTTTCCTCAGTTTTAACAGTTTCTGGCCGTTTTTTTCGTGTAACTATCATTTTACTTGTGATCTATTTTGTAAAAACTAGAAATTTTCTAGTCGTCAAACTCTTGTTCAAACATTTGCCCTGATCCTTAATTCCCGGTTCAGATTCTGAAGGCAACGAAGAGGAATTCGAAGTCGACGTCTCTACCTTCCCTCTCTTCTACCAGCCGGGCAAGCGCGGATTCTACTCCCCGGCCGCCGGACCCTCTCCCAAAGCGTCCAAAGACGCCAAGGACGGCGCCGCCAAAAGCGCTCCCGGACACGAGGCCAGGTTGAACGCGTTTCGTAATGTGGGACGCATCATCGGGCTCTGCCTGCTGCAGAACGAACTGTGTCCGCTGCCGCTGAACAGGCACGTGTTAAAGGCGCTGCTTGGAAGAAAAGTATGTGAATTGTAACAAACATCTAAACACCTTCATATTACCATTCTCTCAATATACCGGTTCATGCATATGCATGATAATATGATAATATTAGCTATATTGTTTTGCTTAGCGTCATTGAATGGTAGTTGATGGATGTGTTGCGTATCTATTAATACATTAGTTCTTGACTGGGCTCACCTGAACTGTGAATAGTTGTGAACCTGGAATAGTCTAGTTATTCTATGATAGTTTTTGATATTGGAAACCTCGGATATGTAAACTGCATTGCTCATTACATCGTAAGTATTAGCTATGCTCGTGATTGCATCGTTCGTGTGAAGCTAAAAACCCTGGCTACTATAACTTCCACGGATCGCCGTTGTTGTGTCGTTACGCTAATAAGTATGTTCTTGTTCCAGATTAACTGGTACGACTTTGCCTTTTTTGACCCGGCCCTCTACGAGAGCATGCGGTTTATTCTGGCCGAATGCGAAAAGGAAGACGGAGAAAACCTATTCGACAGCCTCGATCTCAGCTTTTCCGCGGATATCTTGTATCAGGAAGGCGGCGGACAGGTACGGGCAGACTTGTACAAACTAATGCGCAACATGAACTGGAACTAAAACTACTCGCTTTTCAAAACTCGCTACTAGAACTACTGGTGCAACTAATCACTTTTCAAAATTAGCAACTAGAACTGCTTACTTTTCTAATGCCGTGACTAGAACTAGAAGTAGAATCACTCACTTTTCAACACTTCCAACTAGAGCCAACGACCTTTCAGCATCCTCAACCAGCTGAAACACCAATTCATAGCTGATCATTGGAATTGCCGAAATGCAAATAAGTCCAGACGTATTGGAGATGGAATCGGTAGTTCAAAACGACGGGGTTTCTCGTTTAAAATGGGAAGGGTTTCGATACCAAAAACCCGTCCCCTGGCTGCGCAGCTGTTAGCAGTGATAACCCCAAGAACACGATACAACAGAACCGGTATCGCGATGCACGCCAATCGACGACACATGTTTTCTATTCGTTTTAAAATGCGCAACCACAATTACTAGAATACAGTGGTTTGTGTACTGTCAGCTAACTAAATCGGTAATTTGTACAAATTTGGATCAAACCCCGATTTTACGAAGATCGGTATCGACTTGACGACGATATGTTTTGTGTGCAGGTCGACTTGATTCCGGACGGCGCCAGCGTGCTCGTGACCAAACACAACGTGCTCGAGTACGTTCGTAAATACGCGATCTACAGGATGATCACGTGCTGCCACAAATACATCGAGCAGGTAAGAGGTTCTTTTCGACTTGTCTGCTCAAATTTTGCTCTCAAAAGCTACCAGAGTCACCGTTTTTTGTCAAATGAAATTAGAATTAAAATTCCCAAAAATTTGGGGATTGAATTGGTTTCCTAGTCAAAAAGAATGCAACAAAAATCAAGTCCGGTACATATCAAATCCGAGTTCGTGACAAGCATGAAAATGGCAAACATCTGTACAGCAAGCTTGGCTCGTTTCGCACTAGACCAGTGGTTCCCAACCTTTTTCGATTCATCGCCCCCTTTTCAAGCTCCACACCGATCATCGCCCCCCAAATATTGGGAACCGGAAAACGGGCATAAAAACTGTAATCACTACAAAAAAGGTCGACTTTTCGACTCGACGTCGAAATCACACTTTTTACAGCTGAATTTTCGTGAATTGACTAAAGAAAAAGGTCATTTCTTCGACTTGACTCCAGTATGGCCGTTTTAACGCGCCATCGCCCTTCATTATTTTCGCCTCCCTAGACTGCCAAATCGCCGCAGGGGGGACGATATCGTTCACCTGTAGCATTTTCAGTAAAACCAGAAATACTAGTCATAGTAACATGAGAGCATAGAAACGTTTTACTAATTAGATCAGAATTAGATTTCTGGCAGCAAAATTATCTAGGTATCCAAAAATACTGCTCATGGCCGCCGAAATCCTATTTTCAGATGCGGGACGGTCTGTTGGATGTCCTGCCGCTGTCGTCTCTGGACGGTCTGAGCGCGGAGGACCTTCGTCTGCTTCTGAACGGGTGCGGCCGTGTTAACGTTACCACCTTGATCAGCTACACTTCGTTCAACGACGAAAGCGGAAAATCGGGTAGGTTAACAGGAAACGGTAGTGAAAATCTTGAACAGTTGGAAAACCGATTTTCGAAGGTGCCAGAGTACTTTCCGCGCTGTTGGTATTTGACTTCTCCGCCTTTAGCGAGGTTGGCATCAGTTTCAAGTTTTATTGCTCTTTTCCGTGTAGGGAACATGTAGATCACTTCAAAACTTAAAACCAAATCTAATTAAGGAACAACCAAGGAACCAACTATATTCAAATCCGAGCTAAGAGATATCGGCGTTTCAAAACAACGAGGTTTCGAGTTTCAAATGGTAGCGATGACTCTCAGCAAGAACAGCAACATAGCGAGTCAACGCATAAGCAGTTGCGACATGCAGGCCAGCGTTAATAGCACGGTGCGACTATGGGCCGTATGTATGTATTTTCTGATGTTTGCAAGGCAGTAAATTTCGGTATCGAATTATTCATGACGATCGCGAATAGGGAATAACGCATGGCTGAAAGAATTTTCAGGATATTGAATAAATATCAATGTCCAAACTCGGCGTGTTCTTATTTTAGCGATTTCAACGTTATTTTGGCCAGTTTTCCTAGCCACCTCGAGCTGAGCTCCAAAGCAACATGAATGAGAAATCTATTTTCTTTCTGCACCCCTTGCACGCCCTTGTTCTGAGGTGTTGGTTAGGAGTAATAGAACCAAACAAATTTCACAATCTGGACTTTGATAGCCTTAATACCCGGGTGTCCTACTGCCCGGGTGGGTTACTATTACTAGGGCGATTTTTTGACCTAAAAATCGGAAGATTTTGACCTAAAAAATCGAAATTTTGACATTTTTTTACCCTAAAAATCTTAATTTTGACCAAATCTGACCTAACGTATGCAAATTAGGTGTTTCCCACATAATGTTAGAATTGTACTACTTATCTTCATTTCAGGTTGGAACTGCCTGAACAAGTAGTTTGGTGTGAAAAAAAAACTGTTTTGCCAAAAAAAATGACAAATTATTACATAAAAAACTTTGTTCTAACGAAATCTGGCCCTAAGAAGAGTTCCAGTAGTTAGTTACATCGCGTATTATGGTAGAAAGAAATAAAATTTGCTGTAGTAGAACAAAAGACGCTTTCCTACATTTTCGGGTAGAAAGTGTCTGTCCTTACTAAGTAGCTTGCCAAGAATGGAGAAAGAACGTTCAACAGCAGCAGTTGTTGGCTGACAACACTCAAGTTGTGCGTACACTGCTGGTGACAAACCGTGTTGCTTCATTCTGACAATGGCGTCTGCATCACAATTTTTCATCATGCGCTTCTTGATAAGAACCATGCAATGCCTATGCAGTCTTGCTTCAGTTAGGATATTGCGGTACGTTGAGCATAACACCATGTCAACCTATTCGTTTCATTTGAATGTTTATGATTCACAATGAGCAGACAATGGGTCGTCTACAACGGTAGGCATATAAAGTAGGCCACAAGATGGAAAACAGAGGTCTCAAACTCAAATGTGCTCGCGGGCCAGTTTTCCAGTTTTGACGACGCCGCGGGCCGCAGCATTTATAGGGGTATTCTATGTCTTTCCAAGTATGCCTTATTTGGCGGGAATGAATCGTCCTATTGAAAGTGAGCCGATCCAGCAGACTATCAGTAAACATACATCGTTAAAATTTGATTTACTCTGGCATAAATTTAGGCCTGGCAAGAAAAGAATCATCACATTTATAACTATTTGAATAGAATTGTTGTTGTACTTGATTTATATTAATTAAAACATATAGACACCATATGGGCGGACAAATGCATGATGCCATCATAAAAGCTATCGGGTTATAATTTTGCAGCTACTATGAATATTTTATATTGAACAGATTGATAATAGAGACTGATCTGATATCAAAACATTTTTAGGTTGACCATTGTAATTTCAATCAGAATAAGTAGGCTAATAATCTTATGGCCAAATATCTTCGAATATAGGAGCAGAAACAAATATAAATATAATATAAATATATTAATGAATGTGTCCTAGTGATTGAAATGTCGGAGCGCCGAACAGCCCATTGTTGTTACATCGTTGGAGCCTACCACTACGGTACTCGGTACCTGTAAGTGGCCCTAATAACCTGGTTTAGCGACCAAAGATGTAACTGACAGATTGCCAATGGTTGCCATAACTACTTGCTTAGTTAGCGAAATACCAAGCTGCGACCTTCTGATCAATTACTATTCCCCTGATACGCGATTAGTTTGTTGCGTCCATGGTTCTAACAAATTCACGGCATTCCGAGTCACTCCGAGTCCACTCGAGTCATTTTCATTTTGCCATCGAGTTAGCCCGAGTCTGAGTAATTCTAAGAAACGTCGCGTCCAAGTCCACCTAACAAATGTCAGTCACGAATCGTCTAAGGGTCAGCTTTTGTCATCATGAATTGGAAATGTGAGGAAATAGTGAATCTTCCACTGCATGGTAGCATTTGCAATTGATGTGATAGTGAAGTTTGATGAATAGTTTCAGGCTTTCGGGGCAATTTTAGAGGGGATTTTGACTTTATAACCTGAAAAGATATGTGACACTGAAATAGTTTCAAATTAATAAATATCTAAAATGTCGTCGCGGGCCGCACAAAATGCTCTGGCGGGCCGCGTGTTTGAGACCTCTGATGTAAAATGTCAAATGATAAGTTCACCGACAGTGCAAAATCTACGATACAAACGAAATGCAGGTTGCAAAAAAGTTTTAACTTTAACGCTACAATTTAGACCTAATTTTGACTTTTTTTGACATGCTAAAAAAAATTGCGCTAATTATTACTATTTCTGAGGCTGCAGTCAACGATGTGATGCGATATCTATGTTGTTAAAACCCTTTTTGCCTCAGTTTGTAATTTGCAAACCGTCAATTGTATTTTACAGCGGGGTCAAGCGCGGAGAAACTGACCGAGTTCAAACGCTGGTTCTGGTCCGTGGTCTCGTTCATGAGCCATGCCGCGCGGCAGGAGCTCTTGTACTTTTGGACCGGGTCGCCAGCCCTGCCCGCCAGCGAAGACGGCTTCCAGCCCCTGCCCACCATCACGATTCGCCCGCCAGACGACCAGCACCTCCCCACGGCCAACACTTGCATCTCAAGGCTGTACGTGCCGCTGTATTCGTCCAGGTGGGTGGGACGGTTCTACTTTGAAACTGTCAACGTTGACGTGTATTTTTTCGCTTCCAATTATATCAGTTTGTTGCACAACTTGAAAGTTGTCGGCTGTTGCAAATTAAATTAGAATCAGTATTGTACCAAAACAGTTGGGTTGTTCACAAAAAAAACTTTTTTTCCCGGATTCCGGGAGTTCACTTATTGAATTGTTAGGTTGCCAAAAAAAAAACGCTGCACACCAAATTTAGCACGATTACAACCAGTCGAGGCCGACTTTGGAGCCAATCGAAATTTTTGGATTTATGACAAAAAATAAAATAAAAGTTTTTTCAAATTTTACGGTCAACCGCATAAAATTGTCGAGTTACCTCAAACAACATTGCATCACAATACATTGCATCACAATTTTTTGCTTAATTCCAACCGGTAGAAGCGTTGTTATCGCAGTAGAGAGTTTTAAATTGGCAAAAGTAGCATTGACGGCTGGAAAACCCTGACCACTCACCAATCACATTAGGTTTACAGTAAAATTTAAAAAAAAAAAATTTTCATAATAAAGCGATAAATTTCTATTGGCTCTGCGTCGGCTTCTACTGGTTGGAATTGAGCCAAATTTGGTGAGCAACTTTTTTTCAGGCAACCTAATAATTAAATCAATGAATCCCATACTACACAGTTTATCTTTCGAATTAGACTAGAATTAGAATTTTAGCTTGGTTCGTTCCGCACTTTCAGTTCTCCCTGTAGCATTGTCAGGAAAACCACAAATTGGAATGTTCTTTCCAATTCTCTACTAGTTTTTGACAATTGCCCCCGACCAGTGTTTCCCGGAAATATTTGGGATATTTCGATATCAAAAATACTGTATCTTCAAATATCTTTTCCAGGAACATTTTGAAGAAGAAGCTGACTCTGGCGATCAAAACGAAGAATTTCGGATTTGTGTGATGTTTGTGTCTGTTTGTCTGCGCGCGCGTGTGTGTGTGGCTTGCGTGTCGGCCGGCCTGTTTTTGATTTCCTACCGCAGGCCGTAATAAATCATCCGTTTCAAAGAAAGATTTATTGTGCAGTGCAGGGTTGTAACCAAGTCGCAAGGTTCCGAGTCGCAAGCGAATCTCACTCTTATGGTTTTGACTCGAGTCAAGTCGAGAAATTGCTGCGATTAAAATTATAGCAACAGTTCTTTCTAAATTATATTGTAGCTACCGATTGTTTTCCAAATTCGATAAGAATAAGGAATATCCTGCTCAATTCGCAAGAACATGAAAATAGCATTAAATGCCTGATTGTGAAGAATGATGTAGGCCTACAACAGAAATGAAGTTCGTTCTTGTAAGCATGAGAATGACAAATGTCTGCACGCAACCATGACTCGTTTCGCGCTACAGTGGTGTCAAACATAGGGGACGCATCCGGCCCGCAAAGCAATTATGAGCAGATTGAAAAATACTATCCTGCATATAAATAACAAATAATGAGATTTGATGTGAAGAAATACTTCCTCTAAATCAGGGGTTCTTAAAGTATGGGTGGCGACGGCACTTGAGCGGATAACGTGAAATTCTTGCAACGAAAAAATTACGGGCGATTTCCTTATACGTATCCGAGGTAACTGTGTTGGTACTATAGCCAATAAGCAAGACACACAGAAAAGTCTTTACTGCAGTATGGCTACACAATTTAGTTTGAATTCTTGATAAGATTTATCTGACATTGCTTTCTCTGGATAAGACAGTTGGGGCATTTTAGTGTAGGGGTGTGCAACGAGCAGCTGCGAGAATATACGATGTCCGGGTATTTCGAGGCCAGCCCTTTTGGCGCCGGAACTCGTGAAGACTTGAAGGTTCGGCCAATATGAGGCTGGGCAAAATACGGTGCCAAAAATATCGACGTCGATGGAACCTTGGCCAATATTAACGGATCGTCGATATGGTCGACACCGAATAGTCCTGCCTTGCAACCTGAGTGCACAGTAGCGCAGATGCGACCCCCAGAGCAAATAATGCACTTCAATGTTTCAAAGTGCTGCGTTGTGTACAGCTGTTGTCTGCACGTTCTCCATGCCATATATGCCCGTAAAAACATGGCGTACCAATATTGAAAATGTATTCTATTTGGTGTGTGGGGCTTGGATCGCGAGATACCATTAAAAGTCAAATTTGGGTCGCGGTCTTAAAAGTTCAAGAACCCCTGCTTTAAATATTCCCTCATGACAACAAATGTAGAGCATGTCCAATTGTTCGTGGGCCACATTATACCCAAGTCAAGTCATACGAAACAGTTGACTCGAGTCATCCCAACACTGCTATTTATTGCAACTTCATCGAGTGTCACGCAAGGAGTGATCTACAAACAATGCTATAAAACTATTTCTAGTATGGCTATCTCTTCGATTTGTTTAACAAAGAGCTATGAGATTAATTAGCTGTAGTTTCTATGACGCAATGGCGTGCAAGCTAGAAGTTGAACAACCCACTCCAAACACGACAGTGCCTACTGCCTGGACTATATATATGTAAATAGATAGCTTGATTGATTCACTGTCGTCTCTTTACATCGCCTAGGCCAAGGTGGGTGTCAGATTCCATAGACTACTCCTTGTCGCTTGGACATCTTCCTGTCTTTTCACTGTATCGCATTTTGTGGTGTATTGAACTGATAAAATTGCAAATAAACCAATGATGATGATGATGAATTAGAGGTCCTTCCCCACCTGATGGCCGCCCAAGCAAGACCGCCAAAAATTACATTACCGCTGGGTTACCTTTCCACAGGGTTGTAATGACTCGAGTCACGACTCGACTCGAGTCACGATTTTCTGATGACTCGACTTGACTCGAGTCATTTTCTCAAAATACGGAAATGACTCGACTCGAGTCAATATGTGTATTGACTCGACTTGGACTCGAGTCATTGCGCATGATTCAAACCAAGTCATATGACTCGATATTCAGACGGTCAAGACCGATATTTCAATATAATTTCGACGAATAGTAAAGTAACCACCCTATTAGGATTTTGTCTATTGGTACTGGTACTTGAAAATGCGACCAGAAACTCTTAAAAGTGAGTAAAATTATTATTTTATAAATGCAAACCTTTCGATATCACCAAACAGAGTTATAAAAGTGGGTTTAACAAGACTTCAACTGGAAACTGAGCAGTCAACACAATGACTTGGACTCGGACTCGAGTCATAATACCATGACTCGGACTCGAACCTCTGCTCGATGACTTGGACTCGGACTTGACTCGGTGGTGAATTGAAAATGACTCGACTTGACTCGAGTCAAAACTATAAAAGTGAGATTGACTTGTGACTCGGAGCTTTATGACTTGGTTACAACCCTGCCTATTTCCACTGGTTTTGGTCAGGTCGCTTGCACCGAGTTTCGATGTAATACTTCCGGTCATGTTTGCAGAGTGGAAGGCGATTTTGGGTGTGGCATTTTGACTTGTACTGATATATATTTCCTCATTGCGTTATTTTCATGCTTCGTACCGGTAAAAAAAATGCAATTCTTTGCGGTCTCGCCAGACTTTCGGAGAAAACGGGAAAGTACCAAGTTTGACAGCTCTGCCGGAGCTGACAGCGAAATGCCGTCTCATAGGTTTCAAATCTAAAGGAACATAAAAATGTATGCATGACCGATTGAATAGCGAGGGAAGAAAAGGAACAATCAGGCACCCTGTAAATATTAAACAGCTGGATTATACAACGCAACATCTCATGCCCTAATATTTATTTAAAAAAATAGCTTTGGTTAAATTGTTTTGTTAAAATTAAGTGCAGCGCTCTATCAACTTTAGTGCAACAAAACTTGCCTTACTTATCATTTTATGTGGCGCACAAGGCTGCGAAACGACAGCAGGGGCCACTTCAACTTCACTACTCGATCGTTACAATAGAGAGATATATATGATATTATTTTTCGCCCGCACCTCGAGATGCTTTGACGACGGAGATGCGATACGACTGTACAAGATCTATCAGTATCAGTTTATTAATATTTTCATCATTGCAAAACACCACAAAACTGCAATACAATGAAACGATAGGGAGGTGTCGAAACGACTTGGCGAGATGGTCCTTGCGATCAGACACCCGTCTGGGCCTAGACGATATAAAGAGGAGGCATGCACACCGAATGAAAGTAAAAGAAAATAAGCTAATATAAAATGACAAGCGACAAAATCAGGTGACGAAAGGCGAGATCGATTTGTCAGTCGTGGTCCAGTTAATGGTGAGGGCTGACCAGGGATATCTTGAAACTTTCAAGATATCCCTGGGGCTGACTAATATTTATTCTGTTGACATTGCTTGTATTATCGACTTCCACCGGCTATCCGACAGTCGACGAGCATCCCTTGTCCACATTCAAGGCGAAATACAAGCAATTTCTACTAAATGAATACCAGTCCGTCCTCAAGATTGTCGGGTCAAGACCTAACTTATCAATCTCACCTTCCGTGACATGCCACCTCATTTTTGTCGCTTGTTTTTTCTATATTATCTTCTTTCGCTTTTCATTCAGTGTGCACGCCTCTTCTTTACGTCGTCTAGGCCCAGGTGGGTGTCTGATCTCAAAGACACACATCACAAGTAACGAAGTATATATAGTTACACTTGACTGGGGTTGCCTACTTAGCTAGCTTAGGCATTAACTAGAGATGTATTACTTGCTCGATTTGTATATACTTTTACTGTCATAGTTCTGATGCTGAAGTACTTGCTGACCTTTGTACCAGAGTTGTAACCAACTCACAAGGCACCGAGTCACAAGTCAATCTCACTTTTATAGTTTTGACTCGAGTCAAGTCGAGTCATTTTCAATTCACCGCCGAGTCAAGTCCGAGTCCAAGCCAGCAAACAGAGGTTCGAGTCCGAGTCACGGTATTATGACTCAAGTCAAGTCCAAAAGTCATTGTGTTGACTACTCATTGTCCTTTTAAAGTCTTGTTAAACCCACTTTTAGCAACTCTGTTTGGTGATATCGAATGGTTCGCATTTATAATAATATACTCATTTTCCACACTTTGAGCAGTTTCTGGTCGGATTTTCAAGTAGGCCTACCAGCACCAACAGACGAAATCGCAATAGCGTGGTTACTATACTATTCTTCGAAGTTACAATGAAATGTCGATCTTGGCCGTCTGAGTCTCGAGTCATATGACTTGGTTCAAGTCATGCGCAATGACTCGAGTCAAAGTCGAGTCAATACACAGATTGACTCGAGTCGAGTCATTCCGTATTTTGAGAAAATGACTCGAGTCAAGTTGAGTCATCAGAAAATCGTGACTCGAGTCATTACAACCCTGCTTTGTACACTAATTTTATTCAAGTGAAAATCCGTTTTTGGCTACGTTCGAATCACATAATGAATGGAAGCAATCAGCAGACGACCCTGAAGAGGTAGGTTATATAGGCTATATCAGGGGCGTCAAACTCAACTTGAGTCCGGGCCGAATTCAAAACTTCCGGTCGCTCGCGGTTCGGACCATTCAAATTATACCAAATGTTACCTCGAAATCCATGATCTTTTCTTTCCCTCTACTACTTTATTATCGAGCATTATATTATATTGCGGATCAATGGGGGTTTTTATAGCATCGTCGTTATTCGCAAACAGGGGAATTGTAAATTATGATTATTTACGGGCTGAATACCGTTATAAATCACTAAAACGGCGATATAAGTTGGCATAATTCAATACTCCCTACAGTCGTATGCAATTGTGAGGAACACAAGAGATATTGCATATGACCTAAATCGCGGACGCTGGAATTTTGTTCATTAGGCTATCATGAAATCGCGATACGGGTTTCTCCGGAGGCCCGGAAATTTCGAGTCATAAGTGATTCAGTAACGCGATTACGGATATTTGAATTAAATTTCTGTGTATCTATCACATTCTTCATGAACCTGCATATAACGGTTTTGCACCGGAGTTTTCGCTTTTGGGAATAACTACTTCTCGATAATTTTGTCATAAAACTCGGAATTCAGTGCAGAATTAGGTGTCAATGTGCTGACTTGCACCTTACGGTGAGTTGAGTTCAACTAGAGTACCACTGTCGGGTGGTTATGATGTGGCCCATGAAAAGGATCGACATTTGCGGTCTTGGGGAATTGTTTGATGGAAATATTTCCTACTAAAAACTCAACATTTGCTATAAATGTGCTGGATAATACAGGCATTTTTAAATCTACCCAGAATGGCTTGGCGAGCCGGATGAAATCGTCTGGGGGGTCGTATGTTTGACATATATGTTCAAGGTGTCTCATGCTCAAAAGTGGCTAGAGTCACTTTCCAGTTGGCCGCAAGAGGGCAACACAATGTCAGCGGGGTTCTTGCCTCTCGCTATGATCTTCGAAGGTGAATAATAATTGAATATGCAAATGCATCGAAGGGGAGTATGCATTGGAGCCAACCGTGTAGACTGAAATCACGAAACATGTGTTGTGTATCAGTGTCGCCGTGAATAACCTCCATGGCCCAGTCAGAAAATCGCGTGTAGCAATGTCAATTTGCTAGGTAGACCTATATCTGATCTTCCTGGTAGGTCTATCTCGAATTCTCTATATGTGATCAATGACGAGCCTATTCTTTTAGACCTTCCATAAATAAGACAAAAAATCAGCAGGGACATAACCCCCTCATCGCTTTATTCTGGGAGCAGGTGTTCCGGTATCCTGCTTTTGTTGTAGGCCTACATGCGCGTTAGTCAGCATGAGTGGGAAAGTGAAAATGAGAACGTGCATTTCAACACAAAACGCAGTTGACCAGCGAGGCAGGTCTCGGATAAGTCACAGATATAGGTTAATTTCATGTTTGAAACGCATTCCGGAATTGAAAAGATGAATGTCAGCATTCGGCGTGCATTATTCTGAAATTAAAATTTGCATGATACACGTGATTCTATAAACCAGTGGTTCTCAACCTTTTTGTCTTCGCGGACCCCTTTTGTACCGTGACGAACCCCGCGGACCCCCTACAGTTTTAGTTCAAATTTAACTCAATTATCGTGCAACCGTCATCTGTCTTGTGCGAATATAAACTCTAGGCTAGTGATAAACAGCAACAAAATTACCGTTCTTGAAACCAATATCATATACCACATGTAGAAATATGGATGTACTTTCATTATTTCGAAGGGACTTCTGCAGCTGTATTTCTTATTTCTTGAAATATGCGGTCGTGTATTGAAAAATCACGCGCTCGCTTTGTTATGAACGAGTGCCAAAAATCCATTTCCACAAAGGTAGCTGGTGCGAATGTAATATTAATGCCTGTCGATTCCGACGACACCTCTGAGCACGATCGCAACATATATGGCACCAAAATGGAGAAACAGATTTTTCAATGAAGTTATCACTTCCAGACTAGTCATTTTTATATACCAGCTCATCTTCAAGATATTCTGGAATGGAATAGTGGTTATGTATACTACAGGAGCAAATGGATTCCGTGATGACGTTTTAATCCGTTTTTTTAGACGGACTAGAAAAAAAATATTTTAACAAACCTCAACAAGACATAAACAGCAATATGTTTGTATCGGTAGGCTATTGGCAACTTGGAAATTAAAATGAGTTTACACCTGGGGTGTCAAACATACGGCCCTCCAGACAATTTTATCCGGCCCGCGAAGCCATTCCGAGTAGATTGAAAAATGCTTGTATTATCCAGCACATTTGTCACAAATGTTGATTTGTCTGGTCTGGAAGAATATACTTCCGTTAAATTTTCCCCCAAGACAGCAAATGTCGAGTCTGTTCGTAGGCCACATTATAATCACCATGAGGCTAATGGTGTTTTGGTTTCGCACTTGTTACCACTATAGGAATAAATCAGTTACATTGACACCCGTTTTCAAAAAGACAAAAATGAGCACACTGAGTTATAATATTATTTATTGTTTCGGAGATTTTTTTTTTTGAGTTTTATGGAATAATGTGTCAAAAAGTTGTTATTCACGCAAGCGAAAACGACAATGCCGGACCGTTATATATGAAGTTTACATGTATAATATATGGTGTCCGGTCAATACCGAGAATGCTATTAGCGAGAATGCTATTACCGAGAAGGACAATTCCGAGAATGGACATTACCGAGAATGGACAATACCGAGAATGGACATTCCCGAGAATGGACACCACCGAGAATGGACATTACCGAGAATGCAGTATATGCAATGCAGGCATGATATGCATATGAACAGGTCATGTGTGTGCATCACGGCGTTACCCCATTACGTATCGATTCTCAGGTATAAATTTCTCGACAGTTTCCGTTACATTAGGCTAGATTCTTGGCATTGGCCATTCTCGGTAATGTCCATTCTCGGTGGTGTCCATTCTCGGGAATGTCCATGTCGATCTGACAAAATACATATTAATGTGTTTCTTCGAAATTGAATCTAGATAGTTGTGTTTTAGTTAACTGGCTGAGGTTATAATCGGTCGTCTGTTCTAGTTAGTTTCTAAAATGAGTATATAGTTCTAGTTATCGTTGCGACTTTTGAAAAGTGAGTAGTGCTAGTTCTAGAGTTTCGCATTTGGAACATTCAGCAGTATTTACAATTCTGCCTACCGTGACACTCAATCCTTTGGTATATACACACAGCCCATATAACCATGAAATCGCTTTATGAGTCAACCCATTTTACTGGTCGCCAAACCGGTCACTGTCGTGTCAGTTTTGATTAACGAATCGCCGTATGCAAACTGCTCGATGCCCGACCAGAAGTAAATTCCCCGGCTGGATAAACTCGTTCCACTCCGTCTAACTATTTTCCGCTGCAAATGCGTCACAGTCGCCTGAAATCACAATCCCGGTGGCTGGGGTAAAGTCGAACTCGTACCATAAAGTATGCTTACATGGAGGAGCTTGCGGATTGGGTTTGGTATTTGGACTGGAAGACGATCTGACGTATTGATCCCACCTCCCGCCACGATCGCACATTGATTTTCATCGATGTTCATTTTTTCTTCAATTACATTTCAATCAGTGTAGGCTTGTAGGCTACATGCCTCTTCTTTACATTACCTAGGCCCAGGGGGTGTCTGATTTAGAAAAAAACTACTCCAATCTGTTTCAACACCGTCCTATCTAATCACTGTTTCGCAATCTTGTGGTATAGATCTGATGACATTATAAATAAAACAATACCGATGATTATGTTGTAGAATACATGGAGAAGATATACACTATACACGTATCCATTGAAAAGGAATCAAATGTTGAATTGATGGAAACGCACTCGTGTCAGAAATATTAACTCAATTCTAACCCGTAGAAGCGGAATTATTGGAGTTTTTCTTTGATAATTATGGGATAATCCTTGATCGGTGGATTATCCAAGAATTATCATCAAAAAACTCAATAACTCCGCTTCTACGAGTTGGAATTGAGTCAAATTTGTTTTGCATCGTGCAATAATTTCATGGGGTTGGCAGAAAGATTTGAAAAAATTTTTCTTTCGCATTTTTAGGTAAATTCAAAATTTTCAAACTCTACGAAATCCGTGATTACCGGATGGAATGAATTCAAATTTGGTGTGCGTCGTTGATCAAGGTATAAGCTATAAGCTAACGATTTAATCAATTAGCCAGCAAGATTTCGGAAATAAAGTTATTTTTCAACAGCCGTAATGTACACTGAGCTTGGGTCGTTTCGCACTATACAGTTCTTTTGTAGCATTTTCAGTAAAACACAAGATTACAGTATTCGAATTAAAATGAGAGTAGAGTAACATATCACAAAATATATAAGAATTAGATTACTGCTGATATCTTTAGCTCTAATTCGTCTACTAAAATTACCTAGCTGTCCAAGCCTGCATATAATCAGGATCGGTACTGTTTTCAGACACTTCAACCCACTACATGTCATAAGCCAGGCTCTATATCAGGGGTGGGCAAACTTTTGAGCTCGCGGGCCGCATTCAACATCTGAATTCATTCGCGGGCCGCACTATATAAAATTAAGATTATTAACCAAAACGCAATATTGGT
The DNA here is from genome assembly GCF_051294905.1 of Botryllus schlosseri. Taxonomy (NCBI): domain Eukaryota; kingdom Metazoa; phylum Chordata; class Ascidiacea; order Stolidobranchia; family Styelidae; genus Botryllus; species Botryllus schlosseri. The sequence continues at coordinate 25,336,849 of NC_137242.1, read as the reverse complement.
AGCCTATTTGATTATATAGTGAGGACATGTAGATGCTTATTTAAAACAAACCAAGCATTTCGTTGATGATATCGTACATGCGCCAGAAACAGTGGCGAGATTTCATAGGCTGGTCGACCTCAACAACCAATTTGTCAAAACTATAGGGATGGAAGTCGGTGGTACCGATTCTTAAAATAGGATTAAATTTAAATCTGTCAGCAGCGATCGGTTCATAGATTTGTTAATTCCACTTTGGGTTCAGTTCCTGGATACACAATGCTGACCGCATCATAACCATGTTAGCTTCAAACACGCTTCAACTGTGTGTGGATAAAATATAAATACCCTAATTCTACGCATACAGAGAACGAATCTACCTAAGACAAGCGCGAATCGCTTTTTATAAGAACATCACTGAAAAAATTGTAACTGGAGTGGCCTATCTGAAATCACACTCGTGACCCGAATTACGTCAATCTCGTTTAGGATTTTTGTGATTTTCAGCAGTTTGAACCTTTCAAACTGCGTGAGCTTTATTATCGGACTGTCAGACATTAAACATAAAAAATTATCTAGGAAATATTTACCTTAGAACAGCGTTTTTCAAACTTTGCAAGAGACCAAACTTTGCCCCCTTACGACGGTGAAATATTACGTGCCCCCTTTATCGTCATATCACAAAACGCACCCAGGATGCTAGCAAACCTAACGGGTAGTTTGATGGCATGGAAGGCCACGACTGTGGATGAGAGATTTTTAATTATGAAATTGAGACTAAATACAGAACAACAACTGTGTATTGGATGTAAATCGCGCGGAGCGCTAAAAAATTTTTCAGTTGATCTCAGCTTCGCGACCTTCTTAAGATGCATTCACCCCCTCAAGGTGGGCGCGCCCACCAGTTTGAGAACCACTTCCTTAAAAATATCATGGTGAAATATACTATACAGTTTAATCAAGTCCCTGCATTAATTCGATTTTTAGTATGCATTTCATCAATATTTAAAAAAAGTTTCTTTAGACTCTCGCGGGCCGCTCAGAACGGTGTGGCGGGCCGCAGTTTGCCCACCCCTGCTATACAGTTTAATCAAGTCCCTGCATTAATTCGATTTTTAGTATGCATTTCATCAATATTTAAAAAAAAGTTTCTTTAGACTCTCGCGGGCCGCTCAGAACGGTGTGGCGGGCCGCATGCGGCCCGCGGGCCGTAGTTTGCCCACCCCTGCTCTATATATATATAAAAAAGAATGACTCTACAGTCTACAGGCATTTCAACAGGGATGTAAAATCGTAAATATACAACTCACTATTCAATGACACACACGTGCGTGCGTCGTCTCGTCTTTATCAGCAGTCTATCTACACAAGCTTAATGGCTATTCCGGAAGTGACTATTTCAGACAGAGTCGGAAACACCGACAATAATACACACCACAATTGTTACGTGATAATTCGAAAACGAGTGACAAATGCCAATCGCGGCACCTCAAACGTGCTACCCACGCATGCTCTATCTTCATCAACTGTTTTTGATCTCCACTTGGAAAGATAATAAAAATTCAACTCCAGCTCCAAATTAGATTAGAATTAGCTACACAGCTTTTTTCAAATTAGGTAGATATTAGAATGCTATCTTCTCAATTCTTTTCCAAATTAGATGAGTATTAGAATTACAGAATTCGACAAAAATTAAGTTCAGTTCACATCAAATATGAGCTCGTTCTCATAAGCACGAGAATGGCAAATGCATTGTACACGCTTCGAGCTAAACAGTGCTCCAGTAACATTTTCAGCAATTATACTACTACCAGTATACAGCCCTAGGTTGTCTCCATCCCCTTGACAAATCCAATCAACACACACACTTGTCACGTTTCCTGTTGGGATTTACTACTTCGAAACAAGGCATGCGTAGCTTCAAACAAAAAAGAATTATTTTGGTAAGTATGATTTCAAATTCGAATGCAATCACAACGATCGGATTTACCATACAAGCTCACAGATGGTGACTATACGATCTCAAATACCGGTCAAGGTACGCACCAGGCATAAACGTAAAAGGATTGTAAGGTGGGATTTTCTGCACTCGGAAGGTACAGCACGGGAAGGCCTGCGATAAGAGCGCTTGGTAGAGGTATTGAAATATCGCTTGTGAGGGTATGGCAAGTTCTTCTTTTAAAAAAGATTATCAAAGCAACAGTGACAAAAAGACGAGTTGAATTGCAATATAAGCTATATCGATGGGGTTGAGGTAGCCCAGTTTTCAAGTCTTGGTAAACAATGCTTAAATTCAAATAAATAATAAGCATACTGCAGCAAAGGAAAGGCACAAAGACACACACAATGAGGTATAGTTGAAAAAACTAGACTCGAAACAGATTAAAACAAGCAACACGCTCTGGTCCTGAATAGTGAATACCAATTCATCACTGGCAGACAACACAATCGTTTCAAAACTTGAAAGTTAAAAAGGAAAATAGGTTAGTGTTTATTAAGACTTAGCACCTGAGATTTCTCAAAGTATATGTACAGTAAATGCTTCTATCCTTCGAGCCTTCTGGCTCACATCTGGCTCGCCGGCACTGGTGAATCCACCGCATGAGCTGGCTGGAACATTGTGTTTTCTGGTTGCTGATTTGCTGCTGAGAACGTGGCCAAATGCTGTTGTGCATTGGGATGCTGCAGTAGAACACTGGCGCCTGATATTGACCCGTCTCGTCTTGACATATTATTTTCCGCATAGCCCAACTCTGCTGAATTTTCATCAATAGAATTCATGTTGATATCGCTAAAATCCTTACGTCGAGTAGGCTGAGCCCCCTTTCTTTTACTTTTCTTGTTAGCAGATGAAACATCGTTTTGGATGTCTGCACTGTAACTCAACAAAGCTGGCGGTGTCCTTGTAGTCTTAACTGATGCTTGATCTTCACTATCTTGACATTCTCTTGGCATCTGCGTGTTTCTATCAGAAATCAAGCTAGCCAGACCCAAACCGGGGATTTGACACGAAAGAGCTCTGGCTAGCACGGCTGTTTGGTGTGCAGCAAATGGATTTGTATTTCCGTTGCTAAGAGACGAATATAGCGGCGGAGGGTTGCCAGATTCTTTTTGCGTCGCCACGCCAAACGGATTGCTGCCAGAATTTTCGCCCTGCAGAGAAGACATATCGTAGTGACTTTCTGGAAATACGGTACGCTTCGATGGTGCTTGAGGTAAATGAGTAATTACAGTCGCTGATTTCTGACGGATTCTAGCTGCACGACTACGTCCTGACTGTAGTAGCAGGTCATCGTCATTCTCGTGACTTTGTGCGAAGAGATCTTCAAGTGTGAATTGCCTCTGATCTGGGGTAATCTTATCGCTGACATCATGAATATCGTCTTCTTCGGTTTCTTCTAGTAAAATAGACTCCATGACAGCAGCCGGATCGTCGCATAGCATGGACAGTCGCGGCTGCTCTGCGTTTTTCAGTAGGTGTCGGGGCACGGATACTTTGAGAGCGCCGGTTCTGAGGTTGAATACTTCGGTGAGGTCTTTGCGGTAACGGTAACCGGAATCTTGAGCATATCGGGAAACCAGCGTGTTTTGTCTGAGCAGAAGCTCGTGAGGTATTGAGTTCAAGTTGACGGTCCAGAAGTTTCCCTTCGCGGTCGGGCGGTACGGGTTTTTTAAAACCTGCAAAGCACCGAAACAATCCTATTTAGTGCACGAAGCAGACTTGGAGAACTACATAATGTTCAAATTTTCAAAATTAGATTAGGATTAGAAATATAGCTGTACATTTTGTTTTCCAAATTAGACTGTAGACTGCAATTAGAATTATGACTACACAGTTTTTCCAAATCAGATTACTGAATTAGCGAAAACTTAGAAATCGAATCAAGTTCATCATCATAAAGCAAAATATTGTAAAATATCTATACAGCAATTTTGGTTCGTTTCAAACTATACAGCTCACATGTAGCATTTTGAGGAAACCAAAAATTAGAGTATTATTAAAATTAGAGCAAAGAAACATTTCATTAATTTGATTAGAAATAGGTTACCGTCATTTCGCTCTAATTAGTCCAGAGGTCACCAATCTTTTTGCAACCAAGAGCTACTTCTTGGGTACTGATTGAAGCGACGGGCTACCATTTACTCCCACCTTTTACCCGTACCAGACAAAATTTCTGCTTTGATATTCTTATTTCATATCGCACTGGGCAGAAATCACGTTACGGAATACTTCTAAGAGGGTCTTTCAAATCAAAACATCTCATTTCAACTAGCTAGCCATTAAGATTTTTTAAATAAATCATGAATTAATTCGCCCCATGTTTGTATAAATTATACCCCAACGGTCAACTCAAATTTTAAAAGAAATCATGTCACACCTTAGATTGGACATCATGTTATCTGTTTCTATATCAGTCAGTGGGAAGCCTGGCATTGCATGCTAATCAACTAGTGCACAGTACTCTAGTATGTAACTTTACACTGCAACTCTGAGTGAGTGTTCCAGATGTGCATTAGTGAGGCGTGTTCTGTGTTTGTTTTTGATGAAGTTCATGTCCGAAAAGGCTGATTCACAACGATAAGTTGAACCAAACACGCTTACAACCTTCATAGCTGCTGCGCAGTGCGCATACACCACTGTACTTCTCCGTTTCAACAAGGCACCAAAAGTTTGCTGCAGCCTGGTGGGCTTTGAGTTGGAGATCAGTATCCAGACAAGACAGATTTCATTATACAGGACAACAGTAACGATTACAGAAATATAGAAACATGGTACTAAACTGCGTTGATTGTAAGAAACAAGCTGTGTCAAAAGATGCCATACGTAATGGGCATACAGATAATGAAAATCTGTTAGTAATTCATGGCTATCTGCTACCGAATAGTAATGTTGTGTACTACATTGGCATTGTCCTTGGCGTCCAGTTACCATAACGGACCCCCTGCCGCCATTTCAAGAAGACCGTGGATGGCATTCCGTTATGTCGCCTGTATAGTCAGTGCGCCGTATCCTACGTTTTCGATATCTTGTTATTCTATTACATGTTGGTATATAACTAATTGTTAATGTGATTTAAAAAAGAATAGCTAAATCAATCAATCAATCTATATAATGGTAATAATCTGAAGAATATTTGTAAATGCTGCTATTCGATCTATTTTCAGAACAGGCTCGCGGGCTACTCATCTAAACCCCTAAATTATAGTCTAATTAGGCAACTAGAATTGTCTAGTTGTCTAAGTCAGGCATGCACGATAGTAGAAAATATTGGAATGCGCTTACCTTCACGAAACATTCGTTTTGTGACAAATTGTGCCTTACTGAATCCCGCCAGCCTTGATAAGTCCCGTTGAAAAATGGGAACATTTCGGAAATCCTCTTCAAAATTTGCGACAGCCTCAGCTTCTTGTCTCGCGATGACAATATCGCCAGAGTGATCAGTGAGACGTAAGAATACGGTGGCTTTGCGTATCGACGATAGCGCTTTCCTGGCTGAGAATTATCGGAATTTGGCGACGAACGCGATGCCTTAATTGAGGGAGATCCTGCTGTCCTGTTGGCGCCGTGTGGTTGTGGGTAACATGGGCTCTTACGCGCGTTGACTTGTGCGTACTGCGGATGATCCGCGTTTTCAGGAGTACTATACCGTGGGCGATAGTTGCTGAACATTTGTTGTGGTTCGTCCTGAAATGAGGGGTTACGCAATGATACTAAATTTACGAGCCCCCGATTATGCATACATACCAGTTTTCGCTTTTTTGGCTCAATTTGTGGTGCATCTTGTTTTGCTTGTGCGTCGTGCATTAGCACCGAACGACCAAGTGCGATCTGTTGCATTTTCTGTACAGACATCGCAGCCAGAAGCCAGTTTTGCAGCTGCAGTTGAGCGGCTATTGGATTGCCGGAGTCTGCTGCGGAAATAGTAGTGTGCGCTTGACTGGACGACGCAGGGTACGAGTTAGCGAAGTTTGGCATGGGCGCTAAGCCGCTGTAGTTTGTAACGTTGGATGGTGATTGTGACTTACGCTTCTTCGCGGACGAATTCTTGTTCGACAGAAGTGTAGGAAAATTGCTTCTGATGCTAGCGATCGAGTTTGCGTCGTATCGACGCTTTGTGATTGATGATGAGTTCATGGGAGGCGACGATCGTCTTTTCACTGCGCCTTTGTCATTCGCAGGTTTGGATAGATCAAGAGGTAATTCGTTGTCGACATTATTTGAAAAAGAGCCGTTAGATGATTGCGAGGTATGAGATTGTGCAGATGGAGATTGTACTCCAGTTGACCGCATAGCACCGCTAGTGTTGGAGGTATACGCAGTATTGATGGAGACTTTTCCTGGGTCGCTGCCGGTTGATAAATCCGGAGGGGGTGGTAACAAGTTTCCGAGACTTGTGGCGGCGTTAGATTGCTGTAATCTTTGCAGAGATATCATGGTGGCAAACATTTGTTGTGATAAAAGCGATAACTGCTGAAGAGAAATGTTCTGAGGTATTGAAAGATTAGGCTCAATTGCGGGCAATGTTGGTGTTGCAATATGGCTTGTCGCTGCTGGAGCGTCACGTTTTGTGTCAATGGTAACGTCATTGGTCTTGCTTGCAGTTCTGTATTCCCGATTTGATTCAGCGTTGCCTTGTCGGCCGTTCTCTGAGTTATAGTCTTGGCGCTCAGGTTCAAGTTTGACTTGTCTCTCGCCTCCTTCGAATGACAGGTTTGTGACTGTTGTTGGAGTCGTCGGAAACCGAGGTAAATTGTTCGTACTCTCTGATTTTATAATATCATTTGTTGTCGATATTGGTATCAACGGAGGAGGCGGTGGAACCGTGGGCCGGTGCGCAGGTGATATGGCTGTGGAAGGCCTGCAGCCTGAGGAAAGATCCATTGTCGGGAGTACGGCGAACATCAAGAGATTTCCTGTTGCAATTGAACGGAAGGGATGGTGGCTGCTAAACGCATTTATACAGGCAACATTGTGCGTCAGTCGAATCGCATGTTCACCAGCGTGACGTCGAACTATACAGAAGACGCTAGGGTTACACGGCAAACGTGCGTTTGAGCCAAGCTGAGAACGGAATGTGACTTGCGTTAATGCTATTATGAAAGCTTATCGTTTACAAAATGTAGTGATTTCTGTGTATTCCTAACCACATAATTATTTCTGTTGATTACGTATATAACCTTTATATAATGTGTGTATTTGTGCAGTTTGCTTGAGTTGAGGTCGTAGTACATTTGCGGTACAATTTTGTGACCACTCACGCAAACTAAACGCGATACACAAATAAACCCAATTAACATGTACGTAATCCACATGAGATTAGCAAGACACAGAAATTAACCCAGAAAATATATCTAAAAACGCGATATTTATAACTGCTGGGTACATTTTGGTGATGGCGAGATAAAACAAAAGAATCAAAAAGCTAATTTCGTAACGTGGGTAAAACTGGACTCAAATAGCAGTTCCACAGCATGTCTGATTTCAAATACTACTCCAAGTCGGTTCGATACCTTCCTATATCTTTTTCATTGTATCGTAGTCTTGTAGTGTTTTGAAATAATGAAAATATTTATGATAAACTGATACTGACCTAACGCGTATGCAAAAGCTGTAAATGTTATTTGTAAATTTACCGGCAACTCTATTGCTGTTGGACACAATACATTTGAAATTAACTTTCATCGAAATACAACAAAATATATGCAGCGAATGGGGCTGTGATCGCTAATACTTGGTTAATTGAAGCAATATTGGACATAGTGGCTCTGGCTAGTACTCAGGTGTGTTTATTCGACGATTAACTCAGAGTGCTGTACAATACGCTTATCACCACGAGAATGTTGTCGACTGTAAACCATTGGATCACTAATATGCGTATAGATAGGCATTAGGCAAAGTATATTCGAACCGGCGTTGGGATAAGCTACAACACTAACAGGCTTACACATAGAACTAAATATTATACATCAAATATCTATAATGTCGGCTTAATGACATGCAGCGATGACGCTGAATATGACAAAAAATCTTTAGAGTAAGAAATACGAAATTTGCCCTCCAGGTATGCGGATTCGGCGGAGATATTTTTCCTACAAATGTAATGGCATTTCTGCGATAATTTTGCCATACACACCTCGCATCGTGCCGCTTGATAAAGTCTGAACTCGTCTCGCGGGTCGCGCACAAAGGAACCTTTGGTTAATTTTTTTCGGTAAAATACACACTCGGTCAAGCGAGCCGGCCAATACGCCTTTTCCAATGATACGAATATACACACTCAATTGAACAACGCAAATAGTTTGCCGTGCGGTATCCTACAGCTGAACTGTACATTCCGCTAGCATTTATTGGCACAATCGTGCTTCATACAACCTCGCAATGCTACTTATTCTTCGATTAGATATTTCCTCGATTGCTACGCTGCGCCCAAGATACAAAATCATTTACGCGAATCGTATCCAGTCGACAACACCGTTGGTACGACTTGTGTATTCCGACTGGTAAGTAATGTATTACTTATTGACCACGCGTTGCGAAACGCACTCGTATTACCTTTTAGTTATCTCTTTTCCCACACTGTTCACGCCTTATAAAACTACCGGCGAAGCGCTGCTGATTATTGCTCTATGTAAAGAAACTAGTCTATTATGCGGCTTTTGTAAAACAAATGGCAGACTGAAATCACTTCGTAACTAATCTAGCTCTTGAGAGGCCGTTACTGGCCGTTCGATACAATGCGGCTTGTCATCTGATATGGCTAGTCTCTTGTGTTATTGGATTCGCGTGACAATACACGGGCCGACCGTTGAAATGGCGATTCCGATAAGCACCCGTCCGTCCACTTACTGCCGTCCGAACTATCCACGTCGGAAACCACGAACACCCTAAAATCGCCTGCACATTCCCTTTTTCTACTCATTTCCACACAAGCCTTGAATTCGCTACTTCTCTCGAAAATGATCGCTCCATCGATGGCGCGCGACCATATCTTTCATTATCAATGACCAAAGGTAAGCGAACGATGCTCAGTGCCACACTAAACATAATATCTAGAGAGCGATCCGATAGGTGTGCCCCAGGGAAAAAAGTAGCCCGGTGAATCTACTACATTAAATTGGACCGCAGAAATGCCAATGAATAAGCGATAGCTGCAAAACCTGCTGGCAATAATCGTCCTGAGAAACCTTCCGTATTCTGCATGTAAAATGCTAATTCGATGCTGTTACATAAAACGCCTTCTCTCAACTTTGACATTTGTCATTGGAATACCTTGGCCCAACTCTCCTAAAGCTCAATTAGAATCTATGTCTGTACGCAATGTATAAATGCTAACTCAACTTTCGCTGAAGCATATCTAAACCGTAATTCCCTCGGAGATTTGAAGTTAGACTAGTGTTTGTTGCTTTCTAAAGGCTACTTCTAACTCCGCGAACATGCTAACAGCTCAATAGTTCAAGAAAATAAATGAGAACTGAACCCGGATCTGTTGAAGTTTGTTTATGATTATGAAGCATAATGTCGTGTTTCGCGCGTTGGATATCCGCGGTCCCTGCTCCACAAACCATCGACGGTTGAATTATCTCATAATTTACGATTGTAGCTTTGATTGCGACGCAACATTGTACAGAACGAGTACTGAGCCCTTGCTAGAAGATATACGACAGCCGCGTTTCTTCTAAACGCGCTATGAGATAAACATGTGGTCATTAGGCTTGCCTGCTTTCTGATATATCTGATTTCGTGTTTTATCCTGCTCTGTAGTACACTTTGAAGTGTGTGAAAACTGCCGCTGCGTAAATTTTGTGTACGAAAAACATTGGGAGAGGGGTGACTCTAGTTTTCCGGTGACCTAACGCGTATTGCGAGATTACAAAATATAATGTAATCCAAGAGGCAATATCCACTCGAGTGCTGCTCGGCCAACGGGGTTTATTCGCATTACGTATTACACCAGCGTTTGACGCAGAGAAAATTGTTCTAGAAAACCAGGCGCATAAAATCCATCCTCACTTTGCTTGTTATTGAAAACCTGCGCTACACGCGAATTACACAATACAATTCGGTTTCGGAAGAAAAAAACAAAATTGGCGATTTATATGTAGGTGTCCTTTCGAAATAGCAATATGTAAATTTGTTAATCACAAACATCGGATATCTGGTGAGGCTCAAGGCTAAATAGTATTTAATCTCGATGCAAAGTTATGTCTTTGAAATTTCATCATGTTTTCGGCGAAACAGTGTATTGAATACGAGAAGGCGAGCGCTAAATGCCAGCTATCATCACGCATCAAACACTCATCAAATTTTCCAGTGAATCACGATGTTTTAAATTTCGCGAGAATAAAGAACCTTGTGACTTATCGTGGTATGATTTGTATTTTGCGGTATCGCTGGCCGCAGGCTATTGCGGAAAGGTAGAGTTTTACAGAAAACAGTTTCATCGATTCAAAGTATACAGAAGTGGTTGATATGTACTATTTATTGAAAGTACTCGAGCATTTTTGCCGGGAAATGAAGTCAGTTTGTGTGTGTATAAAATAGTTCTGTCCATGTCGAAAACTGGCCCGGGGTCATTTAGAGTACATTATAGTCCATAACTTGAAATTATATGGTATGCCCGTAGCGAGATGTATTAATCAGTACAAAACTTACATATATTCCTGGGAAACCACAATTTTAGTGTGCCAAATGGGCCAGAATTCTCATTTGCGCTCATGTGGAACGTTTGCTGAGACCGTGAAATGAGTACACGCTCACAGCATCTCATTGAAGGCGGCAAAATCGCGTTTCGTGCATTTGCAAAACATGCTTATTTTCGACATTAGCAGGTTCGCTCGTAATTACCGAAAATGCTCAAATAACAAATCTCGTTGGCCGATAACAATTACAAGTTTCATAAGTGCCGAATATTGGTCAAAAACGATGTATTTTCGAATTTCTAGCCTTGGGCTATCGTTGGCCGCTTGTGCCACTGGTGGAAAAACAATAATTTCTACAACACCCGATAACCTTTGTGTTCCACTGAAAGTTACCACATGATATGCATTTGCTTTTTGCCTTCTGGGTACTGCGTTGTATTTTACTCGTGCAGGATCGAATACCGCGCGGATCTAAATTACATTGCGTTGTGGAGAAATAGTCCATCTTTCGAAATGACTTTACACAATGACTCACCTAACAAATCACGGTCCCTCTTACAAGAGATACAGATATTTGATGCATTTTTTGAAACAAGCACTATCTTACCTATGCGTATTGCGCTCTACTAATGCATCAGCGAATTCCTTTCCTTTAGTTTGTCAGACAAACTGTCCCAAGATGGCAATGATGGAGTGTCCGTCAAGACAAGAACGGCACTATATTGCTTCACTTGTTTCACGCAAAAACACGGCAAGCGTAACACACACCAGTTTGGTAAATGGAATGTGGAATTTTCGCATTGACTAAACTAACCCGGGTGTTATGCCTCGTTGGTTATCGCTGGACACGATTCGCAAACGCGATGATGTAATATACGCGATATTACCAATTCCAAAAGGGTTGCAAATCGTAGTTTTTTACGTGCATTAGTAGGCAAGCAGCGGAGATTGTTGTCTCTATAATCTTTTTACTACGGCGAATGTTTATTTTACATCTCATACAATTATTCTGATTCTCTTTTGAATTGGAAATAGCGACTGTAATTCTTGCCACCTCTTTTTGTCCCTTGTGCTTATTAATTATCTTCTTTCAATTTTCAATCATTGTGCAACTGCTGTGCATGCCTCCTCTTTATATCGCCTAGGCCCAGGTGAGTGTCTGATTTTCAAAGACTACTCCAAGTCTTTTCGATACATTTCAATCTATTCATTGTATCGCAGTCTTGTGGTGTCATAAAATGATGAAATTGTTAATAACTTGATACTGATGCTTCGCGGAAGAATATTACTATCAACCTTAAGAGATTTTTGGAGGTACAGAACTTCATTATACAATTGAATGGTATATTCATATTGAAAATCGTTGAGTAGTAGAGAATCGGAAAGAACATTGTATATTAACTATCGTATCACAAATATGACGTCACCATGCAGCATGAAATTACCCCTGACGAGTGTCAGCCGAAAATAGTTGGGCTCATTTCAATGTTAATGTATTATTCAATTATTACCAACTTACTTAGCCCCGGCTTTTCTTTGCACATATAGTCAATTGGCATAGAGCTGAGCTGAGTATGATTTTCGCCTTTGTATCACTACATCGCTACATCCAGCATCTCCCCCATGACGATGCATGTTCTATAAATAACTTTGCCTTTTGGGTATATATATTCCTTGTACCGCGCAGTGTATTCGATTCATATGCTTCGCTGCCCCTGACATGACTAACACAATATATAAGTAACCACGCCCAGGTACATGCCCACATGTCAAACGAGAGATAGATATCCAATTCTGAATTTTGGACAGCCTGAAATCATAGCGCTATTATAGGCGCCAGATGCGGAGTACAAAAGATAAATTGGTTTCTGGAGGGAGCTGAGGCACTGCACTGTTAGCAAAAAATGTGTGTATTCACACTCACGTACCACCCGTGATAAACGGGTGTGAATATACACCCGTAGTACACGAAACTATAGTTCAGTTCGGTTTATTAGCAATTTTATCGGTTCAATCCACGACAAAAATGCGATACAATGAAAACATAGGAAGGTATCGAAAAGACTTGGAGCAGTCTTAGGAATCAGACACCCACCTTGGCCTAGGCCAGTGGTTCCCAACCGGGGGGGAATTTAGACATTTTTAGGGGGGAATCTGGCTTTGGCGTTGTTTTGGAAGATGGACTTGGCTCACCAAGTTTTTCGATTTTTATGGTAGAACTGTAGTATGAATGTATGAAAGTAGTTCAGAATTTACAATGGTATGTTTCCTTGGCGGTGTATATTTAAATGGCTTCCGTATAGATATTACACTCCTGATAAAGTAAGGCTCGCGAGACGATTTCGTTGGGCCCGCGACAGCCTCTCGGCCAAATTGCTACTAAGCAGTAAAAAGTCAAGAAAAATTCTGCACAAGGCCGCTGGTCCAATTGTTTACCTTTTTAAGCCAACATGTGAGCTTACGTGAAAAACAAACCCTATTCATCGATTCAACTCAAGGCCATTCCAAGCGGACTCGCTGATTAGTTTTTCGTCAGCGGCTACCCGACCCGTAAAATACAAGTAAAATTTAGCTGTACTTTGCCAAAGTGTAGTGCGGCCCGTATTCGACATAGTTCGGACATATCTGAATATGTTTGGCCATTAAGTGCTCAGTCAACAAATGGTTGTGCGTTAAAAATCACCTTTTTAGTCAGAGGCAACTTTTTCATGGGGGGGGGGGGGATTTTAGCTCACGTACCGGCCAAGGGAGCCACGAGACGAAAAAGGTTGGGAACCACTGGCCTAGGCGATGTAAAGAGGAGGCATGCACACTGAATGAAAAGTAAAAGAAGATAGTAGATAAAAGCAAGCGACAAAAATGGGTTGGCATGTCATGGAGGCGAGATCGATGGGTCATAGCCTGCCTCAGACTTACACAACGGTATAAACCAAGCACAACACATATAAATCAGCACAGTGTTTTTGCTATGTAGGGTCGTAGCTGTATCAAAAGGATTGACATTGCTTGGTCAGGTATTGTTAAAGTCGCAGAGACGCTCAGATTGAAATTGCAGATATGGGATATCTCGATGAATGTTGGGTCCACTACATGATTTAACTTCTAGGACAACGTCAAGCAAATATGTTATTGATACCACATTCAGATATGGGATATCTCGATGAATGTTGGGTCCACTACATGATTTAACTTCTAGGATAACGTCAAGCAAAAAAGTTATTGATACCACATTCGTGCCAGAATACCGGCATACTCTGTTGAATAAATACCAGCCAGCGCTCGGTATTACTAAGACCAGTACGGTATGATATATCGACATATCACCTTTCATCACATGCCACTGATCTTGACGCTTGTCCCTTTATGTTATCTTCTTTAATTTTAAATCAGTGTTGCACATGCCTCCTCTTTCGCCTATGCCCACTTGCCTAGGTGCTGGATGTTTGAATTCAAATACTATACTCCAAGTCGTTTCGACATCTTCCTAAATTTTTTGTTGTACTGCAAACTTGTGGAGTATTGATTTGATAAATATTGTTAATAATAAACTGAACTGAATACTTATGTACAGAATAGTGTTGTCTTACACATTTGCATGATGCATAAGGTCTGCGGTTAAACTATACAGATACACTCAAACACCCTGACAGGGAATGACCTTATACCCAGTGTTGGGATCAAACCACTACCTTCGAGTCACGAGTCATTTCGAGTCATTGCATATTTTGACTCGAGTCAAGTCAAGTCAATCGATTTTTGGAGGTGACTCGAGTCAAGTCAAGTCACTCGGTTTTTGGGGTTGACTGAGTCAAGTCGAGTCAAGTCAAGTCAAGTCACGAGTCAAGTCATAATTCAAGTCAAGTTGCTCTTTCGAAGTATGAGGCATGATTACGCCATTGCATTTTGCTAGCTGGCTGAAATATAGATCGAGTGGTGATTGATTCTGAACCGATGAGCGAATATAGAGTTAAATATACACGCAAGAAGGCCCTGTATCGCTCACATATAAGTGGCATAGCCCCCGTTTATAGTTACCAATTAAAATAGCGAATAGATAATCGAATTGATAAGATGCAAATACATTACCCATTTACAAATTGATATGATACAAATCGAGCCAGCGCCAATGGTTGAGGAATATATAAACTATATATTCGAATTCAATTTCAATAAAACAAGAGGTTTGATTAAGGTAAGAACAGAGAACAGAGATAGACATCTTGCTAATAAATCATTTTACTTAGTTTACGGCAACGTACGCTGTAAGCTTCGATCACTTCGTTTGCGAAAAATCTATTGGTGAGAGAATAATGGAGGCTCAGTAAACCGCACGATCATTGAATGATTATTCGCTGTCACGGCGTTTCACACAAGTGTTTCGCGAACAATCAGACCATATATATGCTATGCATATGCTAGATACAGTGATTTTTATCGACACCGATTACTTGATGACTTGAAATTGACTCGTGAATTTTGCTCCGAGTCACGAGTCAATCCACATTTATGATACGCCGAGTCAAGTCGAGTCAAGTCATTTTAGCAAAGTGACTCGAGTCAAGTCAAGTCATACGAAAAAGCTGACTCGAGTCATCTCAACACTGCTTATACCCAGTTATCGATTCAGTGGTACCATCGCTTACGTCACGCTTTTAAATGTCTACTGACACCTAAATTGACCTTCTATCCCCATTCTTTTTACATCTTGTGTATAATTTCACCGTAATAGGTTTATGTTGTTTGGGTATATACTACAATGGTCAATAAAATGAAGAAAAAAATGGCAGAACATCTGAGAGCCGTTTCTGGAGTGTTCGCGGTTGCTGATTACGAATATCACATTAGTTTTGCCTTATTGACTCTTGTTCACAAGATATTTCTACCCCTGAAAAAGCCCAAATTTACTGTATTTACCCTTGAATATTTCACTTGATAGGTGGAAAATCGTACTTTTTCTAATTTTATACTGCGCATAAATAAATAATTGACTATGAAGAACCCTCATGTCGTTCTCAGTCATTTGATCAACATTAACATGACCTGGTGCGAAATATTTCTCAACCGTAAAAATTGTACTTATGCACAACGGAAATACATATTCTCCTGTATCAATTTGTCATTCTACCAAGATTAAAGAGGAGTATAAAGCTGTAAAATTTGTCCTTGAAAAGCTTAACTACAATACTCGTAATGCGTCTCATTTCTTTTGACTTTTAAATGAATAATTTTCCGCTGAGTCAACAAAGTGCAAAGTGGGTATACCTATAGTATCCCTATCAAACGAGAAGCTTAAATCAGGTATCTTTGATAGATTTCAGATTCGAATACGGATGAAAGATTCCAATTTCATATTAGGAAGGAGTTCACTGCATGGAATTTATCCTAAGATGTAGTAAATAAAACTTTTCAGGTGATCACAAAGCACCCAACTACAAACAGTTGGTCCGAAAATTCGTATCTGCATATGGAAAACTTGGGACAAACATGAGTATAAAAGTTCACTTCCTGTTTAGTCATCTTCACCAGTCACCAGTCACCAGTCACCAGTGCTATCAGTTCGCGTTATGTCCTCGGAGTCATGAATTGGTAGAGGAATTAATTTTGGCGCGTTTGATAAATGTGGAATAGTGATGTTGTTTATGGCATTCATGGTGTTTGTCGACTACAATGGCATTTACGCTAGGCCGATATTCCTTAGTTTTGATTCCGTAACTGCCGACTTGTAGCATGGCCCCCCTTCTAGGCTTTTGTAAGACACCGCTTATTCCAGTGATTCTCAAACTTTTTTTAGACACGCCCCCTTTATGATGGTGAAAAATTTCGCGCCACCCTCTTATTGTCAAATTGCAACGGATAGTTTAATGACATGAAAGGTTATGACTTGTTGATGAGAGAATTCTCAAATATGAAATTAGGGCTATACATATAGCAAAAAGTATGAATTGGAGGTAAATCGCGCAGATCGCGAAAAAATTTCAATTTACCGCAGCTTCGCGCCCCGCTTCAGATGCTTTCGCGCCCCAATGTGGGCGTCCCCCCAGTTTGAGAACCACTGGCTTAAGCGGATAGGATTGCGAGGTGGTTTCACATTGCACAAACATCATTTTCACCAACATACCATACCAATTTGGCGTAATCAGGAGGGGGCGAATTAATATAAGGTGGAGTCGTTTTAAGCAGATGTAATCAACTTGACTAATAGGCACCAGCTCTTCGGCGCCAAAAATACACTTAAGGTGGATAGGTTTCAGCCAACACGAAGTGCGATCCCAGAAAGATCGCAGGTGATAGAACCTTAACCGAAGATCGCGCGGGATGGCGCTGTCCTTGCAACCTCAGTCCCGCGCTATGAATGCGAGGAGCAGAGGGAGTATATATTGCGCCCCAAAAATAAATAAAATTGAGAATCGTGCGCATTTCAGCAAATACATTTCTCTTTTATTTGGTTGTGGCACGTGTGAGCGATCTTTTAAGTGACGACAACTTTCTCTGGAGGTCACGAAATAACAGCATTCTTCAACTAAGTAAGTAATTACAAGTGGCCTGCCCGACGCTCACCCTTCAGAAACTCATCAATGGTCTTAACGTGTGGTATGAACATATAGCTCAAGATGAATAATTGCGTGCCTTCTAAATCTTTGAAGACACCGCTTTTATCAGCTCTACTGGTAAATCTTATATTGATAACGCATATGCAGGACCGTAACAGAGTCGCACCCCAAACCCCCCAATCATTAACGTGCCCTAAACTTTCGAAGAGGCCACCTCCCTTAGCTCTACTGGTAAATCTGATCACTTGGGGAACTACTAATATCATTGTCAAAACTTTATTCGCGCTTCGTACCACTATATAATACACCGCGTACACCTATATGACAATGAAGTGAGACTTTCGACTCGAGTAACCGTGACATGGGAGGTCGGGGGAACAAAGCCCCTTCCCCCAGGAGTTCAGTTGATCGCCCTATGGGTTGACCAAGACCAGGGCGTGCAAGAAACAATATTATTGACCAAATTTAACCAAAATGTTCGCACTTCGCGCGGAGGTAGGGCCTCTGATCCCCCTAACATTATGTGTGTGGGTGAACGATCACCGTAACAGCTGTGTTAATAACATAAAACTCTGCACACCAAATTTGGTTCAATTCTAACATGTATAAGGCTCCGCAGGTCCAATAAAAAAATTTAATTTATACAGGAAAATTATTAAAAAAAAAATTTCAAAATTTTCTGTCAACCTCATGAAATTGTTGAGCTGTCTTCAGAGACGATGCAATTCGGACTAGTAGAAGCGGAGTTATTTGAATTTTTTGTTGATAATTATCGGATTATCCTTGATTGGTGGATAATCCGACGATTATCAACGAAAAACTCCAATAACTCCACTTCTACTAGTCCGAATCGAGTCAAATTTTTTGTGCATCGTCTCTGAAGACCGCTCAACAATTTAATGAGGTTGACAAAAAAATTAAAAAAAAAAATATTTTTCAATTTTTCTGTATAAATTAAAAATTTCAATTGAACCCGCGGAGCCCTATACTTGTTAGAATTGAACCAAATTTGGTATGCAGAGTTTTTTTAGGGTAACCTGACAATTTAATCACTGAATGGCTGGAATCCAGAAAAAGAAGTTATTTTCGAACAGCCCTAGTGTGTAGCTTAAATAGCAATGATATTGAGCGAAGCCTGCAGCTTTTCTGAAATTCGTCTTGTCTTCGTGTTTTTGTCATATGACCTACTTTAAATAAAATTCTGAATCTCTGCGACATGGTCGGCACAAACTGAGAAGTTTACCTCTGACTCCAGTATACAAATATTTAGTGCTCTAAACCTTCTTTTAATTTCAGCTTTCGGTTTGCGTGGTTTTAGTCCACGCATCAACCAAGTTTTATGTTTTGAATTCCAAGCATCCTCTCGCGGGCCGCATTTGGCCCGCTGGCCGCACTTTGCAAAGGTCAGCCCTGAACAATGGTCTATGTGCGCCACCTTGCGGTCAAGTTCCGTTGATCACGTTGGACGATACGGAGATACGATTCTCTCCGTAATGAATACGGGACTTCAGTTTATACTATGTATTCGGAAGTTTATATAAAAAGGTAGGGCCCTCCAGTATGACTATAGATTACTAACCTACGGAGGTTAGTAGGTTAGTAATCTATAGTATGACTGCGCGGAATGATCCGGACATTGTCCGGCCCCAGATTTGCAAACTGCATCAGGTATTCCCGTTCCGAGTAGTTTCTTCTCCACAGCTATCTCGAAAAAGAAACCTAGGTCAATGCGCTTATATTATTTCAGTATTTTCCAACTTATGCAGTCAGGACATATCATACCAAGTTATGTTCTGTTGTCGAAATCCGGATCGAGATTAGCACTGCAGTATCGAATGTAAACAATCTGCAAATATTCATTTGCCGAATGCCGATGTCACCTTTCGGCGAGTGTTTACTTTGAAGTCCACTTGTTGCTGAGTGTTGACTGCGGACGCTTTGAAACACCGTAGCTTGATTTATCAGTGTCGTTGCGTTGTATTCTTGTATAGTATAGTGCTTGAGATATAGCGGGCTCGAACTTCGGGACGGTTTTTATATGACGTCATATCGGACATGACGTCATTTTCTAGAAAAGTTGACGTAGAGGCGTGGAAATAAACGTTCCGCCTGGCGCCGTGTCCCAGTGGCGGTGTTGCGGTGTTGCCAAGATCCGAGTGTTTTTGCAATGGAGCTAGCGTATTTTGACAGGACTGTTGTTCTTGTTCTTTCTTGAGAAATGCATTTAACCAAGGGTGCTATTGATGTGCTTTACATAAGTGGTCTAGACCTGGAGGATATGATATCGTGCATGTAACTGAGCAATCAATCAATCAATCAATCAGGTTTATTAATATTTTCATCGTTTCAAAACATCACAAGACTGCGATACAATGAAAAGATAGGAAGGTGTCGAAACAACATGGAGTAGCCATTAAGATCAGACACCCACCTTAGCCTAGGCAAAGTAAATAAGAGGCATGCACACTGAATAAAAAGTAATGCAGAGAATATAAGACGCAAGCGACAAAATGAGGTGGCATGTGGCGGAGGGCGAGGTCGATGTTAGGTCGTCGTCCGGTAATCCTGAAGACTGGCTAATATTGATTTAGAAGAAATAGCCTGTATTTCGACTTGAATGAGGACATGCAGTAGTGAGTAGTCCTCGGCCATGTCCAACTTTACCAGGCCACAACTGGCAGTTTCTAAAAACCGATCCGATCCAGATGAAATAAATATTATTAAGTTGCTATGGAATTGGATCCAGCTAGTTATGTTTCAGTTGCAATTTTTTTATGATTGTTAGTTCTATATATACTTCCAGTTGCAAATTTTGAAATCCAGTAGTTTACATTTAACACTAGTCTTCATGCAATCCATAAGTTTTTCATTCACTATTTTTCAGATTCTATCAAGTGTACAATACTGTTGCTGATATCAAGAGTATTTCTATAAATCACACCAAAATCGATCTCAACGTTACCGCAAATGCATTGGTAGCACCGATGAATGCCAGATGTTACGACGCACGATGTCTTCAGTATTCCCGAATTCCTTATCACTCCTTCGGCCTGAGCAAGTCAAAAAGACATCTCAACCCAACCCAGGACTAGATGACAGCATGTCATCATTGACAAGGGCTTTGCTTGCTGTGAAGAAAGTTGATAAAAAGGTGCCTGTGATCCAGCAATCGTTTTTGATTGGGTCTTTACTGGAACAGTTGTGTTCGTTATACGAAACTGATGAAGCAAAATCTAAAAAACTGTATTACGCTCTGTGTGAGCAGTTGGCAAAGTGGAACATTATATCGCCTGCTGCGTATTTGGAAGAATTCACATCAGTACAAACGCAGTATCGAAACGCCCTTTATAATATCATACAGTCGTCACTGTCATCGTTAAATATAGATCCAACACGGTTGCCCGCCATGTTAGATGCAAAAGGCGAAACTTCGAAGTTTAAACCAATCGTGGTCGACCGCGATAAAGTCTTCAATTTTGAAATGTCACGTTACCGACACGAATTTATCGAAAAAGGAAAACTCGGTAGTGGCGGGTATGGAAATGTGTACAGAGCTGAAAGTAAAATAGATGGACAAGAGTACGCTGTTAAAAAAGTTACCCTGCGAAATTCACTACTTGACGAGAGAAACGATGCGCTTTTAAGGGAGGTGAAGGTTCTCGCTAGTTTGAGGCATAAGAACGTAGTGCAATACCATTCAGCGTGGATCGAACATGAGACGGAATCTCCCAAATCGAATACAAATCTTGAAGTAGAATCAAGTCTAGACAGTGATGAAGTGATTCCTTTTACGTCAAGACAAGCGTTACCTCATGCCGACTCCTTTTTACTCGAATCGTCAGAACCTGAAGATGAATTCCGCTCTTTTGACGATGTGTCTTCAGGAAAATTCGGAAGCTTTACATTCTTGGATAATGGACGCAATGCAGTCGTTAATAAAATCCCGGCTGTGCCTGGCGTATCAAAATTTTGGAACCAGAGCAGTGCTTCGGAAGCAACGGGTGCCTCGGATGCAACCGGTGCTAAAGATTCAGGTCGAATCCAATTCACTATATCATCTGCGGAATCTGACGATGAGTTCAGCTTTGAAGACTCAAGTCCGGTTGATTTCTTTAAAAAAACGCCACATTCACCTCCTAAAGAGGTCATTATGACGGAAGGTGTCAAAAGAGACTTGCAACTTCACAAAGTCAAAAGTTTCATATACACTCGCACAGCTGATACGCCGAGGCTCAAAGATTTGTTCAGAAAGCCGAGAAACCAGTCCTTCGGCTCGATGGCGGATCGAGATTTTCAAAATACGGATGAAATCAGTGTGCTGTCGACCTCTGGAGAATTGTTGAAGTTCAAAAAGCCAATTAGCAATCCAAATAAGTTGGTGTTATATATGCAGATGCAACTGTGTCAAATGTCTCTCAAACATTGGCTTTCCGTACGCAACAGGAGTATATCCAACGGCAAAAGATACTTCCATGACACCCCATCGTTTCGTATCATGAAGCAAATAGCTTCCGCACTACAATTTATACACTCGAAAAATTTGATCCATAGAGACATAAAGCCAGCTAATATATTTCTTAATGAGGAGGACAATCCGCATATATTGGTGGGTGATTTCGGATTGGCGAAAACAAATTTTGAGGGTTCCTATGATGCTGTCGATGAAAACACGGCGCCTGTACGTCTGCGTAGGATTGGTAGTCATACGTCCGGGGTAGGTACAACCACGTATGCCGCTCCTGAACAGCTTGTCGTTGATGTGTATGATGCAAAAGTCGATATGTACAGCTTTGGTATCGTAATTTATGAATTATGGACACCGTTCAACACCGGGATGGAAAGAGCCAGACAGATTAAGTTACTACGCAACCATCACATCCCCGATGATTTCATCAAAAAATATCCAGAGCTGGGAAGGCTGATTACGTCGCTGCTCGATCACAACCCGAAACTGCGACCCAGTTCTGGCGATTTGCTAAAAAATGAATTTTTCGAAGAATCAAAAGATCGAGTCATCGATGATCAATTTCGTAAGATTTTGAGTTTGGAAAATGAAGTGGATCAATTGAAAATTGCCAATAAAAGACTGGCTGCTCTACTTGAAGGAAAACAGTCTGTTTCTATGATGGCACATTCTTGCGGAGACCATGCGAATTAAATTCTCAGGTTTTGTTACATGCCACTGTTACTGCATATCTTGTCACTGTTGTCTGAGATTAGACGCTGACAAATCATTCAATACAGAGCGGACATCGACAAGAGTTTTGTATTTGCTACGCACCTGTAGGCTTCTTATAGTTTTGAAATGCATGCATTTTTACTGATGCACGGTAATGTCTTGCCCTGCCATTGAGCTTCAATGGCATTTTGAATTATGTGCCAAAACGTTGTGATGAATTATATATGAATATTTGAAGAGCTTCTTTGAGGTTCAGAACTTTAATACGGTATACAATTGAATAATATATTCATATTGAATTAAACCTGAATATTTTCGGCTGGCTCATCAGGGGTAATCGTCAGCAATTAGTAGAGAATAGGAATGAACATTGTATATCAATTCGGTGATATGGTCATTGTTGATGTACAATGTTCTTTCAAATTCTCTACTGGTTGCTGAAGATTACCCCTGACGAGTGTCAGACATGGATATTTGGGTTTATTTCAATATGAATATGTTATTCAATTGTATGTATGTGTATTCAATGATTGAATGATGAATTGTGCCAGACTTTGAAAAAAAAACGTACATACCGTAACTTTGTATCCACTGTCAAACTGACCGTATTGCATCGTTCTGAAGTTAATCATAGATTGATTGTGACAAATGAGAACCACTATTTTTTTATTTAAAGCTCTGGCGTCACTTGTTGAATGGTGCCCTAGTGGATATTTACAACCATTTTTCTGGTAATTGCCGCTGCTGTGTTATTTTCGATATTGAATCTACTAAAAAGTTCATGCATTCACAGCCTGAAGACGCTGGTTCTAAGATGAGTTCAAGTTTGCTTAATTATGAATTGTTTGGTTGAATGTATGTGACGCTTTTTAGTCAATGTGGTTTGGCTTGACAGAAACGAGGGAAGATTTGCCTTTCTTACCTGTCCTTGATTTGTTGTGTGATATGATAATATTCGTAGCAGAAAAAGATCCAGCACACCTGAGCATAACTCCCAGTAATTCTGCAGGTCATGTTACAAACTTGTTGGGTCTTCTTGATATTTTTGTAACGTCACATTTTCTTTCAATGGTATATTTTTCAAATATTTTTGGCTGATATAGTGTTTGCACACTGCACAGTTTGTGGTAACATTGCATGTCTATTCCGCATTTATAAATAAGAATAGCAACTAACGGTTGCTGCATTTTTCTGTCATGGATTTTTTGTACAGCAATAGATGCCTAAAGGCCGTGACAAATACGTCGTTTCCCCCCAATCCTGTCATGTGCTTTTCTCTCTGATTATGTAGTATCATTCATCACTCTTCTGACCCATCATGGCCTTACTTTTTTTAAAAAGGTCTTAAATTAAACAGCAAACACCATTATGCAAGAGTTCTCAGAGCCATTATGTTCTCATAACTGCTCGGCCTGTTCAGCAGCACACCACGCCTTGTTGGTTGTGCAAAAGTCTTGACATGGTATTCCCTTAAATCAGGGATGTCTAGAACTGGTAGTGTAAATAACTGTATTTTTCATGGGACCATTCAAGTTGGGATTGCATTTTAGTAATCTTCCATGCCCATGTGATGTTATGTACTGTTATGTTTTGGAATCGTTTCGTTTTAAGTTTATACACTGTGAATTTAAATTTGTCGATTTGGAAAACGATTTGTGGTGCTTGGTTGTGGGAGAACGAATATATGCGCGGAGTGGTGCGGCTTTTTGAAACACAGCTCGAGTTCGTATAAGGAGTGGTCGAATTAGTCTTTCACACTGGTCAAATATGAGTATGAGCAGTAGTCCAGTGGTTCTCAACCTTTCTTCACCTCGCGGACCGGTAAAATTTCAAATATTTGGCGGACCGGTGGACTTTCAAAAATTGAAATCAATCCAAGTATGCAGCCGTTTTTTCAGGTATATGGTGCTAGTGAGTGACATTTAGAGGGGTTTGATCGTAATTATTTAAGTTCATGATGGCATCCATGTGATTTTGCGGTAGTGAGTCTACGACCTAGGTATAATTGCATTGGCCAGATAAACGTACTCTCGCTGAGAGTATAGTTTACAGTCTTTCGCGCCAAAAATTGTGGGTTTAACCGAGAGAAGATGCGTTTCGGAGTCGAACCAAAGCACCTCGCCACATTGCCCACTACCACCAAACGTAGGCTACTACGAATGCAATGCGCCCAGGGATATCTAGGTATAGATATCCCTGAATGCGCCGCACAAACACACCTGACAACAGATATACCGGCCATCGTAAAAATCGTGGTAGGAAAAACACTTCGTCAGCCCCCCCCCCCTAAAAAAACGTTGGTCTTGGGCCCCCACATGATGATACGCCAAACTTCTGGGGTCTCTCCCCCAGACCCCACGGCGAAATGAATGTTTTCGCCAGTACTTGTGACTCGTGAGTACATTCATTCTACCCAGTGTAGAACGTCTTGGACTTCAAGTCAAATCGAACATGTTTTTGTTTACAGACCTAATGTCACCCCACAAAGTTCTGACTCAGTTTAAAATTTGATGTTATATTTATTTAATCAATGGACGAGCCTGCAACATATTACATCTTTAAATTACGGTATAAAATTGTAATATACCTGGCGAACCAGCAGGAAACAGTGTTGGGATCAAGTCACTACCTTCGAGTCACGAGTCATTTCGAGTCATTGCACATTTTGACTCGAGTCAAGTCAAGTCAATTGATTTTCGAAGGTGACTCGAGTCAAGTCAAGTCAGTCGATTTTTGGAGGTGACTCGAGTCAAGTCGAGTCAAGTCAAGTCAAGTCACGAGTCAAGTCACAATTCAAGTCAAATTGCCTTTTCGAGGTATGAGGCGTGATTACGTCATTGTATTTTGCTAGCTGTCTGAAATACAGATTGAGTGGTCATTGATTTTGAACCGATAAACGAATATAGAGTTAAATATAAACCCAAGTAAGGCGCTGTATCGCTCAGATACAAGTAGAACTAATAAACTACGTAAGTAATTGCACAGCCTCAGTTTATAGTCACCAGCCAAAATAGAGAAACGAATTGATAAGATGCAATACATTACCTTTTGCATATTGATATTGTGGTGATTATTGTCTCTTCGTGATCTCACCAATTGTGTTGATTACCCGCATTTGTGTTGATTACCCGCATCTTACCTTACCTATATATATATAGAGTGTTTTATGTACCGCGTTTAGTTGCTTGAGTCTTCATTTAGTTAATAAAAACCAAACTTGCGTTGAGGTCGTAGTACGTTTTCAGTACAATTTTTATTAACTAAATGAAGACTCAAGCAACTAAACGCGGTACATAAAACACTCTATATATATAGGTAAGGTAAGATGCGGGTAATCAACACAAATGCGGGTAATCAACACAATTGGTGAGATCACGAAGAGACAATAATCACCACAGATATGATACAATACGACCCTGCGCCAATGGTTGAGGACTATGTATTTCGAATTCAATTTCAACAAAACAAGAGGTTTTGTCAAGTTAAGAACGCAGAACAGAAATAGACATTTTGCTATTAAATTACCTTACTATACTATAGTTTACTATAGGCTTTAAGCTTCGATCACTGCGTTTGCGATCAATATATTTGTGAGAGAACAATGGAGGCTCAGTAAAACGCA
This sequence comes from Botryllus schlosseri, assembly GCF_051294905.1. Classification (NCBI taxonomy): domain Eukaryota; kingdom Metazoa; phylum Chordata; class Ascidiacea; order Stolidobranchia; family Styelidae; genus Botryllus; species Botryllus schlosseri. The sequence goes on along the minus strand of NC_137242.1, from coordinate 25,310,877 downwards.
CGATCATTGAATGATTGGTAGCTCTCACGGGTTACACCAGCGTTGCGCGAACAATCCGAACATATGCAAGATACATTGATTTTTATCGACACTAATTACTTGATGACTTGAAATTGACTCGTGAATTTTTCTCCGAGTCACGAGTCAATCCACATTTCTGATACGCCGAGTCAAGTCAAGTCATTTTAGCAAAGTGACTCGAGTCAAGTCAAGTCATACGAAAAAGGTGACTCGAGTCTGACTCGAGTCATGACTCGAGTCATTCCAACACTGGCAGGAAAGTCGTCGCGGACCGGTGGTTGAGAACCACTACAGAAGTCGGCATTGTGGCATTGGTGCTACTACTGAGATGTAAGTGTTGTCGAAATGAAAAATGATATTTGGAGCGATCACTAGGAGAGGACTTAAATACCTCAAGTTCAGGGCCGTACCCCAAACCTCCCAATTAGAGGGCGGCCCAAATTTTTTTCGCAAATCAACAAATTATAGAGTCTATTTAGTGGGAGCAGGGATATCTAGAAACTAGATATCCCTGAGTGGGAGATTTCGTACAACTTCAAGATGTTTTAACGCGATAGTGTAACTAATCGTCTGCTTTTTAATATGGGTAATTGGGTACCCATGTCGCCCCAAAAATAAAATACGCATCGTTTATAAAAAAAATAGGCATTTCAGCGCTGGCAGTTATCTCTCTACGACTTCTGGAATTTCGGTCAGCATGCGACTTCGCGAAGTGTGTTACCAAACAAAACAAGAAACAGCTAAAATATCGAAATAATTTCCCGGAAAATCTTGGCACAATCAGCTATTGGTAAGGAGAAAGTGCCCCACGATATCTGAAGGTGTTTGAGGTAAAGATACAGAGTAGATTGGAGAACTCACAGATGTTAGCTGACTATTGCTCCAGTATATTAAGCGAGACAACCCACGCTGACAAAATTATGAGTTATTAGTGTAAGTTTGAACCCTGAAACTCGCACTTTATTTGTCTTGCAGAAGCAATATCAGTTTAAATCCACCGAATAAAGCGGTGCAAACTTTTATTTAAAGTCTATTGCAGTGGTTCCCAACCTTTTTCGTCTCGTGCCCCCCCTGTGCCGATATTTGAGCTAAAATCCCCCCCCCCCTACCACAAAGTTGCCTGTGACTAAAACAATGTGCTTTTTAACGCGCAGCCATTTGTAGACTGAGCAATTAATGGCAAAACACATTCAAACATATTCAGATATGTACGAACAATAGCGAATGCGGACCGCACTAAACTTTGGTAAAGTACAGTCAAATTTGACCTGTTTTGGACCGGTCGGGTAGCCGCTGACGAAAAATAAATCACCAAGTCCGCTTGCTAAAGACTTGAGTTGAATCGATGAATTTGATATGTTTATCACGTTAGCTCATATGTTGGCTTAAAAAGTTAAACAATTTCACTAGCGGCCTTGTGCTGAATTCGCCTTGACGTTTTTACTGCTTAGAAGCAATTTGGTCGAGAGGCTGTCGCGGACCCAACGAAATCGTCTCGTGAGCCTCACTTTATCAGGGGGGTGTAATATATACGGTAGGCATCTAAAAATACACCTAGCTATAAATCCGCCAAAGAAACATACAATTGTAAAGAACTAATTTCTACTTAGCAGTTCTATACCATAAAAATCTAAAAATCTTTAAACCCAGTGTATCTTCAGATACAATGCAAATTTCCCCCAAGGGGGGAATTCCCCCCCCCCCCTTTCCCCGGTTGGGAACCACTGGTCTATTGTTTTACTTTCGGCTGCTTGTGGTTTTTGAAACGTTTTATACAATAAACACAAAATAATAAAAGAAAAACAGAAGTCACTTTTGAATTCAGCACCCAAAAGTTAGTCCATATCAATTGTCAACAAAAATTGTGCTGAACAGTGTTATCCATTGCAGATTATGTCGAGTGGGCCGGGTCGGCCGGGTCATACCAAAGACTCGAAAATTGGTATCCGCAGCTACCCTGCTAGGCGCTGGATGGATAGCATGGAGGAGAAAAAAACGAGGGCGCAGACTAGATGACCTCACGGCCGTATCGCAACTCCGTCGTCAAAGCATCTCGATGGTGCAGGCGAAAAAGAATATCATCTCTCTCCAAATGTCTGAATTAAGCAGATTCGACTGTATATTAATCGCGGCTACTGCGATGAAGCTTCCACTCGTAACGCTGGCTGAACAAAATTTCAATCAAAGGTGCATTGTATTTCTGTTTCAGAAATATTTTTATTTGCAATCTGAATGACTCTGTATGTCTCTCTCTCTCTCTTGCAAATCTAAATATTCTGTCGCTTCCAGCACTCTCTCGTTTGCGCGGTGATGTTTTGCTCTTTTGCTCTCTAAGTGCCATGAAGAAGTACCTTATTGGGTTTGTTAGGTCGCGTGTATATGTACAATTGCACATAACCCATAGTTACACGAAGCAAATATAGCTTGAGCCGCAGGAACATGGACGATGTGTCGTGCCCTAATTATGGATGCATACTGCATGATATACATCTAATTTTCCGAGTTTGGAGGAATGCTGTACGACTATCACTGTTTATGTTGTAATTCTGATTTGCATTAATTGTTCTTCTGTTTTCAGACAGATGTATGTACCTACAAACCAAATAATTTTGGTCACCCCTATCAACCCCGCCCTTATAGAAACACCTCTTGTATGTTGGCCATTTTACCTCTGAAATCACTGATACAATATTTAGCCACGGTTATACGATTGACCTCACAAGCGCGTATATATCCTGGTAGTATATGATTCACCGATATTGGTCACGCCAATGTTGATCAAAATGGAAAATTTCGATCTAATTACGCATCAGACCCTAAAACTGCTTCGGTGGATTTAATTGTATGATGATTCGATTCGAATTGGGTTTTGGAACGGATTGAATGAATAAAAGCTACTACGTAAAATCTGGAGCATGCCGTTGAGAGCTAGCGGTCGCCCATGTGGCCCAATGGATAAGGCATCGGCCTCCTAAGCCGAGGATTGTGGGTTCGAGTCCCACCATGGGTTCTTTTATGACAGCGAGTGAATTTCCATTTTCATATGATATATGCTACCCTACTCCCGCATGATTGAGTAGGCCTATTCTACAATGGTTACAGCCGATTCCCGACTTCGTTTAGCCAATTTTCATGTATAAACAACGGTTTCCAATAGCAACAATCGTTGTAACACTCAAGTGGACTTGGACATCATACAAGGGCGTAGATTATAAAGTTATATTAACCGGGAGAATGCAAACCGTCTGATTATCTGTTGGATACGATTTCGCGCAGGGATTATCCCTATAGCTGCATCTTTGTGCATGCATTCCTGTGAGTGTGCTGTGTGCACCCTTTTGTACTGGTGCATCCCATGCACATTTTAATGCACACTGGGGTGCACTGGCCGTGCACATCTGTTGAAGAGCAGAGATCTATAGTATCGCATCGAGTCATAATTATCGATATGGCTTATTTTTTAATTCTGTCAGTTTAGTAAGGTGCTGACGAAGTGCTGTGTCGGTTCTGTCGACACAGTTATTAGGTCTACTGTCAAAGTTTGATATAGGCTACACGCGATATCTTCGGCGAACCGGTCGGACTTTAAATTAATGTACTATCTATTGCAGTAATTAAGGCTAAATGTCTCTGATGATCTGTATTAGAAGTATCGCTAACCAAATATCTTGGGATTTCTGAATACTTAACTCGAGAATCGTCATTGACAGACAGTGACAGAAAACGACGAAGTAAAAGTTCTGTGGGTACCAGTTCATCAACGTAAAATAACGCCCAACGTCGGGCTCGAACCCACGACCGTTGGTTTACGGGGCTGAGGCTGATTGTGGGGGTTCCATGGCCATGAGTGGAATCAAATTTATATCTTCGTAAGAGGAATAGTATATTCGACAGATCACATGAAAATACTCCGCTAGCCTAGGCTTTTTTAGGGAATACTTTTCAGGGAATACATTTATTAGGGAGTATTAAAAAACACATTTCAAATTATCCTTGATTGGTGGATAATCCAAAAATTATCAACGAAGAACTCAAATAACTCCGCTTCTACTAGTTGGAATTGAGTCAAATTTGCTTTGCATCTCAACAATTTCATGGGATTGACAGAAAAATTTGATTTTTTTTTTATTTTCCCTAATATTAAAAAATTTAACTTAGTCTGTGGTGGCTTATACGTGTTAGAATTGATCCAAATCTGGTGTGCAACGTTTTTAGGCTAACCTGACAATTTGATCGGGAATGGCTGGAATCCGAAAAAAAGGTTATTTTTGAACAACCCTAATGCACATGCACGATTGCACATCCGTTGATGTGGCGTTCATCTTCATGTCTCAATAATAGGGCCTACACATGACACAATGCGATGCAATCAACAGATATAAGGATGTCGAATTACAAGCAAGTCGAAATACAAGCAATTTCTTCGCGCTAGTCAGCAGCCTTCCGAAACATGCCACCTCATTTTGTCGCTTGCCTTATATTCACTGCTTTACTTTTCATTCAGTGCGCATGCCTCTTCACTACTTCGCCTAGCCAAGGTAGGTGTCTGATTTCAAAGACTACTTCAAGTCGTTTCGACCCCTCTTTTTCATTTGTATCGCAGTTTTGTGGCGTTTTGAAATGATGAAAATATTTATAAACTGATACTGATACCACCAAGTAGCCGCCTACGAGCACACGAGCAGTGGGAATAGCTATATTAGGGTTGCCATACGTCCGAAATTTCACTGAAAATTCTGCGTCCGGGAGGAATTTCTAAAATATGCCTAAATATCCGGAATTTTGAAGGCTTGAAGCAGGCTCAAAAGTTTTTCATAAATCAACATAAACAATACAATTTTCAAGCAGATTTATGCTATTCAAAATTCTCCTTCGCGTCGCGCACGAGTTAATATTAGTATGGGCACCAAGCACCACCCTCGCCGAAAAATGCTATCAAAATAAATATAAATAACCATCATTTACTGAAATAAGTTTGATTATAATTGCAATTATAATTTAACGGTGTATTCCTAGAGTTGGTTAAGGCCGATTGGATGCTTCAGTCACAGACAGTGGCTCTAAATCTTGGGGTCGTTTGCCTGTATCTAGGGATCGCGATGATGTTGGACGTAATCAGCTTCCTAGGCCACGAGTAAGTTTGGGCAAGCTGAATTTTTTATAGTGATCAGCTTGTCAAGTATTGAGCTTTGCCACGGAACATTTTCAAGTTGGAAATGAGGTCGCAACCATAAATAGTTGGAAATCACCGGCGAAACCTGCTGGTACATTTTATAGCAGCCTAATACATGGAAGAATAAATATTATTGATAGAATTCATACATAATATTTACCAACCAAATGCATATAGGGCCCAACAAGTTACACCGACTACTCTATGGTGGGCCCTAGATCAGTACTTTTTTGGGCGGATGGGATATGACAGATGGGACAGAAAAATGTTCTTTAGGACCCGATTAAACACATAACCAGATAGCCACACCGACCAAACAGTATAGCAGGGCTGTCAAACACAATACCGACAGGCCTGACACAGCCCACCAGACGATTTCATCCGGCCCGTGAAGAAATCTATTGCAGACCCTAGCAAGTAGCAATCACCCGAGATCACATTACAGATGGCCCAATTCCTGACCTATGTTACGCTCCATTCTTGTGTATTATACAGTCGATGGGCAATGCTTGGCTAGTGTGACGTCATATTGACGGATAATGTGCTACACCTCATTTTAGAATCCGCTAGTGGGCGCTAAACAGTGTCCGGAATTTGCTTCACAAAAATATGGTAACCCTAAGCTAAGTATATATATATGTATATAGGGGGAGATGCGAACGTTTCGGTGCCTCCAAAACAGCCCAAAACCACTGCTCTCTGACGAAACACTGCTGATTAAAAAAATTATCTACTTCCACCCGGTATAGAAACCACAATTTTGAGCTGAAATAGCAGACTTCACAACACAAATAAATTTTCCGTTATAGGCATAGAGATTAAACAATATACGCCTTGCGCCCGCCGTTATCAAAGAATGTAGAAGGACAGTATTTGCGGGTACCTCATCCGGTTCGTTTATGATTGCCGACTTCGTTGGCTACGAAAATGGCGCATCAGGGCAGCGATGGAATTCGCTGTAGAACTATAGAGATTGTAGGATTGAGTGACGACTGATTTAAATGCCTCATTGATATTCATCCGCAACATTTTTAGTTGGCGTGATTCTGCAGTAACTATATTTTTAAAATGGATATTTATGGTATTATTGCAGGTCATACTTTTATTATTTGCTATTGTAATATTACTAGTGCATATTCACACAGAAATACTCATGATAATTAAACTGCACTATTTACACTGCGCGCAATAATTTTCAACTCCCTTTAGATCAGTGCTCTTCAACCGGGGTTTTCGTACACCCTAGGGTGTACCAGAATTTTCAAAGGGTGTACCACTCGGATGGGGTGTACATGGGTGTACCAGATCCGAATTACAAATGAGCCGATGGCTAGCTAACACAAAGGCAGTTTATGCGTCAGTACAGGTTGACGCACTGATATGGCAGTGCTCCACAACCGGGTGTTTCGTATAACCCGCGGTGTACCATAATTTGTAAAGGGTGTACCACTCGGATAGGGTCTACAGGGGTGTATCAGATCCACATTATGATGAACCGATGATACGATGACTATAGCTATCACAATAAATACGCCAGTTTATGTTTCAAAACAGATTGACTGGATGTGTAATATCGTACAATGTGATATCATAAGCAAATGTTTCTAATCATTTAACCTTTGGTAATGGACTTATTACTTCCTTTTCGAGTAGAGTAGGGTGGAGTTAGCATGTGTTCATATTCAGCTTGCAATATCTGTCTTATTATTCTCGAGGAAACCATCGCTACAGCTCGGACATTTTGAATTTGTGCTTCCTGCGGCCAGCTTATGAATAGCGCAGAATACATGCTTGCGCAGCCAGGGGGTCGAGTTTGCGAACCACTGCGTTAGATGGTGGTCCAGTAACCTCGAGTCCTGATTCGTACTTAGCATTTCCTATACGCTGCAGCCTTGCTCAAATGTTCATCCTTATTTCGGCTAGTCCAGGGTGCTCAACCTGCGGACGTACGGCCTCAACCTGCGGACGTACGGCAATTTTGCGACCTTCTACACATATTTAAATTAGCGTGTGTTGGCGGCCGTCATTATGCAACCAATTGTTGCTGGTTCGAGTCTCGGCTCTACCATGTTTCTATGTGTCGGAGGTTTATCTAGGCTCCTCGTCGCCAACCCCCTGTTAACGTAACGTCTTGAAAAGCCTAGAAGAAGAGTGAGCCGAGCTCCAAAGTCAGCAGCAGAGTCCTGAAAGTGGACGCACGTTAGCGAGAGAGAATTAAGAATGGAAGTGCGCGCGCAAGCGAAAGTCGTCCTCATTACCCAAAGCAAAGACACTAAACTTTAAGAAATACACTGTCGTGGCGCACAAATTCTAAACAGTTGAGTATCGCCACTGTCATTGATGTGTAATAAAAATATTAATTATAACAATACAAACAATCCTGGTGGGAGGCCAAGAAATAACAACATGCAACTATATTATTAATAAGAACCGGGAGATGCATCATCATTAATATTGTACCCAATATTTTCGAAGACACCCTCCATCAGCTCTACGGGCTAATCTGATTCTGATTACGTGAGCTGAGAATGAATAAATTTTTGACAATAATACGTGAAACTACCAACAATTTCGATGAAATCCATTCAAGGGGCAAAATTTTCGCGCTCCGTGCAACTATACACGTAGTTCTAGTGTCTTTTCTTGACATTTATACTCGCGATTTTGGTACATATATTATATATTGTAAGCATTCTGGGATGTTTTGCTTCTACAATAAGAAAAATTGCGCGTTGCATATCTCAAGAAATAGGTGAAGGCTCAGAACACCACAAGGGCTCTCCGCGGTGTTAAGTTCCCAGTATCAAATTTCATATGAGTATTTGTCGTCCATGCGCCATGGCGACTCCCCGCTGGAATCCGGACGTATTGTATATATGTAATCAAAATGCGGCATTCTGCCTTATCGGTGTATTATACGGTCAGGGGTGTACGAGTTTTGAGAAAGTGTTAAAAGGGTGTACCACGACGAAAAAGGTTGAAGGAGGACACGGTGGATGGAGCTTCCCGACCAGGGCAAAACTGTGGAGTGCCACAGCCGGTACGGGAGCTCCAATCGCTTCCTCCGGTCTTCCAACGTCCTGACGGCAGTCGAGCGTAGCTGGATGCTTAAAGCTCGACTGAATCTTCTGCCGCTCCGGTCGATCCGGGGTCGGTTTAGAAAACGTGTGGAGCCAAGTGTGGTCTGCTGCAAGTGCGGACAGCATACTGAGACCCTGCCCCACGTACTGAACCACTGCCTGCCAGTGATGGATAGCATCACGAACAGGCACAATTCGGTACTTGGGGTGCTCCTGGACTGTATTCCAAGCTCTTCTTCTTTTTCCAGATTCGATGTGGACCGCGTTTGCGAGGAGCACGCCACATTGGCCAACAGGCGGCTGAGGCCCGACCTCATCCTAGCGGATCGTTGCCGGGTCTTGGTCATCGATGTGGTGTGCCCCTTCGAGAATGGAGTAGCCAGTATGGACGCTGCCGTCGCACTGAAACACTCAAAGTACAAGGACCTCTGTGAGTCTCTCCGCGTTGCCACGGCCAAGGTGGTGGAGATGCATACGTTCGCGGTCGGGTCCCTGGGGAGTTACCACCCCGGGAACCTGACCACCTTACGTGCGATGGGTGTTTCGGTCTTCGAGTCCAGACTGGTCTCCGAGCGAGCCGTGGTCGCTTCTCAGCGCGGCTCTCATCGTGTCTGGAAGGCTTGGTGTAGTGTGCGGGACCACGAGAAGACTTGACCCCCCCCCTTCACGTGTTCTTTATTTGTTTTATGTTTTGTATAATGGTTATTAGCTTAACCCGCTAGCCATCACGGGGTTCGACTGCAGGCAACTGGACACTGGATTATTTCACGGAACTCCTCCCCAATTAACATAATTGGACCCCTGTGTGGTTTTAGTTTTGATTGTAGTCCTCGTGCGGTTCTAAATGCTAAGGGGAGGAGTTCCCCCACCTCATGATGAATAATTTTAATTTTGGATTTTCACCACCACAACTATTATGATAATGCCTGCAGTCGGACCTCGCCAGTTCGCCCCTGTGTTTTTTGTGTTGTATGTCGGCCTCCGCCACATATATTGTGTGTTTTTGGTGGAGGCCTTTGTTTGTCGGTGCCCCCTGTCCCCGGGCGAACTGGCCATGTCTTCTCTGGCCCATGTTATTTATTATCGCATTTTTTGTATGTGATTTATCGCATTTATTCTGTGTTAAATAAAATTTATTTCCCCGCCACCGCAAATGGTGGGTTTTGTTCTGGATTTATCTTCGCATAATTACCAAGGTGACCGAAGTCGCGATTATATTTATTCACTGTGCATATTTCATTTGTTGAACATGCCGAATAAAATATTACAAACAAAAAATACGGTCAGGGGTGTACGAGTTTTGAGAAAGTGTTAAAAGGGTGTACCACGACGAAAAAGGTTGAAGAGCACTGCTTTAGATCGTTCACGCTCCGTTTTGAGTAGTAATGACGAACAACCCATTGTTACGAGTACGACTATCAATTCCGTGTGGAATTCAGATGGTGAAAGTTGGAGAAGTTGTTGATAATAACGCATATTTGTCGATGGAATGGGTCGGCATATAGGAGGTTGAATAGTTATAAAGGAATGTCATACAAATTCGATGTCTTAATATGGTCGTATAAGTGTAGGCTAATCTTGGATACTTGCGTGAAGGACTTGCGTTTAATCTCGTGAATCTGCCATGTATTTTAACTTGCCGTCGAGAAAATGGAAGTCATTATTACCGCATTCAATGTTGTTGATCGTGTAGGCTAGCTAGCTGTTGCCAGCTCCTTCGATCATATCTGCTAGCGGACATTGCTGTGATATTATCTAGAACCAGTGAGCCATCTTCTTGTACCGAACCGGTATTGTAATTATTATTTGAGTAGCGCAACGGAAATAAAGTTCTGAATGTTATGCTTGCACAGAAGTTTTGATTCCTTTATAACCTTAAACGTGATAGTTATGGCCGAATAATCATAGTGGGAGGATTGGGAATCAATCGACCAGGAGAAATTTCCCAATGCTTTGAAGGAATGGATGAGTGAAGTGGAATCAGTTGTGGCGTATGTGGCATATTCCCCACCGTGATGGAACTCAAGAAGCATGGAAAAGTGCATAATCTACCCTCTACCGTCACCAACTGAGCAATTGACATCGACCGAGTAATTGACATTTTGAAGATTGCTTGCCACAATCGTTATTCTATTTCCAAGTTTGGGCCACGGCTTGAGGAAATGGATTTAAATCTTGTTGTTCCACTTGTCAGGCGCTTGAATGCTGTGTTCTGTGACATTGTTACTGATGGCATATCTACTTGTGATATCAAATCATTAGGCCTGCTATACCCCAAATTTTGCTGTTCAAATTCGTAGCTGATTGAACCAAATTTGGAATATGTTTGTGCCTCTCTGTCACTGGCAACTCTCTTCTTGGAAAACGAATCTATCTTCCTTTCTTTTTATATGAATAAACATATCAATTGGAATCGTTTGGTGCATTGGTTTCTTCATCTGAGTGAGAGATACCACGCATATTTTTATGAATATGCTACATCTTCCAGGCAATAAATTTACCTTAGGCAGAGCTCCCATTTTGAGTTGCTTTCTGGTTTTCAGCTGAATGATATCAGACTCCTCAAAATGATTCTCGCAGATCTCGGCTCTATTGTAAATTGCTCTAGCTGTTAATTCGGTTGAAGTTGAGACAGCTGCTAGCTTACGTCTCCAGCGACGTATTGATACGCGGATTATTCACATAGCTACATCCAGGGATAGCGCAGTTGTTGACCATAATTGCAGGGGCGGTTCTATTATTTTTATCTGCGTAAGACGCGAAATGTACAACGGGATGTAAGGCAATGCGATGTAGCCTAGTGAACAGAAAGGAAGATGTCAAAACAAATAATAAGTACAATATTCCAATGTAACATCCACCTCGGCCTAATGCCCGATGAAACAGTGTACGATATTGATCTTTCGGAAGTGATAATTTTTTCTTTGCTCTTTTTCATTCGCTTTCCGTGGGTAGGCTATCCGTTTTTTCATCGTTTGCGTATGCACAGAAAATAGTTTGGGCAGTTCTGTACCGGTATCATCGGCTGTCAACGGCCACTCAATTATTACCGCATAAAGCCTGATCAATTATAGCATTGTCTACGAGTTTACGGGATTCGAACATATAGTCGACCGCGGAAAAATTATCGCTGAATAAGGCATTGCGGGGAATGCGACACAATGAAAAACGACGGCTAAGCATGCGACGCTATAGCATGAGGACACATTAGCATGGTAACACATGAGCATAGGTACACATGAGCATGGGGACACATGCGCATGGGGACATATCAGCATGGTGAAACATGAGCAAGGGGACACATGGGCATGGAAACATATTAGCATGCGACACTTGAGCATGGTTACACATTAGCATGGGGACTAATCAACATGGTTACACATGGGGGCACATAATCATTGGGACACTTCAGCATGTTGACACTTGTGCATGGTGATATATGAGCATGCATGGTGACATATTAGCATGGTGACAAATGAGCATGTGGACACTTGCGCATGCGACACTTGAGCATGTGACACTTAAGCACGCGACATTTGCGCATGTGACAGTTGAGCATGTGACACTTGAGCATGCGACATTTGCGCATGCGGCAGTTGAGCATGTGACACTTGAGCATGCGACATTTGAGCATGCGACATTTGCGCATGCGACACTTGAGCATGTGACACTTGAGCATGTGACACTTGAGCATGCGACATTTGAGCATTTGTCATTTATTAGTGTGTAGTTAACTAGCGTCAAAATCATTGATTTATACCGATCCGAAAATGATATATCTTCCCTCCTCCAACCCTAATATCCCCCCTCCCAACTTTGATACCCATCACCCCAACCCTAATCTTGGGATACCGTAACCCAAACGCAAAGCCTAACCCTAATCCTAACCCTAACCCTAATATTGGGATACCTTAACCCTAACCATAACCAACCCTAATATCCATCCCCCCAACCCTAATATTGGGAAACCTTAACCCCAACATGGACCCTGACCCACCTCCAAACCTAATGTTCCCCCTACCTACCCACGTCACGTAAAACTATAATAAAATAACAGGTCCCGTGTCGAAATGCGAATTTGCAATGGCTTTCGTCTCACAAAAGGATATACTCTTTTAGTTCGTCTGATACGTGTAAACGATTCCAATATATGTGGAGCAATGACAACCTTTATCGCTTTACCGTGACATTTGGAGCTTTTCAGACAAATCTATATGGTCACATGCTCAAGTGTCGCATGCTCAAAAATCGCACACTTAAATGTAAGATGCTCAAGTGTCGCATGCGCAAGTGTCGCATGCTCAAATGTCGCATGCGCAAGTGTCACATGCTCAAATGTCGCATGCTCAAATGTCTGCATATCAACGTGTCGCATGCTCAAGTGTCTGCATGTAGACGTGTCGCATGATCAAATGTCGCATGCGTGTGTGAACCCATGCTCATGTGCAGTGTGCACCTTTGCTGTTGTGTTGCCATGCCCATGTGTCCATATGCGCAATTTAGGGCTGTTCAAAAATAACTTTTTTTTTTTCGATTCAAGCCGTTCACCTCTTAAATCGTCAGGTTACCCTAAAAAACGCTGCACACCAAATTTGGTTCAATTCTAACAAGTATAGGGCTCCGCAGATCCAATTGAATTTTTTAATTTAAACAGGAAAATTGAAAAAAAAAAATTTTCAAATTTTTCTGTCAACCCCATGAAATTGTTGAGCTTGTCTTCAGATACCATGCAAAACAAATTTGACTCAATTCCAACTAGTAGAAGCGGAGTTATTGGAGTTTTTCGTTGATATTTCTCGGATTATCCTTGATTGGTGGATAATCCGCGATTTATCAACGAAAAACTCACATAACTCCGCTTCTACTGGTCGGAATTGACTCAAATTTGTTTTGCAACGTCTTTGAAGACAGCTCAACAATTTCATGGGGTTGGCAGAAAAATTTGGAAATTTTTTTTTTTTAAATTTCCTGTTTAAATTAAAAAATTCAATTGGATCCGCGGAGCCCTATACTTGTTAGAATTGAACCAAATTTGGTGTGCAGCGTTTTTTAGGGTAACCTGATGATTTAAGAGGTGACCGGCTTGAATCGGGAAAAAAAAAGTTATTTTTGAACAGCCCTTGCGCATGTGTGCTCATGCTCTTGTGTACCCATGCTCATGTGTCGTCAAGGCTCATGTATCGCATGCTCATGTGTCACCCTGCTCAAGTGGCACTTACTAAATTGTCACCATGTTGATGTGTCCCTATGCTCACGTGTATCCATGCTCGTGTGTCCCTATACTCATGTGTCCCCATGCTAATATGTCCTCATGTTAGTATGTCCCTGTGCTGATGTGTCTACATGCCCACGAGTCGCCATGACCAAAAGTAGCTATGCTCAAGTGTCGCATGCTTAAGTGTCGCTTGCTATTGTGTCGCATGCTAATATGTCCAGTTGTCCACGGACTGTTCTGAGTTGAGGACAGTTGTGAAATTTTTTTAGTGAGAACATTTTGATGTTTCCTCGTAACATGCAAAATTTTAAACGTCTACCTCGAATATTTCCACCCTTTTTCGGCGGCCAAATTCGTCCATGTATTTCCGAAATTGCGTATACGGCCGGTAAGGTGACGAGCCATTGATGCATGACGCCCTTGGAGATTGAGGAAACATGTAAAATTGCACAATCGGACTTTCGCGAACGGAATTTGACTCCGCAAAGTCAAGCGTAACGGATCTAAACTGAGAACAATGAGTCGTCGCTCCATCCTACAATCTCTATAGTAGAATTATGGGCACTTCTTCGATGGCAGTCAGACATCGAAAAGTGTTCACCATGATCACCGATGAATGTTTTCCATGAACACGAAAAAAAAATTATAAACGTCAAAATATATTTTTTTTGTGCCTTTCGAAAGACGAATGTTAGGGTTGGGGTGGGGGGTCTTAGGGTGGGGGAAAGGGGGATATTAGGGTTGTCGGAGGCGATATTAGTGTTAGGATTGGTGGATGGGGATATTAGGGTTGGCGGAGGGGATATTAGTGTTAGGATTGGTGGATATTAGTATTAGGATTGGTGGATAGTAATATTAGGGTTGGGGTATGGGGGGTATTAGGGTGGGGGAAAGGGGGATATTAGGGTTGGCGGAGGGGATATTAGTGTTAGGATTGGTGGATGGGGATATTAGGGTTGGCGGAGGGGATATTAGTGTTAGGATTGGTGGATAGGGATATTAGGGTTGGGGTGGGGGGTATTAGGGTGGGGGAAAGGGGGATATTAGGGTTGGCGGAGGGGACATTAGTGTTAGGATTGGTGGATAGTAATATTAGGGTTGGGGGAGGGGGAGATAGCGTAGTCGTAACGATAAGCGCCCACCAATCTGGCGGACCCGGTTCGATTCCCGTCGGAGGTTTATGTGGGCTCCTCTTCCCTCGCCGTTGCCGCTCTTACGGAGACAAAAAAGTCCAACGAAAGAAAGCACTCACAAGGAATGGAAAGAACTAGTAGAAAGGACCGCGGCTTCAATAAGATCAACATCGAAATGAACTGCGACATCGGGCACGGCTTCGATAAGATCAACATAGAAAAGAACTGCGACATCGGGCACTCTAGACCGAGGTGGAAATTAGATTAAAAGGATCGCAACTGCATGCGTGTCGTTCGACATCCTCCTATCTGCTCATTACATCGCATTTTGTCTTATCGCATGTACATTGTGTGTGACTTGTTCAGATGAAACATATAACCCAACGATTAATAATATGATATTATTACTATTAGGGTTGAGGTGGGGAATGTTAGGGTCCATTCATTACATTCAGCACCAATTACCATCCGTTCAAAAGATACATATTTTCCAATTGCCAAGACAGAAAGTATCGAATCTTTCATTCGAGCACGGGGTTAGATCGTTCTAGTTCATTACAAAACTGATTCAAATATAAGCGAGTGATTAATATGATGCCTATTGAATCAATAGGTTACGTCAATTCACGCGGAGAGCAAACTGATGATAATCAGTATGTTGATATTTCATCCTTTCGAATACACGAAAAGATTGCGATTGAACGAAAAAATTGGAAGGTATTGAAACGATATTTAGTAGTCGTTGAAACCGGACATTCGGACACCACACTTCCTGTAGCCATAAGACAGTGTAAAGAGGCACTTTTCTTGATTTCTTCAAGTAGTGAAGACGGAGTTGCGTATCTGTCCTTAGGTTCGTTATCTTTAGTACAGTGGGTCACTGATAAAAGAAAGTTTGGCTTTTCGCTTTTTTCATCCGTACAGTTTAGTCATTTGGACTATTAACACGCAAATAAAGTTGGCAGCTAAAGTGAATCAATAGTATCGGGATAGACGTCGTTGAATGACCAGTAGCCAAAACTATTCTTTCAAACTATTGGTAAATATACTCCTACACAACTTGTGAAGCAGACGCAGTACAAATACAGTTGATGCCATGCAGCATTCACAATCAATCCTAATGAGTATTGTATGATACACGATAAATAGCCTATGCGGTATGTATTTTCATGACAAGTTGATTCTGCGTGTGTACTAAGTTGTTTCTGCTTGTGTGTACTAACTTTTTGACTTCTTAGGGTGAAGCAGAACGCACTAACACCGTACTGATGCATCATTAGTGGTGTGTTTCACTCATTTCCGCCCGTAGGAAGGGTGTGTAGAAACGATTTGGTACCCGAGTGATGCTGTACCGTAGAACCTTAGCTAACCTATTCCTTGAAATTGACATGATGCTGCCGGCGGCGATTACCAAGTTGAAAAAGTGGCCCTTTACTCTTTTCGAGTTGGTAGCCCCTGCTCTGATATCAATATACCACTATATGTCACTGCATGCACATTGCACCATGCACAATGCACATGTCTGTCTGAGGAGCACTGGAGACGGTACAATTCACGCATTGTTTTGTTAACGAATGAAATATAATAAATGTAGCAAAGCCAACGAAAAAATACAGTGTAAATCATGGATGTAAATAAGTATAAATTCAAACAGGATAGCGAGTGCGAATCTGATTTATCAAATTCTGAAATGGATCGTCGCCGAATTTCTCTAATTCCATATGGTCGTGTTAACCATGAATGCGTGTATTGACTTCACCTCTCGATTCGAGACTTTCTATCTATATGTAAAATATATTCGATATTGAAATACGCCGTGGAAATAAGTTTGGGAAAGACATCGCTAAAAGCCTCGAAGGCCATCCCGACAGTCGTCAAGAACGTCCACATTCAAATCTCAATTTGATATATCGGCCCATCATTCCGAAACATGCCACTTCATTAGGCTATCATCCCATCACTTCTGTTACTTTATATTCAGTGTCCAACTGCCCATCCTACAAGGCTACAACGACGTAAGTGCCTCTTTACATTGTCTTATGGCTACAGGAAGTGTGGTGTCCGAATGTCCGGTTTCAACGACTACTAAATATCGTTTCAATACCTTCCAATTTTTTCGTTCAATCGCAATCTTTTCGTGTATTCGAAAGGATGAAATATCAACATACTGATTATCATCAGTTTGCTCCAGCATCACCTATCGCAAAGTATGTCCTAGCGGCACGAGCCTGCAGGCTTGAATTCACCCGCTTATGTTTTTCCATCGTTTGTAATGATGACTCCGCGTGAATTGACGTAACCTATTGATTCAATAGGCATCATATTAATCACTCGCTTATATTTGAATCAGTTTTGTAATGTACTAGAACGATCTAACCCCGTGCTCGAATGAAAGATTCGATACTTTCTGTCTTGGCAATTGGAAAATATGTATCTTTTGAACGGATGGTAATTGGTGCTGAATGTAATGAATGGACCCTAACATTCCCCACCTCAACCCTAATAGTAATAATATCATATTATTAATCGTTGGTTTATATGTTTCATCTGAACAAGTCACACACAATGTACATGCGATAAGACAAAATGCGATGTAATGAGCAGATAGGAGGATGTCGAACGACACGCATGCAGTTGCGATCCTTTTAATCTAATTTCCACCTCGGTCTAGAGTGCCCGATGTCGCAGTTCTTTTCTATGTTGATCTTATCGAAGCCGTGCCCGATGTCGCAGTTCATTTCGAGCTCATTCGAGCTCATTTGAGCTCATGAAAAGTTACCTCACTGGACGCCAACAAATGGTTGCGATCTCAGACACCTTGTCCTCTCCTCACCCGGTGACCTGTGGTGTGCCCCAGGGCTCAGTACTTGGACCGGTCCTTTTCACCTTATATGTCAACGACATTTTTGAAACCTCCTCATTGAACACCACACTGTTCGCTGATGATACTCACCTCCTCTCTTCCGCATCTTCGACGGCAGAGCTGGATGCCCTGACTAGTGACCAAATGCCCAAAGTCCATGAGTGGACGGCCCAGAACAACCTTTGCATAAACGCCTCGAAATCGCAATTGCTGACAGTCAATTCAAAAAATAACCTAACCGTTAATATCGCTGGTCAGCCCGTTTCCAACACAGATAATGCCAAATATCTCGGAGTTTTACTGGACTCGAACATGTCCTGGAAGAGTCATATTCAATCCCTAGAAACTAAATTATCACCGAAGTGCGGCCTGTTCTACAGCCTTGGGCGCTTCATGCCAGCATGGGTTCTCCTGATACTCTTTAAATCCTTAATCCAATCGAAGTTACATTATGGCATCCTCTGTTGGGGGGCTGCCAGTAAAACTGCACTCAAGCCACTGCAGAAACTACAGCATAAAGTGCTCCGAATCATAGCTAGGGCCCCAAAGGGGCCAGGCTGCCCATCCAATAAGTCGCTGCTGAAGAGATTCGGCGTCCTAAACATAGAAGATATGCGGAAACTAGAAATCGCCAAGTTTATGTATCAGTTTCACTGCGGTCGTTGCCCCGAATATTTCAATGACTTCTTTACCTCTGAATCAAAAGCGCACAAGTACAACACACGCGCGTCCACGTCGTCCAAATATCATATGATCGACCGAAAAGATCATCGCTCCATCAAATATGCCGGACCTGATGTGTGGAACAGTATCCCGCCGGCCATCCGACAGTCGACGAGCATGTCCACATTCAAGTCGAAATACAAGCAATTACTACTAAATAAATACAGTCCATCCTCAAGATTACCGGACCACGACTGACCTATCGATCTCGCTTCCCATGACATGCCGCCCTATTTCTTGTCGCTTTCTTTTTCTATACTGTATTCTTTACTTTCATTCAGTGTGCATGCCTCCTCTTTACTACGCCTAGGCCAAGGTGGGTGTCCGATTCAATTGACAAATCCAAGTCGCTTCGACATCTTCCTGTCTATTCATTGTATCGCATTTTTTGTGGTGTATTGAACTGATAAAATTGCTAATAAACCAATGATGATGTTGATCTTATTGAAGCCGCGGTCCTTTCTACTAGTTCTTTCCATTCCTTGTGAGTGCTTTCTTTCGTTGGTCTTTTTTGTCTCCGTAAGAGCGGCAACGGCGAGGGAAGAGGAGCCCACATAAACCTCCGACGGGAATCGAACCGGGTCCGCCAGATTGGTGGGCGCTTATCGTTACGACTACGCTATCTCCCCCTCCCCCAACCCTAATATTACTATCCACCAATCCTAACACTAATGTCCCCTCCGCCAACCCTAATATCCCCCTTTCCCCCACCCCAACCCTAATATCCCCATCCACCAATCCTAACACTAATATCCCCTCCGCCAACCCTAATATCCCCATCCACCAATCCTAACACTAATATCCCCTCCGCCAACCCTAATATCCCCCTTTCCCCCACCCTAAACCCATACCCCAACCCTAATATTACTATCCACCAATCCTAACACTAATATCCCCTCCGCCAACCCTAATATCCCCATCCACCAATCCTAACACTAATATCCCCTCCGCCAACCCTAATATCCCCCTTTCCCCCACCCTAAACCCATACCCCAACCCTAATATTACTATCCACCAATCCTAACACTAATATCCCCTCCGCCAACCCTAATATCCCCATCCACCAAACCTAACACTAATATCGCCTGCGACAACCCTAATATCCCCCTTTCCCCCACCCTAAGACCCCCCACCCCAACCCTAACATTCGTCTTTCGAAAGGCACAAAAAAAAATATATTTTGACGTTTATAATTTTTTTTTCGTGTTCATGGAAAACATTCATCGGTGATCATGGTGAACACTTTTCGATGTCTGACTGCCATCGAAGAAGTGCCGAATTATGAGGGGTCTGAGCGGCGATGTCCACCGTAAGTGGTGGAAGCTAGTCGAGACGTTCAATGCCGTCAAAATCTGTACGCGGCGGTCCATTGCTATATCTTTTTACGAAGCGACTAGTGACGCTTGTGCCCAACCGTGCAGTCACGTGTTTCGCATCCATATGTAGGTTAGTTACTTTAGTATACGTTGCGGAAAAGGAAGCTTCGTGTCAAGAGAGTCAAGACAGAAAAAAGCACCGACCACGACCACGCTGTAGCTCTTGAGCCTTTTCTAAAATTCTAATCGTGACTCGTGAGTCTGTGACTTCACGTCTAGTGTGGTTGCCCCGAAAGTCTGCGCCGTGATTATCTCCGAAGTTTTGCCGCAATCCGTGCTCCAGACTTATTGGTAATTTTTCGCACAGCGATGACGAAAAACGCGTTAGTACCAATAACTGTGAAATCTGTTCTTAAGGATACCGTATACCAGTACAATAGTCAAAATGGCTGACAGATTCCGTGATCGGGAACGAAGCCGCCCCGCGCCATACAACGTCGATGTCCTCGGCAGGAGACCGGGAGGAAATAAAAGCCCACCTTTCAACAGAGTATTTATCAGCAACATTCCATACGAGGAAAAATGGCAGACACTGAAGGATCTTTTCAGAGATGAAGGTAATTAGGATAATTTTTTGTAAGTGTTTTCTCGTGGATTCTTCATACTATGGGCAGATATTGGAGAACTTTGCTCTGTAATCTGTACCATACTGGCTTGTTTCTGATGCGTTTTAATGGACGCCTTTTGGACAGTAATTGTGTATGGTCAATTTTGTCCTTCCAATTGAGAGAAATGGTTGCACAGTTTCAGTACACGGACAATTAACAATATTTAGCTTGTTATAACATGGATTAGATTGCTTCAAAACATGCATCAATACGGCATCACATTCAGGCTATTTTCGTCATTTCCAATTGGATGTGGAAAACGGATCATAGTTTAAGTCTATAAGGTGTGTGTGAGAATAACAGTAAGATATTGCAAAAATATGATCTCCCTGACAATGTCTCAATTTACTTGACAGAGTGTCTTTCTAGTATGAGTATATTGTATGATTTCATTCAAGTCACCAGTTGTGAAAGAGGCGTATCATTGAGAATTACTTCAAATGCTCTTTGTTAGGTTACGTCGCGTTATTGGGTTTTGGAATAAATGATATTTGGATCACAGCGCACTTGTGTTGCTGTTTTTCCGGTGGTACGCGTACATGTGGTTCCATTCTCTGTTTATTTCAAAGGTGTATGATCAATATTTGGACTTGCATGTTTAATTTTCATGTAAAATTCATTTTGACCTTTTTATGGGTGGCCGTATTTTGTCCACGACTGGTCTGTAGAATTCATTGCCAATTCTGGAACCTGACTTACTGATTGTGATACTATATGGTAGTGGCTCCCAAACTGTGGTACGCGGGAGCATCTCAAGTGGTAGGCGAGTAACTCGAACCTATAAATTTATGAATTGATAAAAATATTTAAATCAATATTTCTAATTTGTTTTGTATCCAAGTAAAGTTGGGTTTCATGGTCCCAGCCCAGTTACTGAGAATCTTCGATGTATAATAATGAGCTAATGGCATAAACCAGTGGTCGGGAACCTTTTTAGTCCGAAGAGCCATATTGGCCCTATTTTTTCCATTTCAACTCTCTAAGAGCCATACATGCCAATCAACTGTTACGTCACAGTTGAAAATTCGTGACGTCATGGTAGCACTAATTCGAACTCACTACATGGGATTCGTCGTGTGCGCCACATTTTCTCTGTAAAAATATGTACCAATCATGCTGGATGCCTTATTTGGTATACACGGAACTTGAATTACGAGAACGTATAGGTCCGTCGTGATGCTCCTTTTAAATGCGAGAATCCATGATCACATGTGTAGGTGGAGCCAAACATGGTCACTTCACTACAGCAGTATATAAGCCTAATCACTCTAAGCTGTGATACATTAGTGGCGTGGGGTCAGGGGAGGCAAGCAGTTCTCAAAGTATTCGGCGGAAACATATAACGTTGCGCTACACGCCTACATTTTTTCACCGGTACTACAGATCTACTTACCAATCAAGAACGTGGATAGCAATGATATTGTATGTAATTGTGAATGTCGCACGTCCACGGCAGTTCATTTCGCGCCGTAGATCAGGAAGACGATGTGTATTTGAAAACTGTATTGTGATATCGGCGTCGCGATATCTGCTATTCTCTTTCATTAATTAACGTATCGCACAATCCAAGATTGCGAGTCAGGTGCACAGAATTCGCGAGTGATTATACTGGTCGCCGGCGCGACAGTAACTTAAATTTGAGGATTTTGAAAAGAGGGGTCCGAGCCCCTAAACCTGAAACTGCATTGTCTTTACCTCTCAAAGACATGTTTGCCATGCCACGAGAATAATTATTCTAGCCGTGATGAAAATTTACTAACAAGTCGCTGCGATATTGTTCAATTCAGTGTAAAAATAATTATTTGGCGAAGAGCCATATATGACTCGCGAGCCATAGGTTCCCGACCACTGGCATAAACAATATATTATACACGATTTCTTGCTTCGCATGCTCAAGACGTGCACCGATCTGACCGATCATCACCATTTTGCAACCGCGAGTCAAGCCAGGAGGGATTCATATACTCCTAAAAGCTCGCAAAGCTCATGTTATAGCAACTGGAAGAAGTTTCATGTTCAAATATAACGAATCCCTGAAGAAATTCCCACGCTCGGCGCGATTTGCTGTGTCAGACATTGATAATTGTCAAGTCTTGTCAGGGTTTTAGAAAATTCCGTACCAAATCAGCATGCCAAATTCATGTACAATTTGTGCCAAACTGATCTCGGTACTATAAACTTGTAATCAGCTCGAAATGGTGCAAGCATACAAGAAGTTTGGGAAGCACTGCTTCTAGATAATGTTCATATTTCCTAGAACTGTGTCATTGCAATTTGGTGGCACAGGCCAAATGCAACTGTGTTCTAGTTTCTCATTCTTCCCTTCACTACAGAGTCTGGAGCTTGACAAAAGAATTGCCAATGGTATATATATGGAAGATATTTGTATTCATTACAATTTGTTGCAGATGCCATATGCGGCCATAGGCTTTACCTTACACAGGTCTGAAATGTTCTGTCAAACTGATATTCACATGCATGATTTGACTGCTCTTTCATTGAAAAATGGTCTTTTATTTGATCCCTTCTGAAAATAGTAATTTCCAGGGCATGAAAAGATCATGTGGGCAGTAATTGCCTGATTAGTACCCGACGGGCCCATCCACATAATCGAAGGCTTTTGTAGGTTGTGTCATGATTTGGTTTTGTGACGAGATTTTGTGCACAATGAAATGTGCGACTGCTGGCGCCTTTGACATGGTGCACTCACTCGATTGCTTGAAAATCATATGCTCGGTACTTCCCTTGATTGGTATTTTCTTGTTTTTAGACCATTGGTTTGGTTTGGAAATTGTCACATTGTCATACAAAATCTTGTATGTTAGTAGAATCCAGCAGCCAGGAAGTACAATTCTTCCTTGAATGCCATTGTTTAAATGGTTGTGTACATTAATTCTAGTTTGAATGAAGGTCATCCCTTCACAGTGTCCTTATTGTGAATTGCTATATTTTTAGAGCTGAATCCGTAGAGGAAACTCCAATTTCTTGGCTAATCAATCAATTTTATTTCGTATCAGCAATTCTGCTTGTTGTTAGCAGGAAATGATGATTTACAATAGATTATATCGTCTTTGTTTCTTTGAGATACATTTTCAATTGTAAAACAATGTTCAGTTGCCATCTCCATCTGTTTGAATACGGTGACTCTTTTCCCCAAGTTCTGTGGAAGTCTTGCAATTGCTGTGATTGTGGTTGCGGTTGTACTTCTACGGTCCGAAACAACTTGCCGCGGCCATTGCAATTTATTCGTCACATGCGGTCGCTTGGTCAACTTCCGACACACTTTCTTTTTGTGCTGTTGTATGTTGTATGTTTGAATCCGAGCCGGTATCTCTTCTAGTTGGCGAGGTAACATACGTAGAGCTGATGACTGACGAACAAGGGAAGTCCAAGGTGAGACTCGAATATTTTTGTTCTGTGTTGAAATTTTCAGGTTGGCATTGCTTACTGTCTCTTGCTTGCTATCATAATATCGAGTAGCGTGTTTGATCCACGGGTCAGTGCTGTCCTGCACTGTTGTGGATCTTGGAGTACAAACTTAGAAATGCAATCTTAATATTATGGTATTATTATTGCAATATCGATTGCCATTTGTTTTGCCATGTTCTATATGAGTTGTATTCATTTCCGCTTCAGTAGTCCCGCGTTCTTAGAGGATTCATTTTGGTCAATCTGATTCTTTTCCGCTTCATTTATGATCGTGAAGTCATGGCACTTTGCAGCCCTATTTATCTTACGGATTTTTGTGGGTATTCCTGGGTTCGTGCTGGAAGGTGGTGTGTTTGTGGGTTTGTAAAAGTTCTGTAATCGGCAGACTTGACATTTGTGATGATACCATGTCTTTTTCGTTGCTAACGACGTTGTTTTTTCTCTTTTGTCTTCCTGTAAATGCTCGGTCGGGGACTGCAGGGATATGGGTAAGAACTTACATTTTTTGTACTTGAATTTTTGTTAATTTTGAATCGAGGGTATTCTTGTTCGGTTCTTTGATTCTTGGTATCGCATTTTTGGAGTCTGGTGCTCGTTGAAGCTGTTCCCTCATCTCGACAATTGAGAATTTGAGAATCCAATCATAAAATTGTCTAAAAATCCTGTTTTACATATCTGCGAGCTATGTTTTGTTGTAATTGGCGTTTTATTCTTGTCACTATGTATCGACTTGATTGCTTGATGACTTACTGATTTGAACACATATGATGACAGGATTGTGGAGTTCAAAACCAAAGAGATCGCACAGCAGGCTGTAGACAAAATGAAGGGGCATAAGCTCGGTGACAGAAATCTGGTGGTCAAGGAAGTGAGTTTCTCGATGACATATAAATTTCATGCTTCCCGTCTATGGGCAGTTCAATATGGATTGAAGTAACATCATTGTGTAGCTTGCAACTAAAACAAAAAATTCCAGCTCGAAAGTGGCCTCTGATTTTCATTCTCCCGCTTTCCCGCTACTGTAAAAGTACTCCAACTGGTATTGCGTATTGGCACCCATTTTTCGATGGCTTCTCCATGTCGATGTCGTGAATGGATTGTCTGTTCCGTTCTGATGTTTTTCGTTATCTTTGATTAATGTTTATAACACTGAACGACACGCCTGAGTCGCGTAATAGTGTGACAGCCCCACTGTTGTTGTTCAATGTGGTGGTATCCTTGGCAAACAAATGACTTGATCGGGTGCTTCAACCTCTGTTTGCGTGGCAGGTTGGATGCAAAATGCACGTTTCAGATACCGTAAAGTCTTTATTTACAATATTCGATATTTCAAAATTTGTGCTGAACGCGAATATATCTGAAATCCGTATTGTTGAGAGTTCACTGTGGAATTTTGTGTGATGATTAGAGAGAGAGAGAGAGCAGATTTATTTTCTCCTGCGCCATCGAGATACTTTAATGAAGGAGATGCGATACGACCTTTACAAAGGTCATCTAGATCTGGGCACAATGATATCCACTATCCATTGAAATAATATCGACGAGAATTGTAGTTTCCATAGGTTTTCCCCACTGTTGAACCGTGAACCCTCTGATCATAGCACAGCATCCGAAACATGTTGTACAAAGCTATGCTAATGGAGGTAACATTTTTGTGAATTCGTAATCAACCCACAGCATCGTCGCAAAGTGCAATGAAATAGGTATGGTCACTAAACTACCGAATTATCTCGATGTGGTGAATTATATGCCGTTATTTTCTTTGCGGTCACATGAAAGTTACATATTTTAACTCTCCACATTGTCCATGCATGACGTTACGGTGGGGGATACTGGAATGTTCGACTTTGACTCGAAGTCTAATACTTGATTCGGAATCAAATCACTCGGGTACTTGACTTTGCCCACCCCCCAATCGTTATTTTGTTATTGTGCCTAGTGGCTCTGACCTCACATGGTATAATATGTTGCCATCGATGATGCGTTATTTGCCTTTTTGCTCTCTGTATGATCGTGTAGAAATTCTACATTGTTACTGAGATGGCATTGTTTCGATAGTGCTGGGGAAACTCGAGTACCCGAATAATTCAATTCTGAATCAAGTAAGGCTATCACCCTATCACTATCACGTCGTAACAGTATGGATCATTTGGAAAGTTGAAATATGTATATTAGGGCTGTTCAAAAATAACCTTTTTTCCTTAATCTTGCGGGTTACTTGATTAAATCGTTAGGTTGCCTTGAAAAATGACGCACACCAAATTTGAATTCATTCCAACCAATATTCGCGGATTTCGTAGAGTTTGAAAATTTTGAATTTGCCTAAAAATGCAAAAAAAATTTTTTTTCCAAATTTCCTTCCAACCTTATGAAATTGTTGCACTGTCTTCAAAAACGGTGCAAAACAAATTTGACTCAATTCCAAGCTGCAGAAGCCGAGTTATTCAAGTTTTTTGATGATATTTCTGGGATGATCCACCAATCAAGGATAATCCCAGAATTATCAAAGAAAAACTGAAATAACTCCACTTCTACGGCTTCGAATTGAGTCAAATTTGTTTTGCATCGTTTTTGAAGACAGCGCAACAATTTCATGGGGTTGGCAGCAAAATTTGAAAATTTTTTTTTTTACATTTTTAGGCAAATTCAAAATTTTCAAACTCTACGAAATCCGCGAATATTGGTTGGAATGAATTCAAATTTGGTGTGCGTCATTTTTTAAGGCAACCTAATGATTTAATCAAGTAACCCGCAAGATTCAGGAAAAAAGGTTATTTTTGAACAGCCCTAATGTATATTTTATGTGGTTACAAAGAATATAATGCCAGTTCTGAATCCTTGAAGACAATTTATTATTTTTCGTAATCTGCGATACGACCAATCAAGGTTTCAAGGCGTTGAGTGGAATATACTATCAAAACTTCTTAGTTGCAAGAAGCGTATTATTCCAATACTTGTGAAAATCATCTCTCTCTACTCGTCTTGAATCATGAGAATTAATACACGATTTACATTCGAGTACCCGAATCATTTTGACCAGTCATACTTTTAAACCATAAACAAAATACACAGTTTGTGAAACTCACTATCTTTGGATATCTCACGGTGTTCTAATTCTAGGACTTCTTTGGCGACAATCTTTCGAAAGCTCTGAGACGCGACGCTAATAGCAAACATCCTCCAAGCGATCCGGGTTTTAGGATGTCCCAGATGAGCGTGCCTGCTCAAGGGATTCCGCCACTGAGAGACATCGGTCACTCGTCAAGGAGAGATGTGGGTCATCCAAGCTTGCTACCCCCCGAACCACGTGATCTACCCAGACTGTCGGAACGAAATGCGCCCGCAAGCGTGGATAGGCTGATGGATATCACCGGGGGCGCACCGCTGGGAAGAACGGTTTTTGTAGCCAACGTAAGCGCGCGTTGTTATGATTGATGGTTTGTAAATGACGGGTTCCCAACCATATGTGGTCGGGACACCAAATTTCGTTTTGAAAATGTCCAGTGACCCACCTCAATGCACATGACATATGTCTTTTGGAACAATTTATATCTCTATCCAATTGAAGTCGTCTATGTATAAAGGTTGGAATTACTCGAGTCGTGATTTTTTGGCAACTAGACTCGAATCATTTTATAAAAATACGAAAAATGACTCGGCTCGACTTGAGTCAATTTGTGTATGAGTCTTACCAAGTCATATGACTCGAACAGGCAAGACCTACGTATTTCATTGTGATTTCGAAGAATGGTTAAGTTACCACACTATTGGTATTTTGTCTAAAAGTGAGGAAAATCAGTATATTATGAATGCAAAGCATTCGATATCACCAAGCAAAGTTGTCGAAAGTGGGTTTAACAAGACTTAACTCGAAACTGAACACTAGACTCAATGACTTGGGACTCGGACTTGAGTCATAACACTATGACTCGGACTCGACCCTCTGCTTTTCCAAATTCGATTAGAATTAGAATTACTAAATTAACAAAAACTTGGAATTGAATCCAATCCAGTTCGCATCAGATCAGAGTTTCTTGTCATAAAAATGAGAACGACAAATGTCCGTATCAGCAAGCTTGACTTATTTCGCACTATACAAATCTCCTGACCTCCTGTAACATTTTCAGTAAGACCAGAAATTAGATTGGAATTAAAATTGGCATAGACACATTGCTCAAATTAGACAACTAGAATTGTCCGCTTGTCCAGGTCTGGTTTAGCCATGCCAGACTAATAAACCACACATATCAGCAGCAAACACACGAATTGCCCCATTTATGAAAGTGACGGAGGGTTTAATTTATGCTCTATGTTCAGCTGGATTATTCCGTGACGTATCCGAAACTGAAGGAGGTTTTCTCTCTGGCCGGCAACGTGATGAAAATCGATCTGTTATTGGACAACGATAACAAAAGCCGCGGCATGGCCAACATCACATTTGACACGGAGCTGGAAGCGGTGCAAGCCATCTGTATCCTTTGCAGAATGTTCGAATAAGTCTGCTCTGTACTTTTTTGATTATAGGTCTGTCGATATTGCTGGTAAAAGCTTACGTCTTCTGCCGCAATCATAATGTGGTGCGTTTCGACTGGGTCTTCTAATCGGTGACAGTAATTTGAAAAATATGTCCATGTCAAGTTCAATCATTCACAATCAAAGTACGCCCAAGTAAAAAATAACTAGCAGGACAACGGGTGTTTATTGTAGTTCTGGAAACCCATATTTTCTTCATTCTCCCTGAGAACTCTAATAGTCTAGATGAGTGGTTCTCAACCTTTAACGATTCATTGCGCCCTTATCAGTTT
Organism: Botryllus schlosseri; assembly: GCF_051294905.1. Lineage (NCBI taxonomy): Eukaryota > Metazoa > Chordata > Ascidiacea > Stolidobranchia > Styelidae > Botryllus > Botryllus schlosseri. Next base: position 25,282,451 of record NC_137242.1, on the reverse strand, counting down.
GAACACAAACTTTCGCCCCCATGTTTACGAATCCGAAAAAGTGGTCATATATTCGGGAAATTTATTCACGTAACTCTGATGATTGCTGGTGAAGTCATTTCCTAACTAGTTTAACCTTTTTTAATTGATTTTGGTTTATCTCATGACTAGAATGTGTATTCTCCTGGGTTGGACTGGCCAAAATCAGGTACCCTAGTGATTCGATTCAGAATCAAGCATTAGGCTTCAAGTTGCAGCAAGCATTCACGTAACACTCGTGACAATGATTCAGGAATTTCAAGAATGTGCCTCTCAGCAACTATGCAGAAAACATTCCCACTTATTAATGCATTGAAGCTAAATTGATATTCGTCGGCCATAGATATGCCATTTCTACGAATGCGAGTGGCTTTGTTCTACATAGCTTCCTATGCTGCGATACTATCAATCGAGGTTTTAATACGATCATGCGGTTTCAATACTTCTGTGGTGGAAAATAGTGTCAAAACAGTAGTTCTCGTTGATAAAGCTACTTGGTGGCAGGGAGGCGGAGCGTATAATTTTAGTACCCGAAATATCAGCGCTCTCGACTCGAATCATTACAATTAATACTGAATTCAGAGCCGGGTACTCAACTTATTTACCCAGCCCTGGTCCAGCTGGATGCCTCAGGGATGTGGACTTTAATTGGACCCATAAGTCAATACTTCTGAAATATTGTTTCAACTCCAATGGCCATACTCCAATGGCAGTGTCAAGCATGGTTGTGAAAGGTTTGATTACTCCAGTATTACTTTGAATAAGGTATAGTTGCTTGGGAAATGTCTCTGCAAACAGTGTGTGATTTTTACCAAATATTGTTGCCGGTTGGCCGCCTTGACTGTATCTTGCTAGCTATGTTCAATAAACAATTGCTGTACGACCGGCCTATGGTGGTGAAGATGGACAGAGAGAGCTCGTTGAAGCCAGAAAAAATCCTGCCGAGCGGCCTGCAAGGAATAGGTCCCGGTTTGGATATTTCGGGCATATCTGACTCGTACGGTAGACATGGTGAGCTTGCCTTATTGGATTTATGTTTCATATCGTTTCGAACTTTGGTCGAAGATTGCTGCTGGACAGAGGGTCTGGTAAATTTAGTAGCCGAGTGATTTGAGTCTGAATTAGGTATCAGGCTTCGAGTCGAGTATGAATAATATGGAAACTTCAAATATATTCCTTTTGTCCGAAGTCACAAATATCATGCCAGTTCTACAGGGTTGTAACCATGTCACAAGGATCAGAGTCGCAAGTCAATCTCACTTATAGTTTTGACTTGAGTCAAGTCGAGTCATTTTCAATTCAGCACCGAGTTGAAGCCCGAGTCCAAGTCAGCGAATAGAAGGCTGAGCCCGAGTCATTGTGTTCGCTGGACAGTTCTGAGTTCAATTCGGTTCAACCCGCATTTTTTAAATCTGCGTTAGTGATATAGAATGGCTTGCGTTAATAATATGGTAATATTCCTCAGTCTTAACAGTTTCTGGCCCTATTTTCCAAGGATCAGGACTGATGGACGAAATACCAGTAATATGGTGACTTTACTATACTACTACGAAGTTACAATGAAATGTCTGTCTTGGGCCGTCATAGTCTCGAGTCATGCATAATGACTAGAGTACAAGTCGAGTCAATACACAAATTGCGTCGAGTCGTGTTACGCATTTAAAAAAATTTGACTCGAGTCATTACAACCCTGGATTTCAGTAATCGGAGAAATCATTGCTCACTATTCGCCTCCAATGATTAGACTTGACACTAGATTCAGATTGAAGTACTAGAATCCTTGCGCCTAGCCCTGCTTAATGTGCAATTTTATGTTGCTTTACAAAGTTATGGAAAAATTAATTTCCTATTTCTACTGTCTTTTTAGTACCATGTAATTTCAGTAGTCCATCGTCCACAACGGCTTGCGAGTTGAAACGATGTCTGTGATGATTGTTGAACCTGACATTTTGTGATGAACTTCATAACGTCACTACCGCTGAGACATCGGGTTACTCTGCCATGCCCCCCGCCGAGTTTGAATCGGTAATTTAATTGTCCTAATGCATTTTATTTGCTTTGGTCAGGAGATTCGAGGAACGGTGGTGATATCCCAAGAGACTTATACTCTAAGACGAGTTCATCCAACCCTTATGGTAAATTTCGCTCATCTCCCGTTGCAATCCGTGAGTTTCTCTACTAGTTCGCCTTCGTACCCATTTAGAATCTCCCTTTGATTCGTTGAGTTCCGGCATCACAAAGGCGCAGATTGGAGCCAGCAGGTATACAGGGCGAAGCTCCCTGTCCTACGACCGTCCAAGTACGTTATTATCCTAGGGTTTCTGTACCCTACCCCACCCTCGGTGGTTCATGCAAGAAATTGCTTTATGGAGGTACAGAGCTTCAATGTGCAATTGAATAACATGCTCGTATTGAAATGAACCCGAATATTTTTGGCCGACACTTCGCCAGCGGTAATCGTCAGCAACTAGTATACAATTGATTTATAATGTTCTTTCAAATTCTCAACTAGTTTCCAATGATTACCCCTGTGTTCGGGCTTATTTCAATATGACTATATTATTCAATTTTCGAAATCCATGGCCCAGAGATTGTCTGCCGATGGTGCTGGCAGTTGGGTATTGCCACTGACGGCGTTTGAAAAAATCCGTCGATAAAATAACAAGTGAAATGATTTTAAACGTTCAGACTCTGACTCTGAACAATTTGGTACAAGAAATTTCAAACCGGATGCACATTTTATGTGAGCTTTCAAAAGTACATTCATAATAACATTTATTAACTCGGTCTTCGAGATTATGAACATAATTTTGAAAACTGTATTCAAATCCCGGTTAATCGATGATACAGTGATTTTGAAGGTGCAGAGCTATTGAATTTCATCGAAAGTATTATTGTTAAAAGTATTTGCTAATCATCAGTATCCTGGTGACGTCATATTTGGCGGTACCGTACAATTGTCGATATGCAATTTGGGTTCATTTCAACTTGAATATATAATTAACTGCACCTCCATAAATCTCTTCTCAGTATTTCAAGTTGCTCTTTGACCTCGTTTGTATCTTCCCTAAACTGGCTCAGCTGCATGGCGAATGTGGTTTGCTCAAGCATGGACACAAAATCGTATGAAATCGTAATCTCTTGAAAGAGGGAGTAAGGTTCAAAACCCAATGCTTGATGTAATGCACTAACTTGAAGAGTTTATTGATGCAAACATACCAGAAGGTCCTCGCGTGCTGGTCTACAGAAAGCAAATGGGTACCTGCGTCACCTAGACTGCAGTACAACTCGACGTAGTAATTGTAATCGAGTAATGATAATGTCGGATCACGATACACACCACTCTGAATCTTTATTAAGACACTGTCTTATTATGTGTCGTATTAACAATTTAGGTGTGGATATGGGCAGCTCCAGGCTGGACCCACCACGTTATCGCGACGTTCCGAGCATGGACCGGGGCGCTTATGAACACAGACATTCAGAGCTGGACAGAGACAGGTATCTGTTATCATGCTTTCGCCAGCGCGCATCAACTGGGTGATGTTTGACCTTTTTCTCGCAGGAACGCATACAGGCCGTCTGTAGTGTCCACAAAAATTGATGTTTCTTCTCACAACAGTGACTGCATTGTTAGTGCCGTCAATCTTCCGTATAGCCTTTCCTGGAAGGATGTAAAGGAGTTGTTTTCGGAAACAGGTACGTCAACTCCGACTGTGTCGTAGGATAACTAGTGCTTGAATCTGGATGGAGTATTCTAATGAGTCGAGTAGTAAGAGAGTAATTTGCTACTGAGAGTTGATATGTTGGCGTGAATCAAGATTTTGTTACTACTTTCTACTGTAGAAGGCTGTAAACATGGATTGGCCGTATCGCAGCATACGAAACATCCAGGTTTGTAACCAAGTCACAAGGTTCCGAGTCGCGAGTCAATCTCACTTTTATCGTTTTGACTCGAGTCAAGTCGAGTCGTTTTCAATTCACCACCGAGTCAAGTCCAAGTCATAGGGTTGTGGTCCGAGTTCAAGTTGCTGTGTTCAGTTTTGAGTTCAATCCGGGACAACCCACTTTTTTCAACTCTTATCGAGTGATATAGAATTGCTCACAATCGTAATATCGTGATTTTCCTCAGTCCTAACAGTTTGTGGGACTATTTTCCAATCATATGGTGACTTTACTGCTCTTCAAAGCTACAATGAAATGTCTGTCTTGGCAGTCCTAGTTAGTCTTGAGTCATATGATTCGGTTCGAGTCGTGTCGTATCTGAAAAAATGACTCGAGTCAAGTCGAGTCACCAAAAATCGTGACTAGAGTCTGTTCCCTCTTGGCTGCGCAGTGCTGACATGGTCTCTGCGCACGGAAAATCTAAGCTGCGCACAAGTAAGCCTAAGTGCTGACCCTTTTTTCGTTGTTACCTGCTGTTGTCCAAGGTACCGCGCGGACTCATGAAAAATTAGAGGGAAACACTGATCACAACCCCACGAACCAAATACCGGTATGCACATTAATAGAAATGACATATTTGTGAATCGTAACCAACCCACAGCATTGTCACAAAATCCCATGAAATAGGCGTGGTCATGGTTGAACTGACGGTGTATCCTTGCATATTCGAACTTTGCATCTCATCCATACTGTATGGCGTTACAGTGTGTGGTACTTGGATAATCGCGACTCTGTAAGTGTATCTACCGGCTTTGACCTCACATGGTATAATATGTTGCCATCGATGATGTGTTATTTGCCTTTTTGCTCTCTGTATGATCGTGTAGAAATTCTACATTGTTACTGAGATGGCATTGCTTTGACTTTTAAATAGGACTGGGAAACTTGCGTACACGAGTCGTTCCATTCTGAATCGAGTATTAGACGCCGAGTATCACTCATTATGACGTCTGGACAGTATGAATGATGTTTGAAGTTGAAATATGTACCTTTTATGCGACCACAAAGAATCTAATCTCAGTTCTATACTTCATTGAAGATTATTTGGTATCTTTTTACAGCCATACATATATCATTGCACTTTGTGTCAATGCTGTAGATTGCTCGCGATTTCACAGATATGTCGTTTGCGCTGTTGTGCCCAGGGGTAGCTCTGGACTACATCTACATCTTTCTTATGCTGTGATACTACCTATCAAGGGTTACAGTTTTACACAGCAGACAGTAGTCCTAGTCCAAGTCAGTGACTAGACTCTAGAGCAGTGGTTCCCAACGTGGGCGATATCGCCCCCCAGGGGGGAGATTTGGCGGTCCAGGGGAGCGAAAATAACGAAGGGGGTGATGGCCTGTGAAAACGGCTCTATTGGAGTCAGTTGGGAGAAATGACTTCTTTTAGTCAACTCACAAAAATTTAGCTCTAAAAGTGTAATTCGGGACTGACTGATAGACGAAAACCAATAATGGGGTAACTTTCCTATTCTTCGAAGTTCCAATGTTTCATTACAGCCCTGACAAGAACTGTAGGAAAAGTATTTTAGTACGTATTTTTGCCTAAAAAGCTGAAGTAGAATTAATCAGATAACATAATAACAAAACACCTCCAGTCAGTCGTTCATGTAATCAAAACCGACTCGAGATCTATGAAAATGGGGAAGTATTTCGTAGATGACCGTGTGTCCACGTTTGTAATGCTCTAAACCAGGTACCAGCTCTGTGGGCAGTTGCGTGGACCACTAAGATTTCAGAAGCCACGACTAAAAGAGATCTGCAATTTGTGGCCCAAACACGATTTAGGTTATTTTTGTGTAAATAGCTACTCGATGAGGATCATCACTCGAAGCTCTATTCTATTTAGGTTACTTGATGCTTAAATCGAGCTAAGTAATGACTAGACAAGTAGACAAGGTGGTCAAGTCGTGCACGTGGCGCCATTTCCAAAGGATAATAATTTTGTTCTATTTCTCACGGTATTCATGGTGTTTGTCTACTACAATGGTCATTTACACCTGGCCGATTTTCTTTATTTTGATTCCGTTGCTGCCTATCAATAAACCTCCAACACTTGGGTAGGAATTCTGGAGTCGACCTCGGTCGGACGCGAACCCACAACCCATTGGTGTTGCAGCTGTGGAATATACCATTACGCTTTTGTATAGTTTCTGGATTAGGGTTACCATATCTTGGAAATCTGAAAAGAGAAAAAAGAGGTCATATTTCCGGCTGAAATCCCAAATTACCGGCTTGATGTGAGATTTTCTGTTGATTGACTAAAAAAAATGGGATAGTTCTTGTCTTATTAGACTTGACTGAGATGGCAGTAATCTAATTTTAATATAATTCAAGGTTTTTCCGAAAATGCAACAAGATAACTGTGTTGTGCGAAACCAACTAGCCCTGGTGTACAGACATTAGTTATTCTCATGCTTATGCTATCCGAAATGAAAGAACTTGATTTTGTTGTATATCTTAACTAATTCGGTATTTGTGCAGGTTCAGTCATTTTGACAGTTATTTTAATTCTGATAAAATCTGGAAATTTTGTAGCCCAACTCTGATATGCGGTACCATTTGACTCTTCCGCAGGAAATGTTGCATTTGTCGAAATGAAAATGGAGAATGGGAAATCCAAAGGCCAGGCTCTGGTGCGTTATCATACCGCCGAAGCGGCCTACAACGCGTGTCGGAGGCTCAACAATCATGAAGTCAGCGGCCGGGCAATCAAAGTGTACCCTGCTGCTCGCTGAACGCGATTCGCTTGACGTCTTTTGTATTGTGAACTGTAATTTGTTATCCGAGGTTTCAAAATACCACGTTTTTTATGGTTGATTATATTAAACTCTTTTACATGAACTCTTTGTGGATGTAATGTTAGGTTGCCGACGTTTGGGCATGTGACTTACCAAAATACTGAAGCCGACAGCTACGATGATACAGAGAATTATAGATTACCAACGGACCGGTAGACACGGAACCCCCGTCGTTACGGTCGAGCAAGCAGTGTTACTGAGGGCTGTGACCAAGTCACAAGTCAATTTTACTTATATGATTTTGACTTGGAGTCATTTTCACTTCACCGCCGGGTCATAGTGTTCACTGTTAATTATTGAGGTTAACATGGGTTCAACTCACTACTGTGAAACTCTTTTGAGTGATATCGGAGGCCCGCATTCATAATATACTCATGACTCATCTCTCTCACTCTGAACATGTTGTTCAAACAGATAAAATAGGGTTTATGGAAGGCAATTTAATCAAGTAATATAAGCTGTCTGGAGTCATATGACTTGAGTGAGTCATGCACAATGACCAGGACCGTAACAACACTTCGTCAGCCCCCTACAAAAACGTTGGTCATGGTCTCGCAAAGGATGATAAACCGAAATTCTTGGGGCTTCGCCTCCCAGACCCCCATTTCGTTGTTCGTTTTGGCCGCAACTTAGCACCAAGTTGGGTTGTCCTGTTTGGTGAGTCGGCATCGGATTCGGCCTACTGCCCAGGGGCGTAGCTAGCCGAGAATAAAGGGGGGAGTTCTAAAGTAAAGGGGGGTGTTTCGTCAAAAAGGATGTTCTGAATTATACCCGATTTATCGGGCTAATTGTATGCATAAATGCTTCTACTACAATTATCAGATAATCTCGCTCGTGTTAACAACGCTATACGCATATACATAGCCGTTATTTTAAAATACAACGGCAATGCCGTACACTACGATGGAAAGCAGCCCGAGTACGTCTCTTCGTAGGCGCGCCTCTAATTACTGAGAGCGAGTTACGACATCTACAACACGCGCGCGCAGATCATATTTCAATCAACGCAGCAGCGGAGATCTTATGATTTCGCATTCAGATAAGTAGCGGCCTCGACGTAATATGGTACCATAACCAGATTCTCGAATGTTAATATATGCAGTCGGAATCGTGGTATATATCGTGATAACTTGTGCCGTGATTCAGTTCGATGTAACGCCCGCCCGACGTTCCGATCTTTTTTAATTCGGCCCGTAACTCATCCACATAACCCAGCTGTATTACCGTATTACGATATAGCACCACAACTGGTAAGCTGAGATAACAGCAGAAACAGATATAACGTGCCCTTAATTACCAAAAGTGAGCAGTGTGATGACTGTGATCAATTTACAATACAGTCAGAGATATTGCCATTTCGCGCTCACATAAGAACGTGACCTCGAGTCGGGTATCATAACAGATTTCCCAAATGATAATGTCGAGTGCGGAATCTCTTAGTTATTGATGTAATTGACGATGAATTAGCTCGGTTGTTGGAGTAACGACTGGCCGTCTTGCTAATCGTTACTCGGCCTCTAACACATCTCCTGATTGTCACGGTTTAATATTCGCGCTAATACACCTTCGCCTTTGCTATGAATTGTTCACAGATCGTTTCTGCGGATCTGGATTAATTCAAATTATGCACCATGAGTTTTGATTCAACTTAATATCGTTCGCTAAATTGATGTAGCATTTTTGCTATGTAGGGATGGTAAAGACTAGAGCCCGACCGATATTGGATTTCTGAGCCGATACCGATAAGATCGATATCCAGTACCTCCACCGATAACCCCGATATATTCAGCCGATATTCAAAAGATATGGAATCTAGCTCAAGGCCCATATTTAACACCTCAGAGCATTTCTTTCAACAACTTTACAGCCATTGATATGCTTGAACATGAAATAAATGATCAAGGAACTATAAAAATGTATTAAAAGCACCTATCCAGCAGTTGCAGATTACAGTTCACGAAGCACAATTTCTCGGCCCTTTCTCCAAGGAGTGAACTTCTGTGGTCTTCCATAGATGATGTATATAGTACTAAACACAGTGAGCAGTCTTTCACTTGGTAGCATAGTTAGTGGCACAGCAGGAAATCTTTCTTCATTTCGGTTCCACCGCTCCCTTGCAGGGGATCTTTCCTTCAATGGTTTAACCAAATATTGATATTCTTCTGACACCTGGAGCCTTCAGCACATCATTAACAAATAGCTGATGAGAATGTGCAAAAGAACTCAAATTGTCCACGTCTGCAACTGCTCCACCCATCCCCCATGGGCCTTTGACCAGCATTTCAACAATCAATTGATCAATATTTTACACTCTTTTGTCAGAATTGGCCAATGTCATCATGGAATCAAAAATTTTCGTATCAATTACTGGCTTTACTCCACGTTTGCTTGATTTTCTTGCCCTCTATGCTCGCATATTTCCTATCATGGTGGCTCCGCAGCCGCAGGCCTCAGTCAGGCGACTTCATACATTACTGGTATGATTAGCTCTGTTGGTACCGAAACGGGAAATGTTTCGACGCGACGCTTTTCTCTTATCATTACGAGGGTCAGTCCATCATGATTGAAGTTCTCATTTCTCTTACTGATTGAAATCTTCTGCAGACAACTATCCATCCAGCTGCTCTCTGTCTTTGCTGATCGATTACTGAAGGGGGATTCCCACGAAGTCAGTGGGGCATAACGGTGGTTAGTTATCTATAATATTCAGATAGACACGCCTACTGCCCTGTATGCAGTATGCACTATATGCAGCTTGGCCATTTATTTTTATAATTGACCGTCCTCACGTCTTTCACCGACTTCTCTTGACTCCCTGCCACCATGTTGTGACGTCACGAAAATGGCCGATATTTTTTTACCTTCAATGGCCGATACCGATATTTCTCTCCAAGCGTGATATCGACTCGATATTATCGGCGAGCCGATAATCGGTCGGGCTCTAGTAAAGAGTAAAGACCAATGTGTGCGAAAGTGCGATGCAATCGTTAATGTCAGTAGCCCATCTCAGGTCCAGGCTTAGGCTTAGGCTCAGGCTCGTAATCGAAAAAGCATTCGCAAAAGTAACAAATGCGGATTATCCAGGACTATATCGTCTCGTTATTACCACATTACATCGAATATTTATAGAACTGTAATGCATAGCTGATCGCTGAGCGACCTAATTTTTCGCGCCTCCGATGCGTCTATGATTGTTTTTATTTTCGGCTAAATGTGTGAAAGCAGGACAAGAGATAACATAGCACTAAAAGGCGGGCAGTCGTTACTCACAAAACCGAGTTGTATGAAATTCATTCATGTACCAAACAGATTCCGCATTGGGCATTTGATTAAAACAAGGCAAGATCCCAAGCCGAGTCGTCAATTTATTTGTAACGCGAAATAGCGCGATGTTCCGCTGCGTTGTAACATGATACCTAAAGTACTCTCGTTATCACAGACGAGAGAAGAATAGGAGAAAAAAGGGGTATATCGGCATTGATCGTTCAGTGAAAACACTCGCCGTGCAACAATAGGCCTTTTGCAGGACTTCGATCACGTGACTAGATACGCATAGCAACCACAAATTGGTTAGCAAGCTACTTTCTCGCGCACCTGCTTCAGTGCTAAATATCGCATAGTGTACTGTTGATTTCTGGTTGTAAACGTTTCGGAAATTTGTTGTAGAAGTCATCAGAGATTCACCTGTGCTAGATGTCAATCCTGTACAAAGCATTTAGAATGATATCGTCAGAATTACGCAGAAATCCATCGGTAACGTAGTCGTATTACGGTACTGAACTCTGATCATATGTACTTAAATTTATGCATTTGAAGTAAAGCGATTGGTTTATATTCTGCTAAGAGTATTTGTTAGTTCAAGCACTACTATTTGTCTGTTGTGGAGCCTGATTTTGGGTGGAAGATATGGCTGAAGCAGCCGCGACCCGCAAGGATCAGGATATACTGTCTGCTGGTTTGGGTGCTGGCGTGCTGCTATAAAACAACTGTCGCTGAACACATCAGAAGTGTCTATTGGGAGAACCTGCCATCAAGACTAAGCAAAGCAGTCCACTTTACTGTTGCCTTATACAATGCCGATTTTATTAGCACTACTTCGCAACTGCGATTGAAGTGGATTTGGCAAATCACACGTGATTTTGATAAATAGTTGATGTCACATATGTGCGCTATTTAGCGAACTAAGAGAAGTAAATATCAAATAACTCTTAGAGCAGCTCAAACGCAGTGACAAGATCGGTCATCCTATACCCAGAGGTGGTCAGCGTGGTCATTGTTGGGAACCGAGTAGAAGTAATGCCTTAATTTATACTCCGGTACAAGTAGCACTAATTACTTCCAGGACATGTCCAAAGTACTTCAAGTGGAAGTAGAAATGAATTTCTGAAAAATAGTCAAGAAATTCGTTACATGAAGTAGATTTGGTTGAGGGTCACTTAGGTTTAGAAATTGATGCCATGTGACAACGGTAAACATTACATGTTGCATCTTCTTGATCAACGCAAAAGGGTGATGACACCACAAATAGGTGCAATTTTCAAAAATTAATTCAGTTACCGTGGTACTGGGGCTATTTTGCCCAGTTGTTATGACAACCTCACGCTTGAAGGGGATGCAATCATGCGCCAAAGCTACTTTCTAGTTGACAAAATCCCAAACCTGACAAAAAAGTACTACCTAAAAAGTGTCAAGTAGAAGTGTAAGTAGCCTATAAACTCATATTGACGCTAGTATACTCAGGTAAAATAGTACTTCGTTGCTGACCCCCTCTGTGTATTGGTTCAACCAACTCAGAAACATCCTCTAAAGACGACTAACATTGTTTCTTTTGCATTGACTCCGTAATATTCTGAACTTATGATATTCTTTGATACGTTGAATTTACAAATAAACTTGCAAAGAAGTGCAATTTAATAATTTTTGTGCATTCGATACCTAGAGCATATAAGAAATAGTTGAAGAAAAATGCATGTTAACCTTATCAAGTTCAAAAACTGCCGAGACTCTTATGCCTGTGTATTTTCCTCTACCTCCATAGCCACTTCTTCAAGTTCTGTACCACGAACCAACTGTTTATAGCCACTTGTCTAGACATATTCATAGCATCCACGGAGAAGCGCTTGTCTTGCTGTACACCAGGTCTGGCCAACCTTTTCAGCAAAAGGGCCACATTCGATTGACGGACATTTGGGCGGGCCACTATCCGCGCCAAGCGCGAAAATTTTTTGAAGTTAATAGGTTAATAATATTGTCACTTGATTGAGGACTGGGCTATTCGGCGCATGGACATATCGATATCGAAAGCTGCGACCAACATGCGTCAATCATTTCGTGCCTAGGTTTCATAGTCGACGGTCTTACTGCCAGTGCAAACGCAAGGTCGCATATGTTGAACGACACTTTGTCTCGTTATCTTTAATATAGGTAGACTCAATCTGATACATTGGGTGTTCTTCAGTTTTCACAAAAGGGAAACAATATTAAGAACAAGAAATCGAGTGATAACATATTGCGCTAAGCTTGTAGAAAATTTTTGCCTTTGATAAATCGATCGCAAATTATTCTGCTTTATTGTAGTGTACGAAGACATACCAATATATGAATGGTTGTTGGATCTGTCAATGAGTCGAAACTGATATTTTAATCATCACATCTCAAGTGTTGCGGCCAGACTAATCAAATTTTTGGTTGGCCTTGCAAGTTCACAATCTGTGCATGCAATCCATTTTTGATGATATTAGAAATTTCGGAAATTACCTCGCGGGCCACTCAAAACCCCGCGGGCCACGGGTTGGCCGGCCCTGCTGTACACAAATGAAATATCATTTTCAAAACAGACATCAACATCGGGAAAGAAGTTCAGGACAGTTAATCAGTGGTCAGATCATCTGCTAACATCTTCTGTTGGCATGAAACTACGCTGCCTTCTACCGCATGACCGAATTTTATGTGGTGATAATAATTGGCTCCAGGCTGAATTCTTGACGAGGGCATCATCAATTTCTTAGTTGCCTAGGTTCGGCTCTCTTGGGATAATCCATCAGACCATTAATTCGTATACATGTGGTATAGCCATGTCTTGAAACTCAAGATATTTGCACTGTGCCATAGAGTGAAGTAATCCAATCCAGGCAATCAATCAAGTAATCCAGGCCTCCGGACAGTTTGTCGCACCCTCAATTGGAGCTGATGATATTTTTTCTTCTGGTAGTGGCACTTGGCAGCATGACAGAATGATCAATAACTTGTAATATAGGTGTAGATGTCTAAATATTTTGAATTGTTTAACTGAGAAGCCATACAATAGCATAGGATGTTTCATATATATATATGGTACGTAGCACATTGCATGAATTCATAACACATCAACGTACTGTACTGGCACTGGCAGTCATTGTCTCTAGGCTTAAAAATAGCAGTACCGTATCCTATATATATTGCAATCGATATCAATCATCAAAATGTTGCAATGATTACCAACTACCACTACAATACAACTATAGTATATAGTATATCCAGTTATCCACACTTAACTTAATGCTGCAATAAATATCACGCAGTCAATGTCCTGCAATGTCGAATTTTGTGTCATAAAATCATAGTTGACTACCAAATAACGGCTACAATGTCGATCATTTTGACGCAAGGATTTTACATAGTTCATGAATCATAGACATCCAACATATTTGAATCCTTGCGCATGTCCATGACACTTGCGTTTTATATAAAACGTTTACAGCCCGAAAACGATAATATGCTGTATCCGAAATACGGCTACGTTAACGACGGATTTCTGCGTAATTCTGACGATATCATTCTATGTGCTTTGTACAGGATTGACATCTAGCATAGGTAAATCTCTGATGACTTCTACAACAAATTTCCGAAACGTTTGCAACCAGAAATCAACAGTACACTATGCGATATTTAGCACTGAAGCAGGTGCGCGAGAAAGTAGCTTGCTAACCAATTTGTGGTTGCTATGCGTATCTAGTCACGTGATCGAAGTCCTGCAAAAGGCCTATTACGAAGGCGCGATTATGCCAAGAAATATTACCTCTAGATTTAGGATTCACGAAGGGAGGGTATTTTCGTTTTGAAAGGGGGGTGTTTGGACACCCGAAACACCCCCCTGGCTACGCCCCTGCTACTGCCTAAACACGCCTGGCGCGAAAAATTTCAATAATTTGTGATTGAATCTGTCAATAGGATCAGGAATTGCATTTATATTGCTGTCAATTTTTTTTATCCTCTCTACTCATGTAATCAGATTTACCGGCAGAGCTAAGTGGCACACTTGAGTCGCATGTTACATGGTCTAAAACTTTACATGTCTTGGTGCGTCATGGCGCGGTAATGGTCGACGCCGAAACGCCAATACCTATAAATCGTGCGTATTTTTTCTGGAGAAAGAGTACCCAATAATCAAGGTATTTGAGAACGTTGAATCGCGCCCGGCGCGAAAAAATTTTGAGAACGTTGCACAAATTTCTAAAAAAATTCTCTATAATTTATACTAATTCACTAAATAGATGTGATTGCCCAGGCCAACGGTTATGTCTTGCGCACCAGGTCTACCTATAGGCTCCTCCTCGCCACCTCATCCGCGTAAGCGGTATCTTACAAAAGCCTAGAGGTGGGCCGTGCTATAAGTCGGCAGTTACAGAAAATAAGAAGAATATCGGCCTTGTGCAAATGATCATAGTAGTCGACAAACACCATGAATACCCCAAAACAAACAAACAGGTCTATTTAGAGATGCGACAGATTACACAAGCGATTATATCTTGCGCGCATGGTATATGCCAGTGGTCGAGAACCTTTTTTGTCTGAAGAGCCATATTGGCCTTATTTTTTTCATTTTAACCCCCAAAGAGCCATACATGTCAAACCACTGTTACGTCACAACGGAAAATTGTGACGTCATGGTAGCACTAATTCGAACTCACTACACGGGATTCGTCATGTTCTTCACATTTTCTATTTAAAAACTCGTACTTATCATGCCGGGAACGTAGGTTCGTCGTGCACTCGTGATGCTATACTTCTGAATGCGAGACCCCATGATCACATGCGTAGGTGGGCTCCAAACAGGGTCACTACAGCAGTATATATGCCTACCCACTCTAAGCTGGGATACATCAGTGACGTCGGGTCAGGGGAGGCAAGTTTGAGTCAATTCCGACCAGTAGAAGCGGAGTTATGTGAGTTTTTCGATGATATTTCTCGGATTATCCTTGATTGGTGGATAATCCGCGTTTTATCAACGAAAAACTCACATAACTCCGCTTATACTGGTCGGAATTGACTCAAATTTGTTTAGCAACGTCTTTGAAGACAGCTCAACAATTTCATGGGGTTGGCAGAAAAATTTGGAAATTTTTTTTTTAATTTTCCATAATAAATTAAAAATTTTAATTGGATCTGCGGAGGCCTTTACTGGTTGGAATCGAGTGAAATTTGGTGAGCAAGGTTTTCTACTGCAACCTGACGATTTAAGAGGTAACCGGCTTGAATCGGGAAAAAAAAAGTTATTTTTGAACAGCCCTACGTACAGTGTACACTGTACGTACACGATACCTAGCGACGACTCGGGCCACATAATGCCACAATGCTGAGGAACATATTGGCGTTTTAAACGTCGCTAAATGTATCAACTGAGGCAATAAAAGGATATACTAATCCCATAAAATCAATATTTTCTGTCGCTTAGCCAACAATATCGACGACGACTTACCAGGAAATAAAAGCTTACGCCTTACGTCTAGCCCAGACCGGACAATGTATTAGGCGTCTGAGTATTGCTACATTGATATTAGGCAGAGTGTAAAACGGGTTTCTATAGTTGCTAGTGCTACCGATTTTACTCCATTAACAAGTTATAAAGCAGAAGCCAACACCTCAATCGTACGGATTTAGTTTTAATGATACAGTGAACCTATGAAGTCAAGATTGACCCCGAACACCTGCCAGATTTTTTACATCAGAAAACGATATCAATCTCATTGATTGCTTGAGTAAGCATCATGGCTGACTACTAGGGTTGTCCATAATTTGTAAAATCTCAAAAAAGATGCGTATCCATGTCTCATTCTGTAGATTATTGATAAAAAACGTCAATGAACCTGCAATAAGCTCATAGGAAAGTCGTTAACGTTTGTCTAAATGCGTTTGAAATTAGCTGCCGTAGAGTGGGCGTGTTAGCGACCAAAGAACGGCGAGAAGACTAGTAATCACGAAATCACGCCTCGTGATTGGTTTTTCAGCTATGCTTGAATGATCACGACCACAGCGGCTTGCTGATTATGTGCTTCTATTAGTCCAAGGAGATCGCTAACGGCAATGATTCTGTAAGCGCATTGTACATTGATGATTTATTATTAAAATTAGACATCTGGTCATTGAATGTTTTAGTTTTAAAACTAGGTAACGATAGGTTTAAAGCAACAATAGCCTCTTACGGGCATGACAGAGGTGAAACAGCGAATGATTGTGAACTTATAGAACTAAGTATAGATCCAAGAAATACCTATATGATATGCTTGAGATTACGCCAAGTGGTCCTGCATTTCTGGGTGCAGGTATGGCATATCAAACATCACCAAACTGGTGCAGCATAACATGTGAGATGGATGCTGGACACAATCCTGTATGCTCAGAAGATATGTGGGCCGACCAGGTAGCTTACATTGGATTTCTGACGAAGAGTGTAACTACAACACCGCTTCAATCCATCCTTTTTATGTCTATGTCTGGTTTGATTCAAGCATTAGTCGTTATGCAGCCGGTAATGATCTAACATTCATTAAGGACATGCTAAGCAATGCAAGCAAACTGTATTTTTGCTGGTCCTACGAGCATAGTCTGTGCTTATCTTTAGACCTCTTTGCCCGGCATCATTGATGACTTTGACAGAACTTGCGGGTATGATTCATTATGCTGCAAGAATCTGACAAGTGCCAAGCATAAATGACTGATTCATCCAGCCCTTACAGCATTCAAGACTTGTACCACGACAACAGTCTAATAAGATCAGACAAAGTAGTGTCAATGTCAAGCTTTATATTTGTATTCAATGATGATACATCCGTTCTGAAACTAGAAATTCGTTCGCGACTTGCATAAGCGCCTTTGCACTATTTTTCCGCGTGATTTTGTGCTTTCCATCAATGAAATCAAGGCATACAGGCTACAACGGTTACCTTCACAATAAGCCATCCAGTCATGTATTTAAAGATATTGTGAAGCAGCTGTTCTTAGTTCATCATGTATTTCGTAACTCAACATGTTCTGGATTAATCCTAAATCATTAGTTGCGGACCAACCTACAATGCACGTACAAAATCACCGCCGTCAGCCGACTCCTTGATCAGCTGATCAACAAGCCACCAACGTCGTGATCATTGAAGCATAGCAGATTAGCCAATCAAACGCCGTAATTTCGTGATTACTAGTCTGCCTGCCGTTCTATGGTCGCTGACACGCCCACTCTACGGCAGCTACTTTCAAACGCATTTAGACAAATGTTAACGAGTTTCCCGTGAGCTTATTGCAGGTTGATTGACGTTTTTTATCAATAATCTATAGAATGAGACATGGATACGCATAAATTTTGAGATTTTCCAAATTATGGACAACCCTATGACTACGCATTTCGCTCGTGATGTTGTGTGATTGCGGGTCAAGCTCACAGCAGAGAGTCACAAATGGTAATTAAGCTGGATATTTCGAGCAAACTTTTGTAACAAAGCAAGTAAAACTTTTGAGATTGTCAAGGTGCATGCTCGTTTACTGTAGATTTTTATACTGCCAGCGCCATGATTAGAGTAGCCCGCAGTTGAAATGCAATAAATTTGAACGGAAGATGTCATAATGAAGTGAACATTGTAATATATGAAAAAGGTTCACAGTGCAGAACCTACCAAGGTTCTGTTGTGAACGTGAACCTTTAAATTTCCGAGGTTCACTCACAGAACGCGAACGTGAACCTCACGTTCACACCATAGTGTCCTATATGGTGTCGACACAGGCAGATCTCACGCCTCAGTGAAATTGTATCACGTTACAATTTCCATTCGGCTACAGGCAATTTGACGGTCATTTTTGACCGGCTTGCCGAGCATTAAATTTGGTAAAACGGGTATCAATCGAAAGCTGACTCTGCACTGATTACGAAAATATAAATTTTATTCCGCTCGTGGTCCTGGAACTCCCACAATCAGCCTCGAATTTTTCATTGGTATGGAGATTGGCATTGGGACGCAACAATGCTGAACAATGCTGTCTGGCTCTTTTTCTCTTGAGCTACTCTCTCGTTTCGCCAGACGTTGCGTCCCAATGCCAATCTCCATAACAATGAAAAATTTGAGGCTGATTGTGGGAGTTCCAGGGCCACAAGCGGAATGAAATTTATATTTTCGTAATCAGTGCAGAGTCAGCTTTCGATTGATACCTGTTTTACCAAATTTAATGCTCGGCAAGCCGGTCAAAAATGACCGTCAAATTGCTTGTAGCCAAATGGAAATTGTGACGTGATAAATATGTATGTTATCCAGACAAAAGAACTGATATTAATTAGAAATCAAAATATATGGTTCTGGGAATTGCAAGTGAAATCTAAATCTAAAAACGGAACATGTATTTAATGTCTTTAGTCCAGAAAATTTCGACTGTTGGTATGCTGAAACAGTTTTAAAACTAAAGAAAAGTCGGAGTCCACTTTTCCAGATTAGGATACGCCATGGACAGCTAGGTTACGATATGATAAGTAAATGCTAGATTGCGAAACATCAGTTTCAAACATTATGATAAGCCATATATACTGTGATGAAATATTTGATATGGCGAAGGGTGACAATGCGGTGTGAACGGAACCACGCCCACCCGCTACCTAAATTATATTCAATGATACTTTCGTGAAATCATACTGGATACTCCGCACTCACTGCGCGCGAAGCGCGACCAAAATCCTAGGCTTAATACTACGTGAAAACAGCCCCGAAATTACTCAAGCTATCTTCCTGATTGGTGGATCAAACTACTTCTACTTGACAAACTGAAAATAGCGAAAAGTAAGTAAGTAGATCACAAAAAATTATGAGGTAGAAGTAGAAGTAGTGAAATTCAGATCTACTTGAGTAAGTACCAGAAGTAGAGGAAAACTACTTGAGTACTTCGAAAAAGTAGAAGTACTTCGTTACTAACCACCTCTGATTTTGGCTGGTAACTATAAACTGAAGCTAAGCAATTACTTACGTAGTTTAACAGTTCTACGTATATGTGAGCGATACAGCGCCTTCTTTTGTTCATATTTAACTCTATATTCGTTTATCGGATCAGAATCAATGACCACATCAATCTGTATTTCAGACGGCTAGCAAAATGCAATGACGTAATCATGCCTCATACTTCGAAAAGACAACTTGACTCGTGGCTTGACTTGACTTGACTAGAGTCACCTCCAAAAATCGAGTGACTTGATTTGATTCGAGTCACCTTCGAAAATCGATTGACTTGACTTGACTCGAGTCAAAATGTGCAATGACTCGAAATGACTCGTGACTCGAAGGCAGTGACTTGATCCCAACACTGCTGGGAGCCCACTACGCACATCTGCAAGCGTTCGGGAACCCCTAATATTCACTGAGTCACAATAAAAAAATCTACCGCATTACATATAACTAGCCTACACATTTAATATCCTACTCTGTATTACTTGTGCGTCAGGGAACGCCGGTAAAGAACCATTGTTATAGTTAGTTACGGATTTTTAAACCCCGTTGTAGTTCTTAGTTCTAGTTCTAGTTGCGAGTTAGTGGCTCTAGGTATAGTTGTGCATTTTGGAAATCCAGTAGTTTGTACATGTCCGGAGGGAAGCTTGCAACTTTGCAATTATGAACTCGTCAACCTCCGTCAAGCAAGACTATAGCAACGTAAATAGGACAAGTGCAGGAACAAGTAGCCTACTGCTACGTGAAATTCCGCGTCACGTCAAGTAGGGGAGATGTGGTACTTATGGATCAAAAATTGTATAATGATCTCTGGCCCTCAAATCTTAAGCCGAGAATAGCAGATCTTTTGCTGTCTAGCACTTCGATACAAGCTCTACCTATCGCGGACATTTACATGAATATCCGCCTTTTCAAAAAATATTTATAAACGTTTAAATTTTGTTGCTCGAACGTGTCATCGGTCCCCACCCGGTGGGTCCTAAGGCACACGACAATGGGACCTATGAGACATACGCTCAAAAATTAAATTTGTTAACTTGTTTTGTTGTGTACTATAAGCTAAGCTACAGCAAGCCAATGAAGAATGTTTCGTCGCGACCTTCAAGAATAAAATAGATTATATCAACTCAAATGTTGGCATAAATCATGTTTTGAGTTACGACTAAACTTAGAAAATTAATGCCACATACATATTACCCGCAAATCGACATTTCGACTTCAAATACCTCGTAATAGCGATAAAACACCACAAGTACCTATGATTTACAGCCTATATATATGTAGGCGAGTTTCGGTTGTTAAGTGATTAGTCGGTCCATCTATTTTGCTTGATTTGGCTATGGTGTCATAGGCCCCCCACCCCATAAATATTGTAATTGACTTGAAAATAGTCCACTCGAGGATGGTATTGATTAAAAAAATATGTGCCATTATATACCCTGATACAAGTCCTATATTTCACATCAAAAATTATTGCGGGTTTTGTAGTCTGAAAGGTGATATAGAAAAATGCAAATGTCGATCAAAATTTACTTTACACCCCCTAAAACGTAAATCATTCGTCACAGACCCCATAAATCACGCAGGTCGAATTTTTGTGCATGTGAGGAAAGATTCTGTCAGCATGTAATTGTAGACAAATTCACGGAGTGTAATCATGGAATTATCATGGAGAATTTTTCAAGTATTTTTGGTCCCAGTGATCCATCGGTACCACATCTCCCCTACAGATAACGATTTAAGTGAGAGGTCTCAAACTCAAATGTGCTCGCGGGCCAATTTCCTGGTTTTGGATGGCGCCGCGGGCCGCAGCACTAATAATGCGGGTATTCAATGTTTTTCTTCAAGAAGGCCCTATTTGAAGGAACCTTGCAGACTGGCATTCTACATTTCTACACACATCGTCAAAATGTGATTTACTATTGTGAATTCATGCCTGGCACGAAAACAAAACACATTTTTGAATATTTGAATAAATTTGTTGTTGTACTAGTTTGTCAAAATATATAGTTATAGACACCATGCGATCATACAAATATATCATGACATCGTAAAAGCTGCCGCGTTATAATTTTGACTACTTTAGAATTTAACAAATATTGATCTGATATTAGAGTATTAGAGCAGCACAGCCTAATCCATGTTTTTGGGCATACTCCCGATAACTAGGCTATTGATCATGTCATTGCCAAAGTCAAATTAAATCAGCGTTAGATTTACCTTCGAATATTCGAACAAATCAATGACAACGTGTATATATTGATTAATGTTCCATGGTGATAGACATATATCCAATCGCTGAAGAATTCATTGGTGTTACAGCGGTGGAGGGTACCACTACCTGACTCGCCACTTTGACGATAATAATATGTCTAAAGAGACCCAAGAAAAATGACTCAGGATGTAACTGAAACTACATCAAGGCGAAAACAGAATGCCAATGGCTGTCATTCCCATACCGACCTGCTTAGCTAAATACGCAACGCAAGTTACGACCTTTTGATATAATATCATTATTCCCCATAACAGTCTGATATTTCGAGTTCGAGTAATTCCGCAGAAGGTCGCGCCCAAGTCCAAATCACAATTTTCAGTTATGATTCAGCAACGGGTTGGAGTAGTTTTAGGACAAATTTTAAGTTCTTAAATCTAAAAAAAAGATTATAGCAGTTAAATATTATCGAATACTTCAAAATCCAAAATGCCGACGCTGGCCGCGTGTTTGAGACCTCTGATCTAAGCTATTCGGTCGCGCTGAGCGTGTGTGCTGTGCATGTAATATACTGTTGACACATAGCAATACCGGTCACCTTTGTAGTTCTTATGGATCGAAAAATTACCGTCCTATTGATTTCTATGATTCCAATACTTTTAGGGCTACCATAATTTGGAATCGGGAAAGGATGATACTTTTTCAAAATTTTCAAACTTAGAATACCGGAGGAAAATCCGGAAAAAAAGGTAAATTTTGCACATTTCGTGGTCGGTGGACTAAAAAATAGGTCAACTGTCCGGCTCAACTCCAGAAATAGTTTTTCTTTCACACTTTAGGTTGGTTGACTAAAAATCAAGGTGGTCACTTTCGTTCGAGCCGCAAATTTCCTATTTAGCGTCATTTATGCCCATTTTCACTCGAATCTACCCAGTATCTCGGCTCTTGAAGCTGTAAAAGAGGACGAATTGCAAAAATGGAGGACACTTAGGCGTCCTCCGAGGACATTTTCAAAAACCCGAAAAAGGAGGACAAATCCCCCTAAAGGAGGACAAATCCCCCTAAAGGAGGACGTATGGTAACCCTAGCTACTTAAATCTTCACAGTGGTGGCCAGACGCTAACCTTAAGTTATAGTAGGAAGCGCTTTAAATGACGCTTGACTGCGATACCATGTTTGCCGGGTTCGCTTCCTCGGAGGTCCTTTTTTATTCTTTTAGTTTAAAACTGAACTAAAACACTCAAAAATGAGCTGCCGATAGAAACGTTTTAATTGGCACTCTTGTAATAATCAGAGAATATGCAAACGACCCAATTAGGGAATCTACCGTTAGGTTGAGAGCCCCAGTTTTACTGCATTTGTCGACGTTCGCTCATGATAGCAAGTCGAAAAGCTTCGAGTGAAATAAATTTGGCAAAATCAACATATCATTTGTCGCAAAATTATTATAGCTTACCTTGGAAAATTGCAAAAAAAAGGTGCAGTTACAACCGATTTGAGCGGGATAACAACCCAAGTCGGAACTCGTACCCACAATCCCCGAAAAGTGATCATGTGAGTTTATCTAAAAAAAAATGAGTCGTAGTGAAAGTGATTGTATGAGATTACTGTGTTGTTCCATGACCATTGATCACGCTTTTCGTGGCTTTAGACAAATACATTAATTAGCCTACCATTCTACGCAAATGTGGTGTTGTTCTGCGTTCGCATCTAAGAAAGACTTTAAATATCGTGGTTTAAACTAGGGGAAGTTGAAAGTGTTTAATGAGGATGGGCCTATTTTGTTTCGCATTCCATGCAACAATTACAGCTGTCGTCAAATCTCGAGTAAGCAAAATGAAAACCCGTGGTAGGGATTCGAACCAATAATCCTACGCGTAGGGGGTCGATGCATTTGGCCACTTAATTATCGCTCCTATTGGAACACCTATTTCAAGTGATTATATTATCTTTACAAGTTCCGTGCTGTGCCTCAACGTAGGATACCTTGGCGTAAGAAAAATATCAACATTTTACGCAAATATGGCGGTCTTCTACGTTGACGTCAAAGAGAACAGGTTATGAATATCTCCCATATCTGTTTTGGTGCTTATTGTTGGATGACATATCTCGATATCGAAAGCCAATATTCAATTGTTATGGCTAAAATACGACTTGGATTTTGAAATAGATTCGCTACAACGTCATTCAGATATTAATGTGTATAACTGTTAGCGTCAAAAAGTTGTAGAGCAAATGCTGTACCATAATTTCCAGATCCATATTCTTGGTCCATGCGAAATGGACTCACCATCGGCCAAACCTCAGTAAAAGGCCAAACCCATGGTGGGACTCGAACCCACAATCCCCGGCTTAGGAGGCCGATGCCTTATCCATTAGGCTACATGGGCGACTCGTTCGATGCCCTAAATCAGTGGTTCTCAACCGTGTCTCCAGCGCCCCCAACCGAGGGCGATTTGCATTTCAAATGGGGCGGAAACGCCCAGGGAGCGATAAGGGGGGCGCTGGTCTCAGGTGGCGGTATGGGAAGCGCTGAAGAAAAATGGCGTCAAATCAGATGGTGTAGGCCTAGTAGGGACATATGATTATATAATAGGAAAATAGTTCTAGATATCCCTAAGTTCTCATTGCAAATTAACATTCGACAAAATCTGTCGAATCGCGAAATTTACTCATGCGCTGTTGCCATGAATGCAGTGGTTTACTATAATTCATGTAAAAGGAAGTGGGCGTACTTTTGTATCGCCAATTCTCCGTTAAAACATCCCCGTCATGCTAGCTCGGGTTGTTTTCCACAAAATGCTTCGAACTAGGTATATTGCATCCTGCAGCGCATATCGTGTCGAAATCGAAGGGACACTGCTGTACCACTGCCCTGCCCCTTTGTACATTAAAGATGCTTTGAAGCTTTCCGGCCAAAATGATCAACTAAATATACTTGTATTTGAGAGCTACAGAATTAAATCGTCAAAATATTTCTTCATTGTATCATAAAGGATGATACTGTTTAGTTTTCTGACCCGCAACACACATGAACGTTATAAAATATAGGTTGCTTTGTTTGGAATACATTCATGTTAAAGTTACGAGCTGGCTGCAGTACTAAATTCAATGTGAGCAAAAATATCTATCACATTCTTAGTTCATTTACTAGTCACACAAAGCAATAAAACAAAACCCAATACAATTAATTTCCATATTGAACATCGCAGAGGTGAATTCGGAATGTGTACATCGCGCTCGAACAAGATGGTATGAGCTCGTACCCGATGGTTGTTATAAATAACAACCTTGGTTTGATCCCGGATATAGCTCATATGATTATTATATCGTTAATTATTCGAGTGGTCCTCGGTCACGATTCAAGCGCGAAATATTTTCAATAGTAAGGTCTCAACCCGTAAAGATCTTCCGGACTTCGACCACTTGCATATTGTTTTTTACTACAGTCCTGGAGGGCCATAGGGGGCGAAAATGTTAGAACTTCAAGGGAGATTTATTCAAATACAACGGTCAAAATGCACGTGAAGACGGCTTATTCTGCTTCTGCATATGACGCGAAAAAGGCCAACTCAACGGAAAGTGGACGCGGAAACCGATTATCAGAGCAGCGACCACTTCGGAAAATGTCCTATTTTAGTAAATTTACAAGCTATCAGACTTAGGTGGATAAATTTCATGATTACATGTCCTCATTTTCGGATTCATAAGTAAAGGGGGCAAAAATTTGCGTCGAGATTGATACGGGGGCGATGAGTCGAAAAATGTTGGCAACCACTGTTCTCACAGACCAGATTTTTACTGAAGGGAGTCAAATAAAATGAGTGATATATTCCGTGATCTAACATAGGTATAAACGACGTGTAAAACATATATGACGCTCGAATGACGCATATTTGGGTTGATGTAAATATGAGTGATTCTTGCTCAGATTTCTTGAGGTGATTTACAATGTCTGCATCACGGCAGCGGCTATAGACGGCATAGATCTAGCCTCTTCACCGCTCAAGCCGTTGCAATATACCTAGAAATAAACTATTTTCGCTGCAACTTCTCCATTTTCATTGCGCCCCGTCCATAAATATTATTTTGATTAAATACTGCAATTCTTTTAATATCTTAGGTGCTTTTACACACCATAGACAGGGTGTGGGGAAGAACGAATAAAGCGGTTTGTGTGTGAATTATCATTGCGATGTTACATATTCCTGTCGCACAGCGCGCTTTGAAGTCAAATCGATCGCCATTTATGAATTTAAGACTCCATCCAACTTGATTATATTAACAAGAGCGCATTGTTGGTTCCGACAGTATCCATCATCTCAATAAATGCAATTGATCTGAAAGTCTAGCTTTTGCTGCTGTTGGGACAGTACCATTATCTTGCTCAGGGCTATCTCGGCTGAGATTTGGCTATAGTCCTCTGCGCGCACCGGTCAATATATCGCCTATTTTTTCAACTTCATGATAGAAAATGGAGTCTACCCAAGCTATCTAAAAAAGCCAGAGTAGTCCCTGTACACAAAGCTGGGGATAGAACTAATGTCACCAACTACAGTCCGATATCCGTTCTCCAATGCATCGGGGTTGTATTCGAAAAATGTCTGTCATTTCTCCTCAACAATTTGGCTTCCGAAATAAACACCAAACCTCACATGCCCTCCTAACAGTGGCCGAGCAGTATTATGATATCCCAGAGAAGCGGAATGTGGGAGGTAGCATTTTTCTCGATCTAAAAAAGCGTTTGACTGCGTAGATCATAAAATTCCCATCTCGAAATTGGCGCGTTACGGACTTCGGGGCCCACAACTTGAGCTCATGAAAAGTTACCTCACTGGATGCCAACAAATGGTTGCGATCTCAAACACCTTGTCCTCTCCTCACCTGGTGACCTGTGGTGTACCTCGAGGCTCAGTACTTGGACCGGTCCTCTTCACCTTATATGTCAACGACATTTTTGAAACCTCCTCATTGAACACCACACTGTTCGCTGATGATACTCACCTCCTCTATTCCGCATCTTCGACGGCAGAACTGGATGCGCTGACTAGTGACCGAATGCCTTAAGTCCATGAGTGGACGGCCCAAAATAACCTTTGCATAAACGCATCGAAATCCCAATCGCTGACAGTAAATTCAAAAAACAACCTAACCGTTAATATCGCTGGTCAGCCCGTTTCCGACACAGATAATACCAAATATCTCGGGGTTTTACTGGACACGAACATGTCCTGGAAGAGTCATATTCAGTCCCCAGACACTAAATTATCACCGAAGTGCGGCCTGTTCTACAGCCTTAGGCGCTTCATGCCAGCATGGGTTCTTCTGATACTCTTTAAATCCTTAATCCAATCGAAGTTACATTATGGCATCTTTTGTTGGGGGGGAAGCTGCCAGTAAAACTTAAAACTGCACTCAAGCCACTGCAAAATCTACAGCATAAAGTACTCCGAATCATTGCTAGGGCCCCAAAGGGGCCTAGCTGCCCAACCAACAAGTCGCTGCTAAAGATATTCGGCGTCCTAAACATAGAGGATATGCGGAAACTAGAAATCGCTAAGTTTATGTATCAGTTCCACTGCGGTCGTTGCCCCGAATATTTCAATGACTTCTTTACCTCGGAATCAAAAGCGCATAAGTATACAACACACGCGCGTCCACGTCGTCCAAATATCATATGATCGACCGAAAAGATCATCGATCTTTTAAATATGCCGGACCTGATGTGTGGAACAGTATTCCGCCGGCCATCCGACAGTCGACGAGGATGCCCACATTCAAGTCGAAATACAAGCAATTACTACTAGATAAATACAGTCCATCCTCAAGATTACCGGACCACGACTGACCTATCGATCTCGCTTCCCATGACATGTCGCCCTATTTCTTGTCGCTTCTTTTTCTATACTATCTTCTTTACCTTTATTCAGTGTACATGCCTCCTCTTTACATCGTCAAGGCCAAGGTGGGTGTCTGATTCCATAGACTACTCCAAGTCGCTTCGGCATCGTCCTGTCTCTTCATTGTATCGCATTTTTGTGGCGTATTGAACTGATAAAAATTGCCAATAAACCAATGATGATGATGATGATGTATGAATAGCCTACATGCTAGGCGTCAAGGGTATTTGTAACGATTTGTAACGAAGTAAGTACCGATCTATAAATTTTGGAGTGACTTACTCCGAAACATACTGATTTATTCGTGTTTCATAAAATTACGAATCTTTCCACCCCGGTCTCCCGCGTGACAGGCTGGGATACTCGTCGCTATACAGACGAGGAAAGGGTCGTCAATGCGACTGGATTTATGAAACGTCACAAACCAATGTCTTCAATACCAATCTTCTGAGGTTTCCGAGATCAATAGTCCGTTTGAACTGTTGTTGCTCCCTCACAAATCCCGCGCGGTAAAATTTGAAATCTTCAAAACTAAATTACTTCGAAGCAGACGATGTTATCTAAAGTAATTAGGACGTAGCTGTCCAGACATTACTTATCTCAAGTAACTCCATTGTTGTCTCGCGGACAATTGCGGTGAAATGAGACCTATCACGGGAGCTTCAGAGTTCAATACCAAAAATTACTTTTTATCATATTGAATATGCTGGCTTTCGCAATGAGACTGGCGAACACGCAATCAACAGGACTTCTCATTCAACATCAACAGATAACGAAAGAAGCAAATTAAAATAGAGCGACGTTAAACAAAGAAGCCGTGATCCGGGTGAGATAATATATGGCATTAAATGGTTGGCATCATCTGCGGTTGATCACATTTGCTCCGGGTTATTCGCAGTCGCAGCTACAATTCTGAAATAGAACGAGAATGGCCGAAGTTGTCGAAATGGATGTGGTACTAGGACATCAGGCTGAACTTATAAGGTCAGATGGCCAAGGATCAAGACACACGAATGATTGGAAGGTGTATGTGAAGCCGGTACAAGGACTGTCCTTGCGAAAATTTGTGAAGAAAGTCGTTTTCCATCTGGATGAAAACTATCGCCAACGCAAAAGAGTGATTAGAAAGGCTCCGTACGAAGTCAAGGAGTCCGGAAACAAGAGCTTCGTAATCAAGATCGATATATATTTCAGAAAATGCGAAGCTCCGAAATTCGTTACTTTCGAGTACGACCTCTTTCTGAGCGCAGGACGGCCGTTTCTCACGACCTCTCGCACTGACAGACTAACGTTCGTCAATCCCGATGAACCTTTCAAAAAAAGATTACTGGAAGCTGGCGGTGTGTTGAAACATTCCGAAACAGCAATTTCGAAGAGGCCAAAGGCAGCCCTGGAAAAGCAGTTCCTTTCGCCGCAGAAGAAGAAAACAGCTCCAAAAGTCAGTAAAAAGGAGGGCGCCCCAACTACTTCGAATGGGTCGCGAAAGAGAAATGGATCAGAGTTGGATTCTATTCGGGCGCGATCTCAGGCGAAGAGAAGATCGCCAGCTGCGGAACGAAGCAATGAAATACCACTACAAAACGAAACGCACAGTTTTGTCGAGAGCAATCGAAAGAGGAATATCACGGGTCGGAACACCGCAGTCGATGGAGAGCCTAATGTCGCCGATGAGAAGGCGTCTGCATCGCTGGGCGACATTTCCGTAGATTCCTTGGACTGCGAATCGATACTTGATTCCATTTTAGGAGGTTTTACTGGCATTATGCCGCTTAGCCCTTTGAAGATGTGAACAAGGATTCTACAGCGATATGTCTAGCCCTGGAAAGAGTTTAGCCTAGGGGTTATAACGGACCAGTACCGCCCCACATATATTTCACCAAGTAGACGGTGACCACATTTTTATCGTCGCTAATTTTCTCCACGTTCTCCTTCGTTGTTAGTACGTTATATACGCCATTTTAGTGTGTCCTG
Source organism: Botryllus schlosseri (assembly GCF_051294905.1). NCBI lineage: Eukaryota > Metazoa > Chordata > Ascidiacea > Stolidobranchia > Styelidae > Botryllus > Botryllus schlosseri. The sequence continues at coordinate 25,253,368 of NC_137242.1, read as the reverse complement.
ATGATTCCGTTTGATCTAATGATTGTCTGTTTCAATAAACTTGCTAACGAATCCGATTTATTGCACGATGACGGGTCACGGATAAAGTTGGGTATTTCCGATTTCGCAATATCAGAATCTAGCACAGGAAAAGACGCGATGAAGGACGTATATAAGAAAAAAAGTTGAAAGAGGAGGGATGCGTCTAATGAAAGACGGGCAAATTTTGAAGAGCCGAAGACTATACAAATATGCATATGCATATATTTATTAGTTTAAAGCTTAATTATAAGTTATGAAGTTAAAATGATGAAATATAAACTTGGCATTTACATAGCTCATAGTGACATGAAACAACCTTAGCGAAAGAGCAAACCAATGGTGGGACTCGAACCCACAATCCCCGGCTCAGGAGGCTACATGGGCGACCCTCTCGTAGAAGCTACAGCCAGAATGAATACATATGATGATACTAATTAGCAATTTCATTTCTGCCTTCATGATCCATATCGTAACTACAACAGCTACTGTTCTTCGCCGCATGCAGTCTTTGCGACCGAAAGTTCTGTTTCGGTTTATACCTTCACTAGCGGCTGGCACGTGATGATTCGGGAGGAGCAATATTAATATTCAATTTAGTACCGAGTACTATATAATCAAATTGCGCAGACCGAGTCAATAGGTTTTGCATCTGAGCGCATTGGAAATGCGCTTGATTCAGTTGAGAAGGTGCACTCGAGACACTGCAAAAACTACGACATCAGGTCCTCCGTATAACAGCTAGACACTAAAGAGGCTTAGTTGTTTGTTCAACAAGTCGCTGCTGGAAAGATTCGGTGTCCCAAACAGAAAAGATATGCGTAAACTAGAAATTGCCAAGTTTATGTATCAGTCTCATTGCGGGCACTGCCACGGAAATTTCGATGATTTTACCCCGGAATCAAAAGCGCATTAGTACAATACCCGAGCGTCCTCGTCATCCAGCTATCATATGGTCGACAGGAAGGATTATCGCTCTATCAAATATGCCGGACCTGAATTGTGCAACAGTATCTCGCCAGCTACGTGACAATCATTGAGCATTTTCACATTCTGATTTCAAGGACTACTCCAAGTCGTTTCAACACCTGCCTATCTTTCGATTGTATCGCAGTCTTGTGAAATGATAAAAATTCCAAATCAACTGAACTGGACATCTAAACCGTATACGTGAATATATCAATGTAAGACCCGTTAGTGTTGGAGGTTGAACACAGTGTTGTACTGACCTATATGCAGGGTTGCCATCGACATGGATCCAAAAATAAGGACAGTCGAAAAATTAGATTAGCATGAAAAAGCGTTTTTGTACATACTTTGTAGTTATACGAGCCGTGACATATCACATTCCATAGTTTTCACCAGAAACAATCTGCTCCAGCAACTCCTTGTTATTAAAAGTGCTTCATGGATCTCACGACAGCTTAGATCTAGGTTTACCTTTACTCACGGCCGATACAGCACTTCATCAGCCCCACCCACCCTTAGGGTGATAAGCAAAACTTCTTCACCTCGTTAGAGGCGTAAACCAAGATGGAAAAGGCCGTACACCATGTTTAGAAAAAAATCATTTTTGAGCGTATGGAGCAAAAACTCCAGTAACAATGCTTCTAGTCTTGGTCCTGGCCGAAGAAAACTTACTTGCAATGTTGGAATCGGGGAATATTGCTTTGGACAATTGCGATGTGCAATCGTCGGTGGGGAATGATTGCTGGTGCCCCCGGGGGGCGATTTGGATTTTGACGGGGGCGCAAATGCTCACGGGCGATATGGGGGGGCGCTGGGCGGTATGGGGGCGCTGAAGAAAAATGGCCTCGCAGTAGATGGTGTAGTAAGGAAATATGATTATACAGTAGAACAATAGTTCCATATATTCCAACCGGTACAAGCGAAGCTATTTGAGTTTTTTATCAATAATTCTGGGATTACTCCCCGTCCAGGCTATTTTTGCATATACACATGTTTCAACTGCAATAACTTCGCTTCTATTGTTTGAAAGCTAGCAGAAATGGTTATGCGTCGTTCTTTTAGGCAACTTAACAATTTCATGGGGTTGACAATAAAATTTGAAATTTTTTTTTTATAATTTATTCAAAAATTTAAATAAGCTCTGCGGCCGCTTCTACTTGTTGAAATTGAGCCAAATTTTTTGTGAAGCGTTTTTTAGGCAACCTAGCAATTTAATCAGTGAATCCCTGGAATCCTAAAAAAATTTACATTAACCCTAGAATGCATACACGGAAAAACTTACGCTAATGCATAACAGGGGTCATTTTGACCCGTATTGCTATTACATGTGATTCTACTATAAAGACAATAAATATTGTTCTTCTTGTGCTTTCCAAAGATCTTCCATTGGTGTAATGATGACATATCTAGAGTTTTTGCTGCATTTTAAATGAACAACCGGCGAAAAACAGTGTAAAGAAGTCGGTGATAAAATGAAAGAAAAGTCCAGAACAGATCACACTACAAACAACAGCCTGATTCATTCACTGTACTTATTGCCTGTGATCATGGTTACGCTGTATTCTGGGCACACGGGTCTGCAACATCGGGAGCAACATTTGCAAGTTTCTAATCCTTTGCGTCTGGACATAAGGAACACCACTTTCTCTTCTGCAACGTGTTTACTGTTTGCAGGGATGAACTTCGAAAACCTCACAACATCCTCTCTTGTGCCTCTATGGTGTTTTATTGTCTATCTTGTCATCATTTTGCGGCAAAATGAGGCAGTTAGAAAGATATGAATGAAACCTCGTTGCTTTGAACCTTGTCCACTCTTATAATCAAGTTATAGCCTACGTGTCTGAATATGGATTATGCTTGTCTGAGTATGGTAAAGCATTTAGAGCTGCGATGTCGAGCAGATTGTAAATAAGAACTAGACGCCATCGGCAGGATTGTCGTTTGCAAGTATATGTTTGAACCATTTGGTCAATCAACTCAACACCAATCTTTGTCTGGTTATAAAATTTGATGATCTCAGGCCTCTTTTTTCAGGTATTTTTCTACTCCAATTTGATGCGGGTCAAAATGACCCCTGTTATGCATTCTCGGGGTATTTAGTGAAAAATGCATTTTTCTTGTCAAACGTAAAATTTTACCGAACAATTTTGTTCTCATCATGTATAAGTATAAAAGACTAACAAAGTCAAGAAATTTCAGGACTCAATTCCCAATATGTGTTTAGCGGTTATGATGAATAGCAACGTATGGGTCATTTTGACCCCTGTTATGCATTCTAGGGTTAAAGATGATGCTTTGAAGCTTTTTGGCCAAAATCTTTAACTGAATATACTTGAGAGCTACAATATTTGAGAGCTACAAATTTAATCATTAGAATATTTCTTCATCATATCATAAATGATGATAATGCTTAGTGTTCTGACCATCATTCATGTTCAAGTTATGACCTTGGTTCAGTACCAAATTTTAGTGTGGGAAAAGATCTCTACCACATTCTAAGTTGATTTAGTAGTCACACAAAGCAATTAAACAAAACCCAATACAACTAACTTCACCGTATTTCCAATCGCAGAGGTGAATTCGGGATGTGTACATCGAGCTCGAACCAAATAGTGTGAGCCCGTAGGCCTTACCCGATGGTTATTATAACAAGCATGATTTGATCCAGAATATAGCTCATACAATTATTATATCGTTAACTAGTCGAGCGGTCGTCTGGCGCAATTTAAGCGTGAAATATTTATAATATTGAAGTCCTTATCCTAAACCGGACTTCGACCACTTACCCGTTGTTTTTACTACAGTCCTTAAAATAGGGGGGCGCCAGACCCATGCAATTTTTGAAAGGGGGCGCTGGAGGGGAAAAGGTTAAGAACCACTGATTTAAACTAATCTGATTTAGCCTTATTTGTAGCTAAAACTATATGCGTAAGTACAATATAATTTATAGAAAAAACCTGGTACTGCTGTTTACTGCTAAATAACGTCCGCTTCGGTTGCTTGGTACAGACGAAACTGCTATAGCACCACTCACTGCCCTAGCTATCACACCACTTAGAAGTCAAATCTTGTGGTGTGTACGTCACGAGAGTTCCTTTCATTTATGATGTAATAAAATCTCGACGAAAAAGCATAATTTTAGAATATTATGCAACACAGATACCAGAGGAAAACGATCGAAGTTCTTTAGCGGCTGAAAATAAGACAAAATAAGGACGCAAATCGAAAATAAGGACATTTCTTGGAAATAAGGACAGTTGAGTTTTCTAAGACGTGACCCTTCAAAATAAGGACAAATCTTAGAAATAAGGACGGTATGGCAACCCTGCCTATATGGTGCATGGCGTGCACGACTGCACGTGCATCCAATTTCTCGTGCATAGAGGAAATTACGTTAATATCGTCATTACTTCGGATATGGATTATGTTTACAAATTTTTCGGTATCAAGAAAACCCTATTCATCGTTTTCCGTAACTATATTGACAGCTGATAATAATATCAATCTGGGATTGATATTGACATCGGGCGGTGATATACATTTATTAAATGATTACTCACACAATTGTCAATCATTAGCAGGTGGACGTTTGATTTGATGTCTATACCCTGTGAGCAAGGTACGACAATCCCATGCGACGCAAACTCAGAACACACTGCATTTGCGAAAAATGAAAACGTCGAGAGCCGAGATAATGTGTATGCATAACACGTATAATACTGCAAAGCTCACATATATAGCTTCAACAATAAGCTCAAATAAGACTGTTGTCTGCAAGTGGTAATGAGCATTTATACCCACCTTCCACATGGTGTGGTGTTGACTTGTTCCTAGCAGAGGGACTATTCCGAACTAGATGCACATGTGGCCCAATGGATAAGGCATCGGCCTCCTAAGCCGAGGATTGTGGGTTCGAATCCCACCGTGGGTTTATTTTTCTCGCAGCAATGTTGTCGGTGGCTCTCGTTGGAGTTTTCTTATTTAGTATGGTTTCGTATTCTGCGTTCACATGTCATGAATATGTATACCGGCCCCTCTATAGATGAGCTCGTTGCTGCTGAAACGGATTTAATGGCAGTGTATTTGTATCTACGCTTAGCTCCGTCACTACAAACACCTCCTTTACGAAACCCCTCGAATCACAAATGACGTACCAAACTTCAGTTCCAATAATAATATGAAAGACATTGATGAGAGAAGCTCTATATTCATCTATCCGTATGGCATTAATGATGATACAGACGAATTTGGTACCGGATAGGGATGGCCGATACCATCTCAGAGATCAACTAATATGGTCAGAGATCACTCCCGAATCAAACAAGTAACCTACACTTTCTCTACGTGATTTGGTTGTAAAGAAATATTATTCAAAGAGGAAAAAGGCAAATATTTATGGTAGTATTATGGTATAGCATGGATATCCGTAGCGAAGACGAAGAGACAGTATACTAAATGTTTAGTTTAGTTGTGACGCAAAAGACCATAGTTGTTATATGGGTCACTAAATTTATTTTAAATGTAATAATATTAACAGTTATACAGCCAGGGTTGCATTTAAAACAAACGGTGTTTTAATACATCTTGTTTAAAACAGTGTTTTAAACAAATGCCTTTTTGAAAAAACAAAAACAATTTTTTTCAAACGCTGGCGTCGGTTCAACAGGTTCAGAACATAGATAGAGATCATTGGTACGGATTGGGTGTTTTGATGATGATGACCGCCGACGACCGTAAAAATGCTGCATAACGGTGTAGTCCTGGTTAAAGATATTTTTGTCTGTTTATGAGAGTGGTCGAATGCCCTTTTCGTCGAAGAAGCAATATTTACCCTATATTTTCAATTGTCAATGTCAATCCACTGTGACGTCACAATTAAATATTGGTGACGTCACGGCTAAAAAATAAAACAATAAAAACATGTTTAAATCAAGGGTCTCGGTTTAAACATGTTTGATTTACATGGATTTTTGTTTTAAATGCAACCCTTTTTTACATCCATTGTCATAGTTGAACAAGAAATAAACTAGAAAAGCTGCGTCCGGACACCTTGAAAGTGTAAGCTGCATGAAAGACAGCAATATTCTCAGTCTAGCGGTCAAGGATTATAGTTTTATGACTTCCTACCATCATGTTGTGATGTCACCAAAATTGCCGATATATTTTCACCTCCAATGGCCGATACCGATAATTCTTTCAATGTTTTAAATCTCGATATTACCGGCGAGCATATACTCAGTCGTGCTCTAATGCAGAGGACTCCAACTCAAATGTCCTCGCGGGCCAGTTTTCCAGTTTTGACGACGCCGCGGGCCGCAGCATTTATAGGGGTATTCTATGTCTTTCCAAGTAGGCCTTATTTAGTGGGAATGAATTGTCCTATTGAAAGTGAGCCGATCCAGCAGAATGGCAGTAAACACACATCGTCAAAATGTGATTTACTCTTGTATCAATTTAGGCCTGGCACGAAAAGAATCATCACATTTATACCTATTTGAATAGAATTGTTGTTGTACTTGATATATATTAATTATAAGATATAGACACCATATGGGTGGACAAATGTATGATGCCATCATAAACGCTATCGGGTTAAAATTTTGCAGCTACTATGAATATTCTTGAATTTAACAGATTGATAAAACAGACTGATCTGATATCAAAACATTTTTAGGTTGAGCATTGAAATTCCAATCCAGGATTCGGGTATACTTCTGATAAGTAGGCCTAGGCTATTTATTAATCTCATGGTCAAATATCTTCAAATAATATAAATATATTAATGAATGTAACCTAGTGATTGAAATGTCGGAAAGCCGAACGGCCCATTGTTGTTACATCGTTGGAGCGTACCACTACCTTCAAGTCACCTTATATAATAACATGGTTTAGCGACCAAAAATGTATAACTAACAGATTGCCAATGGTTGCCATAACTACTTGCTTAGATAGCTAAATACCAAGCTGCGACCTTCTGATATATTACTGTTCCCCTGATACGCCATTAGTTGTGTTGCGTCCATGGTTCTAACAGATTCACGGCATTCCGAGTCACTCCGAGTCCACTCGAGTCATTTTCATTTTGCCATCGAGTTAGCCCGAGTCTGAGTAATTTTAAGAAAGCTCACGTCCGAGTCCAACTCACAAATTTCAGTCACGAATCGTCCAAGGGTCAGGTTTTGTCATCATGAATTGTAAATGTGACGAAATAGTGAATCTTCCACTGCATAATAATAGCGTTTGCATTTGATTTGATAGTGAAGTTTGATGAATACTTTCAGGCTTTCGGAGCAATTTAAGAGGGAATTTTCACTTTATAACCTAAAAAGATATATGTGACACTTATATATTGTCAAAATATTAAAAATCTAAAATGTCGTCGCGGGCCGCACAAAATGCTCTGGCGGGCCGCGTGTTTGAGACCTCTGCTCTAATGGAAACTCTTTGTGATCTGATGTCGCCCTAATTTCGACTCCACCTAGCGGAGGATAGAAAAGTAGCTAAGTTGTTGCACCACGACTGCCTATACCCGAATTCCTACCTGAGTGTTGGAGGTTTATCTAGATTATGTAGACCATGACCACTCTAATGCGAGACCATTCAAAAATACGTTCCACACTTTAAATATATTAAAAATTTGATGTTATATTTCTCCAATTAATAAACAATCTCTCACCCTCTTGCATTTTGGAATTGAGATTCTAATATATTGTAATACACCCGGCGGACCGGCATCGGCTCTATAACCTCACAGACCAGATTTTACTGAAGGGAGTCGCATGACATATGGTATATATTCCGTGACCCAACACAGGTATAAACGGCGTGTAAAACATTTATGACGCTCGAATTAGTCATATTAGTGATATTAGAGTCAACATGGTGATCCTTGCTCGAATTTCTTGAGGTGCTGTGCAATGTCTGCAACACGACAATAGATAGACGACATGGATCGAGCCTCTTCGCTGCTGAAGGCGTTGGAATAGACCTAGAAATAGATAGTAAATACGGCGATTTTCGGAGGGAGAGCTCGAAGGGCCCAAAATTATTTTGTGAATGAAAATATATTTTAGTGTATTTTTGGAAGGTTTATTCAACTTTAAATAAATTTATTTAGTGCTACGCGCCATTTCACGTTACCAAATGTCTTCGTTAGTACGTACCGTTTCCTCAAGAAAAATAGGCCTACGCGTGATTTATGGGCATGGGCATTTTGGAGTCGGCCATTACCGCGCCACGAAGCACCAAGACTAGGGCTGGGCAAAATCGAGTACCTGAGTGATTCGATTCTGAATCACGTAATATGCTTCGAGTCGAGTCGAGTATTCGAGTATCACTCCTTATGACGTCACAATAGAATGTACCATGTCGAAGTTTAAATATATACCTTTTATGCCACCATAAAGAACATAATGCCTGTTATCCATCACATTAAATATACTTCGGTATTTTTTTCGACCATACCGATTTCATTGCACTTCTTGACAATGTTGTGGGATAATCATGACTTTAGAAATAAAGAGACGCTTAGGAGTACAGAACTTCATGACACATTTGAATAAAATATTCATTTTATTCCCGAAGCTTTTCGGCTGACCCTCGTCAGGGGAGTATCGTCAGCAATAATGCGAGAATTCGAATAACTATGTTCAGCAACAATATATATCGCTAATTATGACGTAACACAGAAAATATACAAAGTTAGGAAAACGAGAGAACTGAAGCGTTGGCATGGAGATAGCGAAGCAAAACAAGTTAATGCGCGATTTTCAAATGATACACAAATTCTTTCTGTTGGCATAGACTAGGTTTGCTCATAGTGATGATGGTGGACTCAAGAACAGACAAATGAAATAAATTGCGACACTTAGCCAATATAGAGAACATGTCCTCGTGATAGTTAGCAGCACACGTATGATTTTCTAGTAAATGTTTGCCTATAGAAGATTTTTGACCCATGGCCTGGTTATGTTCAAGAACAAGCGGATTGTTAAGCTGCGAATTTGAGATATAAGATTTGACAGACGGTGGAATGTGTTCTTTGATACGGTCCTGCAACCGTTTGGAAGTTCTCCCTACGTACCGACAATCGCAGTGGCACTTGAATTCATAAATTACGTTGCTTTGTTTTATAGCCGGGAGAACGTCCTTTCGGGTTGCAGGAAACATTGGTATCGTGGTAAAAACAACATTGGTTTTCACCGCTGGATAACAGCGGAAGAAGTAGAAGCGGTAGAAGTTATCTGTTTCTCAAATCGATAAGAAACCGGGCCAATCCAAGGAAGATGAATGTACACATCCCTATTGTCACGCGAAATTACTTCGGGGGTTTCTTCTGGTTTGGTATCATTCCAATGACTTAACTTTTTACTTATTGCCCGCTTAATAACATACTCTGGGTATCCGTTGTCAATGAAAATTTTACGGATGTAGTCAAGTTCATTATTCAATTTGACCTCGGAACAAATCATCAACGCCCGGTGAACCAAGGTGCCGATTAAATTTATTTTACGACTTTTTGGGCTGAAAGAGCTCCATCGAAGGTAATGACCCGAAAATGTGGGCTTCCTATAAACGGAGGTAAGGAATTTGCCATCCCGTTTCTCCACAAGAACGTCAAGGAATGCCAGGCGATTGTTAATTTCTTTTTCCGACGTGAATTGCAATGCTGGATGTAGTTTGTTTAAATTTTCCAGGAAACTATCACAGTCAGATTCATTATCGAATATCACGAACGTGTCATCGACATAGCGATGGTATGATAAGGGCGGTTTAACACAAGAAGAGAGGAGCTTATCTTCATGAAATCCTACAAATATATTGGCTAGAATAGGACCCAATGGTGATCCCATTGCTACACCGTCAGATTGTCGGAACATGATATTATTGAAACTAAATTCAACAGAACACACAGCGTTTCTCATCAATTCAATGAAGGTAGCTCTCGAGAAAGGAGGGGGTATTAGCTTACCGTTATATAGAGCATCAGCGCAAATATTCAACGTCTCATTTAGTGGTACGTTGGTGAAAAGGCTCTTTATGTCGAATGAGCCTAGGAAATTATCGCGCGCGGATAGCTGTGAGCGACGCATCTTATCAGCGAAGGTAAAAGAATCGCGTACGCAATGCGACCCGTAAAGTTCGCGAACAGGTTCCAGTATGTTGATCAACCACTTCGCCAACTTCTGTTGCATTGACCAAGTCATGCTGAGTATCGGTCTGAGTGGCACATCGTCTTTATGCGTCTTCGGTAATCCATACATACGCGGTCTTTGGGAGCCAACAGGCCTGATGGAGTCATATTCTTCAGTGGATATTACGTCATCGTTTTTCAAGATTCGAAGGCGTCGTTGTAGTCGTCTTTCAGACTTTGCAGTATTGTCGTATTCCGAGACCGGGCCAAGTACAACGAATTTGGATTTATCCTCGAGAATAGTCATCATCTTTGAAACGTAATCTTTCTTGTTTAAAATTACAACGCCAGTACCTTTATCTGGTTTCGTTATGTGAATATCGGGGTTGCTTCGCAGAGATTTTATGGCACGGAAGCATTCCTTTGTCATCAAGAAATCCGCTTTGTCAACTGGACATCCACAATACGAATGTGCCAAGTCCGTAAGTCTTGCTTTGAGAGCTGGCACTTCATCGATTGATTTTGCTTCACGGTGCTTCAATTGAGCTAATAGAATCTCAAATTCGGCGAAAACCTCCTCACTCTTGACATTAATTGGTGGAATACAGAAATTTAACCCATGCGAAAGAGCAAACTTTTCGGTCGAGAGTCAGCCGAGAGTCAGTCGAGGGTCAGCCGAAAAGCTTCGGGAATAAAATGAATATTTTATTCAAATGTGTCATGGACTTTAGAAATGTGTTATTTCCAGTAGCTTTGTAGTTCGTAGCTTTGTAATATGCCTGGTATGCTGCGACACGGCCAATCGAGGTTATCGGGCTTCCTCAGTGAAAAAATAGTATCAAAACTATAATTCTCGTTAGTAAATCAATTTTCAGTTGCGTGGAGCATATACTTTCAGTACTCGAAAAAATCGTATTTTACTACTCGACTCGAATCATTGAAATTAATACTCGATTCAGATTCGAGTACTCGAATCATTGTGCCCAGCCCTAACCAAGACATATGAAGTCCAAGGACATATTACATGCGACCCCGAGAAGTGTACCAGAACGATCGGCATCGTGCAAATCATGACACAAAAAGGACTACCCTAATGCTGACCGAAAACGTCGATATATAAACTAGGGATGGTGTGAACGTGAGGTTCACGTTCACGTTCTGTGTGTGAACCTCGGGAATTTAGAGGTTCACGTTCACAAACGAACCTTGGTAGGTTCTCTTCTGTGAACTCTTTCATATGTTACATTTTTCACGTCATTATAACATCTTTGGTTGAAAGTCTTCGCATTTCAACTTCGGACCACTCTATACATGGCGCTGGCAACATAAAAATTATCAAAACTAAACGAGTATACACCATACCAATCTCGAAAAGAATTTCTTTCTTTGTTACAAAAGTTTGCTCGAAACATTCAATTTCCCGTACGTGAATATTTTGTGACTCTCTGCGGTGAGCTTGAACTGCAATCACACGACTGCAAGAACCAAATGCACTACATATAGGTAGTCAGTGAATGATGCTTATACAACCAATCAATGAAAGTGGTATACAGCATACATCGTTGTCTAATTAAAAAAAAAATTAGCAGGCGTACGGGATCCAGCTTGATTTGATGTTTATTGTATCATAAAAATCAAATCCGTGCGATTGGGGTGTTGGATATTGGCTAGTGGCTTCTGTATAATTTGTTTAGGCGGTAATGTCGGTAGCAAGTATACAAACCCGAGTTACACTCTGCTTAATATCAATGAACCAATAGTCAGACGCCGAATACATTAGCCGGTCTGGTCAAGACTGTTAAGACGTAACCCTAAATTTCCTTGCTTCCTCGAAATTGCTGGCAAGTGACGAAAGATATTGATTTTATGGGATTAGTATAGCATTTGATTGTTCCAGTTGATACATTTGATGACGTTTAACATTTTACCGTGTTACATTATTATATCAGTTCACTGAAATGTACGGTTTAAATCAGCAATATTACGTGACGTGACGTCATTGGTTCACGTTTGCGTTCACCCGAACCTGGACCTTTCCGGGGTTCGCACCATCCCTAATATACATCATGTTTAATTGTCCGATGTCAATAGGCACCTAAATTGCTGGTGCCGAATGCTTCAGTCCTGGCAATCTGAATCCCACAAGACAAATACCATTCCGCAGTAGAAAAATACCAATTTGAAATCGTGTGCGTTTTTTAGTTTAGTACGTTTGGGCGATTTCAGTATCTTTTGAGATAGCAGACAGACGGTTACGAAATAACATCATGTAACGAAGACAATATGCCAACGGTCCCGCCCGAATATGACGACGTGCTGTTTCGGCCCTGTTCATAAGACTACGAATCTTTTCCTACCCCGGTCTCCCGCGTGACAGGCAGGGATACTATAGCTGCTATACAGACGAGGAAAGGTCTGTCATCGTGAGTTGATTTATGACACGTCACAAACAGATGTTTTCATGTTTGCAATACCAATCTTCTGAGGTTTCCGAGACCAATATTCCGTTTGAACTGTTGTTACTCCCTCACAAATCCCGCGCGTTGGAATTTGAAATCATCAGAACTAAATTATATTGAAGCAGACGACGTTATCTTAGGTTATGAGGACGTAGCTGTCCAGACATTACTTATCTCAAGTAATTCCATTGTTGTCTCGCGGACAATTGCGGGGATATGAGACCTATCACTGAAGCTTCAGTTCTCGACCAATAATTACTGCTGTTTAATGTGCTGGCTTTCGAAATGAGACGGGCGAACACGCAATCAACATAAATTCCCAGACAACATCCACAGATAAGAAAAGCAGCAAATTAAAATAGGCCGAAGTTAAACAAAGAAGCCATGACGTGGATAAGATAAGATACGGTATTAAATGCTTTGCATCATTAGCGGTTGATCACACTTGTTCCTGGTTATTCGCCGTCGCAGCTACAATTCTGAAATAGAACGAGAATGACCGAAGTTGTGGAGGTTGATGTGATACTAGGACATCGGGCTCAACTTATAAGGTCAGATGGCGAAGGATTAAGACACACGCATGACTGGAAGGTGTATGTCAAACCGATCCAGGGACTGTCCTTGCGGAAATTTGTGAAGAAAGTCGTTTTCCATCTGGATGAAAACTATCGCCCATGCAAAAGAGTGATTAGAAAGGCTCCGTACGAAGTCTACGAGTCCGGAAACAAGAGCTCCGTAATCAAGATCGATATATATTTCAGGAAATGCGAATTTCCGAAATCCTTCACCTTCGAGTACGACCTCTTTCTAAACACAGAGCGGTCGCTTCTCACGGCTTCTCAAACTTACAGACTAATGTTCTTCAATCCCAATGAACCTCTCAAAAAACGATTTCTGGAAGCTGGAGGTGTGTTGAAACATTCCGATACAGCAATTTCGAAGAGGCCCACGGCAGCCATGGAAAAGCAGTTCCTTTCGTCGCAGAAGAAGAAAACAGCTCCAAAAGTCGGTAAAAATGAGGGCATCTCACCTAATTCGCATGGGTCGCGAAAGAGATACGGATCGGAGTTGGACTCTACTGGGGCGCAATCCCAGGCGAAGAGAAGATCGCTCGCGGGGGAACAAAGCAACGAAATGCGACTACAAAACGAAGCACATAGTTTCGTCGAGAGCAATAAATAGAGGAATATCACGGGTCAGGAGACCGATGTCAATGGAGAGGCGAATGTCGCCGAAGAGAAGGCAACTGCATCGCTGGGCGACATTTCCGTAGATTCTTTGGACTGCGAATCAATACTTGATTCCATTTTAGAAGGTTTTACTGGCGTTATGCCGCTTTGACCTTTGAAGATGTGAACAAGGACTCCACAGCAATATGTATAGCCTTGGAAAGAGTTTGGCCCAGGGGTAATAACGGACCAGTAACGTTGCACGTCTTTCACCATGAAGACGGTGATTACATTTTTAGTGTCGCTGATTTTCACCACGTTCTCCTTCATTGTTAGTACGTTATATACGCCATTTTAGCGTATCCCGATGATTCCGTTTGATCTAATGATGTATGTTTCAATAAACAAGGATGGAGTTGTGTATTTCCGATTTCGCAATATCAGAATCTAGCGCAGAAAAAGAGGCGATGAAGGACCTAAACACGAAAAAGAACTGGAAGAGGAGGGATGCGTCTAATGAAAGACAGGCAAATGTTGAAGAGTCGAAGACTATACGAATATGCCTATGCATAAATTTATTAGTTAAAAGCCTAAATACAAATTATGAAGTTGGAAAAAATGAAATATAAACTTGGCCCTTATATAGCTCATAGTGACGTGATACAACCTTAGTAAAGGAGCAAACCCATGGTGGGACTCGAACCCACAATCCCCGGCTTGGGAGGCCGATGCCTTATCGATTAGCCTACATGGTCGACTCACTCGTAGTCGCTACAGCCAAAATGAATACATCAATTCCATTTCTGCCTTTATGATCCATATCGTAACTACAACAGCTACTGTTCTGCGCCGCATGCAGTCTTTGCGACCGACAGTTCTGTTTCGGTGTATACCTTCACTAGCGGCTGGCACAGATGATTAAGGGGGAGCAAAATTAGTATACTATTTAGAACCGAGTACTTGAATCAATTTGCGCAGACCGAGTGAATAGGTTTTGCATCTGAACGCATTTCAAATACGCTTGATTCAGTTGAGAAGGTGCACTTAAGACACTGCAAAACTACGACATCAGGTACTCCGTATGACAGCTAGCCACTAAAGAGGCCTAGTTGTTCGTTCAACAAGTCGCTGCTGGGAAGATCTGGTGTCCTAAACATAAAAGACATGCGTAAACTAGAAATTGCCAAGTTTATGCATCAATTTCATTGCGGTCACTGCCCCGTAAATTTCAATGAGTTTTACCGCGGTATCAAAATCGCGTACGTACAATACCCGAGCGTACTCGTCACCCAGCTATCATATGACCGATAGGAAGGATCATCGCTTTATCAATCATGCCGGACTTGAATTGTGTAACGGTATCTCGCCTGCTATCCGACAGTCATCGAGCATGTCCGTATTCAGGTTGAAATACAAACAATTTCTACTTCATAAATTCTGGCCAGACCTCAAGTTTACCGGGTCACGACCTGACCTGTCGATCTCGCCTTCCGTCACATGCCACCTCATTTTGTCGCTTGTCCTTTTGTAATAACTTATTTTCCTCTTCTTCCTCCTCTTTACATCGCCTAGGCCCTGGTAGATGTCTGATTTCAAAGAATACTCCAAGACGTTTCGACACCTTCCTATCTTTTCGTTGTACGGCAGTCTTGTGGTATCCGGAAATGATGAAAATTCTTTATTAACCGAACTGAGCTTATAAAGCGTATTCGTGAAAAAATCAATTTAAGCTTCATTAGTCTTGGATGCTGAACATTGTGTTTTGCTGACCATGGGTACACGGCGTGCACGGCATGCGCTTCCAATTTAATGTTAATGTTGATATCGTCATGACTTCTGATATGGATTATGTTTACAAACCTTTACATATCTAGAAAGCCCTATCCATCGTTTTCCGTAACTTGACAGCTGATAATAATATCAATCTGCAATTAATAGTTACATACGGGGCGGCGATAGACATTTATTAAATGATTACTCACACAATAGACTCTCATTGCAGGTGGACTTTGATTTCGATGTCTATACCATTTGAGCATTGCTTTTAAAGTCGCCGCGCACAAGAAAGCCGATGTAATGGACTTTTTTAGTCGCTACGCACTGTTGTCCAAGGGACCGCGCAGTGAGTTGGTGAGTGCGCGCAGACTCGTGAAAAATTAGAGGGAACATTGTATGTGAGCAAGGTACGACAGTCCTATGCGAAGCAAACTCAGAATACACCGCCTTTGCGTAAAATGAAAACATCGTCGAAAACAGAGATATTGGAAGGAAAGGACGTAGTTTATTTTTGACCTTGATGTTTTTTTGCGGTATATACACCGACTCATGATACACCAGGACTGGGCAAAGTGCGGCCCGCGGGTCAAATGCGGCCCGCGAAGCTATCCTGTGCGGCCCGCGAAAGGTTGCTTGAAACTCAAAATATGAAACCTATTTTCCACTGTCGATGCGTGGACTGAAACCATAGGATGTATAATGTGACTGCAAATTCGTTTACTATCAATAATATCCAATTGTCCATTAACATGGCGCGATTACGTACCTCACATGCATAATCCAGATTCAAAATAATGTCAGTGTAGCAAATTATGCCGTTACAATTAAAGTCACAAGAAGTCCCCAAACCTTCTTTGTTGCTATTGTCACATAACGCATTTCACG
The DNA here is from genome assembly GCF_051294905.1 of Botryllus schlosseri. NCBI lineage: Eukaryota > Metazoa > Chordata > Ascidiacea > Stolidobranchia > Styelidae > Botryllus > Botryllus schlosseri. The sequence goes on along the minus strand of NC_137242.1, from coordinate 25,236,959 downwards.
GTATGTTTTTCAAATTGTTGCGTGACGCGTTTCCAAATCCCTAATTCGTAAAACAAGTCAATCAGTGCTCGTGATTTCTATGAGTCATCATCACCCGTAAAGGATGTTAAAAAAATAAAGCCGACAGTTACAATTCAAAGAAGTTTCTGAGGAATAAATATTTGTTTACTGGAGTCAGGGGTAAACCCGTCTTTCTAGTAGTTGGTGCCGAGCAGGTCGGCATGGTTAAGGAGTATAATTTAAGTCGGTTCTATGACACAAACACGAAGACATACACTTGGTCAAGTGACGGCGAATTTAGGAAGAAATGCAAGTGGCTCAACAACAAGGCCATTTCGCCAAGCTCTACTCTGCTCGGAAGCCAGCGACCAAGACAATAAGCTTTATAGTATCCCCAGGACCGAAACTGTCGCACCCCAAACCTCCCAATTGGGGAGGGGGCGAGCTCGGAGGGGTTCAAAAATGATATCGCGAATGAACATAAATTATAGAGTATTTTTTTGAAAATTCATGTAACTTCTTTTAAATTTTTCTCGCGCTAGTCGCGATTTAGAAATCAATAGTTTATAGAATTGGACATTTCGGCGTCAGCCATTACCGCGCCACGACGCACCAATACTTATGAAGTTTAGGCCAACACAGAACCCCCAGAAGGCACTGCAATTGCAACTGATGATCAAATTAACTAAGTAAAGGGAAAAAGGCTCGACGGCGAGAAAACCTCGGCCGAAAAGCACTGCCCTTATGTTGACCGAAAACCCCGATCTCCAATTGTCCATAGGCAATATTTGGCAGTGAAGAAATACTAATTTGGAATTGTGTGCGTATTTTAGTTTGGTACGCTTTTTCGCACAGCAGACGGAAGGTCACGAAATAACAACATGTAACGAAGTAATTATATCAACGCCCCCCCCCCGAATATTTCGAAGACAACATCTCACTCAGCTGTAGCGTTAAAACATGAGTACATAGGCTGAGAGAGGTTAAAACTAGCAAAATATATGCAATTATCAATATTATTGACCGATTGAATCGCGAATCATGAAAAAATTCCGCGCTTGGCGCTATTAGGGCATAAAACGGTTCCAATTAGCGTATAAAAGAAATCTCGCTCGGTAGAAGTGTTGAAACATGAATCCCGACGGGGTCCAGTCTGTGGGGCTATGCCCACAGTAGTTTGTTTTATAACTCTAGGGGGGCACAAGACCAATGATTTTTGGGGGATGACGAAGTGCTGATTCGGCCATCCCAAATACATTTTGACATATTGATAGAAGAACGCGGATAGGGGTTTAAAGAGGGTTCAAAATGTATCCTGTTTAACATTGTTTCGAAATATGACGGCAAATAAATACTTTTTTGGTAATTAACCGTCACTTTCTCATTCCCCAATATCAACACATCCACTGAGCACCATTTAGTGCAGTGGTTCCCAACCTTTCTTTAGACACGCCCCCCTTTATGATAGTGAAGAATTTCGCGCCCCCCTTATCGTCATATCACAAAATCCAACCGGATGCTAGCAACCCCCACATATTGTTTGATGACATGGAAGGTTATGGCTGTTGATGAGAGAATTCAAAAATATAAAATTCTGTCTATATATGGAGAAACACGCGTGAATTGGAGGTAAATCACACAGAGCGCAAAATTATTTTTCAGTTGACCGCTTCTTCGCGCCACCCTTCAGATGCTTTCACGCCCCTCAGGTTGAGAACCACTGATTTATTGTTATTCGCTGCTTTCAATTTAGAAATAAAATCAATGCGCTGCAGAATACAGCTAAAATTTCTGACTCGGCCCGCCAACATATTTTCTGCTTCTCATTTGGCCTCCGGAGTCAAATAATTGCCCACCCCTGTGATACACATACACACGATCTGTGCATATGCAATATGCATACCATGAGTGCATGATGTGCATATGCCGCTGGACAAGGAAGTGCAGATATAGCCTTTACGGCTTCCTAAGTCATGCACCACCCCTCCATGCTATCCCAGTAATGCACAAGCGCCAAGCAGGGAAGTCATGGATACCAGTGTTACTAATCGTGTCTTTGGTCTGACCCGGCCGGGGATCGAATCCACGACCCATCGATCAAGAAGCCGGACGCTTCACCATTACGTTATCTTGTCGGCTATATTGTGCATGCATAACACGTATAACATTGCAAAGCTGACATATAGATTCAACAATAAGCTCACATAACTCCAATTGCGTTGATGACTGTTTTATGCGAGTGATGATGAGCACTTATCCGCTTACCATACAGTAGGGTGTTGTTCCTAGCAGACGAAAGGTCTTGTGCTATGTGCGCATGTGGACCAATGGATAAGGCATCGGCCTTCTAAGCCGAGGATTGTAGGTTCGGATCCCACCATGGGTTGTCTTTTGCATCAATGATGTCAGCGAGTCTTGCTGGACGGGATTTTCCTTATCGCGTATGATTTCGTACTCTACGTTTAAGTGATTAGTTGGTCCAAATATTTTGCTTGATTTGGCTATGGTACCATAGGTCCCCCACCCTATAAATATTGTAATTGAATTGAAAATAGTCCACTCGAGGATGGTATTGATTCAAAAATTATGTGCCATTATTTACCCTGATACAAGCCCTACACTTCACATCAAAAATTATTGCGGGCTTGTTAGTCTGAAAGCTGATATAGAAAAATGTATATGTCGATCCAAATTTACTTTACACCCCCCAAAACGTAAATCATTTTTCACAGACCTCGTAACTCACGCAGGTCGAAGTTTTTTGTTCGTGAGGAAAGATTCTGCCTTCATGCCACTGTAGACAAAGTCGTGTACTGTAATCATGGGATTATCACAGAGAATTTTTCAAGTATTTTCGGTACCACATCTCCCCTACATAACTTAACACTATGGCATCCAGGGTTGTAACCAAGTCACAAGTCAATCTCACTTTTATAGTTTTGACTAGAGTCAAGTCGAGTCATTTTCAATTCACCACCGAGTCAAGTCCAAGTACAAGTCATGGAGTAGAGTGTCGAGTCCGAGCCATAGTGTTTTGACTCGAGTCCGAGTTATAGTCATTACGTTCACTGTTCAGTTCCGTGTTAATGTCACGTGAAACCCACTTTTTACAACTCTGCTCGGTGATATCGAATGCTTCGCGTTCATAATATACTAATTTTGCTCACTTTTAACAGTTTCTGGTATCATTTTCAACTACCAGTACTGATAGACCAAAAAATAGTAGTGTAATAACTTTAATATTCTTCGAAATTACAATGAAATGCAAGTCATATGACTTGGTTCGAGTCATGCGAAATGACTCGAGTACAAGTCGAGTCAATACACAAATAGACTTGAGTCGAGTCGAGTCATTTTTCATTTTTGAGAAAATGACTCGAGTCAAGTCAAGTCACCCAATAATTGCGACTCGAGTCTGACTCGAGTCGAGTCATTACAACCCTGGTCGAACCGTGTTCTCCGTGACTCTAGCAAGATAGTGTAATGGTTATGCGTCCAGCTTCTCGAGCGGTTGGTCGTGGGTTCGATCCCCAGCCGGGTCATACCAAAGACTCGAAAATTGGGATCCGCAGCTATCCTGCTAGGCGCTCAGCAATCGCGGATAGCATGGAGGAGAAAAAAACGGGGGACTAGATGACCTCATGGGGCCGTATCGCAACTCCGTCGTCAAAGCATCTCGATGGTGCAGGCGAAAAAGAATATCATATCTCTCTCTCTCTCTCTCTCTCTAGGAGTATTTAGCGTCGTATCAATCGCTGTAACGCGATTTTGATTTCGATAAATGCAAATGATTGCACTGAAGACTACGCATATCAACAAAAAAATCTGGTAGATCTACAAAGAAGAAAAGGAGCTCGAAGGGGGTTCAAAATTATTTTGTGTATGAACATATATAAAAGTGTATTTTTTGAAAATTTATTCAACTTCATATATTTTTTTTTAGTGCTACGTGCTATTTCATGTTACCAAATGTCTTCGTAATTAGGTACCGTTTCCTCAAGATGAAATAGGCCTACGCGTGATTTAGAGACATGGGCATTTTGAAGTCGGCCATTACCGCGCCATGAAGAACCAAGACATATCAGGTATAAGCCCTGAACGATCGGCATCGTGAAAATCATGACCAAAAAGGACTATCCTAATGCTGACCGAAAACGTCGATATTTAAACTAGGGATGGTGTGAACGTTAGGTTCAAGTTCACGTTCTGTGAGTGTGAACCTCGGGAATCTAGAGGTTCACGCTCACAAACGAACCTTGGCAGGTTCTGACAGTGTTGGGATGACTCGAGTCACCTTTTTCGTATGACTTGACTTGAGTCACTTTGCTGAAATGACTTGACTTGACTTGACCCGGCGCCTCAGAAATGTAGATTTACTCGTGACTCAAAGCAAAATTCACGAGTCAATTTCAAGTCATCACGTAATCGGTTTCGATAAAAATCACTGTGTCTTGCATGGTCGGATTGTTCGCGAAACGCTGGTGTAACCCATGAGAGCGACCAATTATTCAATAATCGTGTGTTTCACTGAGCTTCCATTGTTCTCTCACAAATAAATTGACCGCAAACGATGTGATCGAAGCTTACAGCTTACGTTGACCTAGATTAGTAGTAAAGTAATGTAATAGCAAAATGCCTATTTCTGTTCTCTGTTCTTACCTTAACCAAACCTCTTGTTTTAATGAAATTGAATTCGAATATAGTTTATATATTCCTCAGCCATTGGCGAAGGCTCGAATTGTATCATATCAATTTGTAAAAGGGTCGTGTATTGCATCTTATCAATTCGTTTCTCTTTTCGGCTGGTAACTATAAACTAAGGCTATGCAATTACTTACGTAGTTAAGCAGTTCTACGCATATGTGATCGATGCCTTCTTGCGTGTATATTCAACTCTATATTCGTTCATCGGTGCAGAAACAATGACCACTCAATCTGCATTTCTGACAGCTAGCAAAAGACAATGACGTAATCATGCCTCATACTTTGAAAAGGCAACTTGACTTGAATTGTGACTTGGCTCGTGACTTTACTTTACTTGACTCGACTTGACTCGAGTCACCTCCAGAAATCGAGTGACTTGACTTGACTCGAGTAACCTTCGAAAATCGATTGACCTGACTTGACTCGAGTCAAAATGTGCAATGACTCGAAATGACTCGTGACTCGAAGGTAGTGACTTGATCCCAACACTGGGTTCTGTACTGTAAACTCTTTCATATATTGAAATTTTCAAGTCATTATAACATATTTGGTTGAAAGTCTTTGCATTTCAACTTCGGACAACTCTATGCATGGCTCTATCAGCATAAAAATTATCAACACTAAATAAGCATGGACCTTGCCGATCTCAAAGAGAATTTTTTACGTTGTTACAAAAGTTTGCTCGAAACATTCAACTTCCCGTTCGTGAATATTTTGTGACTATCTGCTGTGAGCTTGAACCACAATCAAACGACAGCAAGAACCCAATACACTATACACATCGGTAGTCAGCGTATGATGCTTATTCAACCAATCAATGAAATTGATCATAAGAAATCGTTGTTCAATGTAACAAAATTAGCACGCGTACGAGATCCATGTTGCTTTGATGTTTATCGTATAATAAAAACCAAATCCGTGCGATTGGGATGTTCGGTGTGGGCTACTGTATAATTTGCTTAGGGGGTTATGTCGGGTAGCAAGTATACAAACCCGAGTTACACTCTGCTTAATATCAATGTACTCGTCGAAGTTGTTTGCAAGCGACGGAAGATATTGATTTTACGGGATTGGTATAACATTTGATTGTTCCAGTTGATACATTTTGTTACGCTTAACATCTTCCGTTTCACATTATTATATCAGTTTACGGAAATGTAGGGTCGGAGTTGGCAATATCACGCGACGTGACGTCATATGTTCACGTTTGCGTTCACACGAACCTGAACCTTTCGGGGGTTCGCACCATCCCTAATATACAGAATGTTTATTGTCCAATGTCAATAGGCACCTAAATGGCTGGTGCCGAATGCTCCAGTCCTGGCAATGTGAACCTCACAAGACAAATACCATTCCGCAGAGATAACTTATTTGCCAGTGAAAAATACCAATTTAAAATCGTGTGTGACTTTTAGTTTCGTAAGTTAGGGAGATTTCAGTATCTTTTGACATAAAAGACAGAAGGCTATAATATAACATCATGGAACGAAGACAATATACCAACGGGCCCGCGCGAATATGACGACGTGCTGTTTTAGACCTTTTCATAGGAATACGAATCTTTCTTTACCCCGGTCTCCATCGTGACAGGCAGGGATACCATAGTTGATATACAGACGGGAAACGGTTCGTCATCGTGAGTTGATTTATGAAACGTCACAAACCGATGTTTTCAATACCAATCTTCTAAGGTTACCGAGATCAATATTCCGTTTGAACTCTTGCTACTCCCTCACAAATCCCGCGCGTTGAAATTTGAAATCATCAAAACTAAATTATATTGAAGCAGACGACGTTATCTAATTAAGACGTAGCCGTCCAGACATTACTTATCTCAAGTCACTCTATTGTTGTCTCGCGGACAATTGCGAAGATATGATATCTATCGCTGAAGCTTCAGTTCTTGACCAACAATTACTGCTGTTTTATCATATCGAATGTGCTGGCTTTCGAATTGAGACGGGCGAACACGCAATCAACATAAATTCCCAGACAACGTCTACAGATAAGGAAAGAAAAAAATTAACATAGGCCAAGTTAAACAAAGAAGTCATGACGTGGGTGAGATAATACATGGTATTAAATGCTTTGCATCATCAGAGGTTGATCACATTTGTTCCTCGTTATTCGCCGTTGCTGCAACAATTCTGAAATAGAACGAGAATGACCGAAGTTGTCGAAATAGATGTGTTACTGGGGCATCAGGCTCAACTTATAAGGTTAAATGGCGAAGGATCGGGACACACGCATGACTGGAAGGTGTATGTAAAACCGATCCAGGGACTGTCCTTGCGGAAATTTGTGAAGAAAGTCGTTTTCCATCTGGATGAAGACTATCGCCAACGCAAAAGAGTGATTAGAAAGGCTCCGTACGAAGTCAACGAGTCCGGAAACAAGAGCTTCGTAATCAAGATTGATATATATTTCAGGAAATGCGAAGCTCCGAAATTCGTTACCTTCGAGTACGACCTCTTTCTGAGCGCAGGGCGGCCGCTTCTCAAGACCTCTCGCACTGACAGACTAACGTTCGTCAATCTCGATGAACCTTTCAAGAAAAGATTACTGGAAGCTGGCGGTGTATTGAAACATTCCGATTCTGCAATTTCGAAGAGGCCCAATACAGCCCTAGAAAAGCAGTTGCTTTCGCCGCAGAAGGTCAAGAAGAAGAAAATAGCCCCAAAAGTCGGTGAAAAGGAGGGCGTCCCACCTACTTCGAATGGGTCGCGAAAGAGAAACGGATCGGAGTTGGACTCCATTCGGGCGAAGAAAAGATCGCTCTCGGCTGAACGAAACAATAAAATACGACTACAGAACGAAAGGCACAGTTTTGTCGAGAGCAGTCAAAAGAAGAATATCACGGGCCGGTACACCGCAGTCAATGGAGGGGCGAATGTCGCCGAAGAGAAGGCAACTGCATCGCTGGGCGACATTTCCGTAGATTCCATGGACTGCGAATCGATACTTGATTCCATTTTAGGAGGTTTTGTTGGTGTTATGCCGCTTAGCCCTCTGAAGATGTGAACAAGGACTCTACAGCGATATGTATATAGCCTTGGAAAGAGTTTGGCCTAGGGGTTATAACGGACCAGTACCGCCGCACATATTTCACCAAGTAGAAGGTGACCACATTTTTAGCGTCGCTGATTTTCTCCACGTTCTTTTTCGTAGTACGTTATATACGCCATTTTAGTGTGTCCTGATGATTCTGTTTTTATCTAATAATTGTCTGTTTCAATAAACTTCCTAACGAATCCGATTTATTGCGCGATGACGGGTCAAGGATAAAGCTGTGTAGTTCCGATTTCGCAATATCAGAATCTAGTAAAGAAAAAGACGCGACGGAGTACGTATATAAGAAAGAGATTTGAAAGAGGAGGGATGCATCTAATGAAAGGCGGGCAAATTTTAAAAGAACTGAAGACTATACGAATATACATAATTGCATATGCATATATTCATTAGTTAAGAGCTTAAATATAAATTATGAAGTTGGAGAGAAATGAAATATAAACTTGACACTTATATAGCTCATAGTGACATGATACAACCTTAGTGAATTGTAAAACCCATGGTGGGACTCGAACCCACAATCCCCGGCTTAGGGGGCCGATGCCTTATACATTAGGCTACATGGTCGACTCACCCGTGTTCGCTACAGCCAGAATGGATACATATGATGGTACTAATTAGCAATTCTATTTGTGCCTTCATGATCCATATCGTAACTATACAACAGCTACTGTTCTGCGCCGCATGCAGTCTTTGCGACCGACAGTTCTGTTTCGGTGTATAGTAGGCTATACCGAGCACTGTATACCTCAACTAGCGGCTGGCACGTGATGATTAGGGTGGAGAAATATTAGTATTCTATTTAGAACCGAGTACTTGAATAAATTTGCGCAGACCGAGTGAATAGGTTTTGCATCTGAACGCATTTCAAATACGCTTGATTCAGTTGAGAAGGTGCACTTAAGACAATGCAAAAACTACGACATCAAGTACTCCGTATCACAGCTAGCCACTAAAGAGGCCTAGTAGTTCGTTCAACAAGTCGCTGCTGGGAAGATCTGGTGTCCTAAACATAAAGGATATGCGTAAACTAGAAATTGCCAAGTTTATGCATCAATTTCATGGCGGTCACTGCCCCGTAAATTTCAATGAGTTTTAACCTGGTATCAAAATCGCGTACGTACAACACCCGAGCGTACTCGTCATCCAGCTATATATGGTCGATAGGTGGGACCATCGCTTTATCAATCATGCCAAACGTGAATTGTGTAACAGTATCTCGCCTGCTATCCGACAGTCATCGAGCATGTCCGTATTCAGGTTGAAATACAAACAATTTCTATTTCATAAATAATGGTCAGACCTCAAGTTTACCGGACCAGCACGACCTGACCTGTCGATCTCGCCTTACGTCACATGCCACCTCATTTTGTCGCTTGTCTTTTTGTAATAACTTATTTTCCTCTTCCCATGCCTCCTCTTTACATCGCCTAAGGCCCTGGTAGATGTCTGATTTCAAAGAATACTCCAAGATGTTTCGACACCTTCCTATCTTTTCATTGTATGGCAGTCTTGTGGTATTCGGAAATGATGAAAATTCTTCATTAACCGTACTGAGCTTATAAAGCGTATTCGTGAAAAAATCAATTTAAGCTTCATTAGTCTTGGATGCTGAACATTGTGTTTTGCTGACCATGGGTGCAAGGCGTGCACGGCATGCGCTTCCAATTTCACGTGTATAGGGTAATTATGGTAATATTGTTATGACTTCTGATATGGATTGTGTTTGCAAACCTTTACATATCTAGAAAACCCTATCCATCGTTTTCCGTAACTTGACAGCTGATAATAATATCAATCTGCGATTAATAGTTACATACGGGGCGGCGATAGACATTTATTAAATGATTACTCACACAATAGACTCTCATTGCAGGTGGACTTTGATTTCGATGTCTATACCATTTGAGCATTGCTTTTAAAGTCGCCGCGCACAAGAAAGCCGATGTAATGGACTTTTTTAGTCGCTACGCACTGTTGTCCAAGGGACCGCGCAGTGAGTTGGTGAGTGCGCGCAGACTCGTGAAAAATTAGAGGGAACATTGTATGTGAGCAAGGTACGACAGTCCTATGCGAAGCAAACTCAGAATACACCGCCTTTGCGTAAAATGAAAACATCGTCGAAAACAGAGATATTGGAAGGAAAAGACGTAGTTTATTTTTGACCTTGATGTTTTTTTGCGGTATATACACCGACTCATGATACACCAGGACTGGGCAAAGTGCGGCCCGCGGGTCAAATGCGGCCCGCGAAGCTATCCTGTGCGGCCCGCGAAAGGTTGCTTGAAACTCAAAATATGAAACTTATTTTCCACTGTCGATGCGTGGACTGAAACCATAGGATGTATAATGTGACTGCAAATTCGTTTACTATCAATAATATCCAATTGTCCATTAACATGGCGCGATTACGTACCTCACATGCATAATCCAGATTCAAAATAATGTCAGTGTAGCAAATTATGCCGTTACAATTAAAGTCACAAGAAGTCCCCAAACCTTCTTTGTTGCTATTGTCACATAACGCATTTCACGGTATGTTTTTCAAATTGTTGCGTGACGCGTTTCCAAATCCCTAATTCGTAAAACAAGTCAATCAGTGCTCGTGATTTCTATGAGTCATCATCACCCGTAAAGGATGTTAAAAAAATAAAGCCGACAGTTACAATTCAAAGAAGTTTCGGAGGAATAAATATTTGTTTACTGGAGTCAGGGGTAAACCCGTCTTTCTAGTAGTTAGTGCCGAGCAGGTCGGCATGGTTAAGGAGTATAATTTAAGTCGGTTCTATGACACAAACACGAAGACATACACTTGGTCAAGTGACGGCGAATTTAGGAAGAAATACAAGTGGCTCAACAACAAGGCCATTTCGCCAAGCTCTACTCCGCTCGGAAGCCAGCGACCAAGACAATAAGCTTTATAGTATCCCCAGGACCGAAACTGTCGCACCCCAAACCTCCCAATTGGGGAGGGGGCGAGCTCGGAGGGGTTCAAAAATGATATCGCGAATGAACATAAATTATAGAGTATTTTTTTGAAAATCTATGTAACTTCTTTTAAATTTTTCTCGCGCCAGTCGCGATTTAGAAATCAATAGTTTATAGAATTGGACATTTCGGCGTCAGCCATTAACGCGCCACGACGCACCAATACATATGAAGTTTAGGCCAACACAGAACCCCCAGAAGGCACTGCAATTGCAACTGATGATCAAATTAACTAAGTAAAGGGAAACAGCTCGACGGCGAGAAAACCTCGGCCGAAAAGCACTGCCCTTATGTTGACCGAAAACCCCGATCTCCAATTGTCCATAGGCAATATTTGGCAGTGAAGAAATACTAATTTGGAATTGTGTGCGTATTTTAGTTTGGTACGCTTTTTCGCACAGCAGACGGAAGGTCACGAAATAACAACATGTAACGAGGTAATTATACCAACGCCCCCCCCCCCCGAATATTTCGAAGACAACATCTCACTCAGCTGTAGCGTTAAAACATGAGTACATAGGCTGAGAGAGGTTAAAACTAGCAAAATATATGCAATTATCAATATTATTGACCGATTGAATCGCGAATCATGAAAATATTCCGCGCTTGGCGCTATTAGGGCATAAAACGGTTCCAATTAGCGTATAAAAGAAATCTCGCTCGGTAGAAGTGTTGAAACATGAATCCCGACGGGGTCCGGTCTGTGGGGCTATGCCCCCAGTAGTTTGTTTTATAAGTCTATGGGGGAACAAGACCAATGATTTTTGGGGGATGACGAAGTGCTGATTCGGCCATCCCAAATACATTTTGACATATTGATAGAAGAACGCGGATAGGGGTTTAAAGAGGGTTCCAAATGTATCCTGTTTAACATTGTTTCGAAATATGACGGCAAATAAATATTTTTTTGGTAATTAACCGTCACTTTCTCATTCCCCAATATCAACACATCCACTGAGCACCATTTAGTGCAGTGGTTCCCAACCTTTTTTTTAGACACGCCCCCCTTTATGATAGTGAAAAATTTCGCGATCCCCTAATCGTCATATCACAAAATTCAACCGGATGCTAGCAACCCCCACATATTGTTTGATGACATGGAAGGTTATGGCTGTTGATGAGAGAATTCAAAAATATGAAATTCGGTCTATATATGAAGAAACACGCGTGAATTGGAGGTAAATCACACAGAGCGCGAAATGTTTTTCAGTTGACCGCTTTTTCGCGCCCCCTTCAGATGTTTTCACGCCCCTCGGGTTGAGAACCACTGATTTATCATTATTCACTGCTTTCAATTTAGAAATATAATCAATGCACTCCAGAATACAGCTAAAATTTCTGACTCGGCCCGTCAACATATTTTCTGCTTCTCATTTGGCCCGCGGAGTCAAATAATTGCCCACCCCTGTGATACACATACACTTGATCTGTGCATATGCATACCTTGAGTGCATGATGTGCATATGCCGCTCGACAAGGAAGTGCAGATATAGCCTTTACGGCTTCCTAAGTCATGCACCACCCCTCCATGCTATCCCAGTAATGCACAAGCGCCAAGCCAGTGTTACTAATCGCCAGTGTTACTAATCGTGTCTTTGGTCTGACCCTGCCGGGGATCGAACCCACGACCCACCGATCAAGAAGCCGGACGCTTCACCATTACGTTATCTTGTCGGCTATATTGTGCATGCATAACCCGTATAACACTGCAAAGCTCACATATAGATTCAACTATATAAGCTCAAATAACTTCAATTGCGTTGATGACTGTTGTATGCAAGTGATAATGATCACTTACCCACCGTCAATACAGTAGGGTGTTGTTTGTAGCAGAGGAAAGCTCTTGCGCTATGTGCCCATGTGGCCCAATGGATAAGGCATCGGCCTCCTAAGCCGAGGATTGTGGGTTCGAATCCCACCATGGGTTGATTTTTGCATCAATGATGTCAGCGGGTCTTGTTGGATTGGATTTTCCTTATCGCGTATGATTTCGTACTCTACGTTTAAGTGATTAGTTGGTCAAAATATTTTGTTTGATTTGGCTATGGAACCATAGGTCCCCCACCCTATAAATATTGTAATTGAATTGAAAATAGTCCACTCGAGGATGGTATTGATTCAAAAAATATGTGCAATTATTTACCCTGATACAAGCCCTACACTTCACATCAAAAATTATTGCGGGCTTGTTAGTCTGAAAGCTGATATAGACAAATGTATATGTCGATTAAAATTTACTTTACACCCACTAAAACGTAAATCATTTTTCACAGACCCCGTAACTCACGCAGATCGAAGTGTTTTGTTTGTGAGGAAAGATTCTGCCTGCATGCCACTGTAGACAAAGTCGTGTACTGTAATCATGGGATTATCACAGAGAATTTTTCAAGTATTCTCGGCAGGGATGTCTAGACTAGATATTTAGATATCCCTGATTTTCGGTACCACATCTCCCTTACATATAACTTAACAGTATGGCATCCAGGGTTGTAACCAAGTCACAAGGCTCCGAGTCACAAGTCAATCTCACTTTTATAGTTTTGACTCGAGTCAAGTCGAGTCATTTTCAATTCACCACCGAGTCAAGTCCAAGTCATGGAGTAGAGTGTCGAGTCCGAGTCATAGTGTTTTGACTCGAGTCCGAGTCATAGTCATTATATTCACTGCTCAGTTCCGTGTTAATGTCACGTGAAACCCACTTTTTACAACTCTGCTCGGTGATATCGAATGCTTCTCGTTCATAATATACTAATTTTTCTCACTTTTAACAGTTTCTGGTATCATTTTCAACTACCAGTACTGATAGACGAAAAAATAGTAGTGTAATAACTTTACTATTCTTCGAAATTACAATGAAATGCATTTCTTGGTAGATACGGTCTCAAGTCATATGACTTGGTTCGAGTCATGCGAAATGACTCGAGTACAAGTCGAGTCAATACACAAATTGACTTGAGTCGAGTCGAGTCAATTTTCATTTTTGAGAAAATGACTCGAGTCAAGTCGAGTCACCCAATAATTGCGACTCGAGTCTGACTCGAGTCGAGTCATGACTAGAGTCATTACAATCCTGGTCGAATCGTGTTCTCCGTGACTCTCGAAGTATTTAGCGTCGTATCAATCGCTGTAACGCGATTTTGATTTCGATAAATGCAAGTGATTGCACTGAAGACTGCACATATCTACAAAAAAAATCTGGTAGATTTACAAAGAAGCAAAGGAGCTCAGCCAAAATTATTTCGTGTATGAACATATATAATAGTGTATTTTTTGAAAATTTATTCAATTTCATATAATTTTTTTAGTGCTACATGCTATTTCATGTTACCAAATGTCTTCGTTATTAGGTACCGTTTCCTCAAGACGAAATAGGCCTACGCGTGATTTAGAGACATGGGCATTTTGAAGTCGGCCATTACCGCGCCATGAAGAACCAAGACATATCAGGTATAAGCCCTGAACGATCGGCATCGTGAAAATCATGACCAAAAAGGACTATCGTAATGCTGACCGAAAACGTCGATATTCAAACTAAGGATGGTGTGAACGTGAGGTTCACGTTCACGTTCTGTGTGTGTGAACCTCGGGAATTTAGAGGTTCACGCTCACAAACGAACCTTGGCGGGTTCTGACAGTGTTGGGATGACTCGAGTCACATTTTTCGTATGACTTGACTTGAGTCACTTTGCTGAAATGACTTGACATGACTTGACCCGGGGCATCAGAAATGTGGATTGACTCGTGACTCGAAGCAAAATTCACGAGTCAATCTCAAGTCATCAAGTAATCGGTCTCGATAAAAATCACTGTGTCTTGCATGGTCGGATTGTTCACGAAACGCTGGTGTAACCCATGAGAGCGACCAATCATTCAATAATCGTGCGTTTCACTGAGCTTCCATTGTTCTCTCACAAATAAATTGACCGCAAACGATGTGATCGAAGCTTACAGCTTACGTTGACGTAGATTAGTAGTAAAGTAATGTAATAGCAAAATGTCTATTTCTGTTCTCTGTTCTTACCTTAACCAAACCTCTTGTTTTAATGAATTGAATTTGAATATAGTTTATATATTCCTCAGTCATTGGCGAAGGCTCGAATTGTATCATATCAATTTGTAAAAGGGTCGTGTATTGCATCTTATCAATTCGTTTCTCTTTTTGGCTGGTAAATATAAACTGAGGCTATGCAATTACTTACGTAGTTGAGCAGTTCCACGTATATGTGATCGATGCCTTCTTGCGTGCATATTCAACTATATATTCTATCATCGGTGCAGAAACAATGACCACTCAATCTGTATTTCAGACAGCTAGCAAAAGACAACGACGTAATCATGCCTCATACTTCGAAAAGGCAACTTGACTTGAATTGTGACTTGACTCGTGACTTTACTTGACTTGACTCGACTTGACTCGAGTCACCTCTAGAAATCGAGTGACTTGACTTGACTCGAGTCACCTTCGAAAATCGATTGCCTTGACTTGACTCGAGTCAAAATGTGCAATGACTCGAAATGACTCGTGACTCGAAGGTAGTGACTTGATCCCAACACTGGGTTCTGTACTGTGAACTCTTTCATATATTACAATTTTCAAGTCATTATAACATCTTTGGTTGAAAATCTTTGCATTTTAACTTCGGACCACTCTATGCATGCCGCTGTCAGCATAACAATTATCAACACTAAATAAGCATGGACCTTGCCAATCTCAAAAACAATTTCTTACGTTGTTACAAAAGTTTGCTCGAAACATTCAACTTCCCGTTCGTGAATATTTTGTGACTATCTGATGTGAGCTTGAACCACCATCACACGACAGCAAGAACCCAATACACTAAACACGTCGGTAGTCAGCGTATGATGCTTATTCAACCAATCAATGAAATTGATCATGAGAAATCGTTGTCTAATGTAAAAAAATTAGCAGGCGTACGGGATCCATCTTGATTTGATGTTTATCGTATCATAAAAACCAAATCCGTGCGATTGGGATGCTCGGTGTGGGCTACTGTATAATATTTTAAGGGGTAATGTCGGGTAGCAAGTATACAAACCCGAGTTACACTCTGCTTAATATCAATGTACCAATAGTCAGTCGCCGAATATATTACCCGGTCTGGCCAAGACCGTTTAGACCAGTGATTCCCAACCGCGGCCCTGAGGGCCGCATGCGGCCCCCGGCTAGCCTTCTTGCGGCCCCCACCAAAGATATTGAGAAATCTATTTATGAAAAAAAATTATAGTTATAAAATACTCTTGCTTGGCTTGGAGTCTGGAGTTTTCAATTAGGATTGCAGGAAAGTTGTGAGTAGACTGCTAAGATTACGTCACTGCTGTTTCAATGCAATGTGCCCTAACTTTCCAGTTGAACGGCCAGTACCTATAGATATAGGTATAGATATAGGTTAGGGTTGTTCAGAATTGACCGACTTTCAAAAAGTCCAGGTTTTCAGTCCGATTCCCATGCCTTATACCTTAAAAACATATTCTGGCTACTTTTTTTGTAACTCGTCCCCTGCATCCGTGTGCACATTGAGCTGGAAGAATAGCAGCTGAAAATAGGGGATTCCCCTAAAATCTGATTGTCACGATTTTACCTAGCCTAGTTACAGTGACATATAACATGGATTTATGCGGCTGTTGCGGTTTGGAGTGCTACAAAACCCCACTATATAAGGCATTCCTAGTTCAGGATATCATTTCCATGTCCCACACAGCCTTAGAACTGCTCAAAACTACCTAAAACTGATAGTAATTTTGTTGGATCACATATCCTACACCCCTCAAACCCACCCGGCACTGTTCATCAATTTCCTGGATCCCCATGTGCAAGAATACAACTGTAAATGTAACATCCACTCACAGCCACATAATAAACATCACAGGAAACGAAAAAATAAGGCAAAGAAAGAGATCAACTTGGCAAAATAATACATAAATCAGGTGGATGAAATGGTTGATTTCGAGAAATCTGCATATCTGTTCCGGTGATCTTCCACAGCTTGTAGGAGGCTCATTCGCTGTTTTTTGTCATCCGTTATGAAAGCAGCATAGTCGGTATTCAATTTTACCATACGCTCTGCTGCATCATTAACTACTTCCACAGTATTCACAAATTCTTGAGCAGTCACGAAATCCGGATCAGTATGCCATTCCGAAACTGGAAGACTCAACCAATAATGTTCCACCTGTATAGCATCAAATAGAAACCACGATTCTGGCCCAATCAAATCGACCATACTCATTGTCTCAGAGACAGAGTCAGAGATCAGACTGAGAGGCATAGGCTACCTCTGCGAAATTTTTCAGGGATTGGCATTTTCAGCAATTTAGCAGCCATCGCTTCCTTCAGTTTGTCAGGAATCTTTGGATTAGCCGAGAACGTGGTAAATACCACCATTTCCTCAGTTAGATACCAATGATGTTTTCGCAATTTCTTGAATGCCACATCAGCAACAGTGAGATCGTATAATGAAAAGTTTTTCATGTCATGAAGGAATTTGAGATCATTCCAAGGTGCGTCTCATGCAATACCAGTTTTCAACCAAGCTGGAACATAAAACAAAGCAGTGAATGTATTGATTCGTTCCAACTTTTCAATGAAGTCTTCAGAATAGTCCATTTGCTCACTCCACATGAACATTTTTTGACAGTACAGGACTTGACTCATCCATCTAGCGCTATGAGTAGCACCAGGCTTGCGAAAACGATGATCAACATATTTGTCATCCAAAATCGCCGAGTGGCCTGTTGCACATTCTCTGTAGTCATCTCTTATCAAGACTTCTTTCTGCTTTCCATCATTGGGTTTCATCAGTGGAATTATTTCTTGCTTTGCTTCATCAGCTTTCATCGCCAACCAGCTGCCTTCAATAAACTTCAGCGTTTTATAGCTTCTTGATTTATCAATATGTTTCCACTTCTTCTTGAAGGTATTAAAATCCGTGTTTTCAGGGCCTGTGGTTGTCGATCCAAACAAACACTTCCAAACCTCTCGAATGACCAGTTCATAAATATGATGGCGACAGGCATTGTAGAAAACTTTCCTGTTAATTTTGTTTTTACCAGTGTTTGAGGATGTTGTGTCAAACACAAGAGCTCCAACAGATTTTGTCAAATTCCAAAGTTCCAGCAGTTCAAATGATGCATCAGCCTGTGCTTTTCCTGTAGCACTTTAATGATGCAGCAGAGCGTATGGTAAAATTGAATACCGACTATGCTGCGTTCATAACGGATGACAAGAAACAGCGAGTGAGCCTCCTACAAGCTGTGGAAGATCACCGGAACAGATATGCAGATTTCTCGAAATCAACCATTTCATCCACCTGATTTATGTAATATTTTGCCAAGTTGATCTCTTTCTTTGCCTTATTTTTTCGTTTCCTGTGATGTTTATTATGTGGCTGTGAGTGCATGTTACATTTACAGTTGTATTCTTGCACATGGGGATCCAGGAAATTGATGAACAGTGCCGGGTAGGTTTGAGGGGTGTAGGATATGTGATCGAACAAAATTACTATCAGTTTAAGGTAGTTTTGAGCAGTTCTAAGGCAGTGTGGGACATGGAAATTATATCCTGAACTAGGAATGCCTTATATAGTGGGGTTTTGTAGCACTCCAAACCGCAACAGCCGCATAAATCCATGTTATATGTCACTTTAACTAGGCTTGGTAAAATCGTGACCCTCAGATTTTAGGGGAATCCCCTATTTTCAGCTGCTATTCTTCCAGCTCAATGTGCACGCGGATGCAGGGGACGAGTTACAAAAAAAGTAGCCAGAATATGTTTTTAAGGTATAAGGCATGGGAATCGGACTGAAAACCTGAACTTTTTGAAAGTCGGTCAATTCTGAACAACCCTAAGGTATTGACAGGACCGTAACTGCCGCACCCCAAGCCCCCAATTGGGGGGAGCGAGCTCGAAGGGGTCCCAAAATTATTTAGTGAATTAGCATAAATTATAAAGTATTTTATGAAATTTGATGCAACTTTTTCAAAGATTTTTCGCGCTGCGCGCGATTTTAAGTTTCCAAGTACCTTAATTGTTGGGTACTCTTCGACCAAGATAAAATACGCAAGATTTGTAGAAGTGGGCATATCGGCGTTGGTCATTACCGCGCCACGACGCACGAAGACATATAAAGTTTTAGGCCATGTAACATGCGACTCCAAGAAGTGTGCCAGAACAACCGGCAGCGAGAAAACCTTGGCCCAAAAGGACTGCCCTTACGCTGACCGAAAACTTCGTTATGTATATTCAAAATACATATAGGTATAATTGACCATAGGCGCCTAAATGACTGCCGCCGAATGTTCCTGTCTTGGAAATCTGAACGTCACGAGACAAACAGGCTACCATCCCGCAGGGAAGAATTATATGCCAGTGAAGAACCACCAATTTGAAATCGCGTGCATCTTTTAGTTTAGTACGTTTGGGCGATTCTATATTTTTTTGATATAGCAGACTGGAGGTCACGAAATAACAAATAACATCATGTAACGAAGTCGTACCAACGGGTCCGCCCGTCCGAATATGTTTAATTATTATTTACGGGCCCTACAGTTTCCAAGACACCTCACTCAGCTCTACCGGTAAATCTGATTACGTGAGCAGAGAGGACAAGTAATTCATAGCAATATATATGCAATTCCCGATCTTATTGACCTATTTTATTTTGAATTATCGAAAATTTTCGCGCTCCACGCTGGCTCACTAAACGGGGATCCTGATTTCGTGGCAGAAGCGAACAACGACACGGGGGTTCGGTTTATCACCCTATGGGAACTCAAGACCTACTTGTTTTGGGGGGCCTGACGAAGTGATGTTTCGTTCCTGCCAACGGGTATACGCCCGAAGACGTTTAATTATTATTGAGTGGTTCTACCTTTTGAAACACAACTCACTTGGCTCAACCGGTCAATCTGATTACGTGAGCAGAGAGAGGATAAAAATTGATACCAATATATATGCAATTCCCGATTATATTGACCGATTCAATCATGAATATAAATTTTTTGCGCGTCGCGCGATTAGTCGAGAGAAGCTTCCTAAAACGGACACCCGATTTAGATGATAAATAGCGGTAAACAGCCATCTAGCCTGAGGGGGTCTGGGGCTTCGAAGTTCGGTTTATCACGCTATGGGGGGCCCAAGAGTAACGTTTTTTTGGAGGGGGGCTGACGAAGTGCTGTTACGGCCCTGGGTATTGATAACTAATTTACGGATAGATGTGCAACAAGTGACTCACGATTGAATACGCCGAGATGCGTACTGCTTAGCCGGCAAAAGGCAGCATAATTGGTAGTCCTATAGCTCGGGAACCAAGCGTCCGAATAATTTGATATGTCGGTGTTTATCGAAAGCAAGTGACGCACTGATTCCAAAGATACGAATTGAAATCTCGCCATGGCAATACAACTACTCCGAAATAGCCAGCAAAGGTTAATTGTTCTGAACAGCGGGAGCGCGGCAACACAATGGCCAATGGCGTCAAGCGAATAATCGGAACAATGCCAATTTTTATATTTTAGTGACTATTTTGGGTTCATTTCATTGCCCTGGTATTCGTGCGGCCCCGGCCGTACTCAGAAATTCTAAATTTGGCCCTGCCACCGAAAAAGGTTGGGAACCACTGGTTTAGACGTAAGCTTACATTTCCTTGCAAGTTCTCGTCGAAGTTGTTTGCAAGTGACGGAATATATTGATTTTATGGGATTGCTATAACATTTGATTGTTCCAGTTGATACATTTGGTTACGTTTAACATCTTACCGTTTCGCATTATTATATCAGTTCACTGAAATGTAGGGTTGGAGTTGGCAATATCACGCGACGTGACGTCATATGTTCACGTTAGCGTTCACACGAACCTGAACCTTTCGGGGGTTCGCACCATCCCTAATATACAGCATGTTTAATTGTCCAATGTCAATAGGCACCTAAATGGCTGGTGCCGATTGCTCCAGTCCTGGCAATCTGAACCCCACAAGACAAATGCCTTTCCGCAGAGATAACTTATTTGCCAGTGAAAAATACCAATTTGAAATCGTGTGTGACTTTTAGTTTCGTACGTTAGGGCGATTTCAGTATCTTTTGACATAACAGACAGAAGGCCATAATATAACATCATGTAACGAAGACAATATACCAACGGGCCCGCGCGAATATGACGACGTGCTGTTTTGGACCTGTTCATAGGGATACGAATCTTTCTTTACCCCGGTCTCCATCGTGACAGGCAGGGATACCATAGTTGCTATACAGGCAGGAAAAGGTTCGTCATCGTGAGTTGATTTATGAAACGTCACAAACCGATGTTTTCAATACCAATCTTCCAAGGTTTCTGAGACCAATATTCCGTTTGAACTCTTGCTACTCCCTCACAAATCCCGCGCGTTGAAATTTGAAATCATCAAAACTAAATTATATTGAAGCAGACGACGTTATCTAAGATTATCTAAGGCATTTGCGCATGTGCGCAGCTTAGAGGGAACACTGTATTTGACATATAGCAGACAAGAGGTCACGAAATAACATCATGTAACGAAGACAATATACCAACGGTCCCGCCCGAATTTGAAGACGTGCTGTTTCGGCCCTGTTCATAAGAATACGAATCTTTTCCTACCCCGGTCTCCTGCGTGACAGGCCGGGATACTATAGTTGCTATACAGACGAGGAAAGGTCCGTGATCGTGAGTGTATTTATGACACGTCACAAACAGATGTTTTCAATACCAATCTTCTGAGGTTTCCGAGACCAATATTCCGTTTGAACTGTTGTTATTCCCTCACAAATCCCGCGCGTTAGAATTTGAAATCATCAAAAGCAGACGACGTTATCTAAGGTAATTAGGACGTAGCCGTCCAGACATTACTTATCTCAAGTCACTCTATTGTTGTCTCGCGGACAATTGCAAAGATATGAGATCTATCGCTGAAGCTTCAGTTCTTGACCAACAATTACTGCTGTTTTATCATATCGAATGTGCTGGCTTTCGAATTGAGACGGGCGAACACGCAATCAACATAATTTCCCAGACAACGTCTACAGATAAGAAAAGAAAAAAATTAAAATAGGCCGAAGTTAAACAAAGAAGCCATGCATGATCTGGGTAAGATAATATAAGGTATTAAATGCTTTGCATCATCAGCGGTTGATCACATTTGTTCCTGGTTATTCGCCGATGCAGCAACAATTCTGAAATAGAACGAGAATGGCCGAAGTTGTCGAAATGGATGTGGTACTTGGGCATCAGGCTCAAGTCATAAGGTCAAATGGCGAAGGATCGAGACACACGCATGACTGGAAGGTGTATGTAAAACCGATCCAGGGACTGTCCTTGCGGAAATTTGTGAAGAAAGTCGTTTTCCATCTGGATGAAAACTATCGCCAACGCAAAAGAGTGATTAGAAAGGCTCCGTACGAAGTCAACGAGTCCGGAAACAAGAGCTTCGTAATCAAGATCGATATATATTTCAGGAAATGCGAAGCTCCGAAATTCGTTACCTTCGAGTACGACCTCTTTCTGAGCGCAGGGCGGCCGCTTCTCACGACCTCTCGCATTGACAGACTAACGTTCGTCAATCCCGATGAACCTTTCAAAAAAAGATTACTGGAAGCTGGTGGTGTATTGAAACATTCCGATTCCGCAATTTTGAAGAGGCCCAATACAGCCCTAGAAAAGCAGTTCCTTTCGCCGCAGAAGGTCAAGAAGAAGAAAACAGCCCCAAACGTCGGTGAAAAGGAGGGCGTCCCATCTACTTCGAATGGATCGCGAAAGAGAAACAGATCGGAGTTGGACTCCATTCGGGCGAAGAAAAGATCGCTCTCGGCTGAACGAAACAATAACATACGACTACAGAACGAAAGGAACAGTTTTGTCGAGAGCAGTCAAAAGAAGAATATCACGGGCCGGCACACCGCAGTCAATGGAGGGGCGAATGTCGCCGAAGAGAAGGCAACTGCATCGCTGGGCGACATTTCCGTAGATTCCTTGGACTGCGAATCGATACTTGATTCCATTTTAGGAGGTTTTGTTGGTGTTATGCCGCTTAGCCCTTTGAAGATGTGAACAAGGACTCTAGTGATATGCATAGCCTTAAAATGATTTTGGCCTAGGGTGATAAAGGATCAGTACCGCCGCACATATTTCACGAAGTAGACGGTGACTAAATTTTTAGCGTCGCTGATTTTCTCCGCGTTCTCCTTCGTTGTAAGTACGTTATATACGCCATTTTAGTGTGTCCTGATGATTCTGTTTGATCTAATAATTATCTGTTTCAATAAACTTCCTAACGAATCCGATTTATTGCACGATGACGGGTCAAGGATGAAGTTGTGTAGTTTCGATTTCGCAATATCAGAATCTAGCACAGAAGAAGACGCGACGGAGTACGTATATAAGAAATAGATTTGAAAGCGGAGGGATGCATCTAATGAAAGGCGGGCAAATTTTGAAGAGCCGAAGACTATACGAATATGCATATGCATATATTCATTCAAAGTTAAAAGCTTAACTATAAATTATGAAGTTGGAATGAAATGGAATATAAACTTGACACTTATATAGCTCATAGTGACATGATACAACGTTAGTAAAATATAAAACCCATGGTGGGACTCGAATCCACAATGCCCGGCTTAGGAAGCCGATGCCTAATCCATTAGGCTACATGGGCAACTCGCTCGTCGTCGCTACAGCCAGAATTAATACATATGATGGTACTATTTAACAATTCCATTTATGCCTTCATGATCCATATCGTAACTACAACAGCTACTGTTCTGCGCCGCATGCAGTCTTTGCGACCGAAAGTTCTGTTTCGGTTTATACCTTCACTAGCGGCTAGCACGTGATGATTAGGGACGAGCAAAATTATTATTCTTTTTAGAAGCGACTACTAGAATCTTTTTGCGCAGACCGAGTGAATAGGTTTTGCATCGAAGCGCATTTCATATGTGCTTGATTTAGTTGAGAAGGTGCACTCAAGACTCTTCAACATCAGGTAGGCTACTCCGTATCATAGCTAGGGCACCAAAGAGGCCTAGTTGTTCGTCCAAGTCGCTGCTGGAAAGATTCGGTGTCCTAAACAAGAAATATCCGTAAACTAGAAATTGCCAAAAAATCGAAAGGGGCCCCAAATTATTTTGGGAATGAACATATATTATAGTGTACTTTTTGAAAATTAATTCAGCTTTATATAATTTTCTTTATGGCTACGCGTTATCACATGCTACCAAATGTCTTCGTTATTGGGTACGGTTTCCTCAAGAAAAAATAGGCCACACGTGATTTATAGACATGGATATTTTGGAATCTGCCATTACCGAACCACGAATCACCAAGACATATGAAGTCTAAGGCCTTATAACATGCGACTCCGAGAAGTGTACCAGAGTGATCGGCATCGTGAAAATCATGACCAAAAAGGACTATCCTAATGCTGACCGAAAACGTCGATATATCAGTGGTTCCCAAACGGTGGGGGATTCCCCACTGGTGGGGAATTCAATCGTTTCTGGTGGGGAATAGACGCATTTGTTCAAAATTATACAGAGGACAGTCTACATATTCTCGGAGACACATGCGCAATTACCGTTACCAGTTAACTGCTCTGGAATGTATGTATCGAAAATTATATTGCGTGTTGTTTACAAAACCTCATTTTTAACTCTGGATGGCCAATCATGGCGTCACAAACGCATCCAGCACGACTAGTTTGACGTGAAATAACGCTTTCGCGAAATTTTGAGCGTTACTGGTATCGGTTCACAATACGTTTTATGTTGCAGTTATACGCGATTGTCTTGCGTACTGGTGTGGCTGTGTGTCTTGTGTAGTCAAACCAGCAAATAGCTGCTCTATGTTGACAAAAGTGCGGGGTAGTGGCCAGTGGGGAACAGGACAGTAACTGCCGCACCCCAAACCCCCCGCGATTTAATATTGCCGAATATCTGATTATTGGGTACCCTTCCCCCACGAAAATACGTAGGATTTATAGAAATGGAGACTTCGGTGTCGGCCATTACTGCGCCACGACGCACCAAGGTATATGAAGTTGTAGGGCCATGGAACATGCAACTCCTAGAAGTGTGCCAGAACGATCAGCGGCGAGAAGACCTTGACCGAGAAGTAATGCCCTTGTGGTGACCCAAAACTTCGATATATATATAATATATGTTTGATTGGCTAAATGGCTGGCACCGAATGTTCCTGTCCTGGCGATCTGAACCCCGCCGGACAAATTCCATCCCGCAGGGAAAAATTATTTGCCAGTAAAGCAATACCAATTTGAAATCGTGTGTGCATTTTAGTTTTGGCGATTTCCATATCTTTTGACATAGCAGATATAGGAGGTCACAAAATAGCATAATGTAGCGAAGTCAATATTCCAACGGGTCCGTCCGAAGATGTTCAATTCTAATTTCGGGTCCTACCTTTTCCAACACACCTCCCTCAGCTCTACGCCGGCAAATCTGATTACGTGAGCAGAGAGGAGAAAAAAGATTGATAGCAAAATATATGCAATTCCCGATCATATTGGCCGATTCAAACACGAATTATATAAAATTTTCGCGCTTCGCGCGTATAGTCCAAATAAGGCGGCGCACTAAACAGTAGACCCAATGTGGCTGATAAGTTGCAGGAAAAAAGCGTACAGGCTCAGCGGGGCTGACAAGGTTCTGGGGGCCTAAGACCAACGTTTTTTTGGGGGGGCTGAAAAAGTGCTGTTACGGTCCTGGTGGGGAATGAAGGCTCGGAGTAAATCTGAAGTGGGGAATGAAGACAAAAGGGTTGGGAACCACTGCGATATATGAACTAGGGATGGTGTGAACGTGAGGTTTACGTTGGCGTTCTGTGTGTGAATCATGGGAATTTAGAGGTTCACTTTCACAAACGAACTTCGGCAGGTTCTGTATTATAAACTGTTTCATATATTACAATTTTCACGTCATTATAACATCTTTGGTTGAAAGTCTTTGCATTTCAATTTCGAACCACTCTATGCATGGCGCTGTCAGCATAAAAATTATCAACACTAAAGTAGTATGCACCTTGCCAAGCTCAAAAAGAATTTCTTGCTTTTTTACAAAAGTTTGCTCGACATATTCAACTTACCGTTCATGAATATTTTCTGACTCTCTGCTGTGAGCTTGAACTGCAATCACACGACAGCAAGAACCAAATACACTACACCAGGGGTGCGCAAACTACGGCCCGCGGGAGTCTAAAGAAACTCATTAAAAACTTTGATTAAATGCGTACTAAAAATCGAATTAATGCAGGGACTTGATTAAACCTTTTCTTAGTATATATCATCATGATAATTCTAAGGCAGTGGTTCTCAAACTGGGGGGCGCGAAGCTGAGCTCAACTGAAAATAATTATCGCGCACTTCGCGATTTTTATCCACTTCATAGTTATTGCTCTGTATTTAGTGTGAATTTCATATTTAAAAATATCTCATCCACAGTTGTAACCTTCCATGCCATTAATCTAACCGTTATAGTTTTGCTAGCTATGGTGTTATGATATGCTTGATTGAGCATAGCGATGGGTTCCGTATTGTTTTGGATGACAGACAAGCGTGTGGTCTGCTGAGAGTACACTTGGAGGTCGGCTTGTAAAGGTAACTGTCTAAGTAGTCAGTCTTACAGCTTGAAGCTCGGTGATAATACTACACTAGCTAAGGGGGAAGCGAAATCTTTCACCGTCATATGGGGGGGGGGGGCATGTCTTAAAAAGTTTGAGAACCACTGTTCTAAGATGATTAGGCCTACTTCCTATATTATTTTTAGGTTTAATTTCTGGCACGGCAGCCCGATCTCAAATCCCACGCTGTTTAAACATCACAGAAATCCTAAACGACATTGATATATTTCGGATCACGACTGTGATGTCAGATTGGGCACTCCAGTTTTAATTATTTCAGTAAAACGATTCGCACGTGCCTTATGTAAATTCGTTCTCTGTATAAGTAAAATTAGGGTATTTATATTTCATCTACACATAGTGGAATTAGTAAATCTATGAAAAGATCGCTGCTCACAGATTTAAATTTCAATCCTGTTCTAAGATCGGGACTGCCGACTTTCATCTCTATAGTTTTGTCAAATTGGTTATTGAGTTCGACCAGCCTATGAAATCTCGTCACTGTTTCTGGTGCGTGTACGATATCAACAAAGCAATGTCTGGTTCGCTTTAAATAAGCATATTATTATTAATAAGCATATATTATCTCCTTGTCCTCACTATATAATCAAATACCAATATTGTAATATTTTAATCCAAATTTCATATAGTGCGGCCCGCGAATAGATTCAGATGTTGAATGCGGCGTGCGAGCTCAAAAGTTTACCCCCCTCTGCACTACACGTACGACCGTACGTAGTCAGCGAATAATGCTTATTCAACCAATCAATGAAATTGATATACATAATACATTATTCATTAGCCGGCAGACGTCATCCCTCTTGATTTGATGTTTATTGTGTAATAAAAACCAAATCCGTGCGATTGAGGTGTTTGGTGTTGGCTACTGTATAATTTGTTTAGGAGGTAATGTCGGTAGCAAGTATGCAAACCAGAGTTACTCTCTGCTTAATATCAATGTACCAATAGTCAGACGCCGAATATATTACCCGGTCTGGTCAAGACCGTTGAGACGTAAGCTTATATTTCCTTGCAGGTCCTCGTCGAAGTTGTTGGCAAGCGACGGAATATATTGACTTTATGAGATTATTACTGCATTTGATTGTTCCAGTTGATACATTTGGTGACGTTTAACATTTTACCCTTTCACATTATTATATCAGTTCACTGAAATGTAGGGTTGGAGTTAGCAATATTACGTGACGTGACGTCATAGGTTCATGTTTGCGTTCACACGAACCTGTACCTTTCAGGGGTTCGCACCATCCCTAATATACATAATGTTTAATTGTCCAATGTCAATAGGCACCTAAATGTCTACTGCCGAATGATCCTGTCCTGACAATCTGAACCCCACAAGACAAATGCCATTCCGCAGAGATTACTTATTTGCCAGTGAAAAATACCAGTTTGAAACAGTGTGAGTCTTTTAGTTTAGTACGTTTTGGCGATTTCAGTATCTTTTGACATAGCAGACAGAAGGTCACGAAATAACACCATGTAACGAAGACAATATACCAACGGGCCCGCCCGAATATGACGAAGTGCTGTTTCGACCCTGTTCATAAGAACACGAATCTTTTCCTACCCCGGTCTCCCGCGTGACAGGCAGGGATACTATAGTTGCTATACAGACGAGGAAAGGTCTGTCATCGTGAGTTGATTTATGACCCGTCACAAATAGATGTTTTCAATACCAATCTTCTGAGGTTTCCGAGACCAATATTCCGTTTGAACTGTTGTTACTCCCTCACAAATCCCGCGCGTTGGAATTTGAAATCATCAAAACTAAATTATATTGAAGCAGACGACGTTATCTAAGGTTATTAAGACGTAGCCGTCCAGACATTACTTATCTCAAGTCACTCTATTGTTGTCTCGCGGACAATTGCAAAGATATGAGATCTATCGCTGAAGCTTCAGTTCTTGACCAACAATTAGGCTACTGCTATTTTATCATATCGAATGTGCTGGCTTTCGAATTGAGACGGGCGAACATGCAATCAACATAAATCCCCAGACAACGTCTTCAGATAAGGAAAGAAAAAAATTAAAATAGGCCCAAGTTAAACAAAGAAGCCATGACGTGGGTACGATAATATATGGTATTAAATGCTTTGCATCATCAGCGGTTGATCACATTTGTTCCTGGTTATTCGCCATCGCAGCAACAATTCTGAAATAGAACGAGAATGGCCGAAGTTGTCGAAATGGATGTGGTACTGGGGCATCAGGCTCAACTTATAAGGTCAAATGGCGAAGGATCGAGACACACGCATGACTGGAAGGTGTATGTAAAACCGATACAGGGACTGTCCTTGCGAAAATTTGTGAAGAAAGTCGTTTTCCATCTGGATGAAAACTATCGCCAACGCAAAACAGTGATTAGAAAGGCTCCGTACGAAGTCAACGAGTCCGGAAACAAGAGCTTCGTAATCAAGATCGATATATATTTCAGGGAATGCGAAGCTCTGAAATCCGTTACCTTCGAGTACGACCTATTTCTGAGCGCAGGGCGGTCGCTTCTCAAGACCTCTCGCACTGACAGACTAACGTTCGTCAATCCCGATGAACCTTTCAAAAAAAGATTACTGGAAGCTGGCGGTGTATTGAAACATTCCGATTCGGCAATTTCGAAGAGGCCCAATACAGCCCTAGAAAAGCAGTTCCTTTCGCCGCAGAAGGTCAAGAGGAAGAAAACAGCCCCAAAAGTCGATGAAAAGGAGAGCGTTACACCTACTTCGAATGGGTCGCGAAAGGGAAACGGATCGGAGTTGGACTCCATTCGGGCGAGGAGAAGATCGCTCTCGGCTGAACGAAACAATAAAATACGACTACAGAACGAAAGGCACAGTTTTGTCGAGAGCAGTCCAAAGAAGAATATCACGGGTCGGCACACCGCAGTCAATGGAGGGACGAATGTCGCCGAAGAGAAGGCAACTGCATCGCTGGGCGACATTTCCGTAGATTCCTTGGACTGCGAATCGATACTTGATTCCATTTTAGGAGGTTTTGTTGGTGTTATGCCGATTAACCCTTTGAAGATGTGAACAAGGACTCTACAGCGATATGTATATAGCCTTGAAAAGAGTTTGGCCTAGGGTTTATAACGGACCAGTACCGCCGCACATATTTCACCAAGTAGACGGTGACCACATTTTTAGCGTCGCTGATTTTCTCCACGTTCCTCTTCGTTGTTAGTACGTTATATACGCCATTTTAATGTGTCCTGATGATTCTGTTTGATCTAGTAATAGTCTGTTTCAATAAACTTCCTAACGAATCCGATTTATTGCACGATGACGGGTCAAGGATAGAGTTGTGTATTTCCGATTTCGCAATATCAGAATCTAGCACACAAAAAGACGCGACAGTGTACGTATATAAGAAAGAGATTTGAAAGAGGAAGGATGCATCTAACGAAAGGCGGGCAAATTTTGAAGAGCTGAAGACTATACGAATATGCATATGCATATATTCATTAGTTAGGAGCTTAAATATAAATTATGAAGTTGGAAAGAAATGAAACATAAACTTGACACTTCTATAGCTCATAGTGACATGATACAACTTTAGTAAAATATACAACCCATGGTGGGACTCGAACCCACAATCCCCGGCTTAGGAGGCCGATGCCTTATCCATTAGGCTACATGGGCGACTTGCTCGTTGTCGCTACAGCCAGAATCATTACATATGATGGTACTCATTAACAATTCCATTTATGCCTTCATGATCCATATCGTAACTACAACAGCTACTGTTCTGCGCCGCATGCAGTCTTTGCGACCGAAAGTTCTGTTTCGGTTTATACCTTCACTAGCGCCTAGCACGTGATGATTAGGGATGAGCAAAATTAATATTTTATTTAGAAGCGACTACTAGAATCTTTTTGATCAGACCGAGTGAATAGGTTTTGCATCGAAGCGCATTTCATGTGCGCTTGATTTAGTTGAGAAGGTGTACTCAAGACTCTTCAACATCAGATAGGCTATACTCCGTATCATAGCTAGGGCACCAAAGAGGCCTAGTTTTTCGTCCAACAAGTCGCTGCTGAAAAGATTCGATGTCCTAAACAAGAAATATGCGTAAACTAGAAATTGTTAAAAAATCGAAATGGGCCCCAAATTATTTTGGGAATGAACATATATTATAGTGTACTTTTTGAAAAATTATTCAGCTTTATATAATTTTTTTTATTGCTACGCGCTATTTCATGCTACCAAATGTCTTCGTTATTGGGTACGGTTTCCTCAAGAAAAAATAGGCCTACACTAGATTTATAGACATGGATGTTTTGGAGTCTGCCATTTCCGAACCACGAATCACCAAGACATATGAAGTCTAAGGCCTGATAACATGCGACTCCGAGAAGTGTACCATAATGATCGGCATCGTGAAAATCATGACCAAAAAGAACTATCCTAATGCTGACCGAAAACGTCGATATATGAACTAGGGATGGTGTGAACGTGAGGTTTTTACGTTGGAGTTCTGTGTGTGAATCATGGGAATTTAGAGGTTCACTGACACAAACGAACTTCGTCAGGTTCTGTATTATAAACTGTTTCATATATTACAGTTTTTACGTCATTATAACATCTTTGGTTGAAAGTCTTTGCATTTCAACTTCGGACCACTCTATTCATGGCGCTGTCAGCATAAAAATTATCAACACTAAAGTAGTATGCACCTTGCCAACCTCAAAAAGAATTTCTTGATTTTTTACAAAAGTTTGCTCGACATATTCAACTTACCGTTCATGAATATTTTGTGACTCTCTGCTGTGAGCTTGAACCGCAGTCACACGACAGCAAGAACCAAATACACTACTCCAGGGGTGCGTAAACTACGGCCTGCGAAAGTCTAAAGAAACTCCATGTAAACTTTGATAAAATGCGTACTAAAAATCGAATTAATGCCGGGACTTGATTAAACCTTTTCTAGTATCATCATGATACTTCTAAGGCAATGCTTCTCAAACAGGGGGGCGCGAAGCTGAGGTCAACTGAAAAAAATTATCGCGCACTGCGCGATTTCCATCCACTTTATAGTTATTGCTCTGTATTTAGTGTGAATTTCATATTTAAAAATATCTCATCCACAGTCGTAACTCTCCATGCCATTATTCTATTCGTTATAGTTTTGCTAGCTAAGGGGGAAGCAAAATCTTTCACCGTCATATGAAGGAGGGGGGCATGTATTAAAAAGTTTGAGAACCACTGTTCTAAGATGAATAGGCCTACTTCCTATATTATTTTTATGTTTAATTTCTGGCGCGGCAGCCCGATCTCAAAGCCAACGCTGCTTAAACATCACAGAAATCCTAAACTACGTTGACATATTTCGGATCACGACTGTGATTTCAGATTGGGCACTCCAGTTTTAATTATTTCAGTAAAACGATTCGAACGTGCCTTATGTAAATTCGTTCTCTGTATAAGTAGAATTAGGGTATACATATTTTATCTGCACATAGTGAAATTAGTAAATCTATGAATAGATCGCTGCTCACAGATTTAAATTTCAATCCTGTTCTAAGATCGGGACAGCCGACTTTCATCTCCATAGTTTTGACAAATTGGTTATTGAGTTCGACCAGCCTATGAAATCTCGTCACTGTTTCTGGCGCGTGTAGGATATCAACAAAGTAATGTCTTGTTCGCGTTAAATCAGCATATATATTATCTCCTTGTCCTCACTATATAATCAAATACCAATATTGCGTTTTGGATTATAATCCAAATTTCATATAGTGCGGCCCGCGAATGGATTCAGATGTTGAATGCGACCCGCGAGCTCAAAAGTTTACCCACCTCTGCACTACACGTGCGACCGTACGTAGTCAGCGAATAATGCTTATTCAACCAATCAATGAAATTGATATACATCAGTGGTTCTTAACCTTGCCTCCAGCGCCCCCAAGGGGCGCTGGCGATTTTGAAGGGGGCGGAAACGCTCGGGGGGCGATATGGGGGGCGCTGGGATCAGGGGGGCGATACGGGGGCTCTGAAGAGAAATGGCTTCGCAGTAGATGATGTAGTAGTAGGACATATCCCTAATGAGTATTCATAGCAAATTAACATTCCACAAAATATGCCAATTCCTGAAATCTTTGGTCGCGCTACGCGACGATGTTTGATACATATATTTACATAAATGTAGTGGGTGAATATAATTCATGTAAATGAATTGCGCGTACTTGTAGATCGCAAATTTATCGTTAAAACACTGCCGCCACGCTTGCTAGGGTTATTTTCAATAAAATGTTTCGAACTAGGTACCATATCCTGCAGCGCACAGCGTGCGGAAATCGAAGAAGGAGGCACCGTATATCACTTTTGAGAGTGATAGCCCCTTGTACATAAAATTTGTTTCGAAGCTTTGTGCACGAAATGAATAAATAAATATGCTTGTATTTGAGAGCTAAAAAATTAAATCGTCAGGATATTTCTTCATCGTATCATAAAGAATGATACCATCTAGTGTTGTGGTCCACAACCTCACATGAACGTTATATAATATGAATTGCTTTGTTTGGAATACATTCATGTTTGAATTAATAACTGGGTACAGTACTAAATTCAATGTGATCAGATATATGCATCCCATTCTCTTTCTCAGTTGACTTTTTAGTCACACAAAGCACTAAAACAAAATCCAATACCATTACCTTCACTCTATTGCTGTTCGCAGATGTGAATTCGGGGTGGTTTGAACCACAGGGTATGAGACCGTACCCGATTGTTGCTATAAAAACCTTGATTTGATCTTAAATATCCCACATACAATTATCATATGGTTTATTATAGTCGAGTGGTCCTCGAGCGTGAAATACTTCCAATACTTAAGTCCCGAGAAGACCGACTGGACTTCGACCTCTTACCAGGACCGAAACTGCCGCAACCCAAACCCTCAATTTTGAGCTCGAAGGGTGCCCTAAATTATTTCGGTGAATGAACATAAATTACACATCAGGTTTTGACGACTCCCCCACGAAGAAATACGCTTAATTATAGAAAATAGAAATAGGCATTTCGTCGTCGGCCATTACCACGCCAAGTACCGGCCAATATGAAACTCCGAGAAGTGTGCCAAAAGATCGTCAGCGAGAAAACCTTAGCCGAAGAGGATTGGCCATATGTTGACCGTAAACTTCGATGTATATAAGTCTAATTGTGCATAGCAGCTATGCCATAGCTGCTTAAATCACTCGTTCCGTATTATCATGCCGTCGCAATCTGCACCCCACAGGACAAATAACATCCATTAGACAAAAATTATTTGGCAGTGAAGAAATACCAATTTTGAATCGTGTGATTACTTTAGTATTTTAATTCGTTTATGCGTTTCAATATCTTTCGATCATATAGCGGACCAGAGGTGACAAAATAACATCATTTATCGAAGTAATGGTACCAACGGGCACGCCCGAATATGTTTAATTATTAATTACATTGGCTTAAATTTCCAACACAACAGCTCGCTAAGCGCTATGCTGTAAATCTGATTATGTAGGTCGAGAGGATAAAAGTTTACAGCGACATATATATGCAATTACAATCTATTCATTCTTGCATTGTAGAGAATTTGTCGCCTAGGGCGACCAGGCCACACAAACTTTGCTGACCATCGAAATCGCGCGAAACCCCCAGAAGTTTTGTTCATTACGCTATGGGTGCGCAAGAGTATCGTTTTTAGGGGGGCTGAAAAAGTGCTGTTACGGCTCTCCCTCCAACGCATTGTCTTTATTACAGTCCCTACAATATGGTGGTGGGGGGCGCTGAAGTACGATAATTTTTGAAAGGGGGGCGCTGGAGGAAAAAAGGTTAAGAACCACTGATATACATAATACATTAATAATTAGCCGGCAGACGGGATCCCTCTTGATTTGATGTTTATTGTGTCATAAAAACCAAATCCGTGCGATTGAGGTGTTGGGTGTTGGCTACTGTATTAAGTTGAAGGCAGAATTTTATGTTCTCTTCATCTTATTCTCATATGACACTACTTGAAACATGCGCTAATCGTTATTTCATAATTCTTAACTCAACATTGCGACCTGCCGCCATGGTCATGGGCTTATATTTGGGTCATGGTCATGGGGGATAATTTCAAGTTGAAGACTGAATTTCGTCAATAACATTGGTAATCGCATTACATTATTATCAATTTTTGTTCCTCTCTCTCTCTCTGCCCCCGATGGTCAGATTTACCTGTAGAGCTGGGGGCACGTAATTCATAATTATAACGTCTGTTATCGTGTTATCATTACTTTAGTGTATGTTGTTAATTCGTGATTTCCGGTATGTTATGTGATCAAAAGATATTGTTGCATCCCTAACGTAGCAGACTAAAAGAAAAACTTTCGTGAGACGCACACACAAATT
Organism: Botryllus schlosseri; assembly: GCF_051294905.1. Taxonomy (NCBI): domain Eukaryota; kingdom Metazoa; phylum Chordata; class Ascidiacea; order Stolidobranchia; family Styelidae; genus Botryllus; species Botryllus schlosseri. The sequence continues at coordinate 25,202,150 of NC_137242.1, read as the reverse complement.
GTCATGTCTTTAAGGCTTTGTGGGTGTCCGGGTGGCATTTGCATTGTGGGCTCGGATTGGAAGGACTGGACTATTAGTCACGCCCACCCAGTGCGGCTATTGACAATGGACATATACCCCAAGTTTCGACCAAGGTCTTTCGTTAGTAGCACACTTCGTGAAGTCGGGTGTTGGTCGAAATTGCATATGTCTTTTGGTATGTCGTGGCACGGTATTGATTGGAACCTAAATGCCTATTGCTATAAATTAGGGTTGCATTTAAAACAAAAATAGATTTAAAGCGAGCATGTTTACAACATGCCCTTGTTTAAAACATGTTTTTTTTCAAGCCTTGACGTCGCCAATGTGGATTGACATTGACAATTGAAATTATAGCGTAAATATAGCTCCTTTGACGAAATATCTGTATTATAACTGTTGAACCGACTAATTTGAGGGGTTCCAACCATCTCATATCGATGTACGTCGGCCAAATCGGGTGGTGATTGTGGAAAGTATTAGCACAATTATGGCATGATTTTATAACTTAAAAAAACACAATTTAGTTTTTTTTTAAAGCCTTTGTTTAAAACACTGTGTTTTAACAACGTGTTTTAAACAACCATTTGTTTTAAATGCATGCCTACTATAAATTATGTATGCTTTTTTGTTGAGGGAAAAACGTATGCATTCCAAAATCAAGCTTATCTAGAGAGAATTTTCAAGTTAATTAAATCTTTCAAGAATACTCTATAATTTATGTTGGTTTACGAAATACTCTTGAGTTCCCTCCGAGCTCGCTCCCCACTCTATTGGGAAATTTGGGGTGCGGCAGTCATGTACCTTGCAAGAATGCAATTGGTAGGGTGCGATAAATCGTCTTCTATAAAAATGGGCAATGAGTACATGACGTAACAAGCAAATGACGCATCTTTTTTAAAGGAAGTTTGTTATCTCATTAGGCCTTTTCAGCGCAATCCATATATTGTCTTCCAATATAACTTCTAAAATGCAAAATAAATGTATTCGTGAGTAATCGTGATTACTTTTCCAATGTAATCGTAATCGACTACTTCCTGATTTTCCTGTAATCGTAATCGTAATCGTAATCGCGTAATTCGGAAGTAATCGTAATCGCAATCGATTACATTCGTGAAGTAATTACTAATTACCCCATGTCTGGTATAAAGTAGGATTTACAACGATGCGTTATCCCAAGAAGTTTCCAACCGTCTGTTCAGCAAAGTAATAACGAAAACGAGTCTAGCAATTGAATACATAGGGAGAGAAAACGACTGATGATGATGATGATCAAAAGACGAGACAATTAAATTAAAAACACCGAGATCTCACGAGACAATGCAAAGCCGTACGCGTGCGCTAACAGTCCCAGCCAACATAGATAATAGAATACGAAACCTCAGATAGTTGAAACGAATGCAATGCAGTAGCCACCTACACATCTGTGAGATACAATTTAGGTCCGCGCCGACTGTCGACGAGTAAAATAAACTTATGACCTATATAAAAGTTCGATTTAAATCATACAGAAGTTTGGTTAATGGGGGTACTGACCACAGTGAGAAGTATAGAGAACAGAGATAAATATTTGCTATTGGATTACTTTACTACTAGTTTACGACAACGTAAGCTGTAAGCTCCAAATACTTCGTTTGTGGTCAATTTATTTGTGACAGAACAATGGAGGCTCAGTAATACGCACAATCATTGAGTGATTGCTCGCACGCTCACAGGTCACACCAGCGTATCGCGAACAATTCGAATAGACGCAAGATCAGCCCTTTCTATGGACACCGTAACTTGATGATTGAAATTGACTCGTGAATTTCGCTCCGAGTCACGAGTCAATCCACATTTCTGAAATGCCGAGTCAAGTCAAGTCAAGTCAAATCATTTTTGCAAAGTGATTCGAGTCAAGTCAAGTCACACGAAAAAAAGTGACTCGAGCCTGAATCGTCATGACTCGAGTCATCCCAACGCTGGTATTCACACCCCTACGGTGGTGCACGAGAACAGAACCTACCTCAGAATTACATCGTGGTACCTACACTCAACAAATTAGAATAAGCACAAATGCGGTAAGAGGGAACGAGAGCACGTAGGGACGTAGGTAGGTGTAGCCGTGTAGGATTTATAACAAATCTCTACACACCATGAATGTAACGGAACCGTTTCTCTGAAAAGTAATTGAAAGAACGAAGCCAGCAATTGCTGAATATACATAGAGAAAGAGGAAGACCAATTGATAATGATGATTAGATCATACCTTGCAATATTTACATTGGAATGCCAATGCTGTTTAGTCGCTAACAAGTTATGTAACATATTAGATTTACACCCCGAGAATGCGGTTTCTGAACTCTGAACCTTTTCTTGTTAGGAGTGTATCTGAAATGTGACTAAACTTCATACTCTATCAGCGAGTTATGGTAAGATGAGTAAACCTAGCATGCTGCGGCTCCCGCGTTAAGCGTCCCATTTCCGGGAACCAACTGTCGCCAAATGCGTAACAAATGGTGCAACGCGTTGCCACCTTCATTTCCGATTCCTACTGCGCAGTTAATGAGAGTCAAGCGATTTATTGAATTCAGCATCTAGCTGGCCAACAAACAGCGAGCAACATGAGAGCTGATGCTGTGCTTCCTGTCGTAGTCTGCAGGGCGCTAATCCTTCTGATGGTAAAAGTGAATGCCGATAATAGTGGTGAGTTCGCCACAGACATTGTAGCTTATAATGGTTTGCTGGAAGTGAGAGTGGCAACGTTGTGAAGATTTAAACCTCAAAGCGGACGTATCTTATTACCATAACGGTGGATGGATATACTGGTGATACTGTAGCAGCTTAACTATTTCCGCAGATAAAATGTTGGGATCGCTGAGAGAAGTGGAGAATCTCTGATCTAACCTATAGAATAAGTGTAATAAACTGTAAGTGCTGTCATCGTCAGTGTAGTAATGACACAGAGTTTGCGGCTCTCAGTTGGTTTTATGTGATGGTAAATGGGTTGAAATGACTCTCTTTATGCTGAAAATCGCCGACCCTGTGGTCTAGTACAGGGGTGAGCAATTATTTTTCTCCGCGGGCCAAATGAGAAGCTGAAAATATGTTGGCGGGCCGAGTCAGAAATTTTAGCTGTATTCTCCAGTGTATTGGTTTATTTCTAAATTGAAAGCAGTGAATTACACTAAATGGTGCTCAGTGGATGTGTTGATATTGGGGAATGAGAAAGTGACGGTTTATTGCCCAAAAAAAATATTTGTTTGTCGTCATATTTTGAAACAACGTTAAACATGATACATTTTGAACTCTCTTTAAACCCCTATCCGCGTTTTTCTATCAATACATTAAAATGTATTTGGGATGGCCGAAACAGCCCGTCGTCAGCCCCCCGAACGTTGGTCTCCCCCCATAGAGTTATAAGCCAAACCCCCGGGGGGCTTCGCCCCCAGACCACACCTCATCGGCTGGGATGCACACTTCTCAGCAAGATTTCTTGTATACACTATACAGGTGGCAATATTTTATGCCCTAATCGCGCCAAGCGCGGAATGTTTTCATGATTCATGATTCAATCGCGGTCAATAATATTGGTAATTGCATGTATATTGCTATATTTTTCTAAACTCTTTCAGCCCACGTACTCAGTTTTACTGCTAGATCTGAGTGAGGTGCTGTCTTGGAAATATTCGGGAGGGCTCGTTGGTATAATTACTTCGTTACATGTTGTTATTTCTTGACCTCCCATCTGCTATGTGAAAAGATATTGGAATCATCAAAAGCATACTAAAGTAAAAGACGCACACGATTCCTAACTGGTATTTCTTCACTGGTAACTATTGCCTATGGTTTTCGGCCAAGGTTTTCTCGTTGTCGAGCTTTTTTCCCTTTACTTAGTTAATTTGATCACCAGTTGCAATTGCAGTGCCTTCTCGGAATCCCGTGTTGGCCTAAACTTCATATATCTTGGTGCGTCGTGGCGCCGTAATGACTGCAGTCATGACGCTGGAATGCCCAATTCTAGAATCCATTGATCTCTAAATCGCGCAAGGCGCGAGAAAAATTTGAAAGAAGTCGCATAAATTAAAAATAAGATACTCTATAATTTATTTTCATTCACGAAATAATTTTGGGCGCCCTTCGGGCTCGCCCCCTCCAATTGGGGGTTTGGGGTGCGGCAGTTACGGTCCTGGAGATACTATACAGCTTATTGTCTTGGTAGCTGGTTTCCGAGAAGTGTGCAGCTTGCCGAAATAGTCTTGTTGTTGAGCCAAGCTTGCAGTTATTCTGAAATTCGCCGTCTCTTGAGCGACGAGTGTATGTCTTCGTGTTTTTGTCATAGAGCCGACTTGAATTATATTCCTTAAACACGCCGACGTGCTCGGCTCTAACTACTAAAAAGACGGGTATAGAAAACAAACATTTAGTCCTGGGACCCTTCTTTGAATCTCAACGTTCGGCTATATTTTTTTAAACATCCTTCATGGGTGGTGATATACTCATTACTCATAGAAACCACGGGCATTGATTGACTTGTTTTACGAATTAGAGATTTGGAAACGCATCACGTAACAATTTGAAACACATACCTTGTCAGGAATGCGTAATGTGACAATGGCAACGAAGAAGGTTTGGTGACTTCCTGTGACTTTAATTGTAACGGCATACTTTGCTAGATTGACTTTACTTTGAATCTAGATTAGGCATGTGAGGTATTGCGTAATCGCGGCATGGTAATGAACAGGCTTGATAGTAAACGAATTTCCTGCTCAGTTTATATATCCTATGGTTTTAGTCCACGCAACAACATTAAAAGTTAGGTTTTATATGTGCAATTTCAAGTAACCTTTGACCTTTGACCTTGGCGCACTTGGCCCGCGGGCCGCATTTTCCCCAGGCCTGGTCTAGTAGATGGGTACCGGCTAATTTTATTGCAGTGTAACTATACAGCTTAAAACGGCCTACAAGTGGGCCGTGCTACAAGTCCGTTGCTACAGAATCCTAATAAAGAATATCTGCCTGGCTTAAATGCCCATTGCAGCTGAAAACACGATGAATACCACAAACAACAACTATATAACTGGGAATCGTAGCAGTATAGTGAGACAGCAGTGTAAATTTTCAATGAATGTAGTGTTGAGGCTGATTGTTATTTCCCAAAATAGCAATTATTTTCTGACCACTATAGTAATCAAGGTTGCATTCACCTTCAATAGTAGTCTACCATTAAATTTGAAAAAGAAGGGCACATAGAATCAATGAATATCGTACAACATTATAGGTATTTATGCCAGCCATGCTGATAATGTTGAAGTAGCGGTAGAGGCATATTCGCAGCCAGCATTATTCTCAATTCAACAAACCTGTGGATTAATATTATTCCGCCCTGGTTCCTATAAGGCAGTGGTTCTCAACCTTCCCGTCTTCGCGGACCCCTTTTGGACCGTGACAGTCCCCCACGGACCCCTCTAGCTTTAGTTCAAAGTTAGCTCAATCATCGTTGAACCGTCTGTCTTGTGAAAATATCAGCTAAAGGCTAGTCACAGTGATAATTAGCAATAAATTACATTTTTTGAAAGTAACATGATACCAATTCTGTAGCTGCATTTGCTAAAATACAAGGTCGTGTCTTGAAAATCTACGCCGTTGATTAGATATGAACGAGTGCCCAAAATCCATTTTCACAAAGATAGGTGGTGGTGAATGTAATAATTAGGTGCAAAGCTGCAAGTGACACTTTTAGGCATGATATATATGGCATCTAGCTTGAGAAACAGAACATATAACGTCCAGCCTAGTCTTTTCTATCTACCTGCTTATGTTGAAGTTTTTCTGGAAAGGCGGTTATGAATATCACAAGAGAAAAAGAATGTTTGCAACAAAACTTTTTCGAAAACCCCAACAAAACATCTCTGAACAGCAATATGTTTGTATCAGTAGGCTATTGGCAGTAAAATGAGTTTGCCCAGTAGAGTATTTGTTCTGAGACGGCCATTCTGTTTCTGTGCGTCCTGAAGTATGAGCAGTTATGAAGCGAAACTATATGCCTCCTGATTTCTCTAATTAAAAAAATACTAATTAGGTTGGCAGCCATTTTACAAACTAGGAGGTTGCGCGGACCCCTGAAAATGCTTCGCGGACCCCCGAATGAGAACCACTGCTATAGTGGTGTTGCTAACTCTGGTTATTGTTCACGTGAACGCTAGCTCTGAACACTGACGTAAACACCACCATATGACGTCACAATCCTGGCTCAAACAACTCATTTCTTGCACTCTATGCTCCTCTGCCTGATGATGGTAGTAGTCTTGTATTAGAGTACGTTTGGTTTCATTGGGAAGATGTAACTCATATGTGAGAAGTGACTGCATATTATGGGTATTCGTCATATCCGCAATTTCGTCATCAGCACAACACCGATACTCAATTGTGTGGTTCGGGATTGATGCTTTTGTGAGCTGAACAATCTAACTAATGAGTAATGAGACGAATACATAAGCGACGCCAGGGGATAAAAACGTGACCTTGCTGCACATGTCGACTTGGAGGTGCTCATAGTTGCATACCCCTGTCGCACGCCGAGAAACACGGTTTCCTTTCGGAATTGTATGAGCAAATGCACGCTCTTGTTGATAGTTGTCAATTGTAGCGCCAAATTGGACATTGTGTTATTGTGTATGCTTACGAATCGTTTACTCCAGTAACGATTTGCCAACGCAAATGAGGAAATGCATTGAACCAGCCCAGAACGTCGTTATAGTCCGCATATAATTGTCGCGATGCGTTGGTCTATGCGACGTCCGAAATCCCTGCCCCTGGTGTTGGATATAAGAGGGCAATTTGTAATCATTAGGGCACGTTTTTGCAACTATTGCAACTTTTGCAACTTTTTTTACAGCTTCCGGCAGCTTCCTAAATACTCGTAAGATATGTAGAATGCTGTTTTAAGCTGTTTGAAGGAATCTTATAGTGCAACTTTTTGCAACTTTTGTCCATTTTTTTTCATGCCACCTTTTGCAACATTTTGCAACTTTCTCGATTTTTCATGAAAGTATTTTCGATTTTGGTGAAATACACGGTCAAATTCGACTGAAACACCGTAAATCAGCACCGGAGTAACGCTTATACGGGTATTGCGGGAGCTGAGCCGGAAAATTGACCTTTTTTTTCTAGTCAACCGAGCAAAATGTGGTCAAAATGCAACTTCTGCAACTTTTTTCAAAAATAAATGCAACTTTCCACGGATTTAACTGCAACAAAAACTTGCCCTAGTAATCATCAATTCCAATTTTTGATGATCAATTTGTTTGTATTCATTCTTGTCTGCTTGATACACTCGTGTTATTGAATTGTCGCGCAATTTCACTTGTGAGCTTGGGGCTTAATTCGTTTTTGACTCGTATCGTGCACGGCGTTGAACTTAGTTGTCAAATGCTGATGCAACACCAGATTCTCAGTGGCACTAATTCTGAGTTTATTCGATTCGTTTGAAGGCGAACCTGCTATATTCCAACTTTATCGACGATGGGCGGACTTGACTAGTAACGAGCGCATCGAATCTGAAACCATTGCGTATTTGGTAGAAAGTGGATTTCTGCGTATAAGGTCGCGACATGAACTCATTTCTGAATTTGATTTCCTATATTATTGACGTTCCCTACTGATGAGAGTCAGTCGAAAAGCTTTTAGCGAATACAATTAACAATATGAAGTTATTGTTTCGCCCTATTCTGAAGTTCTGTATCCCGAATGGCTTGTTAGTTACACTTGAAAAAAATCGCACTATTCCAAGATTAAATTAGACTGTATGGTTGATATTACCGTGCGCAGTGCCATTATGAAAAGGCCACGTCACTGTTTTATTGCTGTACAATGTGTACGTGCACAATTGTACATAGCAATGGCACGGGGTAAAGTGCGTTCTCGTGTGGCTGTGGCGTCATCGACGGACGAGACGACGTCATTATCACGTCACAGGACTTTACATAAAATGACGGTTCCTTGCAATGGCTACAACCAAACTATTTGATAATTGTCGGAGCCGGAGCAGTGGTAACTACGAGCTCCGGAGCTGGAGCTTAAGCAGTTTCAAATTCACGACTGCTCCGAAGCTCCGGATTATAGTAGTCTTTTTTTGGAGTACGTTTGGTTTCATTGAGAAGATGTAACTCACGACGTCGTGAGTCGTGACTGCATCGAAATCTCATATGATGATTCTATACCAACTGCGAATTGTACGTGTGCTTGCATTCAAATTCAAACTCCTTGAAATGCCTTGTTCGAAACATGTACTTTAGCCATGATTTCATACAGACAAAAATAACAAAATATTTTAAAACACCCATTGTTTCAAATGCAATCCTAATTGTACGAAACCACTTCTAGCTTTTTCGACCTTGGCGACCGCTGTCTGTCTCAGATATGTAGCGAAAATATATGCATCAATAACTCATGAAAACTGTGGATTTTCAGGGAGACTCTGCTACTCAACTTATAACAACGGGAAATGGCTGTTTCATTCCAAAGGCGGATGCAGTGTGAGTTGTAGATGGTGTTTAGTCTTACTACGAAATCCTATAGTTGCTCCATGCAGGGCTCATTGACCATGGACGAGATCATGAAAGATTTACGAAGACTGGCTGACATTGAATCAGGTGATGGGCTAGCCATTCGTACAGTCTATTCGAAATATGCACTTTGGTCGCGATTTAAGCGTTATGTCATCACTGGGACGCTGTAGTCTAGTGTGTAAATAACGGAAGTGGAAAGCATGGAGACCTACGAAGATTACAACATTCGTTATCGTGGCGCATACGACCTGATTAGGTGATAAAAATAATCCAATAAACAAACAAAGGTGACTGTCAGAGTTTCTTCTCAAGTAGAAGTAGCAGTTCCGAAGACAAGTCAAAACTGCTTCAGGTGAACGCAGAAAAGGTGTGAAACTACTCAAGTAAGTATGGTTTCAAAAAGTATGTTTGATCGAGGTGTCGCATAAATCTTGGAAGTTGAATCGACGGGGGGCGATAACTTTGAAATCGCAAGATATATCTTCGCGACTAGTGCAAACTAATGACTAAAATGACACTACAAATGGGTGCAATCTGCGAAATAAATTTATTTACCGCGTATGCAGGGACCATTTCACGCAGTTGCCGTGACAATTTCAATCGTGAAAGTGATGTCAACTCAAAACAGATTTGTTCAAGTAGTACTGAAAATCGAGGGATGAATGCGGAGTTAAATATACGTGCAAAAAGGCGCTGTATAGCTCGAGACTGCGTAGTACGGCTAAACTACCTAATTGTTTTTATCCCCTCAGTCTTTAACTATCCGTCAAAATAGAGAATAGAATACGAAACTTCAGATAGGGGAAACGAATTGATATGATGCATTACCCAACTGCATATCTATGGGATGCAATTTAAGCCTGTGCCCATGCTTGACTAGTAACATAAACTTGTAAACTATATTCGATCAAGATTATACAAGAGATTTGGTTAAGGTGATCACTAGAGCAAGTTTTTGCAACTTTTGCAACATTTTTTACAGCTTCCGGTAGCTTCCTAAATACTCCGAATTTATGTAGTATGATGTTTTAAGCTGTATGTGTGATTTTTATATTGCAACTTTTTGCAACTTTTCTCCATTTTTTTCATACAAATTTTTGTAAGTTCTTTTTCGATTTTTCATGGAACTAACTTTTTAATGGAAATATTCGGCACTATATGTAAATATATCGCTAGATTATTTCACTGCTGTTTAGATTTGAGGTCTTTTCTGATTTGACGCACATTCAGGCTAGACCGCCGAAAATTATATTTTCACTGGGTTAATTTTATCAGGCTATTGATTTTGTTGAAGTCGCTAACGCTGAGTTTTGCTACTGTGCCTTGGATACGGATCGATTCGAGTATCTCATACCCTAATAATTTTAAACAACTTGTCGATGAATGCAACTTTTTAGTGCAACTTTTATGAAAAATAAATGCAACTTTTTATTGCAACTTATGTGAAAAATAAATGCAGCTTTCCTCAGATTTGACGGCAACAAAAACTTGCCCTAGTGATCACCTAGCGCCAATGACCAGTCTGTAGAACAGAGATAGATACCTTGTTATTATATTACTTTAGGGTTACCATATTTTTGTGGAACAATTCCGGACACTCTTTAGCGTTCACTAAAGGATTTTACAATGAGGTATTAACACATTTTCAGTCAGTATGACGTCACACTAGCAAAGCTTCGCCTAGCGACTGTACAGGAGTGAAGTGGACCATAGGTTTTGAATTGGGCCATCTCTAATGTTAGCTGTGGTTATTACGTGGATCTGCAACCGGTTTCTTCGCGGGCCAGATGAAGTCGTCTGCTTGGTGGCCGTTATCAGGTTCAGGTCCACCGGTTGTGTGTTTGACAGCCCTGCTATACTGTTATGTCGGTGCTGTTATCTGTTTGAGTGTTGTAAAAAGGCCCGAAACAACCTTTCTTTAGCCTCCTTCCGCCCAAAGAAAGCACTAATCTTGGGCCCATCATATGGTAATCGATGCAAATTCTTCCGGCTTACTATATGTATCTATTACTTTAAAATACACCAGTAGATCGCACATCAGGTGGTTTACAACCTATTGTGGCTGCGAGCTCATTTCCAATTTGAAAATGTTCCGCGGTCAAGCTCAAAAAATGATAGACTGATTAAGAAAAAAGTCAGCCTGCCCAGACTTACTCACGGTCTATTTTGGAAGGTGATATCGTTGAACATTTTCGTGATCCCCAGAATAAAGGCAAACGACCACCAGGTTTAGAACAACTGTCTTTGACTAAACTAAAGCATCCAAACGACCTCAACCAACTCTAGGAATATACCATTATCTTATAATTGCGATTACAATTAGACATATTTCAGTAAATGATGGTTATTTTTATTCATTTTGATTACATTTTTTTGCGAGGGCGGTGGGTGGTCCCAATATTAATATCAATACGTTGTAATAAATTGATCGCAGCGCGAAGAAAAATTTCAAATAGCGTAAATCCTCTTAAAAATAATTTTAATAATGTTGGTTTACGATTTTTGTAGCCTATTCCAAGCCTTCAAAATTCCGCACATTTAGGAATATTTTAGAATTTCCTCCCGGACGAAGTTTTTATGTGCAATTCCGGACATGTCCGGGAAATTCAGGATGTATGACAACCAGACATGGGGTAATCGCGATTAGTAATCGTAATCGATTACGACGATTACAACATTTTCAAGTAATCGTAATCGCAATCGATTACATTCGAAAAAAATCCAAAGTAATCGTAATCGTAATCGACTACTTCGCATATCTAATCGATTTCTTTGTGAAAGGACGATTACTTTTTATTTGTACAATGAATATGACATAACCGAACATTCGTGAACAAGGAAGAGATATTCTACCAGGTTATTGATAGCGCAAATGGTTGATTCTCAAACGCCACTTCTTATTATTACGTCACAAGCATTAGCTTTGCTCGTCCTTGCGTAAGAAGTATCCAGTATCCACAGTTCCACACGTAGTAAAAATAGGCTATATTCGATGTACTTTGTTGTGTGATTGTTAGAACAGTGTAAGCCATGACGCATAGCAGGTTATCAATACGCTCCAGACGCCGCTACCTCGCAGCAAGATAATAATTACCACTCTGCCTAGTTTCTATGCCTAGTTTCTAATAGTAACTTATGTATTGATGTTTGGGTATGCCTAGATATACGCAGTTTGACCGTTGCTGCTTGGCGAGCAGTAGGCCTATCTATGTAGTATACGTACGTCAAATAAAACATTACGATGGTTAAAAGCAACAGCTGCTGATATATATCATAACCGTGCCGTTCTTTGCCGTTTCTCGTAACGGCACCTTGCAGTATCTGTATTAAGTGGAAGGTAGAATTTTAAGTTCACTTTATCTTATTCTCATATGACTCTACTTGAAACGGGCGCCAATCGTTATTTCACGATTCTTCACGCAACATTTATACCTGTCGCCATAGCCATCCGCTTATACACCACGTTAGCGTGGGTTCTAGGTACAATCAGGACCAAAACAGCAATTCGTCCCCCACTCCAATCGTTGGTATTGGTAGGGTTGTAACCAAGTCACAATCTTGCGAGTCACAAGTCAATGTCACTTTTATAGTTTTGACACGAGTCAGGTCGAGTCATTTTCAATTCACCCCCGAGTCAAGTCCTAGTCCAAGTCAGCTAGTATAGGGTCGAGTCCGAGTCATAGTGTTTGACTAGACTACGAGTCCAAGTCGTTATGTTCACAGATCAGTTTTCAGATCAGTCCGGTTTTGCCCACTTTTTTCAACTCTGCTCGAGTGATATAGAATGGATCGTATTCATAATATAGTAATTTTTATCAGTTTTCACAGTTTACGGCCCTATTTCCATGTACCAGGACTGCATGATGATAGACGAAATACAAATAATGTGGTAACTTTACTATTCTTCGAAGTTACATGGAATGACAGTCTTGGCCGTTCTAGTCTCGAGTCATGCAAAATGACTCGAGTACAAGTCGAGTCAATACAAAAATTGACTCGAGTCAAGTCTAGTCACCAAAAAATCGCGACTCGAGTCATTACAACCCTGGGTATTGGGGCCCCATAGTGGTCAGTTTTCAAGTTGATCACTGAATTTCGCCTTAATATTGGTAATTGCATTATATTGCTATTCATTCAGATTTACCGGTAGAGCTGGGGGCACGTAATTCATACTTATAGCATCTGGTATGTTGTTATAATTACTTTATTGTATGTTGTTAATTCGTGACCTCCCGCCTTTTATATAATCAAAAGATACTGCACTCGCCCAAACGTAGCAGACTATAAGAAAATTTTCGTGAGACGCACACACAAATTGTCATGTCTTCATTCTTCGGTGAGTACCCCTGCTAGCATTTGCATTGTTGAGGCTCAGATTGGAGGGACCGGATTATTCGTCACGCCCACAGAGCGCGGCTACTGACAATGGACACATACCCAAAGTTTTGGCCAATGTCATTCTTTTGTAGCACACTTTGTGGAGTTGCATGTTGGCCGAAATTGCATACGTCTTTTGGTGCGTCGTACCGGGGTAATGACGGCCACCGAAATGCATATTCTTATAAATTATGCATGCTTTTTTTCTTGAGGGGGAGAGGTATGCATTTCAAAATCAAGCTATTTAGAGACATTAGCTCGAAGAAAATTTTCAAGTTAATTAACTCTCTTGCAAACATTCTATTATAATTTATGTTGATTTACGAAATACTTTTGAGTCCCCTTAGAGCTCGCTCCCGGTCGCATTGAGGAGTTTGGGGTGTGGCAGATACGGACCTGACAAGAATGCAAGTCGTTGGCTGCGACGAATAGTCCTGCATATAGTTGGGCAATGGGTGCATTATGACGTAACAAGCAAATGACGTATCATTTATAAAGAAAGTTGGTATCTCATTAGACCTTATCTTCATCGCAAGCCTTATATTGTCTTCCAATATCTCCAATATATTAGAAGCCAAACAAATGTAATCGTGAGTAATCGTGATTACTTTTGAAATGTAATCGTAATCGTAATCGACTACTTCCTGATTTTGCTGTAATCGTAATCGTAATCGTAATCGCGGGATTCACAAGTAATCGTAATCGCAATCGATTACATTCGTGAAGTAATCACCCCATGTCTGATGACAACCCTATATAATTACTTGACTACTGCGACAACGTGCGCTGTGTGCGGCCAATGTTTGTCATAAAACTATGGAGGATTGGCAAAACGCAAAATCCTTGAATGAATGAGATTTGTCGCTCTAACAAGTCACACCAGCGTATCAAGAACAATCCGAACATTTGTGAGGTAAAGCGATTTTTGTCGACACCGATTACTTGATGACTGGATAGTAACTCGTAAATTTTGCTCCGAGTCACGAAACAATCCGCATTTATGAAACGCCGAGTCAAGTCAAGTCATTTTCGCAAAGTGACTCGAATCAAGTCAAGTCATACGAAAAATGTGACTCGAGTCTGACACGAGTCATCCTAACATTGCTGACCACCTCTGATAAGTGGGAGTGACCGTACCTAAAATCATAGCAGGTGGCTGAACTATAGCCTACTGTTCGACCATCAGTAGGCATGTTGGGTTGGTGTAGAAATGGACATCGGGAGTGACTTTGAAGTGCAATTGAGGGCCATGGAGGGTGTAATTCAATACGGACCCATTTTTAAAGCTTTTCGTCTTGTCTCCAAAGCAATCCGTGCAACAATAATATGCAAGTAGCTTGCATGACCATTGAAAATTGAGAACTCATATTTTCCTGTATGTTACTGTTATATCATCGTTGTTTCAGCGAAACTTATTCGGACTTGTGAGTACTCAGTGATGAATATAACCTGCCCAAGAGGACTGAACATTACCATTGTGAATGCTTTGTATGGAAGAATCGAAAAGAATGAGTGAGTGCATACCGTATTTATTATATCATATATTTAAAAGGGATTGCCAACTGCGAACCCCTGACAGGTTCGGTGCCGCGCGAAGGCTATCTTTTGTCGAAAAATGTAGCCTCGAACTCGATGTCTCATCGTTACCTCCTGGCAGTAACTGCGTAAACTATCTATGTGTACAATACTCTAGGGTTTAGGTAGTTTTCGAATATGCAATAACAACATAGTCACATTGTCATGAAAACATATTATGATAGCCAGTGGTGGCCCTACGAACGGGGGGGGGGGGCTGCGCGAGACTTACCGGGGGGGGGGGCCTTTAAGTATCCAACCGTAACTACAGGGGGGCTCCGCCCCCCAGACCCCCCTTTCGCATCTGTTATTATTATCGATCTTTCACCCCGGCAAGGTTTGGCCAGGTGCTGGATTCGGTCATGTCTATTTTTGCATGTGTGCAAAGATAGACTACATCAAAACTAAGTAATTCTACCGCATGCAGAGACGTGATGATTATCGGGATACTGGACTTTTATAACAAATGCAGAGATTTGATGATGATTGACACATCTGTACGGAATCATATTCTTGCTTGGTACACGTATTTCCATGTTTATTCGTTATTATCCTTGAAAAAAGCGCATAATCCAAATAGGGGGGGCCCTTCGACCAGGGAGGGGCGGGCTACCGCCCACCTCGCCCACCCCAAAAGCCACCACTGATGATAGCGTCAAAAAGAGGACGCTAAACGCATTCGCAAACGAACCTTGGTAAGATCCACAACAGGGGTCGCCAACTCAAACGGATCGTGGGTCACTTTTCAAATTTAATAGAGGCCGCGAGCCGCATGAATTCAATGGAGTTTTAAAACTATTTTACGAACTTTACGTCAGTACAACGCTGTGCTCTCTAACATTGGCGGAAAAAGAAGTAATGTTATACATAGGAAATACAAATGCAACAAAATAGTATCAGGATTATCACTTTCATTCTATTTTGTACTATGGGCTGCGGACGATACCGATACCTGACAACACTTTTCAGCGACAAGAGAATCGATATTGTGATTAGCTAGACACAGTACTTGTTGGAAGACTATTTCCTTTTAAAGCTGGATCTTGTGGGCATTCCAAGTCGTTTTCCAAGAGTCTGTAAATTGCGATCGAAACACGGCAAATGTATTCTTAAGCTTGGGGAAGACTTGAATCCTCCGTTCAAACTCTTGCAGTAAATCTGTTATGTTTGCTTTGTAGTTTCCCGCGCCTGTACAGTATGGTGCACTCGATCTCACAGCCGTTAGACACGGGAAATGTTCCAGGTCACATCTGGAAAGCTTAGCCTCCCACAGTGACAGTTTCATTTTGAACGCGCGTATGTCGTCTTCATACTGGGTCACAATCTTAACGCGCCCCTGCAATTTAGTGTTAAGCGTGTTCAAGTGTTGCGTAATGTCAACCATAAAAGCAAGATCATACACCCATTCCTTGGATTGAAGTTCGTATACTGGGCGTCCTTTATGCTCCATTAACTCTTTAATTTCGCCTCGCAGCTCAAAGAATCGCTTCAGTACTGCGCCTCTACCTAACCACCGCACATCAGTGTTATATGGTAGACCGCAGCATGGACGTCATTTTCGCTGATGACTGCGTCGAACTGGCGGTGATTTAATCCGCGCGCTCTGATGAAATTAAAGGTTTTCACAACCACACTCATAACATGGTTCATCTTTAGAGATTTGCAGCATAATGCTTCCTGGTGCAAAACACAGTGAAAGGAATATACGTCTTGACCGCCGTTAGCGATGCGTGCCTTCTGCCGGAATGTCGTGGCCACGCCAGTCTTCTTTCCGACCATCGACGGTACACCGTCAGTAGCCAGGCTGATTGCACGGGACCAGTCTACCCCCGCCCTGTCCAGCGCTCCAATGAGTGAGATGAAAATGTCATTCGCTGTTGTAGTGTTGGTCATGGGCACGAATTGAAGCAATTCCACAGTAATTTGGAACGACGGATCAACACCCCTAATAAATATGGCCAGCTGGGTAACATCTGTGACATCGATGCTCTCATCTATCGTCACTGAAAATGCGATAAATGATTTAATTTTGTCTTTTAATTCGCTTTCCCAGTCATTTGATAGGTCGGCTATTCTATTTGTGACCGTGCGTCTTGAAAGGCTGATATTCGCAAATGCGTGCCGCTTTTCAGGGCACACTACCTCCGCGGCCTTCAACATGCACGTTTATACTACCTCTCCATTAGAATATGGCTTAGATGTCCGAGCCAACTCATAGGAAATATGGTAGCTTGCCATCATGGAATGCTGGACCGGCAGGCGGGTCTCAAGTTGTTTTATTTTGTTACTTCGTAAATGTCCTTTGAAATCTCCGTATTTCTTTTTATGATGAGTCTCGTAGTAGCGTCAAATATTATATTCTTTGAGGAAAGAAACTTGCTGATTACAAACCAAACACACTGGCTTCGCGTCCAACTCTATGAAGAAAAAACTCTCGGTCCATTTTCGTTTGAATATTCGGCACTCGGTATTCACTCTTCTAATTTTTCCCATTTTTGAATGTGGATTTCCTTGCCACGAATATCGTGATATAATAGTAACTGGGTCGGTTAGGAATATGACTGTCGTCATGTCGTTACAATCTCCAGTGCCCCACGCTGAGATAAAATCTCGCGAACTAACAAAGTGTAATTTCGTTCGGTCGTCACTTGTGTCTATTACCAGCGAGATGCGATGTCAATAACAAGAGTATCATATTACCATCCGGCAGATGCCAGTTACTCGAATTTCTAAATTCAACTGTGTACTTTTCATTCCTGCTGAGTAGCAGCATTCACACGTAAGAATTGAGAGCAAAGCGCTACAACGCGTCTGACTGATTGCTTTCTTAATGTTATATGATAAATACAAACCATTGCTAAAACTGAGCAATCTGAGCATGCGTCTTTTTCAATTATCCAGAAATGGTCTCGCGGGCCGTATGTTTGACACCCCTGTCCTATAAGCTCCAAAAATCAGTCTCGAGTATTTATTGTAACTGAGCTTGGTATTGTGACGCAACAATGCTATCGGGAAGCAATGAGGAGCAGCGTAAACCACAAGAGTATTGGCCTTTGTTTCGCAAGCTATTGAGTATTCACACTCTCACTCTCGTGCGCCCTTGCTCCGAGCTGCATCGTAGTCCAGACGGCATTGTGCCCAAACTCCGTTGCAATGCAAAATGAAAAGCTGATTTTGAGGGACTTCAGGAACATCAGCACAATAAAATTCATAGTATCGTAATCAGAACCCAATAGCTTTCGATTGATACCAATTTTATCAACTTTCGCGCTCGGCAAGCCGGTGAAAAATTACCGTCAAATTGCCTTTAGCCAAATGGAAAGTGTGACGTATGACGCGTGACCGCAGATGATTACAATTGTAGACTGTTTACCGTCACGAATTCAGTAAGTTCCGTACCAGTATAGGGCCATTATATGCCCAAGTTCAATCAACATATTTCGTAAATTTAACTATACTTATTGCGGCTCCCCCAGGAATAAACTTGAAGAACGCAGCAAGGTTTGCCGGTCGTCAACGTGTCTTACACTTCGACTTTGTATTTCTTTTGAATATATTCGTTGACCAACTAGCCAAGGCACTTGTTACAAACTTCTTTCAGTGATTGAATAAGGAAGTAATACGGAAAACTATGTTACATGAAACAATCAGATAGCCCACTTGGCTGAGATGCAAATCTTAACAATTTAGTCTGGCAACAATTCTAAACTAACTATACTGACACCAATCACTAGAGCAAGATTTTGTTGCAGTCAAATCCGTCGAAAGTTGCATTTATTTTTCATAAAAGTTACACTGAAAAGTTGCATTTATAAAAAATTTCCTTGATAATATTAGGGTATGCGATACTCGAATCGATCCGTACACAAGGCACTGTAGCAAAACCCAGAGTTGGCGACTTCAACAAAATGAACAGCCTGAAAAAAATGATCCAGTGAAAATATAATTTTCGGCGCTCTAGCTTGAAAGTACGCCAAATCAGAAAGGACCTTAAATTTAAACAGTGAAATATTCTAGTGATCTATTTACATATAGTGCCAAATATTTTCAATTTTCAGTTTTCAGTTTGAAAAATCGAACAAACTTGCAAAAAGTTGCATGAAAAAAAAATTGCGAAAAGTCGCATGAAAAAAATTGAGAAAAGTTCCAAAAAGTTGCAATATAAGATTCCTCCAAACTGCTTTAAACACCATACTACATAACTTCTGAGTATTTAGGAAGCTGTAAGAAAGTTACAAAAACTTGCCCCACTAATCACATATTACGCCTGTAGAAAGGCAGATAGTTACTAAACATATCATTAACCAATAACGTAAATAGACCACTAGCAAGACTTAGCTGAATGCACGCTTGGCGCGATACGTCTGAATAACGATGGTAAGCTATCGTAGCAATACTTATACCGTGATATTATAATGAAACGACTTTAAAGAGGCTGTACAATGTACATGCAAATCGTGCCCGTGACTAAGAGCAAACACATCGGTTTACAGGTGTCCTAACCACGGACCTGAAAGCCACGATTGCCGCTCCAGCAACAGTCTAGAAACGGTCGCAAAGGAGTGCAACGGAAAGCGCCACTGTCAACTGCTAGCGGGCAACGAATTGTTTGGAGATCCGTGTCCCGTTGTCGTGAAATACCTGGATGTTCAGTACCTTTGCAATTAGTTGATTGTATAACGGACGCATTTGCATATGCATGAGGAGCAGGGCTCGGTAGAATTGAGCACCCTGGGCGATTCTATTTTGAATCGATTGTTTGGCTTCGGGTGGAGTCGTGTATTCGAGCATAATTCCGACACCATATAAATAGGAATGAAGTGGAGCTGAAATATGTACATTTTATGCGACTCCCGTTTTTCGACCATACCTCTTTAATTGTGCTTTATGACAACTGTTGTGGCTTGATCAAGACTTTACATATATCTAGAGCAGGGGCGAGCAACTCTTCCGGTCTGCGTGCCTGATATGGGAGAATGGAGTATTGGCGGGCCGGATTACATAATCGACCCATTAATCGCGTATATATCCACCTACAAGGATTAAATCGTACTTAACGTAAACCCCAAATTAAAGCATAGACACCAAAACAGTAGTAAATGAATATATTAACCTATTGTAGCCTACGTCAATAGCTGTTGAAGTCACAGACATCTGTGGTCGATCAAATTCCCAACAACTTCTTTTAACCCCAGCTGCATGTCAGATGTAGAAACCTTTAGTAAAGCCTGCACGGTGCACATGAACATCAGTTATATTGGAACGCAGTCTTGTCTGGTTAATGATTATGGTCAAAAATGTTTGCTCGCAAATGTATGTAGACCGGAAAAAATACCTATACAACTATAATTTCATGACCCTCTTTCTCGGGTCGGCAAACTTGGATTCATTCTGTGACGCATAGAATTTGGCAATATTAAATTTTCACTTTCTGCGGGTTGCTCAGAATCCCGCCGCGGGCCATCTGATACTCGCCCCTGCTCTAGGGGTAGGCTAATATATGTCGTCTTTCAGGAGGATTTGTTCTCTTTTCTCAATTAAAGTAACTGTCCTCCATTTCAACGAGACGTTTAGGTGATTACACAGCGAATATTAAAAAAAATGGTTTACCCTGCATAAACAGCTATGGTATTTTCACATCTTTTCACGATGTGCTGACAAAATGCGATGCGACTACTCTGATTAAATTTCCTGTTCTTATATTTTATATGTATAACCTTTTTTGCCGACTTGGCGCGAAGAAGAAAATGTCCTATTTTATGGCTCTGAAAATATGGCAGGCCTACACCAGTAATGTGCATCGGACAGACTCGGATAGGGTTCGGAACGGATTTTGCTCAATTTTGAAACAGTCAGATCGGATTCTATTGCAGCTTTTGTTTCGGATATTTTTGGATAGTTGAAACTTCTGCTTCGGATATTTTGGATAGTTCTGACCAGACGCGACTTTTGATTTCATGTCAATATAAAACAATTAAAGACCACTCTGCTCAGATGTACAAACAGCATTCTTCGTAAAAGTTGTTCTATTCGGATTTTTCGGATTCATGACGGTATTATTCGGATTCTCATGGATTTTTGGGTGAGATTGTTTGAATTCCGACGGAGAGTTCCTCATGGACTCGAGCTGTCGGATGGATTAGGATTCTTAGAAATCAATACGCTCATCACTGGCCTACATATATATCTCATATAGATTAGCACGCGTTGCTTTGTACTACTATTGTGTCTATTAGTGCTGGTAGTTGAAAATGCGACCAGCAGAAGCTGTTAAATGTGAGAAAGATTAGTATATTCTGAATCCAGAACATTCGACATCACCAAGCAGAGTTAGAAAAAGTGGGTTTAGCAAGACTTTACTTTGAAACTGAACAGTCACCACAATGGCTTGGACTTGGACTCGAGTCTTAACATGCAAATTAGCCAACGATGATACAGCGCGCAACTCGTAGGGGGGCTGTTATTTTGTGCTAGGAAACCTATGACACTTATGGAAACTTATGAAAACTTATGGAAACTTATGAAACTTCATTTTATACAATGAAACTTATGAGACATGGTAACTACTGAAACATGGAAACTTATGAAGCAGGGAAACTAATGAAACAAGGAAACTTATTAAAAAGGAGGTAAATTAATTCAGATTCTAATTTTATTGTGTGACCATTGTCTCGGTATTCGATTCCAAATAGGCATTGTTAAATCATGATTGCAATATTGGCAATCCAGATTTACATAGCCCAGTGGTTGTCAAAATTTTCAACATCGCGGCACCCTCTGTAAATGGAAAATAGTCAGCGGCACCCTATCACAGTGGTTATCGACCTTTTTGGCTAACAGCACCCTTCAAACTACCGGAAGATTTGACAGCACCGGTAGACACACGGAGGTTTGTTTGTTTGTTTGTTTTATTACAACATTGGCGCTTATCGCACATATGGTTATTTGCGCCCAGCACATGAATTGCATTAACACAATGGTCTTTTGCGTTCTTGCTTCGTCTTTCTGGTTATTGGCTGCCATCTTTCCAGAGTTCGGCTCTCTCTCCTCTGGGCTTTTCAAGGCGCTGTATATACATCGTGTGATCTCTGACGAAGCTATTCTACTTATTCGGCGAACGCGAGTAGGCTTTGCCTTCTTGTACTATACGTATAACCATGCGGTAACGAAGTGCCAGCACGCCTAACAAGAGAGTGAGGACTGTTTTGATTGCAATATGAATTTATAAACTTGAGCATCGACGGCACTTCATTTCTTGGTGGTAATTAGGAAGGCAATGAGGTTTTGAAAACCGCATTGTCTCACAGGCGCCAGCATGTCTGTGATCAACAACTCATCGTACAAAACTGTATTAACCCTTCTCGGCACGCGATACGTCTGGTAAACCGAGTTCGCGTGGTTATTGGTTGTCGGCATGACAGAAATTTTATTTTTTCAAATAAACTTCACATCGAGACCGACGGATCATAATTTAGATTATTGATCGTTTTCTTTAGACTACAATTAGCATAATTTCAAAATTTCGAATGACATACTGTAGTGCATAGGGCTGGCCAACCCGTGGCCCGCGAGAAGGTTTTGAGTGGCCCGCGAAGTAATTTCCGAAATTTCTAATATCATCAAAATGGATTGCACAGATTGTAAACTTGCAAGGCCAAACAAAAATTTGATTAGTGTCTGGCACTTGAGATGTGATGACTAAAAATATCAGTTCCGGCGCTTCGGCAGATCCATCAGCCAGTCACATATTGGTAGAAATTCGTACACTACAATAAAGCAGAATAATTTGCGATGGGTTTATCAAATGTAAAAATTTTGGACAGGCTTCGCGCAACATATGTTGTCACTTGATTTCTTGTTTTTGATATTGTTGCCCCTTTGTGAAAATGATAGAACGCCTAATGCATCAGATTGAGTCTAACTAAATTCGCGATTACGAGACAAAGTGTCGTTCAATATATGCGACCTTGCGCTTGCGCTCGCAGTAAGACCGTCGACTATGAAACCTAGGCATAAAATAATCGACGCATTTCCTATATCCACGTGTTGGAGTTTTTCTAGGCTACTCCTCGCCACCTCATCCGCGTAAGCGGTGTCGTACAAAAAGCCTAGAAGTGGGCCGTGCTGTAAGTCAGCAGTTATAAATATGGTATATATATATAAATAAAAAATATCGATCTGGTGTAAATGACCATAGTAGTCGACAAACACCATGGATACCTCAAAACCAACCAACCAATTGACGCATGTTGGTCGCAGCTTTCGATATCGACATGTCCAGGCGCCGCGTAGCCCAGTCCTCGCAAATTTAAACCAGCGAAATACAGCAGGCCCGCAATATAGTCAAGTGACAATATTATTGCCCTATGAACTTCAAAAAAATTTCGCGCTTCGCGCGGCTGGTGGCCCGCGCAATAGTTCGTCAATCGGATGTGGCCCTTTGGCTGAAAAGGTTGGCCAGCCCTGCTGTAGTGTGACTCGACACCATCGTCATGCTGATAGTGAACAATGAGTAAACTAACGTTGAAAACGTCTGGGTATACAATGTACTACTTTGCAATTGCATATGTTTTCTGCGCCGAGGCTGGGCAATGTGTACGTTACCGTAGCAGTTTTCAAAAACCTGAAGATGATAAGTACCAGAACGCAGGAAAATCCGATTTTTATCGGTTCAATATATCTCCACCATTGTTCAGATAGACAGTGGTTCCCAACCTGTGGTACGCGTACCACTGGTGGTACGCGAAGGTCTTCCAGGTGGTACGCGAGTATATTCTGTTAATTTGTCGACCGAAGGGAGTTATTGGTTCAGGCGGGGCTGATTTTGAGTTTTTTGAAGCCAGCGTCGTCGTGGTAACGTCGTCGTCGTGGGTAGGGTCAATCCCAACAATGACGGCCTACGGGGAAGAGATCTAGTCGTAAAGGATTGGGATTCTTACCTAACCAAATCAAGTTCTAATATATTTGACCACGAAAAATTAGAAATGGATCCACTATAGAGTAGGGTGGGCAACCTGCTGTCGTCGACTCGTAATTCAATTAGTATGTGTTGGCGGCCGTCGACATGCAAATTGAAATTACGAATTCACTCCCGAATTTTCAAGAGATTTCAATGATTCTTGAAATTTTATTCGCGCTCCGCGTGAATCAAGGCGAGATCGTTTTTCGTTTTTAATATAGTGGCGTCCTTTGCAATCTGATCCGGAATCGGAAGTTAGTTCGTTGCGACTTTGCCCTGGAATGCGGCCGTCAGCTACATAAGTAATCGAAATGCGGTCGTGATTAGCAAAAACGTTGCCAACCTCTGCACTAGAGACATCATATACTGCGCCTTAAAATGCGCAGTTTATTTTCTGTTTCGCTGCCTCCGGCAGCTCAAAACGGTGGAAACATTTTTGACCGCCTTCGTCACTTAACTTATGTAGGTGGTACGCGAACACTGCATAAAACCTCGAAATGGTACGTGACTGGAAAAATGTTGGGAACCACTGGGATAGAGGGACATTCAACGACTTCTTTAATCATCTCAGCTCCGCTATAGGAGGTATACTTTTGATCGGCTTATCGTGGGGACAGACGACGAAATTGCACTACACTCGGCAATCGAAAACTCGTTCAAAAACTGCAAACATGTTCTCTGTGTCAATCATTTAAAGACGAATTTGGTCGACAAACTTCAGCACGGCATCTGTACAAGCAAGCATTAAAGAAAAAGCCTTGTAAACCAAGTCTTCAATCACTGTACATTGTACAATGTACATTCTTTGTTTATAGTTGTACTTCGAATGCTGCTGCAAGTTCCGGTTTTCATTTTAGGTATAATATATACGAATGGCGGCAATTTTCTGGGGTTTCGATTTAGTGTCTGCCAAATAATGATAGCCGTGTTTATATTGGCATCTTTCCGTTATTCGTCGTACCTTTCTGTAAACTTTCGTTCAGTAAAGTTTCGTTTTACATGTTGCTATACTTTTCAGTACAATGGTTCGCTTACTTGTGATCTCACTAAAAACTGAAAATTATCCGATAGCAGGCAAGGATGAGATAGCGCAATTTGGACTCTCCCGAATTTGAAATCGCCTCAAGGGATCGGTGATCCGCTAAATGAGTAGTGATCGATTTTCACGGCGGATTTCGTTTCTGTCGTTACTCTACCCGCTTACCAGGGCTGGATATTGGTACTGGTGTTACATGCCTGTGACTGGATTGCCAGGAGACAGCGAGACTAGACTCACTAGAGCCGACCTGAGCAAAGTGCGGCCCGCGAGCCAAATGAGGCCCGTCGAGCTATTCTGTGCAGCTTGCAAAATGTTGCTTGGAATCAGACATGGGGTGATTACTTTATGAATGTAATCGATTGCGATTACGATTACTTCGGAATCACGCGATTACGATTACGATTACGATTACAGCAAAATCAGGAAGTAGTCGATTACGATTACGATTACATTGAAAAAGTAATCACGATTACTCACGATTACATTTGTTTTGCTTAGGACTATAATCTTAAATGATATATGGGAAGGCAATACAAGGATTGCGATGAAAAGGCTTAATGAGATATCAACTTTCTTCATACATCTTGCGTCATTTGCTTATTACGTCATAATATATCAATTGCACAACTTTATAGTGCATGATTTATCGCATCCAACGATTTGCATTATTGCCAGGTCTTTACCTGCCGCGCCCCAAATTCCTTAATAGAGTGGGGAGCGTGCTCGAAGGGGACTCAAAAGTATTTCGTAAACCAACATATATTATAGAGCATTTTCGAGAATTTAATTAATTCTTGTAAATGTTTTCCGAGCTTTGCGATTCAAATATCTCTAGTACAGGGGTCACCAACGCGGACCAAATGAGTCGTCCGCGGTCGCTGTAGTAGTGGTGGCTTTTGGGGTGGGCGAGGTGGGCGGCCGCCAGGGGGGGCTGGTCGAAGGGCTCCCCTATTTGGATTATGCGCTTTTTTCAGGGATAATAACGAATAAACATGGAAATCCGTGTAAGGCAAGAATAGGATTCCGTGCAGATGTGTCAATCATCATCAAATCTCTGCATTTGTTAGAAACGTACCATATGCCGATAATCATCACGTCTCTGCATGCGGTAGAATTACTTAGTTTTAATGTCGTCTATCTTTGCACACATGAAAAAATAGACATGGCCGAATCCAGCACCTGGCCAAACCTTGATAGATAGATAATAATAACAGATGCGAAAGAGGGGTCTGGGGGGCTAGATACTTATAGGGCGGCCCCCGGTAAGTCTCGCCCAGCCCCCCCCCCCGTTCGTATGGCCACCACTGCGCTGTAGCAAATATCCAAATGAGAGATTTGATAGTTGAAGCTCGTTTCATATGAGCAGCAGTTGAACATGGGTCGGCCGACGCCAAGGAACATATGAACGCAGTCGCTCGGGGCATTGCTTGTCTTCGCCCACGCGGCGGCTCAACGGGAATCTATATAGTTAATATTCCCGAGTCTAGACGCGGAGATCGGCGCTTCTGCGCGCACTGCAGCAACGCAACTGAGCTTGGAGGAGCTGGTGTGAGTCCCTGCGAGTGAGCGTTTTTTTCTTGGTAAGGGGCGGAAACCCGGCCCAGTGCTCTGATTGTCTTACTCTAAGTGAAGAAATCCAACTGAACATGGATAAACGACGGGACTAGGCTACGTGGTAACCCGTCGGTCGTCTTAATAATCAGTACACATTACACAAGAAGTAGCTTTTTGTTTCAAAGCAGTTGGTGACCCCTGCTCCAGTAGATAGCTGGGTTTGAAATGCATACCTGTTCCCCTCAAGAAAAAACATACATAGGCTATATTTTATGGGAACAGGCATTTCGTAGCCGGTCATTACCGCGCCACGATCCCACAACACACCAAAACATATAAGCAGTTTCGGCCAACACGCAACTCCACGGGATGTGATACCAAAGAAATACCTTGGCCGAAACTTAGGGTATTTTATTGTCAATAGCCGCGCTGAGTGGGCGGGACTAATAACTCCTGTCCTTCCAATCTGGTCCCACAATGCAAATGTCACCCGGCGCATCCACAAAGGAATAAAGCCATGACAATTTGTGTGTGCGTCTCACAAAAGATATTCTTTTAGTCTGCTACGTTTGGGCGAGTACAATATCTTGTGATTATACAACGGACTGGAGGTCGCGAATTAACAACATACCAGATGCTATGAATATGAATTACGTGCCCCAGCTTTACAGGTAAATCTGACACTCGGGGCTCAGAGAGGTTATAAATGAATAGTAATATATTGCAATTACTAATATTATTGACGAAATTCACTTTTGAAAGTTGACCAACGGTTGAACAGGGGAATTGCTGTTTTGGCTGAATTGCTGATTCTAGCTACAACCCACGCTAACATGTCAGGCTATATAAGCGGATGGTTATGGCGGCAGGTCCAAATGCTAAGTAACGAACTGTGAAATAACGATTGACGCCCGTTTCAAGTAGTTATATGAGAATAAGATATGGTTAACATAAAAATTCTGCCTTCAACTTAATACATATACAGCGAGCTGCTGTTACGAGAAACGGCTAAGCACGGCTAGGTTATGATATATATCAGCAGCTGTTTATTTGTAATGCTTCGTTGTGGAAACTGCAATGTCTTATTCGACGAGTACAAAATTCCGAATCTTCGTCAGGGGCACGTGCGTACGTAGGCCTCCTGCTCGCCAAGCAGCAATGGCAAACTGCGTTTAACTAAGCACAACTAAACATTAATACATAAGTTACTATTTGAAACTATAGGCAGAGTGGTGATCAATATCCTGCTGCGAGGTAGCGGCTTCTGTAGTGTATTGATAACCTGATATACACCACGGGAGGTGTTCATACAATCACACTACAATGTCCATCACATGTCTGTTTACTATATGTGGATACTTGTTACGCAATGACGAGCGGAGCTAATACTTCTGACGTAATAATGAGTCAGTGGCGTTTTAAAACTGACGTTTGTGCTAACGCTAATGTGGTATATTATCTCATTCTTGTTCACGAATATTCAGTTTATGTCATAGTCCTTGTACAAACAAAAAGTAATCGTTCATTCACAAACAAATCGATTAGATATGGGAAGTAGTCGATTACGATTACGATTACTTCGGATTTTTTTCGAATGTAATCGATTGCGATTACGATTACTTCAAAATGCTGTAATCGTCGTAATCGATTACGATTACTAATCGCGATTACCCAATGTCTGCTTGGAATTCAACACATAAAACATGCTTTTGAATGTTGATGAGTGAACTAAAACCATAGGCGGCATCAACTGAATAGGTAATTCGTTTATTTTGAAGCCGTTTCGTTAATATGCTACGATTACCCTGCCTACGTACTTCGCAAGTTGAACCCAGATACAAAATAAAGTCAATGCAGCAAAGTATCAGTCGTAAATAAAGTCACAAGAAACACTCTTTCCATATAGCTTATTTAGTTCATAGCTTCTTTGTTGCCATTGTCACATTACGCATTAGCGGTCTGTGTTTCAAATTGTTATGCGATACCTTTTCAAATCCCTAATTCGTAAAACAAGCCAATCAGTGCTCGCGAATACTATATGAGTCATCGTATCTATCGCTCATAATGGGAAACGGTCATGTCAAAAAATGAAAGCCGAAAGCTGTAATACAAAGAAGATATGGAGCACTAGATATTTGTATACCGGAGTCAGATGTAAACCCACGTGCGTCCTCTTTCTGTTTGTGTCGAGCAGGTCGCCATAAGATTAGCGGTTTAAATTAAAGTCAGTTTTATGACTAGGGCGATTTTTTTACCTGAAAAACGAAATATTTTGACCTAAAAAATCGAAATTTTGACATTTTTGACCTACAAAAAACTTAATTTTGACCAAATTTTGACCTAACGTATCCAAATTAGGTGTTTTCCCACATAATGTTGGACTTTTGCTCCTTATCTTCATTTCTGGTGGGAACTGTCTTACCGTTCGAAGTAGTTGGGCCTGAAAAAATCTTTTTGGACTGAAAAACTTTAAATGGAAATACTTTATTGTACCGAAATCGTACAGTAGTTACATCACGTATTATGGTAGAAATAATTAAAATTTGTTGTAGTACCACAACGAATGATACTTTCCTACATACTCGGCCCACCAACGTATTTTCCATTACTCATTTGGCCCGCGGAGAAAAGTAATTGCCCACCCCTGCACTAGAGGTTTAACCAGAGCAACGATAGATGGCAATGGGCAATTGCTCATCAGCGATGATTGGTCGATGTGTGGTGATTCTAGCTACATATAATTTTTAAAATCATAATCATTGGGAATGATAAGTAACAACATATACATACGTCATATATGAGTACATCATGACTTCTCAAGTATTTTCAATAATATTGCAAACCGAAATGGTTGGATTAAAGATTCAACTGGAAGCATAGTTTATCCAAATACTTGAGTGGCATTGACGTCGACTATTATTTCAAAGATTCCAATTCA
The DNA here is from genome assembly GCF_051294905.1 of Botryllus schlosseri. Taxonomy (NCBI): domain Eukaryota; kingdom Metazoa; phylum Chordata; class Ascidiacea; order Stolidobranchia; family Styelidae; genus Botryllus; species Botryllus schlosseri. Next base: position 25,173,141 of record NC_137242.1, on the reverse strand, counting down.
GCGTCAATCAGCAAACGCGACTGTGTCGCAATAGTCATATGCTAACGCGTGGCCCAATTTGATCGCCGCACGGGGCAAGTTCAAGATTGTGCAGTGTGCACAATATCTCAGATGCGCTGGTAGATGTCACATTGTTTTGATATCCTCTCTGTTCTTCACAACAGATTATATAAAAATGCTAACCCTCCGGACGAAGCTTTAATTCTTCCACAATTACGAACAATGTAAATTGCAATGTTAATTCAGGAGAATACCAGATACCCTGATTCCGACATAATTGTCTACTTAGAGCGAAATGCTGGTAGCACATTAAAACTTCCATTAATAGTGGTCGCAAACTGAAAAAGTCTGAGAACCACCGTCAGGAGATAGGAATTGCAAGCAATGAACCATCATCCAGTAGAAACTGGATGGAATAAAACACCCCATTGCTCAAGGCTTAGTGCTATATAGTTTCCGTTCTGATTCCATGACTACTAACCCTGAACTATTCGCAAACATCGCTCACTCCAGGGTCTGCTCTTCTGTTACTAGATTTAAATTTAAAATCAGAAAAAGCATTTGCCTTTGAGGAGATTATTATTCACTTACCTCTGGAAGCATGACACCTCGATGACACAGTCAGTTATGCGCAATTGTGCATATGTGCATTGTGCAGTTTAGTACGCTATATATTTCAGCGCAACCGATACACATTTATCTTGAATACCTTGCGACTTCAGGGTCGAACATAATATTCGACTGGCCGGGCTGTCAGAGCGTGTATAGTATAGGCGACTAATATTTTATCTGGCAAGCTTGCTTGTCTTTATTTTAAATAAAATTACAGCATATTTGGTGTATTGCGTGAACTGGGGTGTATAAGTTGTCAGTAAACGTTGAAAGGATATACCACTCCGAAAAAGGTTGATAAGTACTTCTGTACCATGTAGCCTACATTGTACACCAGTATTTTGGAAATGTTTGGTTGAGAAAATTTGCTTCATGACAGTGGCTGTTAACCGGCATTCCGTGGAACATTACCGGGGTTCCTTGAGCAAGCCTCATGGGGGTCCATGGATCTCAAGACACACACTTAACTCACGCAAATTATTTTGATGATACTACCGTCTTAGCCATCATTCGTTGCAGACATCTAGGCCTGATCAGTATAGTTGAATTGTGACCGTTGTGCTGGGAAGTCGTGTGCAGTGCCGTACATAGGGAAGGTGGGGATTTAAAATCGAGGCCCAGTCTTTCTAAATTGTCTATTCTATATTGCATCCAATATTAATAAGCTCATTAGTAATCAAGCAATTGGTATCACGTTTGAGCGTCAACCGAACAATACGATGACACTTTCAAAGTTGAAGGTTCGCGTTTCAGAAATGGTGTATGAAAGGAAGCAGGAGATTTGCAATGAATATTCATTATAATGTAACGTAAAAAGCGGGTTGTTCGGGGGTCGAGTATTTCAAATTCAGCTGTTTTCAGTTTCAGTAAACTAACTTTTATGATTTTGAAAATGTGTCCTTTCCGGATTTCAAAATATAGTAACCCTATTATAATGTTTTCGTTTTGTATGGCAATCATAATTTAATGGTTTTGTTCTGTTACCATCACTCTGTTGATTCACAGTTCATTTTACGCACCAACAATGTATAGTAATGTATTAGAAGATTAGTTATATATGTATTATGGTGGATTTTTTCTACTCTGCGAAAATTTGGGGTTCCGCGACGGCTTGTAGATTAGCGTAAGTATGTTCCACGGGTCAGTAAATGACAAGAACCAATGCTTCATGATAAACAGCAACTAAGAACAATCCGCAACACTTATGTTGGATATTGAATGACTCAGGAATCCTTGCTCAGAATTCTTAAGCTGACTATTAAAACGAAACATTGCATGCAATGCCACAATAGACGGTATATGCATTCCTATAATCGATACTGCTGTCAAGCTCCGATTCGCAGATGGATTTCACTAGTCTGGTAGATCTATTGACTATTCAATGAATCAGAATTCTTCACCAGGAAATAGCTTCCATTAGAGTGTAGTCAGACTGAACTCGCGTCAGCTGTAGATAATCATCTTCAATTTTAGACCGCAATTTAGACTACCGCCTGTGTTGTTGTTGTAGTTGTTGTTTTTGTTGTTAGTATTGTATTATATGGTGTTCGACCACTATGGCCTTTCTTCCGCTTATGTATTCATCTTCTTCTAGAATCTCGATGCATCTATTTCAAAACTATATAATTTAGTCGCGAAATTGCTTATCAAGTACAATGGACAGAAATCTATATTTTAATGAAAGTAGTCCACAGGGTAAGTTACCGCACACAATTTAACTATTATCGCATCTTGATCGTATATCAAAATCGAAATGGAGATTTTTATATTTCACTACACCTTGTTGAGAGAAGCAAGAGAATCAATAATGAAATTATATCTTATTGCTGTATATAGCACATAGCCAAGAGATTTCCTGTGGACTGAATTTACTGGATACAATATTTATTCAGAACCAGAAGGTTATTACGAAACATGCGAGACGGTGATGGAGGCTGGAACTGCTGGGAGTGGCGTCTCAACGAGAAGACTACCAATGCGAAGACTACCAATGGGTAAGACGGTGGTTCCCAAACTTTTTCGGCTGACGGCAAACTAGAAAAATTATAAAACGCTCTCGGCAGACTTACAGGAGAAGAAAAGATGCTTGAACAGTTATTTTCACGTGCCAACGGACTTGATTGAAACTAAGTTGAATTTACTCCAAATATTTGAGCATTTCTGCGTCTATTTCAAAAGGTCTCTGCTTCCGGTTACAACCGTAATCAATTTCAGTCGAAACGGAGAAGCCAGCTCACAGGACCGAAATAGAACTTTGTTTTTTCAGTCAGGCCCCCCTCATAAACGTTGATCTTGAGGCCCCATAGGGTGTTTAAGCTAACTTACCACTTTCCTATACGGATGATTTCATTACATTCCTTCATACAAGCGATTCACACACACACACACACACACACACACACACACACACACTCCTGTCGAAGTGAACGAAGGCCGGTTTTACGCTATTAATGAACGATTCGTATTTACAGGTATAGATATTGGAGGTGATGATTTCGAAAATTTAGGGCACCTAATTCTACATCACCATGTTTATCTGTTCATGCTGTACGGTCAAGACTATTCATGAGCCGAAATGTCGGTGCCATAAAGTCCCGAACCAGCAAGTTTTGCAGAATAAAGGATTTTGAAGCTGAGTGTCAAAACTCCTGCATTTAACAAAAATAACGGACTCTTTTCGTAAATCAATGAGCTGTTCTTCTGCTAACGGATTGCGTCATTCAATGCTTTCAAATGGATTACAATACCTAAGGTTGTTAAGAGCAATTTCTGGGAAGTATTGTTGCAGTTTGAACTATGTGCTCAAGATTTGAGTTAGAGGATTTACTGTTTATGATTCGATTCATTGACATATTCAACAAATCTTCTCCAAAACTCCAAAAATTCGCGGCACACCTGAGAATCTGTGACGGCACACTCAGGCATACACATTACACAGTAACACAATGTCTAATTTTGCGCTCCAAGCCGAATGAATGTCAAGGAAAACTGGCTCACGAAATATTGTGAGCATGAGAACGTGGCGCTTATGGGAGCAAAAAAACTACGTTTAGAGGATGGGAACGTCTATTTGCTCGTCTAATCGTGATAAGATAAAGTACTTGGCCTATTGAATAGGAAACTGTAACATTTAGAAATAATTCGCGACCCACGAATGGAAAACACTGTAATGATTCATAATGAGCATTGTCAGTCTGGTGCAAAATGACCAATGACCATAGATGTTGAAAATACCAAGAAATTGAAAATACCAACGAGTAAACTGCTGACTGTAAGATTTGACAATTTGATGAATAAACGAAGAACAAAGGTCATTCCTCTACGCCCTTTTAACCGTTACGAGGTGGGCGTATCATATATGATATGGCATGTCTCCGACACCGATTTCTCCATGTTGACACGCCCTTGACATCGGGTACTACGTTTTTTGAAAAGCTAAGACTTTTCCGATGTATTTGGTACCTTACTCAAAAATTTTGGTTCACAAAAATAACGGAAAATATATAAAAAATATGAAAAAATGGTTATCACCTAAAATTTCCAGATATTTTCCGAGTGGAAAGTATTGTCAGAAAATCTGCCAGAACATCAGAAGTCGACATGTATGGTATTCTGTGTAAATTTTCACCGTTTCAAACATCAAAACCTGTTCAGTAGAGTTTTCTGAGGGATATTTGTTAATTTTAGTCACGCTTCAGTGATTTTCACGATCTAGGTCAAGTCCAAGTGCAAATTCAGACGGCATAGGAGTCATAAACTTGTTCACTATGCCTGCAAATGGTTATATATGACAAAAGAAAGCAAATTGCTCTGTTTTATGCCATAAACCGGACAGTAGAGGTCCGATTGAGTCTTTATCATGAACTTGACATTGATGACCACTCACTAACCACGCCCATTTGTAAATTTTATATCCATCTTTCGATATCTGACGAACAGCGCGGTTTACAACCATGGTTGACGGCTTGTTTGAAACCAGGCAACAGTGGCTACGCACTGAAGCATCATATTTCTATCTCTGACGCCATCCTGAGGGTCAGACTTGAAAGAAAATTGAGAGAGAGAGATATTTTTTTGGAGAAAAATGTTGTATATTCAAACTTATTAAAAAACCTTAGACATGTCATGGGGTGTCGATCAAGGGTGGAATCGGTTGGTGGCTATACTCTGCCCACTTTTACACTGGAACGGTCCAGATTCAAGTCTTGTTGGGGTCACGATGAGAATTTGAAAAGTGATGGTGAATTCTGCAAAATATGTCCCCACCTCGTAAGGGATTTAATGTTCTAGCCGAAGTTCTGATGGCGCTGATGGCAAGGAAAAAGACCTACACCTTCGGACAGACCTTAACATCACGGCCCAATTGCCCGGGTGATGAGCTTTTGTTAAGTTATCACAAGCTGGTCCCGTCCTCGTCGTGCTAGAAGTCGGTAGCTACGGAATAAAAATATAGAAACTTGGCCAGGTGTAAATGACCATAGTAGTCGACAAACACCATAAGTAGGCTACCTCATCAACAAAACAACAGCAATCATGAGCTGGCGATCGATCGCCCGGTTTGGTTCTTGGAAATATCTCGTTGCGCAGCGTATAGGCCACTTATTGACGATTCTCCTCCCCTACACGTCGTTTTGCTTACATCATCCTTACAAAAAAGACCAAGGAAAGGATGAAAATTATAGGAATTGAATGAAAAGTGGAGTAAGAGGTAAATAAGGAAGATTAGGATAGAACACTGTTACACCGGGCATAGGGCTAGGGCAGTGGTTCTCGACCGGTGTGCCGTGACACACCAGTGTGCCATTTATGTCTCACAAGGGTGCCGCGAGAGATTTATTAGAAATTTTGAAATTATGCTTAAAATAACTCCAGTCCATAGCAAACGATCATTCATCAAAGACGGGCTCGATGTGAAGTTTGTAAATATGATAAATCAAAATTGCTGCCATGGCCGCGATCAATATCCCCTACGAATTCGCTTTATCCGACATATAGCCTACCATCAAGGTTAAATTCGGTTTTACACTTTGCTATGATGGAACGGAGGACGAATTGCCAAAACGGAGGACATTTAGGCGTCAAAGGGGGACATCTTGAAAAACATGAAAGAGGAGGACAAGTCCTCCTAAAGGAGTTCGTATGGCAACCCTATCTAAACGGAAATTTCCGTCGTGGAGGCTTTGCAACCTCGATTGGTCGTATCACAGAAAACTGAACATGTAGTAGACAGAGCTACTCCGCCATAAATGACAACCACATATCTCTAAAGTCCCGATCAATCTACAGCAGTGATTCTTAACCTTGGCGATTTTGAAGGTGGCGCACAGCGTGTGAAAATCAAAGAAGAAAGCACCGTATATCACTTTTGAGAGTGGGAGCCTCTTGTAGCCTACATAAATAGGTTTTGAAGCTGTGCGCACGAAATGAATAACTAGATATACTTGTATTTGAGATCTACAAAATTATATCGTCAGAATATTTCTTCATCGTATCATAAAGGATGATATTATTTAGCGTTGTGGTTCACAACCTCACATGAACGTTATATAATATGAGTTGCTTGGTTTGGAATACATTCATGTTAAAATTAATAACTGGGTACGGTACTAAATTCAATGCGAGCAGATATATGCATCCCATTAGCAGTTGACTTACTTATAGTTACACAAAGAACTAACACAAAATCCAATAACATTCATTCCCCGTATTGCGAATCGCAGATGTAAATGGGGGATGGTTCGAACCACAGGGTATGAGACCGTACCCGATTGTTGTTCTAACAACCTTGGTTTGACCCTGAATATACCACACACAATTATTATATGGTTTATTATAGTCGAATGGTCCTCGAGCGCGATTTAAGCGCGAAATATTCACTATACCAAAGTTCCTAAAAGACCGACTAGACTATGACCTCCTACCGGGACCAAAACTGCTGCAACGCAAACCCCCAATCGGCGAGTTGGAAGCGTGCTCTAAATTGTTTCGATGAATGATCATAAATTACACCTCCTGTTTTGATGACTCCCCCAGAGAAGATTACGCATAATTATAGAAAGATAGGCATTTTGGCGCCGGCCATTACCACGCCACGATACACGAAGACATACGAAGTTCAATATGGGACTCCGAGAAGTATGTTAAAAAGATCGTCAGCGAGACAACCTTAGAAGAGGATTGCCTTTAATGTTGACCGTAAACCTCCATGTATATAAATCTAATTGTCCATGTGTGCTTAATCGCTCGTACCGAATTTTCATGTCGTCGCAATCTGCACCCACAGGACAAATAACATCCCTCAGAGAAAATTATTTGCCAGTGAAGACATATCAATTTTGAATCGTGTGTTACTTTAGTTTAATGAGTTTATGCATTTCAATATCTCTCAACTGTATAGCGGACTAGAGGTAACAAAATAACAACATGTAACGAATTAATTGTACCAACGGGCACGCCCGAATATGTTCAATTATTAATTACGTAGCCTTCATTTTCCAATACAACAACTCACTCAGCGCTACTGGTAGCTCTGATTACGCGGGCTGAGAGGATAAAATGTTTATAGCGACATATAAATGCAATTACCACATATTCATTCATGCATTATAGAAAATTTTGGTGTTAAGGGCGACCAGGCCACACAAACTTTGCTGACTATCGACATCACGCGACGGGGTACTTGGGGTCGAAGCCCCCAGAAGTTTGATTTATCACGCTTTGGGTGCGCAAGACAATCGTTTCTTTAGGGGGCCGATGAAGTGCTGTTACGGCCCTCCTTCTTACTCATTGCCTTTATTAAAGTCCTTACAATATGAGTTGGGGGGCGCTGGAGGAAAAAAGGTTAAGAACCACTGATCTACAGCATCATCGCCACGTGTAAATGAAATAAGAAAGGTTGAAAATGCCAAAGTAACTTTAATATGATGTAGATTATGATGTATATTATTTGTCGTCGCGTAAAAGGTACATATATATCTGAACTGTCACATTTACCATCATTCTATGGCGTCATATTGAGTGATACACGACTCCAAATTTAATACTCGATTCCGCGTCAAATCACTCGGACACTCGATATTACCAAGCTCTACTTTTTGCAAAGCTATAACCACTCATCGTTTCCGCAATTTCTGCTGAAAAGGTTGTTATACCACGCACTATATATATCCCTTATGATATTTTGCAGTCTCAACATCCCTATTGTGTGCTATACGCCTAGTTGCGCGGGTCACAATGACAATAAACCACACACTTGCTGAATTGACACATGACATAATACCAGGACACACACACGTCACATTTCGAGTGCTATACAGAGGTCAATTCGGTGAACATATCTATCAGCCAAGTCGTGACTGTGTTCTACAAACTAAAGATAAACTTATAATACAGTATATTATTTAAATACTTGGTAAATCGATAATAAAGAAACGTACTTTGACATTCCGGGTATGAGCGTGAGCTGCGATTTAACACAATTATGCCACATTTTCGTTCTCGCATGGATATGGTCGGCCTTGACACTAAGGATGGTGTGAACTTGAGGTGCACGTTCGCGTTATGTTTGTGATCCTCGGAAATTTAGAGGTTCACGTTCAAAAACGAACCTTGGTAGGTTCTGCACTGTGAACCTTTTTCATATATTACGATTTTTATGGTTAATATAATATCTTTGGTTGAAATACTTTGTATTTCAACTTCAGGCCACTTTACGCATGGCGCTGGCACCATAAAAAATTAACACTAAACGAGTATGCAGCTTACCAATCTGAAATATTATACTTGCTTTGTCACATAAGTTTGCTCGAAATATACAGCTTTCCCTTTGTGAATATTTCATGACTCTCTGCAGTGAGCTTGACCCGAAATTCCACAACACCAAGTGCGATACATCGTTGTCTAATGTGAAAGATCGCGCAGGCGTACGGGATCCATCTATATTTGATATGTTTATTGTACGATAAAAACAAATGCGTGCGACTGGGGTGCTGGCTACTGTATAACTTGTTCATGGGACAATCGAATATAGAAAGTATATAAAGTATAGAAACCCGTTATACACTCTGCTCAATATCAATATAGCAATAATCCGACGCCGAATACATTGTCCTGTCTGGCATAGACCGTTTTGGCGTAGGCTTATATTCCCTTGCAAGTCAGCATGTAGGCTACTTCAACATTGTGAAATAATGGGCCTGAGTGGTCGCTAGCGTGTACAATGTAGGCTACATTACTATATCACTTCACTGAAATGAAGTGTTGGAATTAGCAATAAGGTGTCACGTGACGTCATAAGTTCACGTTCGCGTTCACAGAGAACCTTTTTTTCTTTTAGACAACTCACCAATTTCCCCAAAGTGGAATTTGAAAACATTAACATTTAGAACAACCAGACTTCCACGAAACGATATTGTGATAGTGACTTTCCTCTCTCGTATCCCAGTTAGGTCGGTGTGCATGTCTCGGGCGTAATTTGGGGTCTTGTACATTACTGAACACCAGGGTTGTAATGACTCGAGTCACGACTCGACTCGAGTCAGACTCGAGTCACGATTTTTGGATGACTCGACTCGACTCGAGTCATTTTCTCAAAATACGGAAATGACTCGACTCGACTCGAGTCAATCTGTGTATTGACTCGACTTGAACTCGGGTCATTGCGCATGACTCGAAGCAAGTCATTGACTCGAGATTCAGACGGCAAAGACCGACATTTCATTGTAATTTCGAAGCCGACACACTATTGGGATTTCGTTTGTTGGTACTGGTGCTGGAAAATGCGACCTGAAACTGCTAAAAGTGAGGAAAATTGATATATTATAAATGCGAACCATTCAATATCACCAAACAGAGTTAAAAAAATGGGTTTAGGAAGACTTTAACGGGAAACTGAGCAGTCAACACAATGACTTGGACTCGATCCTCTGCTCGATGACTTGGGCTCGGACTTGACTCGGTGGGAATTGAAAATGACTCGACTTGACTCGAGTCAAAAATATAAAAGTGAGATTGACTTGTGACTCGGAGCCTTGTGACTTGGTTACAACCCTGCTGAACACAGCGTAGGTTAGGATTCCTGTTCATACAAAGTCGTTGTTGCCAGCTTGCAATTGTGGTGCCAAGATAGTACCGAATTGTAGATTCAGGTCATAATTATAGTATGCTTAAAAAGAAAATGCATACTTGACAAGAAGGAGTTAGTTTAGTTTGAAGTATAAGATTCTTGTCTTTCTGTAGATGCCGGGAAGGTGGAAAGTAAATCCGCAGAACGTCATTCGCAAAAATTCAAAGTGATAATTAGCTGCGTCCTAGCTCTCAATGTCGTTTCACTCGTCGCAATGTATGTAATGTTCTTTCAGTCGGGAGGAATCTGGCAGGCCCGTATGCTGGCTCGTAAGTTTTATCATATCTTACCTTGGCGTATCTATTGACCACAGTTGGATAACTGGAAAATCTTCAGCTTTTCCACATTAGCTGATAGAATTTGAATTATACAAAAAAGTATTTTCTAGAATATATTAGAATTAAAATTACTGAATTTGCGGAAACTTGGAAATTGAATTATATTGAAAATTAGTAAGAAGCAAAAATCATGTTCAGTTCGATCAACTTGAAGTTTATTATCATTATCATGAGAATGACAAATTTCTATACACCACTAGCGGCTTGTTTTGTACGCTACAGCTCTGTAGCATTTTCAGCGAAACAACCGGAAATTAGATTACAATTAAAATTAGATCACAGAAACATTCCCGGAATTAGATGAGTCTTAGATTATCGGCATTTCACTTTAATTGTATAATTGAACTATTTGAATTAGCTGGTTGTCCAAGTCTGCAGCTGACCAGCAGTGGATGCACCCAATGGTAAATTACAACGTTGAAAACGTCAACAAAAGTAAGGTATTCAAGCCCCTTTTACCAGTGTTGGGATGAATCGAGTCATGACTTAACTCGAGTCAGACTCGAGTCACCTTTTCCGTATGACCTGACTCGACTCGAGTCACCTTTTCCGTATGACCTGACTCGACTCGAGTCACTTTTCTAAAATGACTTGACTTGACTCGGCGTATCAGAAATGTGGATTGACTCGTGACTCGGAGAAAAATTCACGAGTCAATTTCGAGTCATCAAGTAATCGGTGTCGATAAAAATCACTGTATCTTACATATATTCGGATTGTTCGCGAAACGCTGGTGTAACCCGTGAGAGCGACCAATCACTCAATGATCGTGCGTTTTAGTGAGCCTCCATTGTTCCCTCACAAATAAATCTTTTCACTTCAAAGCTTACAGCTTACGTTGCCGTAAACTAGTATAGTAAAGTAATTTAATAGCAAAATGTGTATTTCTGTACTCTGTTCTTACCTTAACCAAACATATTCTTATTGAAATTGAATTCGAATATTGTATATTATAGTCCTCAACCATTGGCACAGGTTTGAATTGTATCATATCAACTTGTAAATGGATAATGTATTGAATCTTCGCTATTCTCTAGTTTGGCTGGTAACTATAAACTGAGGCTATGCAATTACTCACGTAGGTTAGAAATTATACGTATATGTGAGCGATACAGCGCCTTCTTGCGTGTATATTTAACTCTATATTCGTTCATCGGCTCAAAATCAATGACCACTCAATCTGTATTTCAGACACCTATCAAAATGCAATGACGTAATCATGCCTTATACTTCCAAAAGGCAACTTGACTTGAATTGTCACTTGACTCGTGACTTGACTTGACTTGACTTGACTCGAGTCATCTCCAAAATTGGCGTGACTTGACTTGACTCGAGTCACCTTCGAAAATCGATTGACTTGACTTGACTCGAGTCAAAATGTGCAATGACTCGAAATGACTCGTGACTCGAAGGTAGTGACTTGATCCCAACACTGCCTTTTACGCCTGACAGAAAGCAACATCCAACCAGAAAATCCCCACAAAATCGTGACCGGAAAATATCGTCACTTAATGCACGGAAAAATCAATGCCATCAGTACAGGAGCCCGTGGCTCACCCGCCATTGCCTTGTGATCATCTTCGAGGGCTGCGACAGGCTTGTAACAAAATTCACAAGGTTTCGAGTCACAAGTCAATTTGACCTTTATAGTTTTGACTCTAGTTAAGTCTAATTTTTTCAATTCACTATACATGAGTCAAAACCGAGTCCAAATCGGCTCCACTCATAATATTGGTGAGACTCGAGTCCAAGTCCATTGTTCAGTTTCGATTGTCAATATTGTTCAGCCAACTTTCTCACAGCTCTTCCTGGTTGATATATAATGCCTTACATTTATTATATGCTAATTTCATTACTATCAACCGTTTCTGACGTATATTTAAGTAAGCTATATTTACTGATAGACGAAATACCAATAATGTGGTATTTTTCGAAGTTACCGAAATCGCTCAATTGGCATTCCGAGTCTCGAGTCCCCAGACGTCCAGACTTGACTCGAATCATTACCATCCAGGCTCCGGAGACCAAATTGAGAAGCAAAGCTGCGAAACGATATCTTACAGATTTAAATTCCGTTGTCAGCTTGCCTAAGCTGAATGATTCCCAATTAAATTCGTACGATTCGCGTTTTAAAGTTTTCACTGTTTTATTTATCTTGCAGAATCTGGAGATAATATGGGGAAATCGTGTCTCGAGCTTCGTGACATGGGTTACACAGAATCGGGCATTTACACAATTCGACCGTCAGAGAGATCCTCATCAGCGCAAGTAAAATATAGCAGAATTCCTAATATGCTTTGTTGCGTTCAAATTCTTCTGAGAACGGTGCATATACAGGACGAGCTGCCAATATGAAACCAATGTATTTGATTACAGCTAGACAAAACACGAGCAGATAACGGAACACAGGGTATAAATACAACGCAAGGCACACGTGGGAATAATGATTGGCGGTAATTACTGATCCTATACAATTAAGTATCAAACGATGCCAACGTAAATACATGAACATAACATATTTGACCGTGTTTGACTTTCAACCATGATCACGCCCTACATTCCAAATATTATCTCCTATGCTGCAATACGTAGCTTTGGTCCTCTAGAGCAGTGGTTCCCAAACGGTGGGGAATTCAATGGTTTCTGGTGGGAAATAGCCGCATTTGTTCAAAATTATATACAGGACAGTCTACATAAGTACATATTCACGGAGACACATGCGCAATTACCGTTACCAGTTAACTACTCGAATGTATGCATCGTAAATTATATTGCGTGTTGTTCACAAAACCTCATTTTTACTCTGGATGGCCAATGATGGCGTCGCAAACGCATCCAACACGACTAATTTGACGTGAAATAACGCTTTCGCGAAATTTTGAGCGTTACTGGTATCGGTTCACAACACGTTTCATGTTGCAGTTATAGGCGATTGTCTTGCGTACTGGTCTTGTGTAGACAAACCAGCAAATATATGCTCTGTGATGAGAAAAGTGTTGGGTAGTGGGGAACAGGACCGTAACTGCTGCAGCCCAAACTCCCCAATTGAGGCGGGGGCGAGCTCGAAGGGGCCCAAAATTATTTCATGAATCAAAATAAATTGCAGAGTATTATTTAGAAATTTATGCCACTTTTTCAAAAATGCCTAATATCTTGATTATTGGGTACCCTATCCCCATAAACATACGTAGAATTTATGAAAATACACTTTCTACGTCGGCCATTACTGCGCCACGACGCACCAAGACATATGAAGTTATAGGCCATGTAACATGCGACTCCGAGAAGTTTGCCAGAACGATCAGCAGCGAGAAGACCTTGGCCAAGAAGGAATACCCTTGTATTGACCGAAAACTTCGATATATATACTACCTACATATAAGTTTAATTGTCCATAGGCGGCTAATTGGCTGGCGCCGAATGTTCCTGTCCTGGCGATCTGAACCCCACAGGATAAATGCCATCTCACAGGTAAAAATTATTTGCCAGCAAAGCAATACCAATTTGAAATCGTGTGTTCCTTTTAGTTTTGGCGATTTCCATATCTTTTGACATAGCAGATATAGGAGGTCACGAAATAACAGAATGTAACGAAGTCAATATACCAACGGGTTGCCCGAAGATATTTAATTCTTATTAGGGGTCCTACCTTTTCCAACACACCTCACTCAGCTCTACCGGTAAATCTGATTACGTGAGCAGAGCGGGGATAAAAATTGATCGCAAATATAAGCAATTCCCGATCATATTGACCGATTCAAACATGAATTATAAAAAAATTTCGCGCTTTACGCGTTTAGTCGATAAAAGGCGGCGCATTAAACAGTATACAAATGCTGATGATAGGTAGAGGGAAAAAGCGTACAGGCTAAGGGAGGCCGAGGTGGAAGCCCCCCACAAGTTGGGTTTATCACCCTGTGGGGGCCAAGACCAACTTTGGGGGAGGCTGACGAAGTGTTGTTACGGTCCTGGTGGGGAATGGAGGCTCGGAATAAATCTGAAGTGGGGAATGAAGAAAAAAGGTTGGGAACCACTGCTCTAGAGTCTAGCCCACTGGTTCTCAATCTTTTCCACCTCGCGGACCAGTAAAATTTTAAAAACATTTTGGCGGACCGGTGGACCTTCGAAAATTGAACTAAACCCAAAGTGTATATGCCGCCGTTTTCTTCCAAGTATGTTAACAGAGAGTGACATTTCGAAGGTTTTGTTCGTGATTAAATATGCTCATGATGGCATCCATCGATTTTACGGTATTGTGTCTGCTGAATCACGTACAATTGCCTTACCTAGCCTAGACAAATGTGTTTCAGCCGAGAGTCGATTACTGTCCGTCGAAGGCCGTGGATTACCGACCACAGCAACTCTATTAATATTCTTCTCCTCGACGATATTGAGAGAATAAGCGTTACGGAGTCGGACCAAGCACCATGTCGTGCTACGTTACTCATTTATCACCACCACCAGACGTAGGCCTACCAGTGTTGGAATCAAGTCACTACCTTCGAGTCACGAGTCGTCTCGAGTCATTGTACATTTTAACTCGAGTCAAGTCAACTCAATCGATTTTTGAAGGTGACTCGAGTCAAGTCAAGTCACTCGTTTTTTGGATGTGACTCGAGAAGTCAAGTCAAGTGAAGTCGAGTCACGAGTCAAGTCACAATTCAAGTCAAATTGAATTTTCGAAGTATCAGTGACGATCCAAAGACATTACATTTTGCTAGCTGTGTGAAAGACAGAATAATATGCCATTTATCTTACATCAAATAACTAATATAAAGTTCAATATGCATGCAAGAAGGCGTCTATCACGCACACGTAGAACCGCAAATAAAATACGCAACTAACTATATAGCTGTGCTACAGTCGGATATTATATCAGCCAATAGGATCGAATAGATGGAAGCCTCGAGAAGTTGTAACAAATTGATATGGATTTGAATCATACAAGAGGGTTGGTAAAGGTGATCACTGTGCAATGTTAGCACTGAGCCGTCTAAGAAACATAGGTACGTTAATTGCTATTGTTTTCTTCAGAACCTCAGAAATTTAGAGGTTCACGTTCACAAACGAACCTTGGTAGGTTATGCACTGTGACACTTTTTCATATATTAAGATTTTCACTTCATTACAACATCTTTCGTTGACATTTATTGCATTTCAGCTACGGGTAACCTATGCATGGCGCTGGCAGCATAAAGAAAACTCAGCAACTCAGCAACTCAACTAAACGACTATGAACCTTGACAATCTCTAAAATTATATTTGTTTTGTTACGAAAGTTTGCTCGAAATATCAAGCTTTCCGTTTGTGAATATTTAGCGACTCTCTACTGTGCGTTTCACCCGCAATCACACAACATCATGGGCGAATGTAGTATGCAAATGATGCTTATTCAACCAATCAATGAAATTGATGTCATTGTCGGAAGAAAAAAAATCCAGCAGGCGTACGGGCTCTATCTTGACATGTGTTTATTGTATCATAAGAACCAACTCCGTGCGATAGGGGTGTTGGCTACTGGTGTATGTATAACTTGTTATTGGGGTAATATCGGTAGCAAGTATGAAAACCCATTTTGCACTCTGCTCAATATCAACGTAGCAATACTAAGACGCCGTATTCATTGTCCGGTCTGGTCTCCGAGACCGTGAAGGCGTAAGTTTATATTACCTTGCAAGTCCTCGTCGAAATTGTTGGCAAAACGACAGAAGATATCGCTTTTAAGGGATTTATTTTATCACGTGATTGCCCTAGTCTAGTTGATACATCTGATCAAGTTTAAAACGTCGATATGTAGGCTACTTCAGCATTGTGGCATTATGTGGCCCGAGGCGTCGCTAGGTATCGTGCACATTAATATAGGCTATCACATTACTGTTTACTGAGATGTAGGGTTGGAAATAGCGATATGACGTCCCGTGACGTCATGACGCTCACGTTCGCGTTCACACAGAACCTTTAAAAAAGGTTCGCGTTCACACGAACCCGAACCTTTCAGAGGTTCACACCATCCCTAATACCAGCACTAAATTATGACCCACATCAGCATTCCAAACATGCAAAATCCGATTGCCTAAAAGTCATAATTTAGGGTGGGAAGGGCGCCTTAAACATTTGATAAAGACTCACATTCCATCTTGCACTGCAACCGGGAGAATTTAACATTGTTAAAAAGTAATGATGAAATTTACAGACGGTAAGGTATTGCAAGATCGATGAAAATCATTATTAGCATAAAGTATAGGCCTAATAGTTATAATCCGATATATATTTTTATTGACTACATCAGTTATTTCCATACTTAACCAGTTTAAGCTACTCCAGCATTTATCATTGAGAACGTACGAAAACTGTTAACTTCACTTAACGCCTTCTGCTAGTACAAATCTCTCGTATCTGGTGTAGTCACCTATTGCCGTTTAAGGTATATTGCGATATGGAATCTGCTGGTGGTGGATGGACTCTTGTGGCGAGCATACACGAAAACAAAATTCTTAACCAATGTGGTGTGGAGAGCAGGTGGTCAAGCGGTAAAGGTGTCACCGTCGGAAAAACATATAAAGGTGCAGGTGATGAATAGATGACAAATATGATATCAATAACTCAATGCGTAATTAGGATCTGAAAGCTGGGAAAACTACAAAACCTTTGGGACGGTGGAAGGTTCCTCGAGTGATGAATACAAAAGTTTGGCATATTTCAAAGTTCAGGTGATGCTATAGGACAGCGGTCGGTAAATCTTTTTGCTCTATGGACCCGTTTCAAAATGAGACTTTATTTGCGTTCCGGTCTTCAAAAACACAAATGTATAATATTGGCTGTAGCTTCTCCCTACAAATACCACTTAACCACGTCAGAGAAAATATGAAATTCAAGACTTGATCTTTAACCATTTATCTAAACTTTCTGGATTTTTCTCCATCACCACAAATTTACAATTGCTGAAATCTATTTCAGGCCTCTGATGTGATGATATGGCACGTTCCGAACGATGTTGCGATTGAAAAGGCCGCGACAGATGCTCCTCTAAAATATTACACCGACTCGGGATTTCTGAGGAAATATGGAGGAACACTGCAATCGTTGTATAAGGAGTATTATACACTACATACAGGTGCCAGGCTAATTCAATGTCATACAATAATACAACGGAAATGTGCATTGCATATTTTAGTATAGTAGGGTGCTCTATTGAAACAGCGATTAGACTAGAGCTAGAAAATGCATAGTATGGGCCCGTAATATTTTTGGGTTGCTTGGCGCGCGATTGCGACTTAGTGCGAGACATGCTATTGGACTGCAAAACCAACCCTGGCCCGCGACGTGTATCACAAATTGCCCCAAGTAGGAAAGATTTCAGCATGAGTAGCCTGGCCGCAACATTCGGGACTGCTGATGACTACAAAAAAGGTTATAACTTGAAAACTGGCAGTATGACAAGACAAATCAGGACCGTAAGTAAAAATAAAAGCATATGATGATGGATCGTATCCAAGGTGCGCTCATATGTCTATGGTTCATTGTTGGGAACGAATCACAATCATTAACTCACAATTCATATTAAGTCATTGCACATTTTGACTCGAGTCGAGTCAAGTCGAATTTTCGACGTAAGCGACAGGAGTGTCAACATAATATCCACCACCGCAGCCTCCAATTGGGAATTCGAACTGGAATTCTATTTACTATGAATAAACACCTATTTTCGGCACTAATTTGAAATAATCCTCTGAATGAGTCACTTGCAGTGTTTCCCTAGTTATGTTCATGTCGGGTGGCTGAACAATTCTTACAATTGTTCTTTCGTTGTCTGCTGTAAACGAGGCAGCTCTAAGCACAGTCATTTTTTTCAGAGTGTAACACCATAGTGTCCTATATGGTGTCGACACAAGCAAATCTCACGGCTCAGTGAAATTGTATCACGTCACAATTTCCATTTGGCTACAGGCAATTTGACGGTCATTTTTGACCGGTTTGCCGAGCATTAAATTTGGTAAAACGGGTATCAATCGAAAGCTGACTCTGCACTGATGACGAAAATATAAATTTTATTCCGCTTGCGGCCCTGGAACCCCCACAATCAGCCTCGAATTTTTCATTGTTATGGAGGTTGGCATTGAGACGCAACAATGCTTTTGGGACCTTTTCCTCTTGAGCTACTCTCTCGTTTGGTCAGACAGCATTGTTGCGTCCCAATGCCAATCTCCATAACAATGAAAAATCCGAGGCTGATTGTGGGAATTACAGGGCCACGAGCGGAATAAAATTTATATTTTCGTAATTAGTGCAGAGTCAGCTTTCGATTGATACCCGTTTCACCAAATTTAATGCTCGGCAAGACGGTCAAAAATGACCGTCAAATTGCCTGTAGCCAAATGGAAATTGTGACGTGATACAATTTCACTGAGCCGTGAGATTTGCTTGTGTCGACACCATATAGGACACTATGGTAACACCATTTTTTCCCTTGGTTCTAATTGATATTTCTTGATCTCTCTCACCCAGAGACTTCCAAAAATCATATATATTGATTTATATACATTGATTTTGTGGTTGAGAGAGTAATATTTTGAATTTGCTAGTATGTGCAATATTGTGCATGGTTTTACCGATTTACCCTATAGGAAATGGCTATTCACCAAACTGTCTTTGAACCCTGTAAGTCAGTCTTTAATCGCTTGGCATCGACTAAGAAGTTATATTCTATCAATGTATTTACTTTATATTCTGACGCGTTAGTCGTAGGCTATCGATTGCTTTCTCGCGAAGCAAATTACAGCCAACTTTTTACTATTTTACTGTCTGGCAAAGGGTTAATTCTGAGTCTGCATGATAATAGGCAACGAATTAGAATTTTTGTTACTAAAATCAAATCACGAAGGACAGGCATTTGGTACATGGAAATTTGCATATAAATGTATCAACTGCTGTATCCGAATCAATACCAACATTTAATGTTAAATGTAAAATAAATGAATATTTCTGGCTAAAACAGTTCAAGTATAAAATATGTGGAAAATGGGATATTTTGCGAGATTTTCTTTTATACTCTACATCAGTTTTCCGCATCAAATCCCAGACATAATTTCCAATCGTGCTTTCGTTTATTGCCCATTTGAAAATCTTTCATGTCTTGATGAAATCGCTCTCTCCTTTTTGTTCTGACTCGTCCAAGTGAGCATCAAGCACAGGTACTTTCATGGACATTCTGCGTCCTATGCTTTCATACGACTTTATTGTACGAGCTCGGCATAGTTATCTTCCTTGTTATTGACCAAGAACCCATTCACTACATCTGCAAAGCTATCCCAAGCCTTCTTTTCATCATCATTTAGCATTTGGATAAAATCATTCGACTTGAGAATCTTTTCAATTTGTGGGCCAATAAATACACCAGCTTATACTTTAACTTCTGATAGTAAAGAAAACAAGTTATGGACAAACTGGAATGCGTCACCACCTTTATCATAAATTTTGCAAATTGCTTTTTAAGGCGAAGTTTTATGTGAAGGGAAGGCATAAGCAATTCGATCGAGTTTTCTTTGCGACAACAACAAATTCGTTTCGTTTAGGTCATATTTGCTTTTTGTCATGTTCTGTGGTAGACCTACTATCCCAAAGGCAAAGGTGGTAAGGATACTTGGTGAACCCCCATTGTATACCCATCACAAACGCTGCCGCTTTAAAGTCTCCAATTACTTTATAGTTATATTGATCGTACTTTAAAATATCCATCAAAGCCTGAACATGACAAAACGGCAAATATTGCGGAGTATATTAACATTTAAAAGTCATCAACATCCATGTTAGATGCTCTTTAGTCATGTCTTTGATATCTTTTCTCAACATATTGCGAATTTAGAATTTCATTATCTAAACCACAATAACATAGTTTATATGAAATAAAGTTGATTTTCAACACTAACTGGTCCCAAGCCACAGGGAAAAATTAATTACAACCTGATAACAAAAATAATAATTATTGTTACATTGTGAATCAGTGCCCAGCATTTACGTCTATTTCTTTGTAGATGAGAAAGTTGGAGGCATGGCAAGCTTGATTTCGGCATACAATCATTCGCAATCTTACATTCTCTCACTCATTCCTTCATTCTACAACTACACATACGATTTCATCGGGCCGGTACAGAATAACATCAAAGATGGGGGAAATGACATGTTTGATGGAGGAAATCAGGTTTGTTCGAAATCAGGGTTGTAACTTAGTCATAGGATTCCGAGTCACAATCAAGCTTACTTTTATAGTTTAACCCAAGTCAAATCGAGTCATTTTCAATTCAGCACCGAATCAAGTCCGAGCTCAAGTCAAAGTGCAAAGGGCTGAGGCCAAGTCAATCATATAGGCTGCATTATTTTTTGAAACCCATACGACATTTACACGAGGGCGAGTACATTGTACCATACTTGTGGGACAAAACAGATTATTTTTAGAAACGCTCGCCAACTCCATCTTTATACAAATGTATGTACATCACCATGTGTATATTTAGTAGGATTGATGGATATTACCCTGTATTCTTGAACCATGCTTATTTAATTCTTCATGAATCCATATTGATTGTTTCTACTTCTATTTTCATTTTCGTAAGGATTAGTACTGTTCATAACAATGTACATGCAGCATGCACCAGCGCAACTTTTTACTTTACACAATGATGCATTCGTAATTTCATTAAATTACCAATTGATTGATTGAGCCAACGGACTTCGCTGACTACCAACGTCCTACATGTAGTGTAGGCCCTATTATGTTCGTGATGTTGTGTGATTGTGGTCCAATGGCCGCAGAGTGCATTAAATATTCACAAACGGAGACCTGAATATTTCATTCAAACTTATTTGACACAGCAAATTAATTTTTTGAAATTGGCAAGGTGCATTTCAGTTTAGTGCTGAATTTCAGTAGATGCTGCCAGCGCCATGCAGATATGAGTGATCCAACGTTGAAACAGAAATCATTTGAACCAAAAAAGTAGAAATTACCTCGAGTCAAGTCGCTTAAAAATTGCGTTTATTTCACAGCTTTCTTATCAAATCGGGAACGGCACACCAATAACGGTTACATATAACAAAGTTTATGTATGGTATGATATCAGGTATGATATGTATCAAAGGTATGATATCGGCATCTGGAAATGATGACTTTCACACAATTACAGTATATATAGTTATATAATCTATACTCTATAGCCTACTATAGATTCTATAGTATAGATGAGGGGCGGGAAACAGGGATCGGGCCCGCGACGGGATTTTGTCCGGCCTGCGGACAGTTTGCCGTCTTACACGATAATGTGGCCCGAGGCCCCAGTCTGCCGAGATTCCCCACTACTTGCTTAAACGTCAAATTTTAGTGACTGTATGTTATTATATGCGTGTGTGCGCAGCGTGCGAGAGTAGAGCTTTATGCGTAAGTTCGTCGTAGCGCGAAGGCTTGCATCATCGGCATTTACCATGTACTCAATCCTAATGAATTGATGTAGCGGCAAATTTGGGGTACCGGGCCTGTCGTTCGCCAGGAAATCTTAATTATGGATTGCACCGTGTGTTAATTGATCAGAGAGAAGCAGATATGGCGCCGGATGTATGACAATACTGTTCTCAAATTCACATTGTATTCGTCATTATCGGCGAGAGATGGCTTCGAAATGACATTGCTGTCGTTAAAATATATTCATTAAATACGATTTATTCCTTGTATATGTGGATAAATGGGCAAATAATGTATCGATTCAGCAATCTGGCCCGTCAAGTATTTAATTTTCCTATATCCGACCCACCGACATGAGAAGTTGCCCGCCCCTGGTATAGATGATCGACTGCGGTCGTCGTGGTAGTAACTTATGTGCCCATGTAGAGATGTACTCGAACCATAAAGCTATTATTGTCGTTGTGGTTAGGCGCACGCCCACACTGCTCCACATTGCGCGAACAGTCCATATCGAGAATTTCAACATTTGGTCAAACTGACACTGTTTCAGACGCTAATGGAATGTCTACCCAGATTAGGACAACTCGGAAATTCTAGTCGTCTAATTAAACTGATTAGAACGAAATGCCGGTGATCTAATTCTCATCAACTTCGTGACGTGTTTCTATGGTTTAATTTTATTTCTTGACTAATTTATGTTTTTCCTGGAAATCCTACTGGAGAACTTCATCGTGCGAAACGAGCCAAGCCTGTACGCGTACATTGTACAATGTGCAATTGTGCATGCGTATTCCATCGTCGTGCTTATGACAATGAACTCCGATTTGGTATGAGGTGATCATTAAAAGCTGAAAATTTTCTATTTTTCCAACTCTGTGTATACCAACCAACGGGATATGGTTTTACAATACAATCTGTGCGGATGCAAATTCCTAGGACGACGACAATAGCAACAACAATCTTTCAGATATAGGCCACTACTCTCAGTCAGTTGGGCATCATACGATAGCAAACTCGCTCATCACTGTCATATTATCTCAGGAAGTAGGCTACCCTACAGTCGACTGTGGTTAATTCGGACTCTTTGATTCCCCGTACCTTTTGGCCGAATTAGGCGGAAAATCAATTGTTCGTTACATGGCCATGTGTTAGGGCAGACAGCGCATTGGAAATCTTGGTATGTTGCGTATCTGCGCCATAATGCAGTAATAGGCCTTTTGCAGGACTTCGATCACGTGACTAGATACGCATAGCAACCACAAATTGGTTAGCAAGCTACTTTCTCGCGCACCTGCTTCAGTGCTAAATATCGCGTAGTGTACTGTTGATTTCTGGTTGTAAACGTTTCGGAAATTTATTGTAGAAGTCATAAGAGATTTACCTATGCTAGATGTCAATCCTGTACAAAGCACATAGAATGATATTGTCAGAATTACGCAGAAATCCGTCTATAACGTAGCCGTATTTCGGATACAGTATATTATCGTTTTCGGGCTGTAAACGTTTTATATAAAACGCAAGTGTCATGGAAATGCGCAAGGATTCAAATATGTTGGATGTCTTTGATTCATGAACTATGTAAACTCCTTGCGTCAAAATGATCGACATTGTAGCCGTTATTTGGTAGTTAACTATGATTTTATGACACAAAATTCGACATTGCAGGACATTGACTGCGTGATATTTATTGCAGCATTAAGTTAGGTGTGGATAGTATACTATACTATAGTTGTATTGTAGTGGTAGTTGGTAATCATTGCAGCATTTTGATGATTGATATCGATTGCAATATATATAGGATACTGCTATTTTTAAGCCTAGAGACAATGACTGCCAGTACGTTGATGTGTTATGAATTCATGCAATGTGCTACATACCATATATATATTAAACATCCTATGCTATTGTATGGCTTCTCAGTTAAACAATTCAAAATATTTAGACCTCTACACCTATATTACAAGTTATTGATCAATCTGTCATGCTGCCAAGTGCCACTACCTGAAGAAAAATGATCATCAGCTCCAATTGAGGGTGCAACAAACTGTCCCGAGGCCTGGATTACTAGATTGATTGCCTGGATTGGATTACTTCACTCTATGGCACAGTGCAAATATCTTGAGTTTCAAGACATGGCTATACCACATGTATACGAATTAATGATCTGATGGATTATCCCAAGAAAGCCGAACATAGGCAACTAAGAAATTGATGATGCCCTCGTCAAGAATTCAGCCTGGAGCTAATTATTATCACCACATAAAATTCGGTCATGCGGTAGAAGGCAGCGTGGTTTCATGCCAACAGAAAATGTCAGCAGATGATCTGAACACTGACTAACTGTCCTGAACTTCTTTCCCGATGTTGATGTCTGCTTTGAAAATGATATTTCATTTGTGTACAGCAAGACAAGCGCTCTTCCGTGGATGCTATGAATATGTCTAGACAAGTGGCTATGGAGGTAGAGGAAAATGCATAGGCATAAGAGTCTCGGCAATTATTGAACTTGATAAGGTTAAGATGCATTTTTCTTCAACTATTTCTTATGCTCCGGATATCGAATGCACAAAAATTAATAAATTGCACTTCTTCGCAAGTTTATTTGTAAATTCAATGAACAAAGAATATCATAAGTTCAGAATATTACGGAGTCAATGCAAAAGAAACAATGTTAGTCGTCTTTAGAGGATGTTCTGAGTTGGATGAAGCAATACACAGAGGGGGTCAGCAACGAAGTACTATTTTACCTGAGTACTAGCGTCATTATGAGTTCAGGCTATACTTCCACTTCTACTTGACACTTTTTAGGTAGAACGTTTTTGTCAGGTTTGGGATTTGTCAACTAGAAAGTAGCTTTGGCGCATGATTGCATCCCCTTCAAGCGTGAGGTTGTCATAACAACTGGGCAAAATAGCCCCAGTACAACGGTAACTAAATTAATTTTTGAAAATTGCACCTATTCGGGGTGTCATCACCCTTTTGCGTTGATCAAGAAGATGCAACATGCAATGTTTACAGTTGTCACATGGCATCAATTTCTAAAACTAAGTGACCCTCAACCAAATCTACTTCATGTAACGAATTTCTTGACCACTTTTCAGAAATTCATTTCTACTTCCAATTGAAGTACTTTGAACATGTCCTGGAAGTAATTAGTGCTACTTGTACTGGAGTATAAATTAAGGCATTACTTCTACTCGGTTCCCAACAATGACCACGTTGACCACCTCTGGGTATAGGATGACCGATCTTGTCACTGCGTTTGAGCTGCTCTAAGAGTTATTTGATAGTTACTTCCCTTAGCTCGCTAAATAGCGCACATATGTGACATCAACTATTTATCAAAATCGCGTGTGATTTGCCAAATCCACTTCAATTGCAGTTGCGAAGTAGTGCTAATAAAATCGGCATTGTATAAGGCAATAATAAAGTGCACTGCTTTGCTTAGTCTTGATGGCAGGTTCTCCCAAAAGATACTTCCGATGTGTTCAGCGACATTTGTTTTATAGCAGCACGCCAGCACCCAAACCAGCAGACAGTATATCCTGATCCTTGCTGGTCCCGGCTGCTTCAGTCATATCTTCCATCCAAAATCAGGCTCCACAACAGACAAATAGTACTGCTTGAACTAACAAATACTCTTACCAGAATATAAACCAATCGCTTTACTTCAAATGCATAAATTTAAGTACATATGATCAGAGTTGAGTACCGTAATACGACTACGTTACCGATTGATTTCTGCGTAATTCTGACGATATCATTCTAAATGCTTTGTACAGGATTGACATCTAGCATAGGTGAATCTCTGATGACTTCTACAACAAATTTCCGAAACGTTTACAACCAGAAATCAACAGTACACTATGCGATATTTAGCACTGTAGCAGGTGCGCGAGAAAGTAGCTTGCTAACCAATTTGTGGTTGCTATGTGTATCTAGTCACGTGATCGAAGTCCTGCAAAAGGCCTATTGGCAACAATCGCATAATACGCACAAGAGTTATACCTTCCTGAAAGACTATTTTAGTCTGATAAAAGTAGGTTTACTCAACAAAGCAGTAGCTTAAAGCAAAAAGCTTTTACCTGGGCGGACGCAATTGTACCGATGTAAAATCGACTGCAAAAGGCTGAAACGACCTTTCATGAGCTCATTGTCGATTGTTAAAGAATGGACTCACTTTATTTCACAAATATACCTCATCTTGTGTTGAAATGAAGAAAGTACTGTTAATTGTGTTATTACCTGACGACAGGAATTGTCTCGCTGTGTCCGAATTAAGTGAAGAATTGTACGAATTAACCGAAGATTTTAACAATCGATTTGTACATTTGTTCCGTTCCAAGCATTTTGGCCAAATAACGAGGTTATCCGGGTTATCCGCGTCTCCACCTTTACGACACCTTCCAACATAGTCACGTCCAATTCGTGGTCGACTATCAATCAGAGAAATATTTCAATGTGAGCACCATCTAAATATAGATCCCAAAATAAAGGCACAGCCGTTCAACTAATGGCCGCCACCTCGCATCCTTTCAATGCAATGATGTGGATCAGCAACACTGACGGATCAGTGCAAGACTTTACGATGAAGGTTATTTTATGACGCTCCACTTTCCGGACCATTTATATGACCTGTTGTTACTATTACTACTACTAGGTAGTAGCAAACACCGGTGCCGATGGAAAGGGTCAATATCGCACTCGCAACGGATCAATGTATCGAGGGAGTCAACAATTGGAATATCACGCTTACAGCATCTACGCTGCAGATGATCCATCCATTACCGAAGTTTTCTACTACATTTCCGATGAATTTGTGTGTTGAAGTTATCATAACAAAATACTTTGTGACAATACCCTATCGTTTCAGTTGTGGGGATCAGTGCCGCCAACGACCTTCGAACGAATACAGTGGCCGTCTGCCACAGACTCTTTACATAATGCAGTGCAGGCAACGGGTGCGCCGGGATCTATTCTGATGGGATATACGCTGCTATCTAAGTGAGAACAAAATCAGTGATTGACTGAATCGGGGGTTGTCAAACTTTTCTTTACTGAGTATATTTCACCAGCACCTGCATGTATTGCGTACATTATAAAAATACGTCGCATAAATATTCAGTAGAAAGTCTGGCACGAGGTGTGTCTTAAAATCCTTGTTCACACTTCACAACTGTCAGTGAGAGGGAATAGCAAAATAATCGCCACAAAACATTCCAGTTCGTTGTACGGCTATAATCATGAATATTATTTATATTAAAGTAAAGTAATTGATATAAGCAAAGGTGTGGTACACAATGTGAGTTGGCCTACTAAAATGATATCGGGAGAGTCACTAATCTCGTATTCCTCTTTAAAAATTCATCAGCGACGGCCATAAATGCAGCATGTATCATAAATGTACATCTCTGGCATGAGGCACATATGTGTAGCTGAATTTCGACCGCGTCAGTTTTTAGATAACCAACCTATGGACAGACGCGACACTAGTCATTAACGGTTATAAATACCCACATGGAGCTAGAGATTGCTGATCGATTCGTAGACAAGTATTGTTTGCCAGCGGCCGGACAACATGATGCTTGGGGTGGATTAGGACTGTATTGCCACTCGGACACGAAATCAGGCGTATGTTCGGACATCATGTCTCGGCTATATATTCTGCCTGTAATGGACACCCGGACACCAAGACAGGTGATGTTCAGACTGTTTTTGCACTAGGACATCATGTCTGCGGTATGTTTGGACTATGTTGCCACTCGGAAATCACGTCTTTCGTATTTGTTAGCGCAATGCTGCACCACCATTGGACATCACGTGATCAGTAAGTTCCGACTGTGTTGCGCAACACAGTGCAATGAAACCCCATATATGATGTCCGAGTGGCGGAAGACAGTGCGAGCATACCCCCGATATGACGTCCGAGTGGCAACAAAGTCCGAACATGCTTCCGACGTGGTGTCTGAGTGACAATACAGTCCGAATCTACCTCGGACATAACGCTGCCCGGTCGCATGCATACAATATCGGTTTACGAGGAGATCAGCAATTGCCTGCTGCATATGGGTACATAACCGTGAGTCACTTGTTGCGCATCTATGCGTTGGTTAGTTATCTATAGTCTGTTTGTAGACCAGCGCCGATAATTTGAGCAATTAATTGTCAAACGGTTTCATGATAATAGCTCCAAATTCAGTCATTTGTATTTGCATGTCCAGGGGCGACGGCGAGGAAGTTACCGAATTCGAAATAGGGGCTGTGCTCGAGAAGACCATGGAAATTGTAGGCGATTTCATGAAAACGGATGCCGCTGGTGTGTTGTTGTTATTGTTGTTAAAGTAATGATGGTGGTTCGACATCTGTGGTCGTTTTACATCAGGATGTTCTAACACCATAGTGTCATACAGTTGTGTAAACAAAACCAAATCGCAGGGCTCAATTGCAATTGGGTACGTCATTCTATTCATTTGATCAAAAGCGATATACGGAACTATTCAGAGTGACTTGTCGAGCGCGAATATTTTAAAATTGATAATAATCGAAAGCTACCGCGGCACTGATTTACGAAAATGTAAATTTTATTCTGAAAGTGGTCACGGAATCCCCCAAAATCAGCCTAGAATTTTGCGCTCTGATGGAGTTATGCATTTTGTCGCAACACTGCCATTTTGGAATAACAATGCCGCGGGCCAGGGGCAAGTGAACAGTAGGGCTCTTCAAAAATGACTTTTTTCTCAAATCGTACTGGCTACTTGATAAACTTGTTAGGTTACCTAATTTAAGCCTACACACAAAATGTGGTTCAATTCCAGCCAGTAACCGCTTTGCCACAGGAGAAGAAAGTTTCTATTTATTATGTAAAAATAAATAATAAAAACTTTGAAAATTTTCTGTTCACCCCATGAAAGTGTTAGGCTTTATAGTGTATATAGAAACGATGCTCACCAAATTTGGTTCAATTCCAACCAGTGGAAGCGGAGTTATTGCCGTCGAAAAATTTGGATTTTAATAAAATAGTATTTACGGTGACCGATTCTTCGTTTATTTATTATAATTGTGCTCACCGTAAATACTATTTTATTCCAATCCCAAACTGGCATGGACCTTGGTCGGACCCGAGACTGTGACCCACGGGTGTTGCAGTAGTGGAACGCGGACAATATCGAAATTGCGTTTTATATCCTTTCCTAATCCATATTTCACTCGGGATACTCGACTTTAGTCTTATGACTGAATATTTTTAACAGCTAACCTCCAAAACCCCTGCAGCAGCTTGAGCGATTCGCATATTGAACCAGTTGTTTACCTCAAAGGATCAAATGAATCGATAATGTCGCTGGTTCCACCCATTGTCAATTCACACGTAACAGCTGGATTCATCCAATTCAAACCATTGCCCCCTGCCGGAGAGCCACGCGCTATGTGTCCTGGAGTGAAGTAAGTTTTTCTGCGATAACCATGTTCAGTTTTAGCTGAATACTGATTATTAACAGACGGAATAGTAGAATATACCTAAAGTACGATTCATAATTTGATTAACCGAATGACGATACTGGAATCTGCAGAGGTGGATTTGGAAGTCATTTAGAAAGATGAACTTACGGGAAGCAGGATGACAGGAATGGTAAAGCGTTTTGAATCACATCCGAGTAAGCAGCTTTTAGATGTCCTTAAGACGCGTGCCATATGTTGCCGTCGGCAAGAGTGGGCCAGCTGCATCGTGATGATATAACGACTTTAATAATTCAGCGACAGTGACGATTAAGCCTATTATGATCTAGGTCTGCTAACCACTAACCGATTCTTACAAAATACGAATTAAACGTATTATGAAATCAAAACTTCGGAAGTATATAATGCATGACAAGCAGCTTAATCCATACCGCTCTACTTGTGGCTTCAATTCGTTCTTATACATGACGCTATGGATGGTGTGAACGCGAGGTTCACGTTCGCGTTCTGTGTGTGAACCTCAGAAATTTAGAGGTTCACGTCCACAAACGAACCTTGCTAGATTCTGCACTGTGAACCTTTTTCATAGATCACTATTTTACCTTCATTATAACATCTTTGGTTGAAATTTATTGCATTTCAACTGTGGGCCACTCGATGCATGGCGCTGGCAGCCTAAAAAATCAACACTAACGAACATGCAAATTGACAATCTCAAAAATTTGACTTGCTTTGTTACAAAAGTTTGCTTGAACTATCCAGCTTTCTGTTTGTGAATATTTAGGGACTTTCTGCTGCGAGCTAGACCCGCAATGACACAACATCAAGGGCGAAATACACTACATGTAGTCAGCGAATGATGGTTATTCAACCAATCAATGGAATTGATATCGTTGACTAATGTCAAAACTCTAACAGGTGTTCGGGGTCAATCTTGACTTCATATGTTTATTGTATCACAAAAACAAAATCCGTGCGATTGGGGTGTTGGCTGCTGCTGTATTCTGTATAACTTTTTAATGGGGTAATATCGGTAGCAAGTATGGAAACCCGTTTTACTCTCTGCTCAATATCAACGTCGCAACAGTCAGACGGCGAATACATAGTCCGATCTGGCCTAGACCATTACAACGCAGGGCTAATGTCTTGATGGTGTTAAACTTGTGGAATCTGACTCCAGAAGGTTGCTTGTATGGATTCGCTGCGTATATCTTCTAACGTATGACAGATCTGCCTTGTACTCACGCAGTCACTCACGCAGATGACACGGACAAAGTGATTTTGTTCCGTCTCCCAAAGACTTGCAGGTTTATTGAATCCTTGTTAACGTAACGGCGAATCAAATTGGATGAATGAATATTTCACGTGTAAAACATACGTATATAAATACGAATTACTTCCTCTCAATATTTCGCATTATACACAGATCATGTCATACCACAATTCCTGTATAACACATCGAGATACTGCACGTCAATCTATATTACACCCAAAACATCGTTACCAATACATATGTTTCATTTCATAGCATGTTTCAAGATATTTTACTGACTTTGTGTTATTTATTATTACCAAGTTAATTACAAGGATATATACCGGTAAAACCGTTGAGACGCAGGCTTGCATTCCCTTTCAACGTTGGAATTGTAGACGAAGCGGCGGAAGATATTGATTTTATTGGATTATTATAGCATTTGATTGCCTCAGTTGATACATTTAGCGACTTTTAAAACGTCAATATGTACTTCATCATTGTGGCAATATGTAGCCAGAGTCGCCGCTAGGTATCGTGCACATTATTGTAGGCTATGAATGTAGGGTTAGAATTAGCCCAAGACGTCACGTGACGTCATGAGGTTCACGTTCGCGCTTACACAGAACCTGTCAAAAAGGTTCGCGCTCACACGAACCTGAACCTTCAGAGGTTCACACCATCTCTACTGACACTATCAGGTCAATTCACGCAGCAGAGTGTATTACAGCGGATTTAATCCTACAACAACCAATGTATTGTACTTATGGTTGTAACCAAGTCACGAGGTTCTGAGTCAGCAGAAGCCTATCCTACTTTTCCAGTTTTGACCCGATTCATGTCGAGTCATTTTCAATTCACCACCGAGTCACATCCGAGTCCAAGTCGGGGAGCATCGGGTCGAGTACGAGTCACAGGCCCGTATTCAAGAAACCGAGTCCGAGTCCAACTCATCGTGTCCACTGTTCGGTTTCGAATTCAAGACACGTTTTCAAACCACTTTTTTTAACTCTGCTTGGGAGATATCGAATGTCGCACATTCCTAATATACAATGTTTCCCCACGCTTAGCAATTTTAGTCCTCTTTTTCACGTACTAGTACTGAAAGACAATATAAAAATAATGTCATACCTAATACCTATACTACTCTTCGAATTACAATGAAATGCCGGTCAGGGTCTCGAGCAATGTTCCCTCTCATTTTTGACGAGTCTGTGCACACTCACCAACTTACTGCGCAGACAGTTGGACAACAGTGCGTAACGACTAAAAAAAGGTCATCACATCGGATTTTTTGTGCGCAACTTGGATTTTCTCTGAGCAGAGACCGTGTCAGCACTGCGCATTTGCGCACGTGCGCAGCTTAGAGGGAACATTGGTCTCGAGTCATATGACTTGGCGAGTCAATATGCAAATTTCTCAAAGTCGAGACGAATCATTTTCTTATTTTAATACATGAGTCGAGTCCATTCAGTAGAAAATAGCGACTCGAGTCGCTACAACCATGATCGTACTACCCAGTGCGGAGTTAAATTAAACCAATACAACCGAGTATCGAAACATCAACAGTTCTAGCTCGAACTTACCCTAGAAACCAGAACACTCTTAAATAGAGTCATCATCTTTTCTGATAATAGCTCAATAATATTTCAAAGGCCGCTACAGCGTCGTGAACAATATGCATACAACATAAACAACACATTAGCCTACCAATGACTCATGTAAATGAAAATTATCATTTTCAACAATGAAGGTGTAGGCCTACTACTGGTGATGCACCAGTTGAAGTTCCGTGAAGTAGAAGTATACTACGCGTCTAAGGGCCTGTGGAAATCAGCATCTATATTGAGTCTAATAAGTTATTCAAATATTTTCTCTTTTACGCTTTCTTTGCAGAACGGAATCATGTTTCTCGCAGTCGGTCTGTATCGGGGGTATCAACACTGCAACGCGATATGTGATCGCTTGCGATGACGTAGCAGGTAAATCCGCCAATGGAATGATCATTGTACAATTGATATAACTATGGAGTGATCCGGGTTGTATTGATTCGTGTGATGACTCGATTCGAATCGCAATTGTTCACAGACTCGACTTGAATCGAGTCATTTTCTTAAAAATTAAAACTGACTCGACGCGAGTCGAGTGTACTTGTGTATCGACTCAATTTGTAGGCGCTACTCGAATCATTGCGCACGGCTCGATCATGTCATCTAACTCGACACATTCTCGGCACCTTGCGACATGGTTACCACACCCTCGTCATTATAAATTGTATGAAATGCTTTTCTGCGGCAAATTGGTTCAGTTAAAGTCAGTCTGATGATCGCTCTTAAAATTTCAAAGATTTTCTGCGGATAACCATGAATCAGTTTTGTGTGAAATGTTCAAATCAGTTGTACACGCGGCACTCGTGTTGGTGATGTGGTAATAATAAATAAGCGTGTTGTCACGCTTAGGCATACTGCAAAGCAATGATCAATTTCGATACATGATACGAGCTACCTATTCCAGTCTGTTGGAAATGTTGTCACTTATTAGTGGAGCGATTTTATTTACCTAAAAATGAAAAATTCTGACCTAAAAACCAAAATTTTGACCAAATTTTGACCTCATGTAAATTAGGTGTTTTCGTACATAATGTTAGAATTGTACTATTCATCTTCATTTCTGGTTGGAACTGTCAGTCTTTTTTATGAAGAGGTTGTGCCTGAAAAAACTTTTATGACTTGAAAACTTACAGATTTTTACATGAAAAAACTTTATTTTAACGAAATCTGCAAGTATGAAGAATTCCAGCTTAGTTACATCATGCATTACGGTAGGCATAATAGAATTTGTTGTAGTACAACGATAATCTGGAAGTATGAAGAATTCCAGTAGTTACATCATGCATTAGGCCTACGGCAGAAATAATTGAATTTGTTGTAGTACAACGAAAGATACTTTCCAACATTTTCGGGTAGAAAGTGTATGTGCTTACTAAGTTGCTTGCCAGGAATGGAGAAAGAGCGTTCAACAGTAGCAGTTGTTGGCTGACAACACTGAAGTTGTGCGTACACTGCTCGTGACACAGCGTGCTGCTTCATTCTGACATCATGCGCTTCTTGATATGAGAGCCAATTCCAACGCAGTCTTGCTTCAGTTCAGATATTGCGGTACTTAGAGCATAAAACCATGTCAACCTATCTGTTTCATTTGACCGTTTATGATTTACAATAAGCAGAAAATGGGCCGTCTACAACGGTATGCCTATACAGTAGGCTACAAGCTGTAGTGTCAAATGATAACTTTACCAAAAGTGCAAATATCTACGATACAAATCAATGTAGGTTGCAAAGGAATTTTGACTTTGTAAACAATTTCGACAATTTTTTGGCCTAATGCTACAATTATGACAAATTTTGACTTATTTTGACATGTTAAAAATAAATCGCCCTACTTATCAGTAAAATACCTACCGCATCAACATAAACGAAATGTAATGTCGATTCAGAGCCGATAAAAGCCATTTTAGTTTACCTCGATGCAGTTTTCGACAATATCATTATATTGTTCGCACGGGTATTCGAAGCCTTTTACTGAGATTTCTAAAACGGTAACCGTATTAAGTAACAGACAGAGATGGTCAAAGTAGTCACCATTGCACTCAAGTATGGACGTGGAAGTAACACCGTAAATGTCTACTCAAGTAGAAGTAAAAGTAGCGATCTACAAGTAACTAAAGATATATATTCAAGGCTTATTTGTACCTATATAACTGGAAACAGTCACGTAGAAGTATACGTAGTCTAAAATCATAACCACCTGAGGCGGTAGTGCGAGTAGCCAAAATTTAGTTGAACCACTGCGAAAAGTAGACGTACTTCGTAACCCCACCACCTTAGGTAACATATCGGCATTTACGGACTGGGAATTGATATTTGAAACTGAATTTACTTCCATTATGCAGTGTTTTCCTAACAGGATGTCACGAATGTCCTGAAAATTCGCTGCCTGCGACAGAAGACCAGAAGAGCTCCATACTTGTCTTCACGAGATAGCTACGACCAAGACGTCATTGTATAATGTACGAAAACCAAAACTTTATCGGGTCTTCAACTTGTTAAATTTTATCGCCTGTAAATCAATACCAGTTCGCATGAATCGAAGAAATTTAACTGTATATCATCTGGATCAGTGGTCCTCAAACATTTTTAGACACGTCATCCTTTATTATAGTGAAAAATGCCGCGCCCCTTTATCGTCATATCACAAAATACAACCAGAATGCTAGCAATTTTAACGGATAGTTGATGGCTTGGAAGGTTATGAATGTTGATGAGAGAATTCTCAAATATGAAATTCCGACTATACACAGAGCAATGACCATGAATTGAAAGTTGACCGCAGCTTCGCGCTTCCTTCAGATGATTTCACGCCCCCAGTTTGACAATCACTGATCTAGATCGACCATGTTCCCGAAAGTTCAGGAATAAATTCAAACCAATCAATTGCATGTCGCTTTCGTGATAGTGATGGTGATGGTTTTGAATCCATCTCTGTTCTGTATCCTTTATCGTGCTATTGGTAAGAGGCACGCGAAAAGTTCTTCGAGTCAATAAATATGAATTTGCTGTAAAAAGCCGTGTTATTTCTATGCAATATACGAAAAAGTCAGATTACAGAATTGCGCATAGATGAAGAATTGGCAAGGGTTGCAGAGGTTGGTTGGTTGAATAAGGAAAAGTTGATGCACCGAATACGAAGTCATTTCGCATCATGACTCAATGGCCCATAATAAAGTCCAGATTGTCAAGCATTCAGATGTCTTGCCCGGTGGCATTTACAAATTCCACTACTTTTAAAAACATTATGGAGTCAGATAATAAATTGGCTAGTTCAAAACACATGCCTAATTGGTCGGCGGCTCCTTTGAGCGACGTTCGATGGTCGTCGTATCTGCTGCACAAGATCAAGAAGTGTTTCGACCGATTCCTTCGAGGAACAGGTTTCGCATAGTTATATCATAGCACCCAGTACGGTGGAGGTGTCCGTTGAGCTTGCAATGACCTGTCTGGAGTCTGAATAGCGTTGCACTATACTCTTTATCCAGCTTATTCATTTCCTTGGTGATGTTTTTGTCTCCAGTGAAGCGTCGATAGTGCAACCCAGTCTCTGCCGCATTGAATTCGGAGACCCACAACCTGTTGGATTGTTCATTTATGATGGTCTTACATTCCGATAGTGTTATACTTCAAAACTTTCTTCGTAGCTGACTCCTGCTTCGCCCCCGGCGGCTTCCTTTGCGAGGGTGACTGCAACGTGATTGAAACCGACGACTTCGTGACCTGGAATTCATATAAAAGCAATAGTAATTTCGCTTTTTAAGAGATCTATACATCGAATATTTTGGAAATCAAATGATGAGTCGAGGAACGGTGTTGTATCGCGTCCAAAGCGCTTAGACCAGAGGTTCCGAACCGGGGGAATTCCCCCCCCCCTTGGGGTTAATTTTGAAATATTTAGGAGGAATCTGGCTTAATTTGTTTAGGGGAAATCTGGCTTTGGCATTTTATCGGAAGATACACTGGGTTTACAAAGTTTTTAGATTTTTATGGTATGGAACTGTTAAGTCGAAATTAGTTTTTTACAATTGTATGTTTCGTTGGCGGATTTCAAGCTAGGTTTATGTTTAAATGCCTTCCGTATATATTACACCCACTGATAAAGTGAGGCTCACGAAATGATTTCGTTAAGTCCGCGACAGCCTCTCGACCAAATTGCTACTGAGCAGGAAAACGTCAAGTCGAATTCAGCACAAGGCCGCTAGTGAGATTGTTTAACTTCTAATCCAACATATGAGCTAACGCAGGGGTCGCCAACTCAAAACGGGTCGCGGGCCACTTTTCAAAATTTGTAGAGGCCGCGGGCCGCATGACTTCAATATCGAGATGAAATAGGAAACACATAGTTTAACAGCCACGCTTTGAATGATAAGTCTACGTCAGTACAACGCTGTTCTCTCTAACATGAGCGACAGGCATAGTTACCGCAAAAGAAATATTATTTTATTGAAGAATACAAATAGCCTACAACAAAAATCACGATCATCACTTTCATTCTATTGTGAACTGTGAGCTGCGCATAATACCTGACAACACTCTTCAGCAACTAAAGCAGATGTGGCCAACCTTTTTGCTATTCACGGCCGTATTTCGATTACTTATGTTGGCTACGGCCATATTCTAGTGCAGGGGTTCTCAGCCCGCGGCCCGCGACATCTTTCAATATGAACGCAATTACTACTGGCACAGTAGTGTTATGGAAGACCGATGTGGCACATTTGTCGAAGAACAGTTGTTGTATGAAAGCCTAGGAGCTTGAAATGATAGCACGATAGTTTCATCTGGAGGTATACATATCGCCTGATTTTAGAGAAAACGTTGCTAGCTTGGTTTCAAGCCCAGCAATACATATTTCGAGGCATTTGAAAAATTGCCGACGACGTGACGGACGCATTGTTCAAAATTGCTTGGAATATCGCTAAACCCAAGAATCTGCTAGAGAGGGTGTGACTTCATTAAAACTATAACGTATTGTGCGAATATTCGCTGTTTCCGGAACTCAGCAGCAAGTCCAACATCACCTGACAAATTCCGAAGCTGAAGTTGTCTGATTCAACAGTCACCAGAAGAGTAACAGCGATATCAGTCGATTATTTATCGCATGTT
This sequence comes from Botryllus schlosseri, assembly GCF_051294905.1. Classification (NCBI taxonomy): domain Eukaryota; kingdom Metazoa; phylum Chordata; class Ascidiacea; order Stolidobranchia; family Styelidae; genus Botryllus; species Botryllus schlosseri. Next base: position 25,136,195 of record NC_137242.1, on the reverse strand, counting down.
CTGAAACACGTTGCCACGTACAGACTGCTTTAGCCTAGCATTGGACGAATCCATCGACTGCACACAGTGTACACACATTGACATTGCATAGCTAATTATCCAGGTGCGTTTCATCAGAGTGGACATATTTCCAGAGTAAATCCTGACGGGGCAAACGTGGTCAGATGACCAGTGGATAACATCAATTTGACAACGCTGACTTCTGGAACTTTTGGTGTAGGGCTCCAGCCATGGAAGGAAAGGAGACGAGGTGATTGCTTTGCTCAGAAATGACCCTGAACGTCTGACTTCTTCTCGTGAGAGCTCAAAGTGATAATGACCTCTGTAACGAAAAAGTCCACCGTAATATTATACTTGCTCGCTCTCGCATTGAAACAGAGAGTTCGGTTCTCTGGTGGAAGGATTTGAAGGGTGCATATGGCAACGAATGGAATGTACGATCCATGAAGGGATTTACTTGCGCCACTTGAAGATAGATATTCCGACAAAAAGCGGCAACTGCAAACTTACGAACGCTCTCCATTAATGCTTTAGAATGCATAAAAATGTACTAAATGCCCGTATAAGACTGGTAAATAGGCTACAGTAGCTTAAATTTAATATTATCCCACAAATACATGGTCATAATGTTCTGCGTCCCGCAGCGTCTTTTGGTGAGAAAATGTGGCCCGTTATACGATGGAAGTTGAGAACCCCTGTTCTAGTGCATAGTCGTAATGAACTAACTGTAGGCCAAATACCCACGTTAAACTGTCAATGTCTATTTTCCATTGCCGGTGAACTCCGGACTAATCTATTCACTGATATCGACTTATTTTCCGCACCAAAATCCTGAGAAATCATGTTATGAACAAGCAGGTAGGCTATACGTTGGCTAGTCGCGCAAGGAGCGATTTTTATTTTCATATTCTTGAGTTAATTTCGTCGTTAATACCAGTATAGTTTCACATATTACTATCAAATATTTATCCTCTGTCAGCCCATGTGATCCAATTCAGCGGTAGAGTTGATGCATGGGGTGTCTTCGAAAATTTAGGGAAGTTATTATGAATGCTGTGCTGCATCTTTGGTTGGCCAATTGGTATTAGTTCCCTTTGTTGCATGCTGTTATTTCTTGACATCCCATCAGGATTGTCCGTATGGTGGAAAGATATTGGATTCACACAAACGTAGGCCTAACAGAAACAAACTTCTTTCGTGATGAAGAGAACGCGGTTACAAAGGGCTTACGAATAGCTTACGGATAGCTTATTTCGAACAACAACAACAATATGTTTCAACAGAACTCAATTTCAGCGTTTCAAAATGTTTTACTAATCGTTCTTACGAAATTACGAAATCAGGTCGCGGGCCGCAAAATAGGACCTCGAGGGCCGCGTGTTGGTGACCCCTGAGCTAACGTGAAAAACATACCGTACCAAATTCATCGACTAAACTCAAGTCCATAGCAAGCGGACTTGGTGATTTATTTTTCGTCAGCGGCTACCCTACCCGACCGGTCAAAAACAGGTCAAATTTGACTGTACTTTACCAAAGTTTAGTGCGATCCGCATTCGCCATAGTTCGGACATATCGGAATATGTTTTGCCAGTAATTGCTCAGTCAACAAATGGTTGCATGCGCGTTAAAAAGCACAATTTTTAGTCATAGGAAACTTTTTCATAGGGGTGGAATTTTAGCTCAAATATCCTCCAAGGGGGGCACGAGACGAAAAAGGTTGGGAACCGCTGGCTTAGACTTTCCAAAAGGATGGCTATACAATTATGACTTGACCACTTGCATTGCCCGGAAGCCCATTCCAGAGCTTTGTAGATCGCGAAAAACTTTGCTGTAAATATAGATGTTGTTTTGGGGATTCGAAATTTCGAGGATATGTTCAAAGGATTGACATTAGAACTACTACCACATCCGCTATCCATTTTGGAACCATCAGTATAAATTTTCAAATATAAGTCGTAGTTGGTTTCTACGTAGTATTGACACTCGCGTCCGAACGATGAGTCAGGATGATGATAAGCCAAACTTCGAAGGCATGTATCAACTTTTGCCAGTAGGTCAATCCATGGCGGAAGGGAAACTGGACTGGAAACAGCAATGTCAAGTCCCCTTATGCTTGGTATTTGAGTGTGCATATTAAAAGTGATGAACTTGATCGAATCTGAGCTTGGGCTGAACATATATGCCTCAAAGCCAGACTCGATCATTGACCTTATAAGTACTCCATAAACCGTTATTAAACATCCCTTGGAGGCTCCCTAAGTGTGTTCATTGTGTTGACCAGTGCTATCGGTAGAATATTCATTGTTCATTTTGTATCACCACATTTTCCCACATTCCATTGTGGAGCAGTATGCATATTTTGTTTGTTTTTCTAAATCATTTTGTTGTATGTTATGATCAGCTGAGCCGGCAAGTTCAATGAAAAAGCGGTCTCTTTTCTTTTTTTTTAGTTTGAATATCATATCCGGGAGGTTGCCCCTGTTTTCGCGGTCAGTTATAACTGGTACATCCCATGGAATTTTTAGTTGGTCGTTTTCTGTCGCTGCTGATGGACTGTAATCATACTAATTTTTTGTCGAAGTGGTGATGTTAAAGTGTTTGCATAATTCAAGGTGAATGTACTGACTGATCCAGTTGTGTGTCCATGCGTATTCGGTAGCTGCAAGTGCGACACAGCCAGACACGAGATGTGCTACAATTTCATTTTGGTTGTGGCATATTCTGCATTTGCCGTCTGTGTTTTGCTTAGAATTATTTTGCGATAGTACTTCGTAGCAGTGATGAGCGGATATTGATTTCAGAGAATCCGAATCCGTCCGACAGCTCGACTCTCTGAGGAACTATCCGTCCGAATCCGAACAACCTGAACCAAAAATCCACGCCAATCCGAATGTTGCCGTCCAGAATCCGAATCGAATAACTTTATTCCGAAGAATTTTCATTGTAGATCTGGGCGGAGTAGTCTTTACAAAGACTAAGGTCACGATTAGCTAATTTATATCGCTTGGACCGTTTACAGAACAACTTTGGAGTGCTACCAAGCACTGTTGGGATGACTGGAGTCACCTTTTTCGCATGACTTGACTTGACTCGAGTCACTTTGCTAAAATGACTTGACTTGACTTGACTCGGCGCATCAGAAATGAGGATTGACTCGTGTCTCGGAGCAAAATTCACTAGTCAATTTCAAGTCACCGAGTAATCGGTGTCGATAAAACTCTGGTGTAACTTGGTACGTGTAACCCGTGAGAGCGACTAATCATTCCATGATCGTGCGTTTTACTGAGTCTCCGTTGTTCTCTCACAAATAAATTGACCGCAAACGACGTGATCGAAGCTTACAGCTTACGTAGTCGTAAACTAGTACAGTAATGTAATTTTATAGCGTAATGTCTATTTCTGCTCTCTGTTCTTACCTTATCCAGTGGTTCTTAACCTTTTTTCCTCCAGCGCTCCCTTTAAAAAATTATCGTGCTCCAGCGCCCCCCATGTCATATTGCAAGGACTATAATAAAGACAATGGGTAAGAGGGAGGGATGTAACATCACTGCGTCAGCCCCCCTAAAAACATTGTCTTGCGCACCAAATAGCGTGAGAAACCAAACTTCTCAGGGCTTCGCGCTCAAGAAATCCGTCTCGTGATTTCGATAGTCAGCAAAGTTTGTGTGGCCTGGTCGCGATAGGTACCAAAATTTTCCATAATGCATGAATGGATAGGTGTTAATTGCATATATATGTCGCTATAAACTTTATATCCTCTCAGCCCACGTAATCAGATTTACCAGTAGCGCTGATTGAGGTGTTGTATTGGAAAATAAAGGCCACGTAATTAATAATTGAACTTATTCAGGCGTTTCCGTTGGTACAATTAATTTGTTACATGTTGTTATTTTGTTACCTCTTGTCCGCTATATAATCAAAAGATAATGAAACGCATAAACGTATTAAACTAAAGTAAGCACATGATTCAAAATGAGTATTTCTTCACTGGCAAATAATTTGCTCTGATGGAGGCTATTTGTCCTGTGGGGTGCAGATTGCGTAGGCTTACCATACGTCCTCTTTTTTGACTTTTTTGAAAGTGTCCTCGGAGGATGCCCTTTCGTCCTCTTTTTTGAGATTTTGTCCTCTTTTTTTAAAATTGAGGACAGATTTAGAGCAAATTGCGAGTGATATGCCGCAAATTAGCACAGAAGTGAAGCTCCGGCGGGTATTTCGGAGTGAAAAAGGGTGATTTTAGCTCTGAGCGAAAATATTACTTTTTTTTTTTTAGTCAACCGATCACAAAGTGGGAAAAATTCACCGGTTTTTGACAATTCTTCTCCGGTTTTGCAAGTCTGAAATTTCTGAAAAAGTGTCCTCTTTTTAGGTTTCCAAAATATGGTAAGCCTAAGATTGCGACGACATGATAATTCGGCAGTAGCGATTTAAGCACCTATCGACAATTAGATTTATATACATCGAAGTTTACGGTCAACAGAAGGGCAATCCTCTTTGGCTACACACTTCTCGGAGTCCCGTATTGACCGGAACTTCATACGTCTTCGTTCATCGTGGCGTGGTAATTCTTCGTATTCTTTCGTGGGGGAGTCGTCAAAATATAATGTGTAATTTATGTTCATTCACCGAAATAATTTGGGGCATCATTCAAGCTCGTCTGTTGGGGGTTTGGGTTGCAGCAGTTTTAGTGCTGGTAAGAAGGTAAAGTCCAGTTGCATGGTCTTTTCGGGACTTTGGTATTGTAAATATTTCGCGCTTTAATCGCGCTCCCGGATCATTCGACTATAATAAACCATATCATTATTGTGTGTGGTATATCCAGGGTCAAAACAAGGTTATTATAACAACGGTTGCCAGTAAATTCGGTCCTCGGTAAATTCGGCCCTTGATCTATTTTGCATTATAAATGCATTTAATACGAATTATTATTCTCAGATAGGGAAGCTTTACCTGGCGTGGGTGGGTAGGAGGAGGGTTAGGGTCCATGTTGGGGTTAAGGTATCCCAAGATTATGGATGTGGTTGATGGATATTAGGGTTGGGAGGGGAAATTTGGGTTGGTTAGGTTTAGTATTAATAAGGTATCCCAAGATTAGGGTTGGGAGGGGAGATATTAGGGCTGAAGATTAGGGTTAGGGTTAAGGTATCCCAAGATTAGGGTTGGGGTGATGGGTATTCGGGTTATGGTCAGGGTTAAGGTCACTCCTCCACCAACCCTTATATTCCCCCTACCGAACTCTAATACAACTCCCTCCAACCTACAGTTACAATAACGAGCATACCATGCGTGGGTCGATATGTGAGTGTCTCGTCACATGATCTGATCATGCAGTGACTGCGTGATCTACTAATGCCCTGACGTCCAAATCATTTGATAATAATATAATTATGTAAATAATTCACATTGATAGTTAGTAATACATTTTTATACAAAATTCTTCGAGGGCCGAATTTACCGAGGGCCGAATGTCCGAGGGCCGAATTTACGAGCCGAATTTACGAGCCGAATTTACCGAGGGTCGAATTTACTGGCAACCACAACAAGAATCGGGTACGGTCTCATACCCTGTGGTTCGAACCATCCCGAATTCACATCAGCGATTAGCAATACGGGGAAATTATTGGTATTGTATTTTGTCTTAGTTATTCGTGTAACTATGAGTAAGTCATCTGAGAATGGGATGCATATATCTGCTCACATTGAATTTAGTACTGTACGCAGTTATTAGTTTTAACATGAATGTATTCCAGACAAGGCAACTAATATTATATAACGTTCATGTGAGGTTGTGAACCACAGCACTAGATAGTATCATCCTTTATGATACGATGAAGAAATATTCTGGCGATCTAATTTTGTAGATTTCAAATACAAGTAGGCCTATATTTAGTAATTCATTTCGTGCAGAGTTTCAAAACTTATTTTATATACAAGGGGCTCTCACTCTCAAAAGTGATATACAGGGCCTCCTTCCTCGATTTTCACAGGCTGTGTGCTGCGGGATATAATACCTAATTCGAAACATGATGTTGAAAATAACCCTAGCAAGCGTGATGGCAGTGTTTCAACGGAAAATTTGCGATCTAAAAGTACGCGCAATTCAACATGAATAGCTTGAGATTGTTGCTAATTACGTCGCTACGGTTGTCAAAGAACACGTCTTTACTGAATCAATTACCTATTTAAAAGTAATTGTTATTGTAATTGTAATTGTAATAATTACATTTTTAACAGTCATTGTAATTGTAATTGTAATTGTAATTTGATATTTTTAGCATTGAGTAATTGTAATTGTAATTGTAATTGAATTAAAATATTGTAATTGATCCAACTCTGGTGTGCACGATGCCATGCGTTCATATCAAACAATGACGCAGCACATATATGCGATTACAATAAGGTATGACATATCTGGACGGTTTCAACTAAAATTGATTGGTTATTTATTGGCTTGTATTCATTATGTCATTGCGATTGTTGCTATGCAATGTTCTTTTCAATTCTCTATTAGCTGCTGACGATTATACCCCTGCATGACGTGTTTCAGCCGAAAATATTCTGGTTCATTTCAATAGGAAGATATTCTTAAATTCTATATTCAACGGCTCTTCCTCCAAGAGTCTCTTTATCTTCATAAGTTTCCATAAGTTTCATAAGTTTCCTAGCACAAAATAAAGGCACCTACTCGTAGTGCCATTGTAGCCTAATGGTTAAGGCTTGTGGGTTCGAGATCCATAAGCCCCCGAGCGGAGTTATATGAGTTTTTCGTTGATAATTCTCGAATTATCCACGAATCAAGGATGAACCTAGAAATGTCGACGAAAAACTCAAATAACTACGCTTCTATTAGTTAGAATTGAGTCAAACTTGTTTTGCATCATTTCTGAAGAGAGCTCAACAATTTTATGTGTTTGACAGAAAAATTTCGATTTTTCTTCAATTTTCCCTGATAAATTAAAATTTTTAATCGGATCTGCAGAGTCTTATATTTGTTAGAATTGAACCAAATTTGATGTGCAGCCTTTTTTTAGGGTAACCTGACAATTTAATCATTGAATGGCTGGAATCCGCAAAAAAAGTTATTTTTGAACAGCCCTACTGTCCATTAATGCTTTGGAATGCATAATCACTAGGACCATTTAAAGTCATTAAAGTCATATTTTTTTCTATGCATCAGTAAGTCGCGAAATCAATTTTAACGCAAAAACGCATCCCTATGAGGTATATTAGGAAAGTTATAAAGTCATATGAAGTCATATTTCGTCAACCCACATCAGCGTCTGTGGAGCGCTTATTTTCCTTACTAAAGTCATTTTACGTCCAAATCGTAACTACAAAGATTCTAACATTCCACATCCACACTACATGAAACTGTACTACAACAGTGGTTTAAAATATATAAATTGATATTTAGTACTTTTATGTTGCGTAGGCCTATGTCTTACTCTTTAGTTCCATGAGTGACGTTGTTCGCATGTAAAAATACACGATTTTCATATAAAGTCATATTTTCCCAAAAATAAAATAATATTATTGACTTTTTAAGGTCATATAAAATGGCCCTAATAATCACGTATTAACGTACGAATACGTCTGGTAATTACAGTAAATTCATTAGTAGCCTACGATGTTCTGCGACCCGCCGCACTTTTTCATGTTAAAATGCGGCTCGTTATGCATGGGAAGGTGAGAACCCTGTCGTAGGCCTACTCCAGTATGTCCAATGTCCATTGCCGTTGTAGACTTGTACCCTCTATAACAGTCCTTCCCCACCCAACCAATGGGACGCAAAGCTATTTAATGGGGGTTGCGAAGCATTTCTAAGTGTTACATTTTTCTATAGTGAATACGCCATATTATTATATTTTTTATTCACAGTAAAACTGGTAAATACACACATAATCCGGGGAGCAACCTGCCCCCAAAGGAAAATGACGAGATTGGGATAAATTTTTAAAATTTCAGTAATGCAGTCAAATTGGTATTTCTATGCAATACAAGGAGAAATCAGATTACAGAATCGCAGTAGATAAAGAATTGGCAAGGGTTACAGAGCAGAGGTAGAGATGATTGAAAATTAAGAATCGAAATTACAGAAATTATGCTGTGTTTCACAAGCAGACATGGGGTGATTACTTCACGAATGTAATCGATTGCGATTACGATTACTTGTGAATCCCGCGATTACGATTACGATTACGATTACAGCAAAATCAGTAATTAGTCGATTACGATTACGATTACATTTAAAAAGTAATCACGATTACTCACGATTACATTTGTTTTGCTTCTTAGAACTAATATATTGGAAGAGATATTGGAAGACAATAAAGGGCTTTCGATGAAAATAAGGTCTAATGAGATAACAACTTTCTTTATAAATCATACGTCATTTGATTGTTACGTCATAATGCGCCCATTGCCCAACTCTATGCAAGACTATTCGTCGCACCCAACGATTTGAATTCTTGCCAGGTCCGTAACTGCCACACCCCAAACTCCCCAATAGGACCGAGAGCGAGCTCTAAGGGGATTCAAAAGTATTTCGTACATCAACATAAATTATTATATAGAGTATTTTCAAGAGAGTTAATTAACTTGAAAATTTTCTTCGAGCTTCCGGATTTAATGTCTCTAAATAGCTTGATTTTAAAATGCATACCTCTCCCCCCAAGAAAAAAAGCATGCATAATTTATAGGAATATGCATTTCGGTAGCGGTCATTACCCCGCCACGACACACCAAAAGACGTATGCAATTTCGGCCAACATTCAACTCCACAAAGTGTGCTACCAAAGAATGACCTTGGCCAAAACTTTGGATATGTGTCCATTGTCAGTATAGCCGCGCTCTGTGGGCGTGACGAATAGTCCGGTCCCTCCAATCTGAGCCCCAACAATGCAAATGCTAGCCGGGGCACTCACAGAAGAATGAAGACATGACAATTTGTGTGTGGGTCTCACGAAAGTTTTTCACTTAGTCTACTGGGTTTGGGCGACTACAGTATCATTTGATTATATGAAAGGCGGGAGGTCACGAATTAACAACATACAATAAAGTAATTATAACAACATACCAGATGCTATAATTATGAATTACGTGCCCCCAGCTCTACCAGTAATTCTGAATGAATAGCAATATAATGCAATTACCAATATTATGACGAAATTCAGTCATCAACTTGAAAACTGACCACCATGAGGCCCCAATACCCAGGGTTGTAATGACTCGAGTCGCGATTATTTGGTGACTAGACTTGACTCGAGTCATTTTTTTAAATGCGTAAATTGACTCGACTTGAGTCAATTTTTGTATTGACTCGACTTGTACTCGAGTCATTTTGCATGACTCACAGCCAAGACAGACATTCCATGTAACTTCGAAGAATAGTAAAGTTACCACATTATTTGTATTTCGTCTCTCAGTCCTGGTACATGGAAGTAGGGCCGTAAACTGTGAAAACTGATGAAAATTACTATACTATGAATACGAGCCATTCTATATTATTCGAGCAGAGTTGAAAAAAGTGGGTTGAACCGGATCGATCTGAAAACTGATCTGTGAACATAACGACTTGGACTCGTACTCGAGTCAAACACTATGACTCGGACTCGACCCTCTACTAGCTGACTTGGACTCGGACTTGACTCGGGGGTGAATTGAAAATGACTCGACCTGACTCGAGTCAAAACTATAAAAGTGATATTGACTTGTGACTCGGAACATTGTGACTTGGTTACAACCCTACCAATACCAAAGTTTGGAGTGGGGGACGAATTGCTGTTTTGGTGCTGGTTGTACCTACAACCTACGCTAACATGGTGTATAAGCGGATGGCTCTGGCGACAGGTATAAATGTCGAGTGAAGAATTGTGAAATAACGATTGGCGCCCGTTTCATGTAGAGTCATATGAGAATAAGATAATAAAGTGAACTTAAAATTCTACCTTCCACTTAATACAGATACAGAAAACTGCCGTTACGAGAAACGGCAAAGAACGGCTATGTTATGATATATATCAGCAGCTGTTTATTTTAACCATCGTAATGTTTTATTTGATGAGTACAAAATTTCAAATCTTTGTCCGGTGTACGTACAACACATACGTATACTACATAGATAGGCCTACTGTTCGCCAAGCAGCCACGGTCAAACTGCGTAACCAATCATCAATACATAAGTTACTATTAGAAACTAGGCAGAGTATTGATTATTTTCTTGCTGCGAGGTAGTGGCGTCTGGAGCGTATTGATAACCTGATATACGTAATGGCTTATACTGTTCTAACAATCACACAACAATGTACATCGAATATATATTTACTACGTGTATATACTTCCAACGCAAGGACGAGTAAAGCTAATACTTCTGACGTAATAATGAGCAGTGGCGTTTAAAAATCAACTGTTTGCGATATCAATAACCTGGTAGAATATCTCTTCCTTGTTCACGAATGTTCGGTTATGTCAAATTCATTGTACAAATGAAAAGTAATCGTTCTTTCACAAAGAAATCGATTAGATATGTGAAGTAGTCGATTACGATTACGATTACTTTGGATTTTTTTCGATTGTAATCGATTGCGATTACGATTACTTGAAAATGCTGTAATCGTCGTAATCGATTACGATTACTAATCGCGATTACCCCATGTCTGTTCACAAGTGTTATTTTATTCCAGTGGTGCATTCAAGGCCTTCCGAAGAATATATACAGTGCCCAACAATGTGATCTTTTGGATCGTGTCGAATCGAACGTTACCCGGAATCTGTCGGATATGCCTCATGAGTTTTTTGCTTACGACCCGGGTATTAATATTATTATTATTTAAATAGCTGGTTCGTGGTACAGAACTTGAATATAGCTTTCAATACAACATCCATCGTAGCAGTATATTTATTAAACTCGAAGACTTTACGGGTGCCTCTTTTCAAGAGTTATCGGCACACTGAAGGGATTTAAACAGATTTAAAAGCAAAACCAAAAAGGCAAAGTATGACGCAACAATCAAAATCACAGACCATGAAATTCGCATTGTATCAATGGCAACAATAACAAACTACGAAGTATACGGACATACGGTACTATAGTAGCAGCACAATTCGTGAATAAACAATTACACGCACGGAACAACACGCACTAATGAGAAATTTGTAGGTTATAGAGGAAATCTTTCTGTCTGCATAAAATAGGTTTGCTCAACTGAATAATAGTAGACACATGGTCTGTGATTTTGATTGTTGCGTCATACTTTGCCTTTTTGGTTTTGCTTTTAAATCTGTTTAAATCCCTTCAGTGTGCCGATAACTCTTGAAAAGAGGCACCCGAAAAGTCTTCGAGTTTAATAAATATACTGCTACAATGGATGTTGTATTGAAAGCTATATTATTATTATTACAAATATGACTGGTGCTTTTCACCATATAAGACCTTGTGCGTCACGGTCGTCAGGAAATAATGAAATTATTACAACTTATCGCTAACTCAGCGACTGCGGTGGTGGACAATTGCGATGACGAGAGCAGGTCGCGTATGGTGGACGATATATGTAATTGATTGCAATAGGTTATTAAAAATGATCGATGAAAGTCGTATTTAATGCATGATATCAAAAAGTGTTCGACTGTTTGGATGACATCGCATTCTTCGCACATCGGAGAGTACGAGCAGCCGATTCTGAATAAATGGGATGCTACTCCACAGTGTCCTGACCGTAGTCGAAATATCAGGCGTTCGATATGGCGACTGCCGTTATTCTCGGGTCCTGTGGTGACTGTGCTGTGGAATTGCTTGTAGTGTGATCCCCGTTCATCGGCCGAGTATTCGCATTGCCAGATCTCCTGGGTAACTCTCTTCATCGCGGCTTTGGCGTCTGGCACGGTAATGATTGGAGTTTGGCTCCATTGATCTTGCGTTGACGAGCCTACTCGGGCTAATTCGTCTGCTTTTTCGTTACCCGGAATTGCTGCGTGTCCTGGAACCCAAGAAAATTCAACAGTGATACCGGTATCATGGTTATGTTTAAATATTTCCAATATGGATGCAATCACGTTATTTGATGATCGGTTCAGAGGTCTAGAAACCGTCGTTAATGCGGATAGGCAATCTGAGAAGATGTTGTAAGTGTGGTTCCGCGTGCCGTGGTCGAGTATCCAAAATAATACGCCATAGACTGCTACGTTTGGTTGGTGGCAGCAGTTTTATGGATACAAATAAAAATACCGTTTGGAATACTAATGATCTTCTACGTTGCGGTTGGTTGAAAATAGGCTTACCTCAATTTTAGGTATGTCTTGATATGTCCAGAGAATGAAAACCAAGCAAATCAAGCCTAGAGGTGATTTGATAGTATCTGATATGCAAGCTCAACTTTCGTATCTAGTAAATTGCATGCGTAACCATTGTTTCTTTTCTCATTAATTTGTTTTTCATACGTTTGGTCATATTTGATTCTGGTACCAAATTGAAACTTACATTAATACTGGGTCGCAAACTGAAAAAGTCCGAGAACCACCACCAGGAGATACGAATTGCAAGCAATGAACCATCATCCAGTAGAAACTGGATGGAATAATACACCCCATTGCTCAAGGCTCAGTGCTATATAGTTTCCGTTCTTATTCCATGCCTACTAACCCTGAACTCTTCGCAAACATCGCTCACTCCTAGGTCTGCGCTTCTGTTCCTATATTTAAATTTAAAATCAGAATCAGCATTTGCATTTGAAGAGAATATTATTCACTTACCTCTGGAAGCATGGCATCCCCGATGACACAGTCAGTTATGTGCAATTGTGCATATGTGCATTGTGCAGTTTAGTACACTATATATTTCAGCGACCGAGACACATTTATCTTGAATACATTGCGACTTCAGAGAGTCTAACATAATATTCCCTGGCCGGGCTGCCAGAGCGTGTATAGTATAGGCGACTAATATTTTATCTGGCAAGCTTGCTTGTCTTTATTCTGACTAGAATTACAGCATATTTGGTGTATTGCGTGAACTGGGGTGTATAAGTTGTCAGTAAACGTTGAAAGGATATACCACTCCGAAGAAGGTTGATAAGCACTTCTGTACCATGTTGCCTACATTGTACAACAGTATTTTGGTGGCGAAAATATGCTTCATGACAGTGGCTGTTAACCGGCATTCCATGGAACATTACCGGGGTTCCTTGAGCAAGCCTCAGGATGTACATGGATCTCAAGACACACACTTAACTCACGCAAATGATTTTGATGATACTCCCGTCCTAGCCATCATTCGTTGCAGACATTTAGGCCTGATCAGTAGTAGAATTGTGACCGTTCTGCTGGGAAGTCGTGTGCAGGGCCGTACATAGGGAAGGTAGGGATTTAAAGTCGAGACCCAGTCTTTCTAAATTGTCAATTCTATATTGCATCTAATATTAACAAGTTCATTTGTAATGAAGCAATTGGTATCACGCTTGAGCGTCAACCGAACAATGCGACAACACTTTCAAAGTTGAAGGTTCGCGTTTCTGAAATGGTGTATGAAAGGAAGCAGGAGATTTGCAATGAATAGTCATTATAATGTAACGTAAAAAGCGGGTAGTTCGGGAGTCGAGTATTTCAAATTCAGCTGTTTTCAGTTTTGGTAAACGAACTTTTATGATTTTGAAAATGTGTCTTTTCCGGATTCCAAAATATGGTAACCTTATTATACTGTTTTCGTTTTGTCTGGCAATCCTATTTGAATGGTTTTGTTCTGTTACCATCACTATGTTGATTCACAGATCATTTTGCCCACCTGCAATATATAGTAATGTATTAGATGATTAGTTATATGTGTATTGTGGTGAACGTTTTTCAACTCAGCGAAAATTTGGGGTTCCGCGACGGCTTGTAGATTTGCGTAAGTATGTACCACGGATCAGTAAAGGACAAAAGCCAATGCTTCATGATAAACAGCAGCGAAGAACAATCCGCCACACTTATGTTGGCTATTGAATGACTCAGGAATCCTTGCTCAGAATTCTGATGCTGACTATTAAAACGAAACATTGCATGCAATACCACAATAGACGCTCTAGTTCAGGGGTGGGCAAACTACGGCCCGCCACACAGTTCTGTGCGGTCTTCGAGAGTCTAAAGAAACTTTTTAAAAATATTGATGAAATGCATACTTAAAATCGAATTTAGTATATTTCACCATGATATTTTTAAGGAAGTGGTTCTCAAACTGGTGGGCGCGCCCACCTTGAGGGGGTGAAAGCATCTTAAGAAGGGCGCGAAGCTGAGATCAACTGAAAAAAATTTTCGCGCATTGCGCGATTTACATCCAATTCACAGTTGTTGTTCTGTATTTAGTCTCAATTTCATATTGAAAAAACTCTCATCCACAGTCGTAGCCTTCCATAGGTTTGCTAGCATCCTGGTTGCGTTTTTCGATATGACGATAAAGGGGACACGTAATATTTCACCATCGTAAGGGGGCAAAGTTTGGTATCTTGCAGAGTTTGAAACCACTGTTCTAAGGTCAATAATTCCTAGATTATTTTTTATGTTTAATGTCTGGCGCGATAGCCCGATAATAAAGCTCACGCAGTTTGAAAGGTTCAAACTGCTAAAACTCACAGAAATCCTAAACGAGATTGACGTAATTCGGGTCACGAGTGTGATTTCAGATTGGCCACTCCAGTTTCAATTTTTTCAGTGATGTTCTTATAAAAACGATTCGCGCTTGTCTTAGGTAGATTCGTTCTCTATATGCGTAGAATTAGGGTATTTATATTTTATCCACACACTGTAGAAGCGTGTTTGAAGCTAACATGGTTATGATGCTGTCAGCATTATGTATCCAGGAAGTGAACCAAAAGTGGAATTAACAAATCTATGAACCGATCGCTGCTGACAGATTTAAATTTAAATCCTATTTTAAGAATCGGTACCACCGACTTTCATCCCTATAGTTTTGACAAATTGGTTGTTGAAGTCGACGAGCCTATGAAATCTCGCCACTGTTTCTGGCGCATGTACGATATCATCAACGAAATGCTTGGTTTGTTTGAATAAGCATCTACATGTCCTCACTATATGATCAAATACCAATATTGCGTTTTGGTTTATAATCTTAATTTTATATAGTGCAGCCCGCGAATGGATTCAGATGTTGAATGCGGCCCGCGAGCTCAAAAGTTTGCCCACCCCTGTTCTAGAATCTCGAAGCATCTATTTCAAAACTATATACTTCATACGAATATATTTTTCACTACCGCAGTACGTCCATCCTTAAAGCAGCGCATACTCTTAAGGAAGCGGACAATAGCCTATATAATTTAGTCGCGAAATTGCTTATCTAGTACAATGGACAGAAATCTATATTTTAATGAAAGTTGTCCACAGGGTAAGTTACCGCACACAATTTAACTATTATCGCATCTTGATCGTATATCAAAATCGAAATGGAGACTTTTATATTTCACTACACCTTGTTGAGAGAAGCAAGAGAATCAATAATGAAATTATATCTTATTGCTGTATATAGCACATAGCCTAGCGATTTCCTGTGGACTGAATTTACTGAATACAGTATGTATTCAGAACCAGAAGGTTATTACGAAACATGCGAGACGGTGATGGTGGCTGGAACTGCTGGGAGTGGCGTCCCAACGGGAAGACTACCAATGGGTAAGACAGTGGTTCCCAAATTTTTCGGCTGACGGCACACTAGAAAAATTATAAAACGCTTTCGGCAGACTTACAGGAGAAGAAAAGATGCTTTAAAAAGTTATTTTCACGTGCCAATGGACTTGATTGAAACTAAGTTGAATTGTTTCCAAATATATGTGCATTTCTGCGTCAATTTCAAAAGATCTCTGCTCCCGGTTACAACCGTAATCAATTTCAGTCGAAACGGAGAAGCCAGCTCGCAGGATGATTTTGAAAATTAAGGGCACCTAATTCTACATCACCATGTTTAATTGTTCATGCTGTACGGTCATGAGCCGAAATATCGGTGCCATAAAGTCCCGAACCAGCAAGTTTCGCAGAATAAAGGATTGTGAAGCAGAGTGTCAAAACTCCTGCATTTAATAAAAATAACGGACTGTTTTCGTAAATCAATGAGCTGTTCTTCTGAAAACGGATTGGGTCATTCAATGCTTTCAAATGGATTACAATACCTAAGGTTGTAAAGAGCAATTTCTGGGAATTATTGTTGCAGTGGCAGTTTGGGCTATGTGCTCATGATTTGAGGAAGGATTTACTGTTTATGATTCGATTCATTGACATATTCAACTACTCTTCTCCAAAACTCCAAAAATTCGCGACACACCCTAGAATCTGTGGCGGCACACTAGTGTGCGCCCACAGTTTGGGAATCACTGGGTATGAAGTCGAAGTCCGGTCGGTCTTTTCAGGTTATGACTTTACTATTAAAAATATTTGGCGCTAAAATCGCGCCCGACGACCATTCGACTAATTAACGATATATTAACTGCATGTGCTATATTCAGGATCAAATTAAGGTTGTTATAACAACTATCAGGAACGTGCTCATAGTAGTTTGAGCAAGTTATGCACATCCCGAATTCACCTCTGCGATTCGCAATACCGGCAATACGCGGAAGTTATTTTTAATGGATTTTGTTTTATTGCTTTGTGTGACTAGTAAATCAACTGAGAATGGTAGAGATCTTTGCTCACATTGAATTTAGTACTACAACTAGTTATTAACTTTACCATGAATGTATTCCAACGAGACAGAAAAACAAACATATAGCGAGCATGTGGGGTTGCGGGTAACAACACTAAACAGTACCATCTTTTATGATACGATGGATAAAGAAATCTAATAACGATATAAATTTGTAGCTCTCAAATACAAGTATATCAAGTCAATCATTTAGGCCACAAAACTTCCAAGCATCTTTACTAGACAAAGGGCTCCCATTCTCGAAAGTGGTACAGTGCCTCTTTCGATGATTTCAACGTGCTGTGCGCTACAAGGTACAATAGCTAGTTTTTTTTGTAAAATGACCCGAGCTGGCGTCACGGGAGTGTTATGACAGAGAGTTGGCGATCTAAAAGTAAGCGCAATTCATTTTACGCGAATTACAATAAACCACTGCATTCATAGAAACATGTTACAAGCACCGTCGTTATCCGTTTAGCACGGAGCAAGGTTTGACAGAATTTGTCGAATTTTAATCTGCAATAGAACTCAGAGATGTATAATCAGATGCTCATACGAAGAGATAAATAATCAGATGTTACTACTATTCGATTAACTGCGACGCCATTTTTCCTCAGCGCCCCCATACCAGAAATGAGCGGATTTGAAATTTCTATGTCCTAGTCCAATCCAAATCCGAATCTTCAAATCCTAATTCTAATTTTAATCCAAAACTTTTGTAAATTCAAGTTCTAATCCTAATCTGATTCAAACTTGGAATTCACTTCGAAAGCTATATCCTACATCTGATGCCTATATATTTCTGTAAAAATAAATAAAACTCTCAATGATTGTCAAATTCAATGATGTTATAACTTTGCAAACTTTGTAAAATCGGTGAAGTACGAAAAAAATGGTCGCCATACGCCCCCATCATCAATCTCCCCGAAAATCGGTAAATCCAATCCTAATCCTAATCCATTAAAAAAAATATCTCAAATCCTAATTCAATCCAAATCCGTCAAAATTTCATAAATCCCGTATTTCCAAATTCTAATCCTAATTCATGCTCATGTCTGCCCCATACCGCTACCAGAGTCCAGCGTCCCCAATATCGTTAAAATCCAAATCGCCCACCAGGGGCGTTGGAGCCACCGTTAACAACCAGTTGTTCAGTAGAACTCGAAAGCTTAAAGGGTGTGTCTTATCAAGAGTTATCGGGTATCAATATATTATCAAGAGTTTCGTAATTTTAACATCATGATGCATAATGAAGGGATATGCGCTAACGTAATTTTGTCATTTCCCTTTTCCAATCGGTCTATTGTAGATTGTGTCTTTTATTCGTTGCAGCAACGCCATTCAATTACGGAACTTTGACTGCTATATCACTGTGCACTGTCCCTTCTCATTGTTTTACACTTCCTCGTTAACATTTCTAAATGATAGGTATTAGGGATGGTGTGAACCTCTGCAAGGTTCAGGTTCGTGTGAACGCGAACCTTTATGAAAGGTTCTGTGTGAACGCGAACATGAACGTCATGACGTCACGTGACGTCACATTTCTAATTCCAACGCTACATTTCAGTGAAGTGATAGCCTAATATTAATGTACACGATACCAAGCGACGACTCGGGCCACACAATGCCACGATGCTGAAGTACATATTGACGTTTTAAACGTCGCCAAATGTATCAACGGGGACAATCAAATGTTATAATAATCCCATAAAATCTATATCTTCCGTCGCTTTGCCAACAATTTCGACGAGAAGTTGAGAGGGAATTTAAACTTACATCTTTAAGCTTACATCTTAACGGTCTGTAGGCCAGACCCGACAATGTATTCGGCGGCTGAGTATTATTGCTTAGCTGATATTGAGCAGAATGTGCAACGGGTTTTTATACTTGCTACCGATAGATTACCCCATTAGCAAGTTATCCAGCAGTAGAAAATCCCCCAATCGCATGCTAGATTTGTGTTTACATCAGACAACGATATCAATTTCATTGATTTGTTGAATAAGCATCAATCACTGACTACCTATACATGTAGTGTATTTCCTCTTTGATGTTGTGTGATTGCGGGCCAAGCTCACAGCAGAGAGTTACTAAATATTCACAAACGGAAAGCTGGATATTTCGAGTA
The DNA here is from genome assembly GCF_051294905.1 of Botryllus schlosseri. NCBI lineage: Eukaryota > Metazoa > Chordata > Ascidiacea > Stolidobranchia > Styelidae > Botryllus > Botryllus schlosseri. Next base: position 25,117,407 of record NC_137242.1, on the reverse strand, counting down.
AACTTTTGTAACAAAGCAAGTAAAATCTTTGAGATTGGTAGGGTGCATGGCCGTTTAGTGTTGATTTTTTTCTGCTGCCTGCGTCATGCATAGAGTGGTGCAAAGTTGAAATGCAAGGAATTCCAACCAAAGATGTTATAATGACCTGAAAAATGGTTAAATGCGAAAAAGGTTCACAGTGCAGAACCTACCAAGGTTCGTTTGTGAACGTGAACCTCTAAATTTTTGAGGTTCAGGCACAGAACGCGAACGTGAACCTCACGTTCACACCATCCCTATCTGCTAGATTTACACCAGACAAACGATATCAATTTCATTGAATAATTGGATAAACATCATTCATGTAGTGTATTTCGCTCCTTCTTTTGTGTGATTGCGGGTCCATCTCACAGCAGAGAGTCACTAAATATTCATAAACTGAAATCTGGATATTTCGAGCAAACTATTGTAACGAGGCAAGTAAAAGTATTTGAGATTGTCAAGGTGCATGCCCGTTGATGTTGATGATGTTGATTTTTTTTATGCTGCCAGCGACACGCATAGAGTAGTCTGAAGTTGAAATGCAATAAATATCGTACAATAGTACGTTTTAATGAAGTGAAAATTGTAATTCATGAAAAAGGTTCACAGTCCAGAACCTACCAAGGTTCGTTTGTGAACGCGAACCTCTAGATTTCCGAGGTTCACACACAGAACGCGAACGTGAACCTCACGTTCACACCATCCCTAATTGGTATGATTCATCCTCAGTCAGTTCCGTAAATCATTTGCTGCCAATAACTCGTAATTTGAGTGGGACTTGCGGTTCCATGCTGTACGTAACTTGATAACTGGTATATCAGATGATAGCCAAGTATAGCCTAGGTGACAACTGTTGCCGTTCATGCTCGATGTTCGAGTTATCCATTCAAAGGTTTGGCAGGATAACAGTAACGCTCAGGAGGGACTGTAGGTGACTATAATACCATTTTCACTTCGCATGTGGTTGTTGTATGTCTTTGCTTATTGGTGTGTGGGCCTATGTACGAGGTATCAGTGTTTCCAGAATAGTATGCTTTTCACGACTGCTTTTTCCTAGGACTGGGCACAACGATTTGAGCAGGGAAATCTGAATCGAGTAATATTTCGAATGATTCGAGTCGAGTCTCGTGAGAGTGAGAGTTGATTTTTCGTGTACTCAAAATATACGCTCCTTGCCACTAAGGCGTTAGTACTGAATCTTCTTGACTATGCAGCACCCTATGATAGGGAAAAATAGTTTGCGGCACCCTTACACTTCGAGTGACGAGTAGCGTAGTGCTATTGCAACACCAACCGACTACGGCTCCGAGTCCTACAGAGGAGTTCGACTCCAGAATCCTTTCCGAAGTGTGAAACTAAAGTGTGCCGCGCTATAAATTGGCACCTCATAATTCAGTGCTTCCCAACCTTTTTCAGTTCACGACCCCCCTTTCATCTAAATTTCATTGTGCGACTCATCGTGACACATGGCAAAACGAACGAGAGCGTCATTCAGCGCACAATGCGTCGCTGCTGTTGTTTCGTGGTATTCATGGTGTTTTTCGACTGTGATGGTCATTAACATCAGGCCGGTATTCCTTATTATGATTTCATAGCTGCCGACTTGTAGCACAGCCCACTTAGCTTTTTTTGATATACAACTTACGCGGATGAGATGGAGAGTAGGAGCTTATTAATAGATATACCTGCATTTAAAACAAAAATCAATTTAAAGCAAACATATTTAAAACAAGGTTTCCTTTTTTTTTGAATGATGACGTCATGGATATTCGATTGTGACGTGATAGTCGGTTGACATTGACGATTGAAAATGTAGTTTAAATATAACTCTCTTTGACGAAATAGGCTTCCAATCCCTGTCATACATACGTACCAAGATATCTTTAACCAGGACTGCAACGTCAAGCAGCATTTTTACGGTCGGCGGTCATCATGATCAGAACATTCATTCCGGACCAATAATCTGTATCTACGTACTAGAGATGTCAAAACGACTATTTCGTGGGTTCCAACCATCCCGTGTCGTATACGTCGGCTATATCGGGTGGTAAATCGTCCGTATAGGCTCCTGCAACATTTTTTTTTGAAAGTATGTCCACATCCACAATTACGACAAAATTATACGACTTGAAAGAAACCAAATTTTTTTAAGAAGGCGTTAGTTCAAAACATGTTTGAAACATAGTGTTTTGAACAACCCAACCTCCAACGCTTGTAGGGGGATTATGGAGTCGACCTCGAGCGGACTCGGACCCACAACCTATTGGTGTTCCAGCTGTGAATCACAACGCTGTCTTGCCACATACAATGCTTCGCATGAGTAACGAGTCAAACTGGATGCCGACAAAGTGCGTGATAATTCAGGAATACGGACGTATGGATCAGATATAATACACGGAACAGATGATTACAAACGAGAATGCGCGTATCTTTCACGTTGAACACAATGGCGTTCTGAGTAGCTTTCGTCGCGGCAGTTTGCTCCTCATACCACCAAATTGGGCTGGATTTCTGAATTTCCCGATCAAAGCACGCAAAGCCTTTGAAGTAAGGAATCAATTCCAATTCTCAGGCATACACAATAACACAATGTCCAATTTCGCGCTCCAAGACGAATGAATGTCACGGAAAACTACCACACGAATCATTGTGAGCACGAGAACGTGGCACTAATGGGAGCAAAACAACTTATTTTAGACGATGGGGAACGTCTATTTGCTCGTCTAATCGGGATAAGATAAAGTACTTGGCATATTGAATAGGAAACTGAAGGTTTAGAAATACTTCGCGACCCATGGATGGAAAGCACCGTCAAAAATCATCATGAGCATCATCGATCTGGTGCAAAATGACCATAGATATCGTAAATCCATGAACTTTAAAAAACGAATAAAGTGCTGGGTGCAAGATTTGGCAATATGATGACTAAGCAAAGAACAAGGGCAATTAACCTACGCCATGTTACTGTTCAAGCCGAAGTTCTGATGGTGCTGATGACAAGGAAAAAGGTCAACACCTTCGGCCAGATCCCAACATCGCGGCCCAATTGCCCGGGTGATGATCTTTTGTTTAGTTATCACGAGCTGGTCTCCTCCTCGCCATCTCATCCGTGTAAGCGGTGTCTTGAAGCACGACCCAATACTAGGTTTTTTAGTTTTTTAGTTTAGTTTTTTTAGACCCAGTATTGGGTCGTGCTTCAAGTCGGCAGCTACGGAATAAAAGTGAAGAGAATTGGTCTGGTGTAAATGACCATAGTAGTCGACAAATACCATGAGTACCTCACACAACAAAAACAACAACAACAATCACGATCTGACGCTCGACTGCCCGGTTTGGTACTAGGCAATAGCTCGTTGCGCAGCGTAGGTCGCTATCGAAGATTCACCTCTCCTATACGTCGTTTTGCTCACAGCATCCTTATGAAAAAGACCAGAGAAAGGATGAAAATTATAGGAATTGAATGAAAAATGGAGGAAGACTTAAATAAGAAAGATGAGGATAGAACACTGTTACATCGGGCATAGGGCTAGGGAAGTGGTTCTCAACCGGTGTGCCGCGGCACACCAGTATGCCATTTACGTCTCACAAGGGTGCCGCGAGAGATTTATTCGAAATTTTGAAAGTATGTGAAAATAACTAGTCAAATGATCAAATAGTCAAAAATGGGCTCGATGTGAAGTTTGTACATTTGATAAATCAAAATTGCTGTCATGCCCGCAATCAATATCTCCCACGAATTCGCTTTATCAGACATATAGCCTGCCTGCAATGGTTAAATAAAGTTTTGCACATTGTGTTGATGGAACGGAGTACGAATTGCCAAAAACGAGGACATTTAGTCGTCATCGGAGGACATCTTGAAAAACATGAAAGAAGAGGGCAAATACTCTTAAAGGAGGACGTATGGTAACCCTATTTAAACGGTATTTTCCGTCGTGGAGGCGTTGTAACCTTGATTGGTCGTATCACAGAAAACGGGACATGTAGTATACAGAGCTAATACGACATAAATGACAACCACATATCTCTGAAGGGCCGATCAACCTACAGCATTATCGCCATGTGTCAATGAAACAGGAAAGGAGGAAAATGCCAAAGTAACTTTAATATGATGTAGATTATGATGTATATTATTTGTCGTCGCATAAAAGGTAGATATATATCCAGAGGTGGTCAAAGTAGTCAAGAAATCTACTCAAGTAGAAGTAGATGTAGCGACGAAAAAATCTACTCAAGTACGAGTAGAAGTACTTCTTCGATAAGCAACCTAAAACTACTTGAAGTAGAAGTAGACTTGACTGACTTTAAAAGTACTCAAGTAAGTAAGTAGTTATGAAAACGATCCTAATTCGTTCACATGGATTGTAAAAAGGTGCAAATTGAGCTATGCGATAGGTGACGAGCATACCATATTGATGCATACCAGCAGGTATCCAATTTTCGATAGCATAAGTATTCGTCCACATCATGGGATGAAAATGATAGTATTGATATGGAAATGCGATGCTAATCCTCTGTTTTCTCGAACAGCACGTTTTAGAAAATAGCATGGTATGGCGCCATTCCCCATATTATATGGCCGGTAGTTTAGTCGAAGAGCAATACGGAGAAGTTGTATAGGATACGGTGTAAACACTTTGCGAGATTAGTAAACGTTAATAAAAAATATGGTGGACCGTAAAAATGCCACATTGTGTTGTGTTATTGGCATTGCCACACTTGCTTTTATACTTCAACATGTCTGTTATCCAGACAAAAGAACTGATAATAACTATAACTCAAAGTATATGATACTGGGAATTGAAAGTGAAATATAAATACTACTTCCAATAGCAGAACATGTATTTCATGTCTTAGTCCAGAAAGTTTCAAAGGTGGTATGCTAAAACAGCTCTAAAACTGAAAAAAATTCAGAGTCCACTTTTCCAGATTTGGACACGCCATGGACATGGACATGCTAGATTACGATATGACAAGTAAATGCTAGATTGCGAAGCATCAGTTTCAAGCGTTATGATGAGCCATATATACTGTGATGAATTATTTGATATGGACGAAGGGCGACAATGTGGTGCGAACGGAACCATGCCAACCCTCTACCTAAATTCTATTTACCGATACTTTCGTGAAATCATACTGGTCGCTGCGTATCCAGCACTGAGCGCGAAGCGCGACGATAATTCTGGGGTTTACTGAACTTTTATGAAAATTAAATGTTGATACTCCGTGAAAATAGCCCCGAAATTCCTCAGGCTATCTTCCTGATTGGAAGATTGAACTACTTCTACTTGACAAACTGAAAATAGCGAAAAGTAAGTAAGTAGATCACTAAATATTTCGAAGTAGAAGTAGAAGTAGCGAAAATCATATCTACTTGAGTAAGTAGCAGAAGTAGAGGAAAACTACTTGGGTACTTCGAAAAAGTAGAAGTACTTCGTTACTGACCACCTATCTATATATCTGAACTTTCACATTTACCATCACTTTTACGGCGTCATATTGAGTGTTACACGACTCAAAATTTAATACTTGATTCAGCGTCGAATCACTCAGTCACTGGATTTTGCAAAGCTACAACCACTCATCGTTTCCGTAATTTCTGATGAAAAGGTCGCTATTACGCTGACGTACAGGAGTCTTGAATTTATAGTTATGCCAAGCACTATATATATCCATTATGGTATTTTTCAGTGTCATCATTCCCTATTGTGTGTCATAATGCCTAGTTGCGCGGGTCAAAAATCTTGAATTGGTCTGTACAGAAATAGTTGGCTGCATGTGCAAAATTTAGGTTCTTTGACAATAAACCACGCACTTGCTGAATTGACACATGACATAATACCAGGATACGAACGCGTCATATTTTGAGTGTTATAGAGAGGTCAATCCGGTCAACATATCTATCAGCCTAGTCGTGACTGTGTTCTATAAACTAAAGACAAAATTATAATACATATATTATTTAAGTAGTTGGTAAATCGAAAAAAATAAGAATACGTTATTTGACATTCCTGCTATGAACGTGAGCTGCGATTTAAGACAATTATGCCACATCTTCCTTCTCGCATGGATATGGCTAGCCTTGAAACTAACGATGGTGTGAACGTGAGGTGCACCTTTGCGTTCTGTGCATGAACCTCGGAAATTTAGAGGTTCACGTCCACAAACGAACCTTGGTAGGTTCTGAACAATGAACCTTTTTCATATATTACAATTTTTCTGGTTATTATAACATCCTTGGTTGAAATTCTTTGCATTTCAACTTCGGGCCACTTTACGCATGGCGATGGCACCATAAAAATATCAACACTAATCGTATACACCTTGCCAATCTCAAAATGTGTACTTGCTTTGTCAAAAAAGTTTGCTCGAAATATTCATCTTTCCGTTTGTGAATATTTAGTGACTCTCTGCAGTGAGCTTGACCCGCAATCACACAACACCAAGCGCGAAATACGTTACATGTAGGTAGACAGTAAATGACGCAATCAATCAATCAATGAAATTGATATACATCGTTGTCTAATGTAAAAGATCGAACAGGCGTACGGGATCCATCTTGATTTGATATGTTTATTGTATGATAAAAAACAAATGCGTGCGATTGGGGTGTTGGCTACGGTATAACTTGCTCACGGGACAATAGAGTATGGAAAGTATACTAAGTATAGAAACCCGTTTTACACTCTGCTCAATGTCAATGTAGCAATAGTCAGACGCCGAAAACATTGTCCGGTCTGGCCTAGACCGTTAATGCGTAAGCATATATTCCCTTGCAACTCAGCATGTACTTCAGCATTGAGAAATAATGGGCCTGTAACGTCGCTACCGTGTACAATGTAGGCTAAATTACTATATCACTCCACTGAAATATGGTGTTGGAATTAGCAATAAGACGTCACGTGACGTCATAGGTTCACGTATGCGTTCACACAGAACCTTTCAAAAAGGTTCACGTTCAGACGAACCTGAACCTTTCAGAAGTTCACGCCATCCCTACTGGACACGTGACAATAATAAAGGTCGTAGGACAAGGCTAGACATAAGGGTTGCTTGCAAAAAACATATGTTTTCAAATTTCCCATACGACAAAACGATGCATAGCAAATAGTGCTAATTCCAATCCGTAGAAGAAATGCTTTTGGTGTTGATAAAAAGGATTGATTAAAAAAATAAAAATTTTCAAATTTCACTGAGGAACTCATGAAATTGTTAAGTTGCCTATAAACGCTACAAAACAAAACTAAGCAAGTTTGGATCAATTCCAATCCGTAGAAGCAGAGTTATTACGGTAGAAAATTTTGGATTTGAAAATGATAGTATATATAATATAATAACGTTGCTTCTAAGAACTGAGCAAAATTTGTCGTACAGTGTTCATTTAGACTACTTACCAATTTCAACCAAGTGGAATTTGAAAACAAAAACATTTACAACAACTATAGACAACCACGAAACGATATTGTGACAGTGTTGGGATGACTCGAGTCATGACTTGACTCGAGTCAGACTCGAGTCACCTTTTTGGTATGACTTGACTTGACTCGAGTCACTTTGCTAAAATGACTTGACTTGACTTGACTTGGCGTATCAGAAATGTGGATTGACTCGTGACTCGGAGCACAATTCACGAGTCAATTTCAAGTCATCCAGTAATCGATGTCGATCAAAATCTTTGTGTCTTGCATATGTGCGGATTGTTCGCGAAACGCCTTTAAACCGTTAGAGCGACCAATCATTTGATGGTCGTGCGTTTTACTGAGCCCCCATTGTTCTCTCGCAAATAAATTGAACGCAAACGAAGTGATCGAAGCTTACAGCTTACGTTAGTAGTATATATGATCGGTCGCGAACTAGCGTGGGGCTCTTATGGGCGGGGTGGTGACCTGCCTGAAAACCCGGGGTGATGACCCCACCCTTTTAGACCCCCCTTGCGGTGGTGACCTGCCATTGTTTCTTATGGGCGCGGTGATGATACCACCCTTTCAGGTATAGGCTGCGGCGATGATATACCTTGAAAACTCGTGTTGGTGACCCGTGATTCGTACTTTCAGGCATCTCTCGTGTGGTGTTGAATATGTACGAGTCACCAACAATAACCACACAAACGGAAACGTGGCTTGCAAGAGGATTAAGCAGTGCGTGCGACCTATATTTCGAATGACCTGCACGCTGAATTATTTCCCGTCCAGCCGTGTGCTACTATCGATTATTACACTAGACCAGTCAGTGCGAAATAGTTTGATCGTAAATTATGATATATGATGTCGTAGTTTAGTCGTGTCAAATGACCGATCGTGTTCTCTTTCCTCGCTATTGATTGCTACCTGAATAATACTTTCGGCTTATTCACACCGCTGTTTCGCGCCTACAGAATAGTCTGCTGTTCACAGTCGCAACTTCATCGCGATAGCACAATTTTCACACCTCGATCAGTAGAACAACACCGCGCTAACCCAGTTGTCGAAACACATAGGTCATACATTTTACGTGAAAATGAAATATTGTATTGTGGTATACAAATATGCAAACTATTCTTTCAATTCGACAAGTCTAGTTAACTGATCGATTTTCAATCTGCCGACACAGTTTTTAACACGAGTGAGTTGATATTTCTTCCCGGGTACGAGCGAGGCTTTGTTCCATTGATCCAACACCACCTCTCCGGTATCGTCTTTTAATGTAAAACTGTATAATTTCAACTCCTTTCCGGCACCAGAATTGACCATCTTCTCCTCTCGAGAAACACAAGTAGCGGCGATCGATACGTATTCATCTTTATTTCCGTATACCGATTCACAGGTCAATAATGGGTATTCTTCAGTCGTATGTCTCGATTTTCCATGTAGAGTTACTGACGAAGCCCGTCCCAGTAATACAGCAGGTTTTCCAGTAAACTTGTCAATTTGGACCCAACCGGATTTGACCATGAGTTTTTTTCGTTTGGAGAATGCTTTCTCAATGACCCCGAACAATTCACGATTGAAACACGTGAAAGATATCTCTTCGTTATTACCGTCGATGAATATACCTTTGAGATATTGACTAACGCCACCTCTTTTGGGTGATGAGACGAATTTGACGCCGACGTGAAAATTTGAAACTGCTCCGACTTGCATACTGCTGACGCTGTTCGATGCCATATCGTTTGGTAAAGTGAGAGTCATCAACAAATCCGTCGATATTTATAGAATTAGGTGCGTGGTATTGAGTGAGTTAACAGTCTTTGTATAATCCTGATGACCCGCGTGAATAGACTTGGATTGAAATAAACTTTACAGGAGTTCTGTAAGAAATGATACCGTTCACAAGCGACAAACGACACGAATGAATTTTCTTCTTACCCAGTCACTTATCAATGTACTGTAGTGAGTATTCAAGATGTCTGTTGCTAAATCTCTGTACACCGCTAGGGTACGTATGTCACTTTTCATCGCCGCAATGCTTATGACACTAAAAACCCCATTCCAGTCGATGCCGTATGATCGAATCGAGTTAACCAATGCGGTAAAATCGCACTTTCGAACACGGCTCACGTTTTCTCCATGTACATAGAAATCTAGTACTCCGTGGATGAATTTTTCCGTTTCGCTCAATGTGGGGGTTGTCAAGTTATGATAGTCCAGAAGGTAATTCTCAATAATCGCGCTAGTTGCCATAACGAGTATATGTAATTATCAACTGAAAAAGTAAACCATGAGAATAACACCACAATGTGTTAAATGGTGAAATACACCGCTCAGATTTCGAAAAAACAGATGTTGGCGGGTGCGTTTGACATGTGTGACACAATAAAATCGCCCATTTCGCTAAACAGGAAATTCACTAAAGCGCAGTGCGCTGCGCGATTTTGAAAAAACAGATGTCCGCGGCCGCGTTTTGACCTGTGTGACACACTAAATACGTCCGGTTCTGAAAGTCGGAAACGCGATCGGTTCTGAGGATTACGCAGTGTGCGTGCGGTCTATATTTCGAATGACCTGCGCACCGAATTATTTTCCATCCAACCGCGTGCTACTATCGAATTAAATCTATAAATAGCCAACACCCACGAGTCGATTGTTATACTTCACTATCGCAGACATAAACGTTGGTTGGAGCAGTTAGATTAATTATTGTACAAGGGCCAAGACTCAGATAGATCATCTTGAAAACAAACGCATGAATCAAAGCAAAGAATTGAATCGGTGAGTTATTACTGTTCAGAATGATAGGAGCATGATGTAATTCTTTATGTTGTTGAACAGACAGAGCAAACTCAAGTTGAATACACGAGTCTACTGGTAAGTTATCTGCTATAGCACTATATTTGCGGATATAGTTTGATGTTTTACTTGTTTATTAAGCATAAAGAGTCAAGGAAGACACCACCAAAGAAACCACATTGTAAGTAAGACTAGTTTAATGTTCCCCAAGTGTTGAATGTAACCACGCGATATCAATTTTACAGATGAGTCGATGTCTGTGGAATCACGAAGAACACGCACCGCCAGAGATCGACGACCAACACCAACAAATTACATCTCAGAACTGGCAAGCGGTGAAATCGTATGCAGTGAACAGTAACCGTGTGTATAATATTCGAGTCATCGATCGTAAGCGATCGGATGTTTTCCAAGATACCCAATCGATCTGTCTGATCAACCCGCAGTTATATGAATATCCCGCCGATGGTGTGTTGATTGGTTGTGCTGGTATTAAGCTGCCCACATGGCTTACAAAATCGAAATGTATCTTGACGATGTTACGTCGAAAAAATTGGAAACTGTACAATGACAATCTCTGTGCTTTTCGCTGCATCGCCCACTCACTAGGGAAAGATACAAAAGCAATGGCTCAACAGTTCACTTCGGTGTATGGTGTAAATGTAGAATCTGGTGTAACTCTTGACATGCTGGATGATATCGAGGTCTTGTTTAATGTGGCCATATTTGTATACACCAAGACTGATGGTAAAGCTGTCGCGCTCCGTCGTAGTACGTTTGAAGCGAAACCTGTGTATTTACATTTAGAACATGCACACTTCTGTCTCATTTCTGATATGAGGCGATATATAGAGACCTATAAATGCGATGTTTGCAAACGATTATTTGATGAACAATATGATTTGACCAGACACAAATGTGTAACGGGTCCCGTTGAAGTGTTCCCGGGTGGGGTGTATACACCTCCTCTGAACATCTTTGAAAAACTTGATCTAGAAGGGGTGTTCGTTCCTCACCGACTTCGTTATTTCAAATACCGTATCGCGTTCAGTATAGAGAGTGTGTATGATACCTCAAAAACTTTGCGAGAGCGCCAGAACATTCCCATCTCTGTTAGCATATCGTCTAATGTGGAAGGTTACTTGGAGTCGCATGTAATTGTCTCGAGTGGTGATACAAACGATTTATGCGCGCAAATGATTGATCATTTTCACGATATTCAAAGTGAATCATTCAGACTGTCACTCACAGAATATCGACCCTACCTGGACATGCTCAAATCGAAAATTACCGAAATGAAAGTGCTCGATCCTTCAAAACACCCAATACCCCTTGAACGTTTACAAGTGGAGTTTATGAGTTATTTGCGTCAAATCCCTGTTTTGTCGTTCAATGGTGATCGATATGACTTGAACTGGCTCAAAGCGTACTTGTTTGGTTTTCTCGTTGACGACAATCTTAGTGTACTGGAACGCGGTAACAAATTTCTCACAATGACGACCAACAGACTTCAATTCTTGGACATTGTGAATTACTTGGCACCCGGGTTCTCGTATGATTCATATTTGGAAGCCATCAAATGTAGCACCGCTAAAGCTCACTTCCCGTACCAGTTTCTGACTAGTTTGAAAAAGTTGGATAACTCGAGTCTACCAAACCACGACGAGTTTTACAACCCACTAAAAGGTTGTAATATATCCACAGCTGAATATGAAAACTGTTTGAAGGTTTGGAACGACAACAAAATGACCTCTCTGCGTGATTATCTCAAATGGTGCAACGCGAACGATACTCACTACTTCATAGAGGTTTTAGAAAAACAATTCCAATCTTTCAAAAGTCAATTCAATGTTGATATATTCAAGGATGCGGTCTGCCTGCTCGGGGTTGTATCGAGACATCTTTTTAACAGCATCCCGCGGGATTTCGCAATGTTCAACGACAAACATAAAGATCTGTTTTCGCTATTCGGGGATAATTTAGTGGGTGGACCATCGATCATTTTCCATCGACACCCAAAACCGGGTGTAACTCGAATCAAAGAACATGTCTATAAGGAAAATGCACAGATTGCACAACATATAACAAGTTTGACCAGCGACTCGCTCTATCTGTATGCTTTAAGTCGACCAAGTCCAACTGGATTTGCGATACGTTGGCAACCAATCGACCCTGAGTGTACAAAATTCAAACCTGTCAAGACCGCGCCGAAATGCTCAGAGACTGTAACCCAGTGGATGAATTGGTATTCCCATATTCATAAGGTTCATGTTCACCACGCTTTTAACGGACCTGAAATTCATGTGGGTGTGCGCAATTATCGACCTGATGGGATTTATCGTAATTCAGCCGGACAAGGGATAATCTTATCGTTCCTTAGATGTGATTTTCACGCCCACGATTGCAGATTCGGATGTGATGACCCAGTACGTCGAGAGCGAGCTAAACGCATTCATGATTATTACGAAAGTCTAAATTATCGAGTTGTATGTAAATGGGAATGTGAGTGGAATATCGAGAAGAAGAGAAATCCTCATATTGTGCGATATCTCGATGGTATTCAACCACAACTGACTCGTGCCAAGTCTGTCACCCCACAGAAATTGATGGAGATGGTGATGAATGGCACTTTCTTTGGTTGCTTGCTGGTTGATATTTGTACTCGACCACATTCGAAAAAGCGATTCGTTGAACTCCGCCCGATATTCAAAAATACCACAGTGGCTCGCGATACCGTGAAAAGTACCATGAATCAGCTTGCTGCAGATCGGAAATCGCCCAGTAAACCCACTGACATGTTGGTTGCGTCGTACTGCGGTAAGAAAATCTTGCTAACCTCCGACTTGATCAAATGGTATATAGATCACGGGTTGGTGGTATCAAAAATTCATGAGGCTGTCGAATTCACAAAAAAGACATGTTTTGACAACTTTGCGAAAAATGTCTCAGACTGTCGACGTGCTGGGGATCGCGATCCTAACATGGCGATTATTGGGCTAACGCAAAAACTCGCTGCGAATTCTTGTTATGATCGCGAGTTAATGAATCCGCGTAAACTCGAACAAACCACGTTCTGTGATAAAAGCGAATTGGACGCAAATGTGGAGGATCGCTTTTTCGTCAAGTGTGAACAATTAAACACAGATCTATTTGAAATAACGAAGCACCCTCAAAAGATCGAGCAAGATAACTGTATTCAAGTATCGTTCTGGTTGTATAATAATGTCAAGTTACGGATGTTGTCGTTTTTTTATGACTGTTTGTGTAAATATTTCCGTGACGAGTGCTTCATGCTACTTTCGGTGGATATCAACTCGTTTTTCATCGCGCATTCAGCACCGCTCGATGATATTCTCATCTCCGAGAAAAGGAGCGAATTTTACTGTGATTACGAGAATTGGTTTCCACGTTATTTTTGCGATGAGCATCGAAACGAATTCTTGACTGATCCGATTTCTTTCGACCGCTCGAGACAATGCTGTAAAGATACGTATGCTCATTATCTTCATCAACCTGGTTTGATGGAAGTGAGATACGACGCCGATGCATCTTTCCGTGGTCTCAACCATTTTCACATTGACCCAAGAAAAAATTAAGCATGACATTGAATGCTATTGTGGTGTACTTGTATATATTTTGTGTGATTTGTATTTATTTGTATATACTGTGTGTTTGATGTGATTTATTTGTATTGTGTGTTCATGTATCATTTGTTTTCCAGATGGATAACGCTATCTAAAGTCTGTCATGTCGTTAGATTTTAATGGTTTACATGTAGAGATGATTACCTTGGAGCGGGAATTACCACAGTTCATGGATCTTGGTTCTACCAACAACTCCCAACGTCGATGATACCGATTGATGAAAAGCAGACCACCAAAACTTATGCTCCGCGGTGAGGTCCATAGTTTGGTATAGTAACACTGTTAGATTTTAAAGCGCTATGAATCCTCTCTTATTATGAATCCTCTTATGTGATTTATTATTTTGCAGATTGGGATCAGCTGCTTGATGACCTGAATAAAGCGTTTGTAACACTACAACTTCCACTGACGAAATTACGAGGGATAGATGAAGATTTCATAACCCGGGGAAAATTGTTAAATCGAACTCTACTGGGTTTATATATTCCACTAGAACAAGATGACTACAACAGTGGCTATTCCCAACCTTGTTGATATATAAACACATGCACTTTATCGAGTTTTCAATAAACAACAAATGATGGAATTGATCCACCCATTCGCGTGTATTGTGAGTGGTCCTTCAAGAAGTGGGAAGACTACTTTTGTTGCAAAGCTGATTAGACATGCGACATCAATGATTAAACCTAGTGTGTCCAGGGTCGTATATTGTTACAATAATTATCAGGAGGTTTTCAAGACGATGCATAATGTAGAATTCCACGCCGGTCTAGATATTTTAGAAGAGTTGAAGGTTTGCTCTGAAGACACCTTGATTATAGTGGATGATTTCATGACTGAGACAGCGAAAATTGCAGACTACTTTACAAGATTTTCCCATCATCCGGCAAAGTCAATTTGCTATATCACGCAGAACCTGTATCACAAGGGTAAAGGGGCACGTGACTTGAGTCTTTCAAGCTCGTATATGGTGATTTTCAAGAATCCGCGCGACCAACAACAGATCAGTTTTCTTGGTCGACAAATGTACCCAAACTCTAGATTTTTAACAGAGGCTTATCGTGACGCTGCTAGACAACCTCATAGTTATTTATTCCTCGATCTCACGCAAGAAGCACCTGAAAATCGACGCGTTATGACCAATATATTTCCTGGTGAAACCATGGTGGTTTATAGCCCGATGGTATAAATAGCCAAGCGCGGGGACGACTTTAAACTCAAAATGACCAAGGTACCAGCTCGGACACGGCGGCATATACCCACACTAGAGTTCCTACATAAAAGTAAACCAGAGATACGCAAGCAAATTATATCGGGGGCCAGCAAAGAATTGATCGAGTGTATATGCGATTGTACAAAGAACATTTTAAACGGCAACATCCCTCTTTCAAAGTATAAAAGAAAGCGACTATCAGCTCATAAATGTAGTTTACGTCGACTTGTCAGGAAAGACATCCCTATTCGACATAAAAAACGTATGGTTAATCAGAATGGGGGTATGTTTATGACTCTATTATCAAGCATCCTACCCGTCGTCACTGGTTTACTCGGTAATCTTTCCAAAAAATGACTTCTTTTAAAAAAATCTTCATAACTCCGAACCCGATCAATGAGGTTGAAGTTCAGAAATTGGATTTGGATATCGACAAATGTATGAGCGACATATTACAGATGAACATACCCCAAGAACGAAAATTAGCCTTATATAACGACGCACTAAATCGTTATCAAACAAAACACGACACATTGAATCAACCGATGAAAATCGATATATCAGAACAAAGGAATCTATTTTCGACTAGTGAGTTAGACGTGCTGCGACGCCTGATCAAGGGTGAACCATCAAGGATTCCTATACCATCACCGAGTAGCCAACGAAGCAAAGTAAAGACTCAGCATGCCCCGACGAAAAGCGGTCGTACACCCAAGACCCCGAGACGATACGGATGGGAGCCATACTAAGTATTTCACGCCAGGGCTACCCGGTAGTTACCGCGGTGCATACGTATTCTCTAGAGGGCGGAATAGAGCCAAAGTCAAGGAGTTTCTTTCGAGCAAGGACGCGTACACAAAACATTTTCCATATCGAAAGAAATTTAAGAGACCTAGAGTGATTACGTCCGGTCTCGGTGTTCAGTATCAAACCGATCTCATGCATATGCAAAATCTTTCAAAAGAAAACGATAATTTTAAATATGTGTTGGTGACGATCGATTGTTTCAGTCGATTTTTATATCTGTATCCACTCAAGAACAAAACCTCGCAAGGAATTATTCGTGGATTCAAGGAAATATTTAAGAATCGTATACCTCATGTTATTCAAAGTGATCAAGGTTCTGAGTTTACTAATCGCGCGTTTCAGACTTTCTTAAAAGAGAACAATGTGCGACATTTTCATACAAATAGTGAACTGAAAGCATCGATATGCGAGCGTGTTATTCGTACTCTGAAGCAAGTGTTATACCGTTATTTCACGCATAATAAGACTTTGAATTATGTCAGTGTCCTGTCTGAGATATGCCGGGGGTATAACACTACTTTTCACGTTGCTATAGGGTGTCCTCCAGCGGATGTTAATTATTCGAATCAAGAACAAATTTTCCATAGGTTATACGGTGACATGACCCCTAAAAAACCCAAACTAACTATTGGCACACCAGTCAGGATTTCGAAATCACGTGGTAATTTTGTAAAAAGTGCCTTGGCGAGTTGGACCGAAGAAATCTTTTTCGTATCTCAATGTCGTAAAGGTGACCCTCCTACTTATCAATTGAAAGACTACCATGGTGAAGTTATAGACGGCCGCTTTCAGCGTGAAGAGTTACAACCAATAACGAAAAATAATAATATTTACAATATCGAAAAAATCCTGTCTACTCGCAGGAAAGGAAAGAAAACACAGTATCTTGTTAAATGGTTGGGTTACCCGTCTAAATTTAATTCCTGGGTCTCGGATTTGTATAAATAGACACCGAAAATGTTGTTCAACCTAATTATGGATTCTGATTCCGGTTCATCTCGCGTGGGTCAAGTCTCGAACAGTCTGAAAAACCAGATTGTGTTTATTGTACAGATTTGTATGTTAGTGTGTGTGATCGTGTTTTCATTATATCAAATTTCTGTCGGGGTGGATCGTGAGATATATTTAACGCTACTGTCTTCTTCACTTGGGTATTTATTACCGAATCCATCACCTCATCGTATATGTTGAAAGAAACAATAAAATGTTGTTGACTCTACCTTCGAATGCGAGTTTGGATAAATTTCCGAATACTAGCACAGATTTTCAAACGGAACTTTACAAAGAATTAGAAATGAATCGCCATGAGCTAGGATTATGTGAGCTGACCTTCCCCCATGATTTCCAGCCGCGAATTGAAGTGACAGCGAAAAGTATCGGTTTTGGATTTGTCGATGCGAATGGATACACCGAACGGTATTATATTCCCGAAGGCTCGTATTACAGCATCGGTGAAATGTTAGAATCGTACGAGAAATATTACATGGGGGACATTTTCATTTTACAAGGATTCGGTGACTTTAGAATCACATTCAGAAGATTAGTCACGAGTAAAAAAAGACACAAGCGAGCTGCATCCATAAATACTGATACCGCAGACTCTAGCGCCAAACACATACCCCGTACCACGCATGATTCACCCGAGCCTTACGGACTGATACCGCTTGGTTCTGTGTTGGACACAATAACATTTAGACGCGTTGTATCTCGTCGCCGCGGAGTGGTAGAATTTATATTTACACCTGCGATAAAGTTGGAACGGATTGATAAGGTTTATGTGTATTGCGATCTGATACAACCAAGACCGCACGGTAACAAACTGCAACAACTTTTACGGGTGGTTACTGTAACCGCTAAACCGAATGAAAACCAAATCAACATATTCCCAAAACCATACTTCTTTGCTTTAGCGAGAAACAATTTTAGAACAATACGAATTTATCTACGTGATGCGGCTGGCAACCCCATTAAATTTCGAAAAGCACCAGTGACAGTAACCCTACGCTTCCGTCGTAGAGCTGTTGATTCAATATGAGTTACATCACGTTGTCTGGCACCCAAGGTGAATTCTCGGTGGTGTTACCGAATGAAATTATTTGTAATGAGCTTGCGTTGATGGATATGAGTTTTGTCAGTGAATCTCTTGATCGAATTATAATCAATCGTGATCAAGCACTCTGGGAGCTACATAACGAAAAAGATCGAGTAGTAGAAGCGTACCTAACACCACTTGGGAATTATGCAAACAACCTCGAGTTGATGCGAAGAATATTATCAGACAGTTTCAAACACTGCTTCACCGAAAGAATCAACGATGAACTTTTCCGAATTCGTTACCCGAAACATATCACACTTCATCCCACGGATATATTCACAAATTATTTCACTGTAGTTGATCAAGTGTCGACACCACTATGTAATGTCACGTCGATCAAATCTAAACCAACTCAACCCCACCTCAGATATCTATTTGTGTATATCAATGTACTACGACATCATCCGGTGGGTGATTACATGAGTCAATTGCTTCGTGTGATCCAAGTAAATAACGAGACGTGTATGAGACAAGAAGTTGTATATGAAAAACCGTTCTATTTCCCAGTGTCGATTAACCACATCCGCGATATAAAAATCACCATCAGGGACCAATACGGTCAGTTAGTACATGATATAGAGACCACATTGACACTTCACGCGCGATGAAAATAGTGACGTTAACCACCTCTATGCTTGGTGCTGATTTTGAACACAGACTACTCACCATCAACAACATCCCGACGAGATATTGCGAATTAGCCCTCATGGAGATCGATTTCACTTTAACCGAACCGGCGATTGGGCAATATTTGTTTGTGTATTGTGATATTATTCACCCTCACTTACTTGGAGATACGTTAGCGCGTTTATTACGAGTTATACCGCTGACACCTGGTGATGTCACGCATAATTGGGTAGCGACAAATCCGTATTATTTCCCTGTTTCAAAAGATGTTGTAGATTCTGTACGTCTTTACCTCAGGGATGAGTTTGGGGAACCTATAAATATAATAAGTCGTTCATTGCAAGCTACATTTAACATTAGGAAGCGATTATGAAAGTTGTTTTCACGTGTGATCATCACTCTGTCCATCGTCATTATAACCAGACAGGCGATGGTTATGGATATTTTAGTGGTGGAGTTCAAGCTGGTTCCGGTATCGGGAGTTTGTTTAAATCACTCGGTCGTTTAGTGACACCTATTGCGAAATACGCTGGCGGTCAATTGTTACGGACTGGAGGTGAAATAGCGAGAGATCTATTACGGGGTAACTCGATCAAGTCTAGTGTTGTCAAGAGAAGTAAACAAGCTGGCGGTCGAGTGATTGATAAAATTTTAACCCCAAAAGCTATAAAAAGGAAAAAAACAAAATCAAAGAACACTTCATCCAAACGTCGTCGTAAACAACAGGATATATTCGACTAAGAACTATGTTGATGCACGCGGGTTCCAGAGAATGTCATAACTCGGGATTAAGCATATTTAGTATACCCCACACACAAACCAGTATTGAGGAATCGCAATATGTCGTCGTCAAACCCCATAGTTTAGGTAATGTCATGGAAGTACAATTACCAAGGACGGATCGATATATGGATCTACAAAACACGTTCTTGAGATTACGTTTGAAGCTCACTAAACGCGATGGAACTGATTTAGCAAACGATACACAAGTGGGCCTGGTCAATAACATGTTGGATTCTCTTTTCAAACAAATCGATGTAACTATTTCAAATGAGGTTATCACAAATTCGGATAATTGTCATGCGTACAAAGCTTATATCTCTCGGTTGTTGAATGATACACATGGTGCCTCGGAGAGTTTTGTGCAAGGACAAGGTTTTTATAAAGATGTCGCTGGATCTATGGATGTTCTTGGTGCAGCGAATACTGGATATGTTAAACGAAAAGACCTTACAAAAAACAGCACTCCGTTAGAGTTGATCGGAAAAATTCGAATGGGTCTTTTTGAACAGTCTAGATGTATGTTGGATAATGTCGACATGAAATTAAAATTTACACGTAACGAAGATAATTTCTGTCTGCTTGGTGATGCGGAAGATGTACAAATTGTTTTACTCGAAATGGAGGTGTATGTCAAACAGATGAAGATCGCTGAAAGTGTAAGCTTAGCACACAAGTCTGTATTACAGAAGAATACTGCCAAGTACCCCTGGATACGCTTACAAATGTCGACTCATACATTCGCCGCGGGCTTGTCGAAAATTGATAGAGAGTTAGTTAGCGGCACCATGCCAAAGAAGATCGTAATTGGTTTAGTCGAGACCACGACATTTAACGGTGTTCGATCCAAAAACCCATTCAACTTTAAACACTTTGATGTTCAAAATCTTTCTTTAAGTGTGGATGGGCGTCAAATTAACGGACGCGAATTTCATTTCGATTTTGATAAACACGGCGGACTGGAAGGTTATATGACACTATTCTCCCAGACAGGTCGCTGGGAATCCGAGGCACCTTTAAATATTTCACGCAAAGATTATGTCAACGGATACACTCTTTTTGTGTTTGATTTGACACCCGATAATAGTTTGGGATGTTATCAACTTCATAAGACAGGAACTGTGCATCTGGTTTTGACTACGTCGAAGCCTTTACCAACCTCCGTAACCTTGTTATGTTTGAAGGAGTTTCAACATCTTCTACAACTGAATCAAAAAAGACAAGTCGTCGAAATATGAATACGTCTGAGATCAATGATATTCTCTATAACCACCCTGACACACAAAGTCTATATCTAGGAACTTATCCAGTAGATCAGTTACCGAAGAAACCAACTAGCGGAAAATTCGCTATCACCATTAATTACGATGAGTCGAGTTTGCCTGGGTCTCACTGGGTGTCTATATACAGAGATGACGATACTCATTTTCATGATTCGCTAGGCTTCGGACCACTAAAACCTCAGATAATCGAATTCCTGGAGCCGGATGAATTTTCTGTGACTGAGAAACAGTTACAGAGTAAAACTTCGGATGTGTGTGGAGATCATGCTATAGCATTCTTGATAAAAAGAGCTCAAGGGTTTTCAGCCGAGGAATACTTGGATAATTTTGGTGATGATAAAAAAGTGAATGATACGATTGTACGTGCTTTTGTGAAGAGTTTGATTTCAGAGTAATAAACGAATGTGTAAATGTGTATACTTGTGATTCTTGTTGCGACTGTGAACACCAGACTATTCTGTAGGTGCGAAACAGCGGTGTGAATAAGCCGAAAGTATTATTCAGGTAGCAATCAATAGCGAGGAAAGAGAACACGATCGGTCATTTGACACGACTAAACTACGACATCATATATCATAATTTACGATCAAACTATTTCGCACTGACTGGTCTAGTGTAATAATCGATAGTAGCACACGGCTGGACGGGAAATAATTCAGCGTGCAGGTCATTCGAAATATAGGTCGCACGCACTGCTTAATCCTCTTGCAAGCCACGTTTCCGTTTGTGTGGTTATTGTTGGTGACTCGTACATATTCAACACCACACGAGAGATGCCTGAAAGTACGAATCACGACCGCACCCATAAGAACACATGGCGAGTCACCACAGATCCCGTAAGAATACATGACAGACACATTTATCATCGTTAGCATGTCGCCGCACGTATACCCGAAAGTACGAATCACGACCACGAGTTTTCAATACGAGTCACCGCCGCGTCCATAAGAATAACGATATATCATTGTCGCACTCACCGTAAACGCTGGAATTCCGTCGAATACCAGATGGCAGGTCATCGCCGCAGCATATACCGAAAGGGTGGGGTCACCAACACGAGTTTTCAAGGTATATCATCGCCGCAGCCTATACCTGAAAGGGTGGTATCATCACCGCGCCCATAAGAAACAATGGCAGGTCACCACCGCAAGGGGGGTCTAAAAGGGTGGGGTCATCACCCCGGGTTTTCAGGCAGGTCACCACCCCGCCCATAAGAGCCCCACGCTAGTTCGCGACCGATCATATATACTACTTACGTTGTAGTAAACTCAGAGATGGAAGTCGGGCCGGGCTTTTCGGGTTCGGGCCGGATTCGGGCCGGGTTCGGGCCCAAAGTTATAAAAATTATCGGGATTGAATCGGGCCGAATAGTCACTACGAAAAGCATTGACTTCATATACAAATTTGATTTGCAATTTTGTTCGAAAGTGGCACAACTACATATAAGATACACCAATACCGTATCACGTAAGTATGGCAATATCTGTGAATAAACTTTATAGGAACTTAGGAAGTACGAACCCAGATAAACTTTATTATAAGACGGCCCGAAAACTATGATTGAATAATGAAACAATGTCAGCTAAATGGTAAACAAGTGTCCCGAATACGCCAGACATTGATCATTGTTCAGAGAGAGAGAGAGAGAGAGAGAGAGAGATATGATATCCTTTTTCGTCTGCACCATCGAGATGCTTTGGCGACGGAGTTGCGATACGGCCCCATGAGGTCATCTAGTCTGCGCCCCCGTTTTTTTTCTCCTCCATGCTATCCGTGATTGCTGAGGGCCTAGCAGGATAGCTGCGGATACCATTTTTCGAGTCTTTGGTATGACCCGGCCGGGGATCGAACCCACGACCTACCGCTCGAGAAGCCGGACGCATAACCATTACACTATCTCGCTCGGTTCAGGCCACATTGTGACGAAAACATGAATAAAGGATGGATGGATTACCATGCTGGAGCCTGGATTACTACCAATTTAGTTTTAATTTCGATGAGGCATGCTGAACTGAACAGCTAGAAGCAGGTGATGAGACGACGGCTTCCGTTGTGGCGCAGCAGGATTGATCGATAGATGTGTTACGGCGGTGTTAATATTTATTAAAGAAAGCTTTTAGATGCACCATAGTGATTTTGTCGTTCATGGTGAATTGCTTTAGGACTTTAGGTCTATACGGAAACTAACTTATATTGTATTAGGCTATGTGACAGCGGTAGTATTGTTATATAGTAGGCTACACTAACAGTAAATAATGCAGACGATACATGAATTATCAAAAGAATTGCAAAAACATCCAGAACGGTTTATGTTTTCTCCTGCTCCAGGTCGATCAGAGTTTTGGAGGACAATGAAAGTCGTAGCACGGCGTTGTCAGCCTACTAATGCTGTAATTGGTGTCACACCGGAAATTTTGACCGGAATAGTTTCATGCGGTGTTTGCAAACTAGTATTAAAATACGATTGCCAAAAAACAGGGTCGTCCCATATCAAGCGCCATTCCGAACATTGCAAGCCTGGGCCTCATGGAAAAAAGAAGCAGCAGCTAATGTTACAGTTTGCAAATAAAACGCTTAGACTAAGCGAATCTGAAAAGCTGGACATAAAAACTGCTGAATTGGAGTTTTGCGTTCGTGGCTATCATGCCTTTCATTCAGTTGAAAATGACGGCCTGATCAAGCTATTACAGCAATTTGTGAACATGTCCGCGACGCATGGACGTTTTAATGTATCAGACGTGATATATGGACGTAAAGCTATATCGTTATATTGCATGGAAAAGGCTGCAGTAATAAGGGAAAGGATAACAGAGGTTTTAGTTGAACCACAGTTAGCCGAAGCCGTCGCAGTAACGTTGGACTTGTGGACGGACGAATACAAGCATACGTCATACCTAGACGTACACGTCTTCTGGATTGATAAGTCCTTTGAAATGAAACATCAAGTTTTGGCGGTACGTCATTTTGGGACTGAACGTCACACTGCTGAAAATATTTCACGGGCTATACAGGCTATACAGACTATATTGGCTGAATATGCTATTGATGCTTCAAACATTACGGCAACTACCGACCACGGTGCAAATGTTGTCGCTGCCTTTCGAGTAGGAATGTTGGAAACGTCCGCACGCCTTGACTGTATGGCACATAGGCTACACACTTGCTTCTCAACCATGTGGTCACGGGTATGCACTTCACAGTCAGAATTGCTCGATTACGATTACAATGCATCTTCTCTGGTAAAGTATTGTAATCAAGCCTCCGGTGTGCAGGAACAACTGCCCGTGTCGTTGAAAAAAGGCTCGTCAACTCGGAGATGGCAAGGCTATATTGATAGAGCATATTCCATCAACGAAAGTTATGAAGCTTTGGTGCGCATTCTTTCAGAACCACACAGAGACCGCATGCAGCTCATAGCATCTGTTAATCGAAGAATGAACGCGGAAATTTTACAATTCATGAAACCATTCGGCGATATATTTGATGTTATGCAATTTAATTCCAAACCAACGATAGGCTACGCCGTGCTAGCGTATTATAAGGCGTTAGAACTTGCAAAACCTTGCCAGAATGACCATCCAGTTATCAAGGCCATGAAGACAGAACTTAGACAACTTTTGGACACAGTATATTTTGAATATTCGCTGAAGGCCCATCACTGGCTAGCTACCTTTCTCGATCCAAATTTCAAACGATTTGAATTTCTGCCACTTATTAGTAATGAAGAGGTCTCATTCAAGATAAGATTGCTCTCGGACATTGATAAATGGGTAATTGAACACATGGAAAAGGTTGCCGACAATAGCCCAGGAAATCAAGACTATGTTCGATCAGAAGCAAGAGAAATGCGACCAGTTGAACTTGATGATCCATCTCCCAATTTCGCGACGGTCTTGACAGACATTCTGCTCCAAGCCTCGCTTCGTCTGACAGTATCAAGCGAAACTTACTTCAGGAACTTCAACGGTACAAGGAATACCAAAATGCATCATCGCACCCCAATCAGCTGGACTTCTGGAGAAACCATGAACGGGACTTTCCAACGCTCTCCAGGGTGGCTAGAAAGATGTTTGCAGCCCAGTGCTCAAGTCAGTGGCGGCTCGTCCTATAGGGCAACTGGGGCATTGCCCCACCTAAAATTCTGTTCAATAACAATTTAACCATTTATAGACGCACAGCAATCAGTATATACCGAGATCACGGCGAAGCCCGCATTATTCTTGTGCTTTCGCTAACAAATGCCCATACATAGCGAAGTCTCTGCGAAAATCGAATTCTCTTCAGTGTTTTCGCTTTGTGAATGCCTAGCCGGGGCTTGCCCCGGTAGCGCTCATAACAAGCTTTCACTATCTATTCTCTCAAAGCCGCGCACAATAAAGAAACGGTGATTTACTCTCTCCTATTCGTAAAATGGCCGAGCAAGTGGGGCAACTATGCCTGTCGCCCTTAAGGTGTGATGTAACAATCGTATCTATATCTGAACTCGGTTACCGTGATATGCGTTGACTCGACCTTTGCTGGTATATGTCGATTTTGACGGTGTTTCGCACCATGATAATTCTTGAAACTTGGTACGATATGTCGTGAAGGTAGTATTTAGCACTGCTCCAAGTTTCAGGCTTGCTACTCAAAGATAAGGGTGGTAATTTCGTTTCCGAAGTTCAGTATGTGCTGATCTATCATGTACATTGTACAGCAAACAGATTTTACTCAAAAGCCGGTATTGGTCTCCATTGATTTTGACGATGTTCCATACCGAGATCGGTCATGATATTTGGCACAGTAAGTCTTAGGGTGGAGGCCAAAAAGCTGAGTAAAAACATCCTGGATTTTCGCTTAATCTGCGAGTTCCAAGATCTCCCGATTTAGAAGTAGATGATCCGCACGCCAAAA
This sequence comes from Botryllus schlosseri, assembly GCF_051294905.1. Classification (NCBI taxonomy): domain Eukaryota; kingdom Metazoa; phylum Chordata; class Ascidiacea; order Stolidobranchia; family Styelidae; genus Botryllus; species Botryllus schlosseri. Next base: position 25,091,839 of record NC_137242.1, on the reverse strand, counting down.
CATTGGATGTTCGTGCGAAGTTAGTAGATCTACAAATCTAGGATGTAGGACGCTATTGCGTCAAAATGACGCAAAATGTAGTGATCCGTGGAAGGTTGCCATGTCAACCCATCGACTTCGTAGTAAATATTGCTTCAATGGCAATGCTGATTGGAAATGTTGTCGGTTTTGGTCATGTACTATGAATGCCGTCGTTTCCTAGGTAGACTTATGAAATTGATTTGAAGCCACTTTGCAGCTTTAATGCATATTACTCTGTAGTTTATTCACAGTTATAAGTTTTAAAGACGGCATTGCAAACTGGTACTGTTGTTATCACTGTCTGTAGTATGGATATTTTGGACATCGTAGATGGCAGTTCGGACAACAAGAATACAATTGTTATGCCCAGGCATTACTTGGCAGACATATCGGACTCATTTGTAAAATACCCAGAAAATGAATTCGTTGACTGCTACAGATTTTACAAGGGAGCTACGGTAATTCTATTGGACATGATTAAAGACAGCCCATGGTTGGATGTACGGTGCCAAGCTTTGCACCCCATGATGCAATTACTCTGTGCTCTCCGATTTTTTGCTACAGTCATTTTCAACAAACAGATGCTGATTTGATTGGTGCGTAAGCCGGACAACTGCACGCCGAATAATCCACTGCATTTCTCGGGCATTATCAGAGAATAGAGAAAATTTATCCCACGATTGGATGATTCGTTACCAACAAAGAGTGATTTCTTTGACATACTGGAGTTCCAAATGTCATCGGTTGCATTGATGGTACCCATATCCCAATAAAGTCCCCAGGTGGCTCTGTACCTGAAAATTTATCGTTGCAGGAAAGAATATTTTTCTTCGAACTGTCAAATGGACTGCAATGCCAAGAGAATACCGGTAGTGACTAATGCTGTTGTGCTGGGAGACAGAGGCTCTATGCTCTGAAAATGTACCTGATGACTCCATTAACAAATCCACAGCTTGCACAAGAAAAAAAATACAGCTATATGTACTCAAAGACATGCATGTTGATCGAGCAATGCTTTTGCGTTATGAAACAGCGTTTCCAGATGTTGCTAAATCCTATGCGAATGCAAATCAAAAACACCGTCCTGGCAATCATTGCAACCATATGTTTGCACAATTTTGCTACAAAAACCAATGAGCCAGTTCCTGATATAGCAGTTACTACCGAGGAAGCTACGGATATAACATCTGAAGTTGGATACACTGACGCAATAGCCTATCTTGAAAATAAGATCAACGCATATTTCTACTAATTATGTTTATTTTAAAATTTTAACGAACACAGTAAACCGTGCTGGTGTAAAAATAATAAAGAGAATGAAATGTGCATGACTTCGTGGAATGAAAGATTTAACTACAATTGCACTGTAGGTAATAAACAAAGAGCAGTATCCCATTATTTGTATTCAAATTGACAAATATGAATTGAAAAAATGTACCAAAATATTTGCGCCATCGACAATACCTATAAGGCGAGGAACACTTGGCAGGCGGGCACAATGAAATATCATAAAGAAATGTTGCATTTCAAAAAATGTGCACCGTCAATAATACCTATAAGCAATGTTCCCTCTAAGCTACTCACGTGCGCAAATGCGCAGTGCTGACATGGTCTCTGCGCACAGAAAATCCAAGTTGCGCACGAAAAAATCCGAAGTGATGACTTTTTTTACAGATGTTTACGCACTGTTGTCCAAGGGTCTGTAGTGAGTTGCTGAGTGTGCGCAAACTCGTCGAAAATTAGAGGGGACAGGCAGGCAGGCACAATGCAGGCAGGCAGGCACAATGAAATATTATAAAGAAATGCTGCTTTTCAGAAAATGAGTATTCGGCTATTTACATAACTTGACAGGAAGGCACAATGAAATAATTGAACACAGAAATATTGCATTACAGATGTCACTAATTCCTCAATTGTCCAAGTTCTAATCTATATTTTTCCATTTTTATCACATGTTCTTCAATACGCATTTCGAATTCTTGCTTTCTGAAATATCTTTCTTCGTCTCTCATGTCTTTTCTTTCTTTGAGCTCCTCAATCTTCGACACCATCAGTTTAATTCTCAGCTCATTGTTTTTCTGAATTAAAAGAAGTTCATATTGACTCTGCGATGAGGTAGTAACGTATGATTAAACTTGCGATGAGGTAGTAACCTATGATTAAACTAAAACTTGTATTAGGAAGCCAATCACAAAGAAATCATTTGGAAATTCTCCCTGCCTTGTTGGCTGATATTTTTTCCTCTAATGGCTGATATCAATATCTGTTTCCAAGTGGGTATCCATTCGATATGAGCGGTGAACCAATAATCGGTCAGTCTCTAGTCATTAAAAACTTGTGATTCTGCAACCAGCTGATCATAAAGTGCAGAATTGGTAGTTTCATTGTATTGTATATGTATACTAGAGGCCGACTGATATTGGAGTTTTGGGCCGATACCGATAAAACCAATATCTAACCCCTTCACCGATAACCACTATAGCCTATATTCAAATTGTGTGGAATACCTTAAAATGCGCATTTGAAAACCTTCAGGGCATCTATTCGAAACAGCTTTACAGCCAATGCTATACTTGGACAGGAAATAAACTAGAAAGGCTGTATCAGGACACCTGTAAAGTGTAATATATGTGAAATATATCAATATTCTCAGTCTAGTGGTCAAAGATTATAGTTTATGGACTTCCTATCACCATGCTGTGACCTCACGAAAACTGCCCATATATATTCATTTCCAATGGCCGATACCAATAATTCTTTCAGAGAGTGATATCGAGTCTCTATTATCGGCAAAGCGATATAATCGGTCAGGCTCCATTGTATACCATCTTATATCAATTGTTACAGGATTGTAACTATGTGTATTGCACTGGTAATCAGCAATCTTTCGAGCAGTCAAACACCATTTCCAACTCTATCGTTCGCAGATACACTTCACTAGCAAACTCAGTACAATGATGGAATTTTTTACATAACAATAGTTGGGGCAGTGGAGCAAAAGTTTGCCAAACAGCAAGATTGTATATTTTGAAATATCAACCCGACATGAAATTCAAATGAGTTTAAGCTACATACCAGGTGGCAGATCGGCAGATCACTTGTCTTTGTCACGCATGTTGACTGCGATTCCATGTAGCTTGTTTCTGGAAAACATGTGAATGTTTCAGAAGGATTTGAGGCTATACGTATGTTTACATATGCACAATGCACATGCATATTTGCTAGTATGGTGGAAAATACTGAAACCGATCATTTGGCGACTAGCAAAAAATCTCATTATAAAATCGCTGAATGTTATGACAAGAACGTTTGATATCGTGAATGCACTCCCTTGAATACACCACTGGATAAGAATTCGATATAATATACATCTACACTCGTACAATTGATATGTTAGCAAAAAGTAGTGATGAAAATAACGAGAAGAGTTGCCTCTGACACGAACCGATCATCATCATGGGGAACACTTCTCGATGCGGTCAATATATCGAACAAGTTCTCATTACTCTCTCGCAATATAACTTACATGATTGATTTTCTGCAGTAACTACAGACAATACGGTGGAATCACTTTTAAAATGATGTTCAAGTGGCTGATCCTATGCTGGTATGACAGCTCTATAACCATTAATTTAGTGATATGCGCCACATTATGGATATAATCAATGTCTACAAATTTACCTTGAAATAAATAGCACCATCACCGGGTAAGATACCATATCTTCAGTCACTCTTCCAATTGAATGTTCTGAAGGCCTTAACAGGCATTTTCAGTTTGGGCACTTTCTGTTGTTTTGAAGCAACCTTCAATTACTGTTCTGTTCTTTTGCCATGTTTGGCGATGTAGCATTTCACGGCTTGGTTGATTGTATCCAATGCAAGAGAACGGCGGAACTCATTTATTACATAGTTTGTATGCAATTATCATTATCATTAAACATTCTGTAATAACATGATCATCAGTCAATAAGAAGCACAATTGAGTACCGGTAACAAAATATCGTCAACATTAGGCTTACCATATTTTGGAAATGTAAAAAGAGGACACTTTTTCAGAAATTTGCAAGATGCGAAACCGGAGTGGAATTCTCAAAAACCGGTGAATTTTTCCCACTTTGTGATCGGTTGACTAAAAAAAAAAAAAAAAAAGGTCTTCTTTTCGCTCCGAGCTGAAATCACCGCTTTTCCCTCCGGAATACCCGCCGGAGCTTCACTTCTGCGCTAATATGCGGCATATCACTCGCAATTTCCTCTAAATCTAACCTGAATTTTCCAAAAAGAGGACAAAAGGGCGTCCTCCGAGGACACTTTCAAAAAAGCCAAAAAAGAGGACAAATCCTCTTAAAAGAGGACGTATGGTAAGCCTAGTCAACATGCAATCTTCACTATCTTTATAACGAACCTCAGATAAGCAATTCCAATCTACAATGTCCTATTACAAACCTCGCCAAATTTATATGCTTGTGTACCTTAATCGAGACTTTAATCCTGGTGGCGACCAGGATCAAGAAGCAGCAGTCTATACTCAGTTGGTTGTGGCAGAATCTTACTAATCTACCTTTCTGGTCGGCAGAAAATCCAGCAACGTGCAAAATCGCCAGATCTATTATTTGATCTATATTTTTGGCCTCCACCCTTAATGTTAGTATCGACCGCTGTAATAAGTTTTAAGTTTGTCACTGAACTATGTGGGTGGTAATTTCGTTTCCAAAGTCGAGTGAGAGCTGACTCTTCATTTATCGCTAACAGATTTACGCAAAAGCCGTTATTGGTCTCTATTGATTTTAACGATGTTCCATACCTAGATCTGTCATGAGCTTATGCACGGTATGTCTTGATTTTAGTATCGAACGCGGTGCCAAGTCTTAAAGTTGACGCTCAATGATTGAGGCAGTTATTTCGTTTTCGAGGTCGAGTATGGTAGAGATGCGCGCTGATCTGATACTTAGCCTACCTACATCATTGCGGATCTCACGGAAAAGCCGGTGTCTGTCTGTGCTAATCTAGTCTGCGTTCCATAACGAGATCGGTGATGATATTTCCAATGGTATATCTCGATGATCGCATGAAACAGCTAACTAAGATTCTCGGTTTGCATTCAAATATTCACATAATTTTATGTTCGCCAATGTGCATTTAACTGTGAAATTGTGGCCTTCAAACCATTTGCTTACAATCCCCTGTCAAATGCGATAGCTATTTCATTTTCGATGTCGGCTAACAGCTGATCATTCGATCAGCCTATTCCTCGATCTATTTTACTCAAAGTTCGGTGTTCGTCTGTTTGTATTGATTTTGACAGTGTACCATGCCGGAATGGGTTATGAGATTGCGAATGCTACTTCTCGATGATTTCATGTAACAGTATGCTAAGTTTACGGCTTTCATTCATGTATTTATTGATTAATATATTTTCCAACGGCGATTTGGCAGCAGACAGTAAGCCGTATGTGTTGCGTCACAATCTCCAGTTTCAAGGCCAAAATGTACTATGTTGTTCCGAGACCGAAGTTCCGAGGCTGCTGTCCTTAGTTCTTCAAAGACCATTCAAATTGATGTTCTGGATTCAATATGACAGGCCCAATCTATGAGATAACAATTGCGTATGTGTCCGAAGTCGTTGACCTTTGCAGTTAGGCTTACGCAATCTCTCGAGTTCTAGTCATTGGAATTAGTCTGGTCAAGTCAAGTGCGAACATGAATCGTATTGAATCTTTGCTCCGTACGTAGGCTAGTTTACGCAGTTGCCTTTAGAGCGAAAATTAAAGGTCTAGAAGACTACTCCTTGTCGCTTCGACATATTCCTGTCTTTTCATTGTATCGCATTTTTGTGGTGTATTGAACTGATAAAATTGCTAATAAACCAATGATGATGATGATAGAAATTGTCCAGTCCATTGATCCAATCGTACGCCGGGTACCTCCGCTTTGGTTGCCTATCACCTGGTCGTAACTCGTAACCACCAGCTCAGTGGTCGTAACACACCAGGATCGTGTACGAAACACTTTCGGACGGCCTATCGATTTGCGTAATCTCTAACTCTACCATGAAATCATAACGCATGCTACTAAGGATGACCTGATAATTGATTCGTGGCATAGGGACGATTCTTAGTTCACGTACATTATGTAAAATAATCCTTTGATTAAAAAAAAATGAATAAAACATTTGTTACCACACTTCAAGTCACGGCTCACCGGCAAACCTCTCGCGGCACCTACGTTAAAATCACTGTTGTCGGGAAATTCATGTGACCATCATATTAAAGTTACTTTTTTACGTTGGAAAACGCCATTGTGACGTCATGTTGATAAAAGTCGCTCGCAGCCCTTGCCCCACCACCCGATATTGTCACGAGCCGCCACTGGCTCAAGTGCGCAATCCGAAAGAGATTTTTCATCGTGCGGTCTGACCTTGTCGCAGAGACGAACCCGACTGTCTCCAGTAACTGTTGAGGCTATTGAAATAATCAATTCTTCGTATAACGTGTGAATGCAACGCCCTTTGTATGGATGACAGTTGACTTGTATTTTGAACACACTATTTTTTCTCATCTTGGCCATTTTCATTCCTTCATTTCTTTAATTTAGTTTGGTATTGAACCATTTAATACAGTTCACATTTTGCAAAAGGTTTGGTGGAACTAAGTTAACAGTGGGGCTGTTTTCAGCGTATTCTCATTCAAATACATTAAGCTCTCTTGCCATTTGCAAGATTGCTATCGAAAGAAAACAAAGCGAGAGAATTGAAAGCGTTGAAAAGCTCGAAATTTGAATCGTATATCAGCTTATTTGCTCGCAACAGTTGAAAATTGCTATTTGAACTTGGTTTCGGGCCGAAACGGGCTCAAAACTCAACCGTCGGGTTCGGGCCGGGTTCGGGCTGAACTTGTCGGGTTCGGGCCGGGTTCGGGTCCGGCTCACCCGGCCCGCTTCCATCTCTGAGTAAACTAGTATAGTAAAGTAATTTCTGTTCTCTGTTTTTACCTTAGCCAAACCTCTTGTTTTATTGAAACTGAATTCGACTATAGTTTATACAATCCTCAATCATTGGCGCAGGCTGGAATTGCATCATATCGATTTGTAAATGCGTAATGTATTGCATCTTATCAATTCGCATCTATTCTTTTTTGGCTGGTAACTATAAGCTGAGGTTTAGCAGTTCTAGGTATATGTGAGCGATACAGCGCCTTTTTGCGTGTATATTTAACTCTATATTTGTTCATCGGTTCTCAATCAATGATCACTCAATATGTATTTCAGCCAGCTAGCAAAATGCAATGACGTTATCATGCCTCATACTTCGAAAAGACAATTTGACTTGAATTTTGACTTGACTTGACTCGACTTGACTCGAGTCACCTCCAAAAATCGAGTGACTTGACTTGACTCGAGTCACCTTTGAAAATCGATTGACTTGACTTGACTCGAGTCAAAATGTGCAATGACTCGAAATGACTCGTGACTCGAAGGTAGTGACTTGATCCCAACACTGTATTGTGATAGTGACTTTCCTCTCTCTAATCCCAGTTAAGTCGGTATACATGCCTCGGGCGTACTTTTGAGTCTTGTACAATACTGAACACAGCGTGGGTTAGGATTCCTGTTCGTACAAAGTCGTTTTTGCCAGCTTGCAATCGTGGTGCCAAGATAGTACCGATTTATAGATTCAGATCATAATTAGAATGTTTAAAAAGAAAATGCATACTTGACAAGGAGGAGTAAGTTTAGTTTGAAGTATAAGATTTTCTTCTTTCTTTAGATGCCGGGAAGGTGGAAATAAAATCCGGGAGACGACATTCGCGAAAATTCAGAGTGATAATTAGCAGCGTCCTCGCTCTCACAGTGGCTACACTCGTCGCATTTTATGTACTGTTCTTTAAGTCAGGAGGAATCGGGCAGGCTCGTATGCTGACTCGTAAGTTTTATTTTCAACATATCTTACCGCAGCGAAATACGACTGTGCGTATCTATTGACCACAGCTGGATAAATGGAAAATTTTCAGGCTTTCCTAACTAGATTAGAGTTAAAATTATACCCACAAAGTATTTTGTGAATTGTATTAGAATAAAAATTACTGAATTTGCGAAAACTTGGAAATTGAATTGTATTCAAAATTAGTAAGAAAGGAAAGTCATGTTTTGTTCCTATCAATTAAGACTTCATTCTCATTATCACGAGAATGGTAAATGTCTATTCACCACTCGTGGATCTTTTTTTTTAACTATACAGCTATGTATAATTTTCAGCGAAACAACCGGAAATTAGATTACAATTAAAATGAAAACTTAGAAAAATTTCACGAATTAGATTAGACTTAGATTACCGGCATTGCGCTTTAATTGTATAATTGAACTACTTGAATCATCTAGTTGTCCAAGCCTGCTGTTGACCAGCAGTGGTTGCACCCTATAGCAAATTTTGTGAACCTGGTGACCTCATGCAGTCCACAATGCGACCACACCGTTGAAATCGTCGACAAAAATAAGGTATTCAAGCCCATTTTGCGCCTGACAGAAAGCAACAACCAGAAAAACCCCGCAACATCGTGACCGGAAAAAATCGTCACTTGAGGCACGAAAAAAAAACAATGCCCTCAGTACAGGAGCCCGTGGCTCACCCGCTATTGCCTTGTGATCATCTTCGAGAGCTGCGACGGGCTTGCAACAAAAGTCACTAGGTTCCGAGTCACAAGTCAATTTTACTTTATTAGTTTTTACTCGTGTTAAGTCTATTTTTTTCAATTCACGACATGAGTCAAGTCCGAGTCCAAGTCGGCCCCAGAGGGTTGACTCATAACAGTGGTGAGACTCGAGTCCAAGTCCATCGTTCAGTTTCGATTGTCAATTTTGTTCAGCCAACTTTCTCACAGCTATGCCTGGTTGATATATAATGCCTTACATTTATTATATACTAATTTCATTACTATCAACCGCTTCTGACCCTATTTTTAAGTAAGATACATGTACTGATAGACGAAATACCAATAATGTGGTATTTTTCGAAGTTACCATGAAATCGCTCAATTGACCGTCCGAGTCTCGAGTCACCAAAATCGTGATTAGAGTAATACTTGCGTCCAGACTTGACTCGAATCATTACCATCAAGGCTACACGGAGACCAAATTGAGAAGCAAAGCTGCGAAACGATATCTGACAGATTTAAATTCCGTTGTCAGTTTGTCTAAGCTGAATGTTTCCCAATTCAATTCGTACGATTCGCGTTTTAAAGTTTTCACTGTTTTATTTATCTTGCTGAATCTGGAGATAATATGGGGAAATCGTGTCTCGAGCTTCGTGACATGGGTTACACAGAATCGGGCATTTACACGATTCGACCGTCAGAGAGATCCTCATCAGCGCAAGTAAAATATAGCAGAATTCCTAATATGCTTCGTTGCGTTCTAATTCTTCTTAGAACAGCGCCTATACAACACGGTCTTCCAATATGAAACCAATGTATTTGATTACAGTTAGACAAAACACGAGCAGATAACGGAACACAGGGTATAAATACAACGCAACGCGCACGTGGAAATAATGATTGGCGGTGATTACTGATCCTATACAAATAATTATCAAACGATGCCAACGTAAATACATGAACATAACATATCTGAACGTATTTGATTTTCAACCATGATCACGCCCTATTCCAAATATTATCTCCTATGCTGCAATACGTAGCTTTGGTCCTCTAGACCAGTGGTTCTCAACCTTTTTCACCTCGCGGACCGGTAAAATTTCAAAAAATATTTGGCGGACCGGTAGACTTTCAGAAATTGGAATCAACCCAAAATGTGGTGTATGAAGCCGTTTTTTGCACGTACATGGTGCTAGAGAGTGACATTTTTAGGGTTTTGATCGGAATTAAGTATGTTCATGATGGTATCCATGAGATTTTTTCGGTAGTGAGTCTGCTGAGTCGAGGTAAAATTGCCTTTCCCAGATAAACGTGCTACCGCCGTGAGTCGTTTACAGTCTTTCACGCCGCATGCCGTGGATTTAACCGACCACGCCAACTCGAATAATATTCTTCTTTTCGACAATATCGAGGGAAGAAGTATTTTGGAGTCGAACCAAGCACCTTGTCGTGCTACCTTGCTGAATGTTCGATCCTCAATACCACCAAGCGTAGGTTACTACGGGTACTATGAGCCGCACGAAAACACCTGGCTACAGCTATACCTGGTCAATGGCCTTACACAAAACAAGTGCCGAAAAGGCACGTCGTCAGTCAACCCCCAAAAAAACGTTGGTCTTGGGCCCCACCGTTACATGGATGCTTTCACCACTACTTGTGAGCACATCCATTCTACTAAGTGCAGGCAGAGCGTTTACGTAGCCTAATTGCGCGAAGCGCGGAAAATTTCTATAATTCATGACCGAATCCGTCAATGATATTGGTAATTGCGTACATATTGCTATAATTTTTTTTATCCTCTCAGAATTACCAAATTCCCCGGTAGAGCTGAGTGAGGTGTCGTCTTGGAAAATTTATGGCATGCGATCAAATTAAACATATTCGGGCTGGACTGTTGCAATAATTACTTCGTTACATGTCATTAATTCATGACCACCTGTCTGTTATATAAAAAATAGATATTGAAAATCGCCCAAGCGTAGGTTACTAAGCTAAAAGAAGCACACGATTCCAAATAGCTATTTTTACACTGGAAAATAACTTTTCTCTAGGGGATGGCGTTTTTGCTGTGGGTTACAGATTGCCTTGACAGAAAACTTCGGCTCGAGCCATTTAGGTGCCTATGGACAATGTGACAAATGTATATCGACGTTTTCGGTCTACAAATGGCAGTCGTTTTCGGCCAAGGTATTCTCGCTGCCAAATTTTTGGCACACTTTTCGCAGTCCTGTGTTAGTCCAAACTCCATCATGTGTAGGTGCGTCGTGGCGCGGCAATAGCGGACGCCTAAAATGCCTGATCTTACAAATCATGCGTATTTCTTGGCGAAAGAGCACCCAATATTCAATTTATTTAGTGACACAAAATCGGACAAAGCGTGAAATATTTTGAAAAAAGTTGGATGAAGTTTCAACTAAAATAATCTATAATTTATGTTAATTCACGAAATAACTTTGGGCTCCCTTCAAGCTCGGCCCGCTCTAATTGGTGGGCTTGGGGTGCGGCAGTTACGGTAGTTCGCAAAATGAATGAATCGAAAATTTGTGGTGCGACAGTTACTATAGGGCCTACGCTACTGCACAAGATGAATGAATGGAAAACGAATCATCGTGCAAACTGCGCATTTCAGCGAGTCAGCTTGTACTTGTCGCTCGCATGTCGTCAAATGACACGGCTTGGACTTCAAGTCAAATGTCTCCAGACCTAATGTTACCTCACGAAGTTCTCAATCAGTTTAAACTTTGATGTTTTATTTATTTTTAGCAATGGAGAAGCCTTCAACATATTGCCTCTTGAAATTAAGGTAAAAAATTGTAAAATGCCTGACGGACTGGCAGGAAAGTCGTCGCGGACCGGCGGTTGAGAACCACTGCTCTGGACCACTGGTTCTCAACCTTTTCCATCTCGCGGACCTGTGGATCGTCAAATATTAAACTAAACCAAAAATAGGACGAATTAGCCAAAGAGAGGACAGTTAGGCGTCCCCCGATGACACTTTCAATTTATAATTTTCGATACATACATTCCAGAGCAGTTAACTGCGAACGATAACTGCGCATGTTTCTCCGTAAATAAGTAGACTATCCTGGATATGATGAGCACAACTATAATAAATAAACAAAGAATCGGTCACCGTAAATACTATCTTATTCAAATCAAAATTTTTCGACGGCAATAACTCCGCTTCCACTGGTTGGAATTGAACCAAATTTTGTGGGCATTGTTTCTATAGACAGCCTATAACACTTTCATGGGATGAACGGAAAATTTTCAAATTTTTTATTATTTATATTTACATAATAAATACAATATTTATTCTCCTGTAGCAAAGCGTTTACTGGCTGGAATCGAACCAAATTTTGTGTGTAGGCTTAAATTAGGTAACCTCCTAACAATTTTATCAAGTAGCCAGTACGATTTGACAAAAAAAGTCATTTTTGAAGAGCCCTAATAGATATACGTGTTACAGCCGAGAGTCCATTACTGTCAGTCGACCCGAAGGCCGTGGATTACCGACCATAGTAACTCGAATAATATTCTTCTCTTCGACAATATCGAGAGAATAAGCGTTTCGGAGTCGAACCAAGCACCTGTCGTGCTACGTTGCTCATTTCTCACCACCACTACTACGAATACCCTGCGCCTCACATAAACACCTGGTAACAGCGATACCGGGTAATCCACAAAATGAATGAATCGAAAACGAATGAACGTGCAAACTGCACGGTTTAGCGAGACCACTAGTATATAGATTACGACATGTCTAGGTAGAGTCACATACAATTACTCAAACAACAACTATCGGAGGTATGTGGTCTGTTTCGGCGCCTTAATTACACTATGCCAGTTAGGGTTCTGTTGATACTCGTCAACACTCTATTCCTATCAAAGTTACAATACGGAATTCTTCGTTGGGGTGCTGCCTGCAAGAATACGATTGGCCAACTGCAAAAACTACAACATCGGATAATCCGTATCATTGCCAAAGCCCCACGGAGGCCTGGATGTGCAACTGATAAATCGCTACTCGAAAGATTTGGTGTTCTAAACGTAGAAGATATGAGGAAGCTGGAAATTGCCAAGTTTAAGTATCGGTTCCATTGCGATCAATGTCCCTCAAATTTCAACGACAACTTCACCTCAGAGTCAAAAGCGCACAAGTACGGCACACACGCGTTAACGAACAACGCATTGCTCTATCAAGTATGCCGGACCCCAAAATTGTGGAACAGCATTTCGTCGGCTATCCGACAGTCGTCGAGCATGTCCGCATTCAACTCAAGTAATTATGGCTTTGAACGTTATCAGTATATATTCCATTAGAGACGTGTAAATTTAAATGATGAAACTTTTGCTGGCCTTAGACCAGGGGTGGGCAAACTTTTGGGCTCGCGGGCCTCGTTAAACATCTGGATCCATTTGCGGGCCGCACTATATATATTGGGATTAGGGTATAAACCGAAACGCAATATTGATATTTGATTATATGGTGAGGACATCGAGATGCTTATTTAAAACAAACCAATTGCTTTCATGATATCGTACATGCGTTAGAAACAGTGGCGAAATTTCATAGGCTGGTCGACCTCAATAACCAATTTGTCAAAACTATAGAGATGAAAGTCGGTGGTCCTGATTCTTAGACCAGGATTGAAATTTGATTCTGTCAGCAGCGATCTGTTCATAGTTTTGCTAATTCCACTTTTGGCTCAGTTCCAGGACACACTATGCTGACAACATCATAAACATGTTAGCTTCTAACATGCTTCTACTGTTTGTAGATAAAATATGAATATCCTAATTCTACGCATGCGGAGAACGAATCTACCTAAGACTCGCGCGAATCGTTTATTAGAAGCACATCACTGAAATAATTAAAACTGGAGTGGCCAACCTGAAATCACTCTCGTGATCCGATTTATGTCAATCTCGTTTAGGATTTCGGTGGTTTTTAGCTGTTGAAACCTTTCAAACTGCGCGGGCTTAAATGGTGAAAGATTTCGCGTCCCCCCTTATCGCCACATCACAAAACGCAATCAGGATGCTAGCAAACCTAACGGGCATTTTGATGGTACGGAAGGCAACGACTGTGGATGAGAGATTTCTAAATACGAAATTCAGACTAAATACAGAGCAACAATTATGAACTTGGGGTAAATCGCGCGAAGCGAGAACATTTTTTTCACATCATCTCAGCTTCGCGCTCCTCTTCAGATGCTTTCACGCTCGCAAGGGGGCGGCGCCCCCTGGTTTGGGAATTACTTCCTTGAAATTATCATGGTGAAATATACTAAAAAGTTTATTCAAGTCCTTGCATTAAATCGATTATTATTACGCATTTTATCAATATTTTCATAGGTTTCTTTAGACTCTCACGGGCCGCATAGAACGGTGATGCGGGCCGCATGCGGCCCGCGGGCCGTAGTTTGCCCGCCCCTGCCTTAGACTGTCAAATCTAGGCAATGTGGCAATAGTCAATGGCTATCATTTGATAGAAAGATTGTTAACGAATTCACAATTCGTTGAATCCTAGAATGCGACCGAAGGATGCCATCACTTTTAGATGAATGTAAATACGAAACTGCACAATACCGGAAAGGGAAGTATAACGTTGCAGTTCATGAGAGCAACTTGCGTTGAGAATAGTAGCAGCATTTGCTAAGCGTGCATTCCAATTTCTCTTCTCTTGTATCCTTTCAAAAGATGGATGATTCGCTCGCTTTTTGCTTTTACTAGGCAAAACAACATACCAGCTCTAAATTATGACCCATATCAGCATCTCAAACATGGAAAATCCTGTTGCCTATGAGTCATGATTTATGGTGGGAAGAACGCCTTAAACTTCTGATAAAGACAAACATTCACTCTTGCACTGCAACCGGAAAATTTAACATTGTTAAAATGTAATGATAAAATTTACAGATGGTAAGGCATTACAAGATCGCTGACAATCAACGGAAATGTGTGCAAATAAGCAGAGAGAGAGAGAGATATTTATTGATTTGTCCAACCGTAAAGAAAACAACATTGGCACATGAAACAACAAGAAATGAACTTAACGGTATTGGACAGGGTGTGACCGATATGACTCTGGGTAGGGTCAACTGGTCTGATCACACCCTGCATTAACAAATACAGATATTGTGTCTTAAATTTGGATGCAATTGGTTGGGATCAATCAATTCAATTCAGCTCAGCATAATAATAAAATACTAACAAAAGACAAATTTGGTGGGAGACAAGCGGATCAGTTATAATGGGAGACAAGGTGACTGAATAATTCCTTTTTAAAGGAGTGGTATGGGAGGTCCCGTATTGATGAGGGTATAGAATTCCATATGACAGGACCGGCGTAGTCGATCGATTTCTTTGTGAGGTTACTGGTGGGTCGATGTAAATAGATGTTGCCCTGGGAAGAAAATCTGGTATTGTGTGAGTGAACGGTCTGAGCAAGGACGAAGAAATCATTAAACACAGGAGGCAATTCATTTGAAAAATATTGATGCATAAATTTAGCTACTTCAAATATAAGAATATCGTCAAATTTCAGAATTTTGTATTTGCGGTAGTACGGGGATAGTCTGGTTCGATGGGGCAAGCCAGCCATCAAACGCATGGCTCGGTTTTGCAGGGTACGAATTTTAGAACAATGTGAAGTACAAGCATTCCCCCATACAATTATGCCATACTGTAGATACGAGTAAAAAAGCGAAAAGTAAATTGTCCTAAGCACAGACCTAGGAACTATGTGCTTGAGTTTTGTCATTACACCTACACATCTAGAAAGCTGTTTTATGGTATGAGCAATATGCGGTTTCCATGACAATTTAGAGTCAATGACGATTCCAAGATATTTTGCTGAGTCACACAGTGAAATACAGTTATTATTTATATTCACAGTAAGGTTATCAGAAGCAGTATTGAAGAGCATCATCACAGTTTTATCGGTATTTAAACTTAGTTTGTTGGCAGCAAGCCATTAAGAGACTTTTACAAGTTCACTCTGCACAGTACTTTGTAGGTTGCTCATAGTATCGGATGAAAGAAAAAGATGGGTATCATCGGCAAACAGTGTAGTATAAAATGAGGAACAGTTGATAATATCATTGATGTAGATCAAAAAGAGGGTCGGTCCTAAAACCGAGCCCTGTGGCACTCCACACTCAACATCCATTTCTGTTGATTTTGATAGACCTAATTTCACAAACTGCTTACGGTTTGCCAGGTAGTTCATGAGCAGGGACTTGGCAATCCCTCTAATTCCATAATGCTCTAGTTTTCGTATCAGTATCTCGTGATTCACAGTATCAAAAGCTTTTCGAAGATCAATAAAGATACTACAGCCAACTCTTTTTTGTTTAATACTTTTGTAGTAATTTGTCACAATTGAAAGGGTAGCATGGTTATTGTTATGACCCGATCTAAAGCCAAATTGGGATGGAGTGAAAACTGACTGCAATTCAAAAAATTTCTTGAGCCTATAATCTAGCAATTTCTCATATAGAGTGGAAAGGTTAGACAGAATTGATATGGGACGGTAGTTAGACATTGAATGTTTGCTGCCTTTTTTGTGAACTGGAATAACTCTAGCAGTTTTTAGAGCACTAGGAAAAATACCCAAGTTCATGGAGCCATTGAACAACGTACAAATTGTATCTCCTATAATATTAAATACCAGTTTTATGAAATAGATTGGTATTGAGTCAGGTCCTACTGCTTTTGTGTCCTTCATTCCAGATAATATCGTTGCTACCTCTCCTACGTTGGTCGGCTCCATAAAGATGGAGTTCATGGAGCGAGGCTTCATGAATGATAGGATATCATGCGGGCTTTGAGGTATTGAAGATGCTAGCTCTGGACCAATCTGGCAGAAGTGATTGTTGAACTTTTCTGTAACAACATCAGGATCTTTGATGACCGTATTGCCACATGCTATTTCAATGTTCTGCAATCGTGTTTCATTTTTGTTATTGGAAGCGTTCACAATTTCACGAATGGTTCTCCAGGTTTGCTTTTGATCCTTGAAACTCTGTTCGAACCGGTTCATGTAAAATGCTCTTTTGGCCTTTTCTTTCATTTTTGTTACCTTGTTGGCATATCGTTTGAAGATCTTTTTCTCATCGTCGGTTCCGTTAATATAATATTTTTTATGTATCCAATCTCTTGTTTTAATGGCTGCCAGAATTTCTCGACTGATCCAGGGCTTAGATTTTAGACGTCGGGCGTTACGATTGACTTTGCGGATAGGGAATTCTTTGTCAATGGCTTGACTTATGTCAAGAATAAACTTGTCAAATTGGGAGTCAAAGTTTTCGCTTGTGAGTGGCTCAAGTTGATAATCCTTGAAAACATCTCCAACGTTTTCAACGAAATCGTCAATCCCCTGAGGATTCAGCGGGATTCTGCATTCAAAAATACTAGTAGTGGCAGGTAAAATTAGATTGACATGACACATGATAGGATAATGGTCAGTCATACAGTGCTCAATGACAAATGGAGCAAGTCTATATTTACTTATGTTGGTATACATGTGGTCCAGGAGGGTACTGGAATGGTCAGTCACTCTGGTTGGTTTGGTAGTCATCTGGACCACCCCGTACGACTCAAGCATATCAGAATATTTTGTGGTGAAACTTGTGTTCTGTAGGAGGTCGATATTGAAATCTCCCATTATGAGGAATTGGTCATTTGAATCGGTTAAGTTGTCCAAGGTTTTAGAGAATTCTTCCATGAATGTTTCTTGTTTGGTTCCTGGATGTTTATATATTACTCCAATGGTAAGGGGCTTTTGATTCTGTGTTGCAATTCTGACAAAAATACTTTCGACGCCACCTGTATAGCAGTCTAGCTCATGTGCTTCTTGGCATGATAGATTTTCTTTTACATATAGACCAACTCCGCCTGCATTAGTTTTTGAAGGGCAGTGTAGGAAGTTATATCCAGGGAGGTCAATATTTACTAGATAATTTTTCTTCAGCTTCGTTTCAGAGATGCCGATGAACGTTGGGGAACAGTTGCATGTTTTGAAAAGAGCAGAGATATCTTCCAGGTGTGCTGGTAATGATCTTGTATTTATATGGGCAAAAAGAAATCCTCTAGATTTTGGTACCAAGGCTGGATCTCCTGGTGAAACACTAATACAGTCATGTACTTCACAAATATTGTGGGCCATTGCGTCAAATTTGATATGTTTTCATGATGCATGTTTCACCTCAGGCTATATGATCTTGGATAGGTCTTTGGTGGATTGGATATGTATCCTGTTTGAGTCATTATCCTTCTTGATGAAAATATTTCCATCAGCGGTCCATATGTACTGGTAATCCTTGCTCTTCTGGAGCTTCCGTGCTTGGAAGAAGAGATCTCTTCTCAGTTTCGTAAGATTTTCACTAATGAACAGTTTTTTCATGCCAGTTACTCCGAAATTTGTAGCGCCTGCAGTTTTCCCCAGTGATCTTTTCTTGAGAAATTCCGTCCTCGGCCGTCTTGAGGCAAATTTCACAACAACTGGAGATATTTTGTCTGGGTTCTTGAAGTGGACTCTGTAGGAGTAGACAATATCTTCATCAGAGACATCGATACCCATTGCTTTGCCAATTTTTGATACAAGCGCTGTGGTATCTTCATCTTTGGAGGCTGGGATCCCACAGAGCTCGAGGTTTTCATTCCGGGAATTTTGTTCCTGGCAATCATTCGCAAGCTCTAAAGTCGTCATTTTCTTGGTAAGGGTATTGACAGCAGTTTTCAATTCCTTATTTTCCTCTTTCAGGTTCTGGAAGTTTGCCAGGGTTGATTGCAGCTTGGACTTATTTTCCTCGAATTCAGCATTGATGAATTTGATACTCTTCTTGTATTCTTCTACTTCCTTCTTCATTTCTTTATTTTGTGTTATGAGTATATCCATCTTCTCTTCAATCATGCTTTTAAGTTGAGTCTTCAGGCTCTTTGTTATAGAAGACTCCAAGGACTCCATCTTCTCTTCAATCATGTTTCTAAGTTGAGTCTTCAGGCTCTTTGTTATGGAAGACTCCAATGAGTCTAAGCGCTTCAGTATGTCCTTTTTGTCGGTCATTTCAGGATGTATACCTATTGCTAGTTATATATCGTAAACCTTAATACAACCAAATACTCCAGTCCTATTATCAGCATAAAGTACGCCTACTAGTTGTAATTCGATATGTCGTAATTGAATGCATCAGTTACTTCCATACGTAACAAGTTTCAGCAACTCCAGCATTTATTATAGAGAACGTACGAGAACTGTTAACTTAGTATAACGTCTCCCGCTAGTACAAATCTCTCGTAACTGATGAAGCCGTCGCTTGCCGTTGAAGGTATATTGCGATATGGAATCTGCTGGTGGTGGCTGGACTCTTGTGGCGAGCATACATGAAATCAACATTCTCAACCAATGCGGTGTAGAGGGCTGGTGGTCAAGCGGGAAAGGTGTCACCGTCGGCAAAGCATACAAAGGTGCAGTTGATGAATAGATGGCAAATATGATGTCAATATCTCCGTGCATAATTAGGATCTGAAAGCAGGGAAAATCACAAAACCTTTGGGACGGCGGAAGGTTCCACGAGTGATGAATACAAAAGTTTGGCATATTTCAAAGTTCAGGTGATGCTATAGGATAAGTCAAGATTTGTACTTTACCTATTGTTCCAAACTTTCTGGATTTTTCTCTATCACCGCAAATTTACAATTGCTCAAATCTATTTCAGGCCTCTGATGTGATGATATGGCACGTTCCGGACGTTATTGCGATTGAAGAAGCCGCGACAGACGCCACTCTGAAATATTACACCGACTCGGGTTTTCTGAGAAACTATGGAGGAACACTGCAATCGTTGTATAAGGAATATTACACACTGCATATAGGTGCAAGGCTAAGTCAATACCATATAATAATATTTATAAAAAGAAATATTTTTATAACGGGAATGTACAGTGCATATTAGAATGTAGCTGGGTGCTTTAGTACAACATTGATTATACTGGATAATGGATGATATGGGTCCTTAATCGTTTTCAGTGGTTGCATGGCCCACGATTGTTACCAAGTCCAAGATATGCTATCGAACTGCACAACCAACCCTGGCCGTCGACATGGATCAAAATTTGCATCAATCGGCAAAAATTCTACTTGAGTAGCTTAGCCGCAAAATACAGGACCGCTGATCACTACAAAAAAGGTTGTAACTTGAGCACTGGCAGTAAGATAAAATACCAAAGTAGGACCGTATGTCAAAATTAAGGACATATGAAAATGTATCGTTTTATAGTTTGCAGCTGTAGTTTCTATATTGGCCCTTCATGAACCTCTTTAAAAACGAGAGTTTTTACAAGGTGTTCAACTGTCCATGGTTGATTGTTCGGAACAAGTATCTATCTTCGAGTCTTCGACTATCTTTCAGTCACAAGTCATATCGAGTAATTGCACATTATGGCTCGAGTCAAGTCCCTCTATTCTTTAATGTGACTCGGATAAAGTCGATTCAAATCGAATCAAGTCGAGTAAAGTCAGATAAAGTCTAGTCAAGTCGAATTTTCGACTTGAGCGGCATGAGTGTTAATAATTTATATTCGCCGACGAAGCCTCTAATTGGAAATTTGAACTGGACCTCTATTTACTTCGAATAACCATCTTCTTTCTGCACTGATTTCTATTAAACCTCGAAATGAGTAACTTGTAGGGTTATGCCCTGGCTATTTCCATTTCGATTAGCTGAACAATTCTCACATTTGTTCTTTCGTTGTTCACTGTTAACGAGGCAGCTCTGAGCACAGTAATTATTTTCAGAATGCTCAATAAAAATGAGTGCCCACTACTGATGGTTGCTTTTATGTAGATGAGAAAGTTGGAGGCATCGAAAGCCTGATTTCGGCATACAACCAGTCACAATCTTACATTCGCGCGCTCATTTCTCCATTCCACAACTACACATACGATTTCCATGGGCAGGTTCAGAATTACATCGCTGATGGGGGAAACGACATGTTTGACATTGTGAATCAGGTTTGTTCGAAACCAGGGTTGTAACCTATTCACAAACGAGGTTTCGAGTCACAATATAAGTCAATCTTACATTTATACTTTTGACTCTAGTCAAATCGAATCATTTTCAATGCACTACCGAGTAAAGTCCGAGTCCACGTCAGAGTGAAAAGGGTCAGGTACCAGCCATAGTGCTGACAGTCGAGTATGAGGCCAAGTCATAGGCTGTTTATCATAATTCAGTCTCGAATTCACTCATGTTCAAGGTATATTTTACTTCTCTACTGTAGGGTGGAACGAATTCCTCGCATTAACAATGTAGGGGAGATGTGGTACCGATGGATCAAAAATCGGAAAATGATCGCTGGCCCTGAAATGTTCAGTCGAAAATAGCAGATCTTTTGCTGGCTCAGCACTTTGATACAAGCTCTACCTATCGCGCACATATACTTGAATATCCGTCTTTTCAAAAAATATTTATGGACGTTCAAAATTTGTTGCTCGAACGTGTCATCGGTCCCCACCCGGAGGGTCCAATGACACACGACCCGGGGACCTATGACACATATACCCTAAAAACTCAAATGTGACTACTTTTCTTGCTTAGTATTATAATTTAAGCTACAGCAAGCCAAAGAATAATGTTTGGTCGCAACTGCCAAAAACTAGAATAAATATTAACTCAAATGTTGTCATAAAATCACGTTTCGATTTAGGCTCGGACTTATAAATTTGAGGGTACATACATATTTTCCGAAAATCGACAGTCTGACTTCCAAATACCTCGTTATAGCGATAAAACATCATATGCAATTATTACATAAAGATTTTCTGTACGCAGGCATGTTTCATTTGTTTCATCATGATTAGTATGCTTTATTATTTTGCTTGATTTGGCTATTGTATCATCGGTCCCCACCCTAGGAATTTTATACAGGAATCGAAAAAAAGTCCACTCAAAGAAAGTACTGAAAAAATAATAGGTGCCATTATATAGCCTGATACAAGCCCTACACTTTACAATAAAAATGATTGCTGGTTTGTTCGTGTTGAAGGTTACAAAGAAAAATGTATATGTCGATCTAATTTTAGTTTACACCCCCTAAAACAAAAATCATCTGTGAGAGACCCCATTGCTCGCGCACGTCGAATTTTTTTGCATGTGAGGAAAGATTTTGCCAGCATGCAATTGTAGACAAGTTCCCGGAGTGTAATCATGGAATTATCATAGAGAATTTTCAAAGTATTTTCGGTCCCAGTGATCCATCGGTACCACATCTCCCCTACTCATTTGTTTCCCATTCAGCCTCGTGTGTCTGGTACAGAAGTACTTATACCTTGTAGAATTACTCTAGTGGGGTTCACATACTTGCATTACTTCTTCCAGTGGTTATAATTTTATACCACTACTATACTTCTACCTCTCAATTTTGATATTTTAGACAAAACTAAGCCAAGAATACTTACTTTTTTACTTGCTCTGAAATCTTTACTATACTTCTGTTTGTACTTAAGTATGAATTTACTTCGTTACTTCTACTTCTACCAACGATTACTTCTCTGACCGCCACTACGGTAACTGCACTCTACAAGCACTCTACAAGTAAGGTAAAGAGTGATCATGTGTGCCAGATTATGTAGTAATTCAATTTGAACCACGGCCATTATAATTATTGTAGAAAACACCTAGATGTGACAAACACAACATTTGACAACAACTAGCGACAACACTAACATATTTTCAGGCGTTTACTTTTGTACACGAAACGTCTTGTCTTTGGTGCTGCCACCAACGGACAAATATTTGGAGTGAGATAGTCCTAGAAGACATTGCCTGGTCCGATTTGTCTTGAGTCATGCGGCTTGGTCGGGTCATGCACAATTACCCAAGTACAAGTCAATTCAATACACAAAGTAACTCGAGCCAAGTCAAGTCACCTAAACAATATGTTTATTCAACAGCTTTCTTATCAAATCGGGAGCAGCCCACTAATAACGGTTACATATAACAAAGTTTACAGGTATGGTATCAGTATCTGGAAATGATGAATTTCATACGATTCAGCATATAGTTAGAGATGATCTACTGCGTCCGTTGTAGTTACTTATGTGCACATGTAGAGATGCACTCGAACCATGAAGATTTTATTGTCGTTGTGGTTATGCTTACGCCTACACTGCCCCACATTGCGCGAACAGTGCATTTCGATAATGTCAACATTTAGTCAAACTGAAGTTGTTTTTGCCGCAAGTGGCATGTACTGGACTTGGACAGCTCGGAAATTCTGGTTATCTAATTAGACTGATTCAAACGAAATACCGGTGACCTACTACAATTCTACTCTAAGTCGTGAAATGCTTCTATGCTTTAGTTTTATTTCTGGTCTAATTCCTGTTTTCCTGAAAATTCTACACGAGAACTGTATCGTGCTAAGAGCCAGGCCTGTACAGATATTTACCATTTTCATGCTTATGAGAATGATCAATGATTTGATACGAACTGATCACGATAAGCTGAAAGTTCTCTAGTTTTCTGACTCCGAGCATATCAACCAGTGTGTGTGTGGATGGAGATACCTAAGACGACGACAATAACAACAACAATCTTTCATATACATGCCACTACGATCAGGCAGTTTGGCATAACACGAGAGAAAAGTCATTCATCACTGTCATAGTATCTCACGAAATACAGTCGACTATAGTTAATTCGGACACTTTGATTTCCCTTACTTTTGAATGAATTCAATTGTTCGTCACATGTCCATGCGCAAAGACCGACAGCGCATTGAAAATAATCGGTATGTGGCGTATCGGCATCATGCTGCTATAATTGGCACAGATCGCATCAAACAGACGAGAGTTATATCTTCAGGTTAGTTATATTGTTTTGTAGGTTCGACACCAAACTATTCAAGGCATAATATATCTATTTACTATATCACTGCATGTGTAAAACACGCATATAGTAGGGTTACCATACGTCCTCTTTCAAGAGGATTTGTCCTCTTTTTTGACTTTTTTGAAAGTGTCCTCGGAGGACGCCCTTTTGTCCTCTTTTTTGAGATTTTCTCCTCTTTTTTGAAAATTTAGGTCATAATTAGAGCAAAATGCGAGTGATATGCCGTATATTAGCACAGCAGTGACGCTCAAACGGTATTTTGAGCTCTGAGCGAAAAGATGACGTTTTTTTTTTAGTCAACCGATCACAAAGTGGGAAAAATTCACCGATTTTTGAGAAATCTTCTCCGGTTTTGCAAGTCTCAAATTTCTGAAAAAGTGTCCTCTTTTTAGATTTCCAAAATATGGTAAGCCTAGCATATAGGGTTAAAATTTCTGAAGGACTGAAAGGCTACTTTCACCTGATAAATGTACTCCACAAAACAGTGGTATAAATCAAAAATCTTTTTGCTGGACAAAAGACCTTTTCTGTACCATTCGGTTCTACAATACGGAGTAATTGTACCGAAGTAAAAGCGACTGGAAGGCTGACACGCCTTTTTATGAGATCGCTGTCGATTCTTTATGAATTGACCCACTTTATATCACCAAGGCCGTAACAGCACTTCGTCAGCCCCCCAAAAAAACTTTGGTCTTGCCCCCCCCTAGGGTTATAGACCGAACTTCTGGGGGGCTTCGCCCCCCACATCCCCCTTTGGCGATAGCCTGTTTCCGCTATTCATCATATTCGTTGGGAGTTTGTTTAGCGAATCACCTTTTGTCGCCTAAGCGCGCGAAGCGCGGGAAATTTCAAGAATTCATAACTGAATCGGTCAGTATGATCGGGAATTGCACATATATTGTTATCAATTTTTATCTTCTCTGTGCTCACGTAATCAGACTTGCTGGTACAGCTGAGTGGGGTGTGTTTAAAAACGTAGGGCAACTCAATAATAATTAAACATCTTCGGGCGTATACCCGTTGGCAAGAGCGAAACAGCACCTCGTCAGGCCCCTAAAAACGTGGGTCTTGGGCTCCCATAGGGTGATGAAATGACCCCTCCATCACGTTGTTCGCGTTTGTCACGAAATCATCTGTACTGTATCGTGAGCCAGCGCAAAGCGCGAATATTTTCGATAATTTATGATGAAATCGGTCAATCAGATCGGCGATTACAGGTATATTATGCTATCAATTTATTGTCCTCTCTACTCACGTAATTAGATTTACCAGTAGAGCTGAGTGAAGTGTCTTGAAAACGGGAGGGCCCGTAAATAATAATTAAACATCTTCGGGCGAGCGTACCCGGTGATATGACTTCGTTACATGATGTTATTTCGTGACTTCCAGTCTGCCATATCAAAAAATATAGAATCGCCCAAACGTAGGCTTCTAAACTAAGAGACGAACACGATTTCAAATTGGTATTTATTCACTGGCATAGAATTTTTCACAGCGGGATGGTATTTGTCTTGTGAGGTTCAGATTGCAAAGACAGGAACATTCGGCGCCAGTCATTTAGGCGCCTATGGACAATTAAACCTATATGTGTTTCGTATATATAACGAAGTCTTCGGTCAGCATAAGGGCATAGACCTTTTGGGCCAAGGTTTTCTCGCTGCCGATCGTTCTGGCACACTTCTTGGAGTCGCATGTTATATGGTCTAAAACTTTATTGTATGTCTTGGTGGGTCTTGGCGCGGTAAGGGCCCAATACCCAATAATAAAGATAAAAGGCTACTTGAATTCGCGCGCGGCGCGAACATTTTTTTAAAAAATTGTATAAATTTTAAAAAAATACTCTATGATTTATGCTAAGTCACGAAATAATTTTGGGCCCCCTTCGAGCTCACCCCCCCCAATTGGGGGGTTTTGGGTGCGGCAGATACGGTGCTGGATATCACCAATACCACTCAACTTGTGTTGAAACGAGCAAAGTAGGGGAGATGTGGTACGGATTAATCAAATATTATAAATGATCTCTGGTCCCATAATCTTTAGTCGATGACAGCAGATCTTTTGATGGCCTAACACTTTGATACAAGCTCTACCTACTACGGATATATAGGGGAGATATGGTACCGATCGATCAAAAATTGGAAAATGGTCGCTGGCCCCAAAATGTTCAGCCGAAAACAGCAGATCTTTTGCTTGCTCAGCACTTTGATACAAGCTCTACCATACCCGTCTTTAAAATAACAATTTATGGACGTTCAAAATTTGTTGCTCCAACGTATCATCGCTCCCCACCCGGTGGGTCCAAAGGCACACGTCCTGGGGAGATGTGAGACATGCGCTCGAAATTCAAATGCTCCAAGTTTTTCTTGATGTGTAATGTAATCGAAGCGAAAGCAAGCCAAATAAGAATGTTTGGTCGCAATATTCATTGAATAGAGTGTTTCGATTCAGGCTCAAACTTACAGTTTTGCGAGTATACTTTTATTGACCGTACATCGACATTTTGACTTCCGCATGGCTCGTTATATCGATAACACACCAAAGATGAATATTACTTACAGCGTCTCTGTATGCAAGCGTGTTTCTGTTGTTGCATGATTAGTTAATCCAACTATAGGATGCTTGATTTGGCTATGTTATCACGGGCCTCTACTCTGAAAATTTTGTAATTAAATTGAAAGAAAGCCCACTCAAGGACGGCACTAATTAACAAAATACACGTTGTTATATAGCCTGATACAAGCCCTACACATCACAATAAAATGATTGCGGATTTGTATGTGTTAAAGGCTACAAAGAAAA
This sequence comes from Botryllus schlosseri, assembly GCF_051294905.1. Lineage (NCBI taxonomy): Eukaryota > Metazoa > Chordata > Ascidiacea > Stolidobranchia > Styelidae > Botryllus > Botryllus schlosseri. The sequence goes on along the minus strand of NC_137242.1, from coordinate 25,065,474 downwards.
ATGTATACGTCGATCGAAATTTATTTTACCCGTTCAAAAACATAAAACATTTGTCACGGACTTCATAACTCGCGCATGTCGAAGTTATTTGCATGTGAGGAGAGATTCTGCAAGCATGCAATTGTAAACAAATTCACGAAGTGTAATCTTTGGAATATCATCGAGAATTTTTTAAATATTTCCGGTCCCAGTGTTTCATCGCTCCCACATCTTCCGACTGTTAGCTGTGTTACGGCCTGACAAGAATTGTCTTGCTGTGTTCAAATTGAGCGAATAATTGTACAATTAACCGGAGCTTTTACCGCTTAATTTTTAGGTTTGTTTCGTTCCGAGCATTTTGGCAGAATGAGGCTGTTGTCCGGGTTATCCGGTGTCCGAATTAGGCAGATTCGACTGTGCTTCGATATGAGTTTTATCGTATGCCGAAAGTCGACCACCAAACGTCAGAATTGTTTGCATTAACGCACCACCCAACACAATCACGCTCAATTCGTGGCTGAGGAACACTTGGAGCATTTTCTAAATGTGAGCACTATTCAATTATAGATCTCTAAATAAACACGCAGCCGTACAACTGATTGCCGCTACCTCGCATCCTTTTAACGCAATGATGTGGATCGGCAACAACGATCGATCAGCGCAAAACCTTACGATGCAGGTTGTTTTACGACGCTCCACTTTCTGGGTCATTTGTATGATTTGTTTCCACTATTACTTCTATTAGGTAGTATCGAACACCGGTGCCGATGGAGCGGGTGAATATCGCACTCGCAGCGGATCAATGTATCGAAGTAATCAACGGTTGAAATATCACGCCTACAGCATCTACGCTGCAGATGATCCATCCATTACGGAAGTTTTCTACTACATTTCCGATGAATTTGTGTGTTCAAGTAATCATGACTAAATACTTTGTGACAATACCCTATCGTTTCAGTCGTGGGGATCAATGTCGCCAAAGACCTTCACGCGATTAGAGTGGCCGTCCGCTACAGATGCATTAGTGAATGCAGTGCGGGCAACGGGCGCGCCGGGATCTATTCTGATGGGATATACGCTGCTATCTAAGTGAGAGCAAAAAATCGGTGGTTGACAACATAGAGGATTGTCAAACTTTTCATTTACCTGCACCTGCATGTATGGCATACATACACCATATGAAATGCCGCATATATCTTCAAAGGAAAGTCTGGCACGAGTTGTGTTTTTTATTATACATTCCCAAAAAACCTGGTTCACACTTCACAACTGTAAGTGAAAGGGAAGAGGAAAATATTGCAGTTTAATATACGGCTATAATTATAAATATTAATTATAGTAATTGTAGTTTTAAAGTAAGGGATATATGAAAAGGTATGGTACTCAATGTGAGTAGGCTACTAGAAACTCTATCGGTAGAGTCATTTATCTCGTAATCCGCTTAAAAAATGCACCATAAATGCAGCATGTATCAAAAATATACATTTCTGGCATGAAGCACATATATGAAGCTGAATATTTGACCATGCCAGTTTATAGATAACCAACCTACTGATAGATGCGCAACACGAGATGAACAGTTGAGTACCGAGATGCAGCTAGCTACACCTCGGGTACTCCGTCGTCAGTTACGTGTTGCGCATCTATCAGTAGGTTGGTTATCCATAGTCTGTTTGTAGATCGGCGCCAATAAGTTGAGCAATTAATTGTAAAACGATTTCATGATAATAGCTTCAAATTCAGACATTTGTATTTGCATGCCCAGAGGCAACGGCGAGGAAGTAACCGAATTCGAAATAATGGCTGTGCTCGAGAAGACCATGAATATTGTACGCAATTTCATGAGAACGGATGTCGCTGGTGTGTTGTTGTTATTGTTGTTAAATTGTTCATGGTGTTTCGAAATCTGTAGCAGTCTTACATCACTATATTGTAAGACCGGTGTCATACAGTGGTGTGGACACAATCAAATCTTAGGGCTCACTGGGATTGGGTACGTGATTCTATCCATTTGATCAAGAGCAAAAATGGCACTATTCAGACCGACTAGGCGGGCCCGAATTTTTCAAAATTGATATCACTCAAAATCTACCGCGGCACTGATTTACTAATATATAAATTTTAATCTGATCGTGGTCACAGAACCCCCCAAAATTAGCGTAGAATTTTGCGTTATGATGGAGTTATGCATTTTGACCCAACAGTGCCGTTTAGAGAAACGATGCCGCAGCTTAGGAGAAAGTGTACAGCAGCGCAAACCACAAGCGTGTTGTCCATTATTGCGCAAGCAATTGAGCACTCGCACTCTTACTCTCGCCACGCTGCTGCTCACTTGCTCTTTGTGCTCGCCAAGCCAGTCTAAATAGTGACATAAATCGTCTGCCGTCAAATGCAGAGAATTACGCACCTCAATCGCAATGAGCCGTGCGATTTGGTTGTGTCCGCAGTCCGCACCCCTGTACAGGACGCTGTGGTAAGAAATCGCTGGTGATGATCGGAGGGCATTGGAGAGCCTATAATTGCCTATAATTCTCCAGAACAGAAGGGGTACTGGAATCGACCTTGGTAGGAATCGAGCCTGTGATCCACTGATGTTGCAGCAGTGGAATGCAGACAACAGCGGAATTGCGTGTCATTTTCCTTCCAGAATTCATATTTCATTCAGGATACCCTTACTTTAGTCTACTGACTGAATGTATTTAACAGCTGACCTACAAAACCCCTGCAGAAAATTGAGCGAATCGCATATCGAACCAGTTGTTTACCTCAAAGGATCCAATGAATCGATCATGGCGCAGGTTCCACCCTTTGTCAATTCTGACGTAACGGCTGGATAGTGAGATAGTGTAATGGTTATGCGTCCGGCTTCTCGAGCGGTGGGTCGTGGGTTCGATCCCCGGCCGGGTCATACCAAAGACTCGAAAATTGGTATCCGCAGCTATCCTGCTAGGCGCTCAGCAATCACGGATAGCATGGAGGAGAAAAAACCGGGGGCGCAGACTAGATGACCTCATGGGGCCGTATCGCAACTCCGTCGTCAAAGCATCTCGATGGTGCAGGCGAAAAAGAATATCATATCTCTCTCTCTCTCTCTCTCATCCAATTCAGACCATTGCCTCCTAATGGAGAACCACGAGCTCTGTGTCCAGGAGTAAAGTAAGTTTTTCTGCGATAGCCTCGTTCAGTTTTAGCTGAATACTGATCATTAACCGACGGCATGGTAAAATATACCTAAAGTATGATTCGTAAGTTAATTAATCGAATAACAATACTGGAATCTGCAGAGGTGGATTTGGAATTCAATTAAAAATATGAACTTAAGGGAAGCAGGATGACAGGAATGGTAAAGTGTTCTGAATCACATCGGAGTAAGTAGCTTTTACAAGTTCCTCAAGACGCGTGCCAGATGTTGCCGTGGGCAAGAGCGGGCCATATCGTGATGATATAACGACTTTAATAATTCAGCGGCAGTGACGATTCCACCTATATGACCTAGACCTATACTTAGCACTAACCGGTTGTTACAAAATACGTATTAGACGTATCATAAAATCAAAACTGCGAAAGCATAAAATGTATAACAAGTCTCTAAATCCGTACTATTCTACTTGTGGCTTAAATTCGTTCTTATGCTTCACATTATCGGGCCAATTCGCGCAACAGAGTGTATTACAGCGGACCTATTCCTATAACGAGCAATGCATTGTACTTATGGTTGTAACCAGAGGTGGTCAGTAACGAAGTACTTCTACTTTTTCAAGTACTTGAAGTAGATTTTGCCTACTCAAACTACTTTTTAAGTAGTTATGATTTTAGACTACTTCTTCTTCTACTTGGCAGTTTTCAGTTTTGTAGGCAAAAATAAGCGTAAAATGCCTACTTACTTACTTACTTGTGAACCACCACTCCTACTTCTACTTGAGTAGAAATTCCGGCGTTACTTCTATTTCTACTTGAGTAGCGAAGATGGCTACTTTGATCACCTCTGGACTTGTAACCAAGTCACAGGTTCCGAGTCAGAAGCCTATCATACTTTCCAGTTTTGACCCGATTCATGTTGAGTCATTTTCAATCCACCACCGAGTCAAGTTCGATTCCGAGTCTTGGGGAAACAGGCCTAGTTCGAGTCACAGTGGCGAGACTCGAGTTCGAGTCCAAGTCATTGTGTCCACGGTGTGGTTTTGAATACAAGTCATGTTCAAACCACTTTTTACAACTCTGCTTGGGGGATATCGAATGCCTCGCATTCTTACTATACAAAGTTTCCTCACTCTTAGCAATTCCTTGTCCTCTTTTTCACGTACTAGTACTGAAAGACGAAGCACAAATAATATCGTAACTGTACTACTCTTCAACTTACAATGAAATGCCTGTCGTAATATGACTTGGACGAGTCAATATGCAAATTTCCCCAAGCCGAGTCGAATTATTTTCCATACTTTAAAATATGAGTCGAGTCAAGTTAGTAGGAAATGGTGACTCGAGTCATTACAACCATGATCGTAGTACCCAGTGAGTAGTTCGATTAAACCAATATACCCGTGTATCAAAACATCATGAGTTCAACTCGAACTTACCCTAGAAACCAGGACACTTTTGAATGGTGTCATCATCTTTTCTGATACTAGAGAACGGGCAACCCATACCGGTAAGACATCAAAGTTCCAGAATAATTAAAAGGCTGGTACAGCATCGTGAACAATATGCATGCAATACAGGGTTGTAACCAAGCCACTAGGCTCCGAGTCACAAGTCAATCTCACTTTTATAGTTTTGACTCGAGTCAAATCGACTCATTTCAATTCACCACCGAGTCAAGTCCGAGTCCAAGTCAGCGAGCAGAGGGTCGAGTCCGAGTCATGGAATTATGACTCGAGTCCGAGTCCAAGTCATTGTGTAGACTGCTCAGTTTCCAGTTAAAGTCTTGGTAAACCCACTTTTTATAACTCTGTTCGGTGATATCGAATGTTTCGCATTGATAATATACCAATTTTCCTCACTTTTAGCAGTTTCTGGTCGCATATTCAAGTACCAGTATCAACAGACGAAATCCCAATAGTGTGATGGCTTCGGAATTACAATGAAATGTCGGTCTTGGCCGTCTGAGTCTAGAGTCAATGACTTGCTTCGAGTCATGCGCAATGACTCGAGTCCAAGTCGAGTCAATACACAGATTGACTCGAGTCGAGTCGAGTCATTTCCGTATTTTGAAAACTGACTCGAGTCAGTCGAGTCACCAGAAAATCGTGACTCGAGTCGGACTCGAGTCGAGTCATGACTCGAGTCATTACAACCCTGATGCAATATGTCAGTGGCGGCTCGTGACAATATCGGGTGGTGGGGCAAGGGCCGCAAGCGACTTGTTATCAATATGACGTCACAGTAGCGTTTTTCAACGTTCATGATGGTCACATGAATTTCCCGTAAACAATGATTTTTAACGTAGGTGCCGCGAGAGGTTTGCCGGTGGCGTGACTTGAAGTGCGGTAACAAATGTTTTATTCATTGTTTTTTATTCAAATGATTATTTTACAAAATGTGCGCGAACTAAGAATCGTTCCCATGCCACGAATCAATCATCAGGGTATCCTTAGTAGCATGCGTTATGATTTCGTGGTAGAGATTACGCAAGCGCCGAGTAAGACTATACCAAAAAATACACAGACCAACTACCTACAAAGAGCATTCGCATGACACCTTGTGGTGTTTTAATCGTTCCATGCTCAGCAATTCTGTAAAGTGCTGCAGCGCCTCCGACCCGATTTGTATATGGTAGGATTCTCGTTCCGAAAGCGAGTCAAATCGATTTGCCCTCGTTTTTCTAAGCCCGTCCGAAAGTGTTTGGTACACGATCCTGATGCGTTACGACCAGGGGATAGGCAATCAAAGCGGTGGCACCCATAAACGTAAAACATTATAAAAAGCCAGCTGTTATCCATGGAAGATTAATTACGAGTCTGCCTGCCATCATTCAAGCAGGAATCCAAGCATTGTGTTAAATTGAAATGCGAGCACATATCGCATTAAACAATTTCATGAATAAATTATTTCATCTTGATGAATTTTTTACTTTTTTTCCATAGCCATAACAAAATATATCGGTAAATTAACTGTCAGTGTGCCTCGAGTAATAAGGATGAAAACCACTCACTTTTCCTTAGCCATAGACATGGTTGAGTTACCTGGGCTCACTTAATTGAAATTATTCGGAAAGAACATGATGTGTACAGTCGTCCGCCCACCAGCATTAATTTATGTCTTGTATAAGTATTGTGCGCGACGTGATTTCTTATTAGCAAAATATTCAATAACGAGTTTATTGAAATCTGGAATTCCCAGAACCACGTCGTTGTGAATCGAGAGAACAGCCAACGCATTAAGCCTATCTTGGCCCATCCTGTTTCTGAGAAAGGTCTTGATACGTTTCAATGTGCTGAAACTGCGCTCGGATTCCGCGGATGAAATCGGGGTGGTCAAAATGATATTCAGAAAGCTAGTTACTGTAGCAAAGTTGATCGAAAGCGAATTTTCAACTAGGAATTTTGAAAGTTCACTAGTGGTTTTAACTTCCGAAAAGGATGTATTAAAATACAAACAAGTCAACTCGCTCTCCAACCGAGCAATGTCGATCATCGGGTAATAACGAGGCACGCTGCGCAGTAGTCCAGAAGAAAAATGAATTTTGTAGGCAGGGAAATTTCTCGGATTTAACAGGGCGAAAGTAACCAACTGGTCACTATTCAGACGATGTTGGATTTGGGACATCAGTATATCGCAACATTCGTAAGCCGCAACAAGCAGGTTTTGCACACTTATCCCACGACGTAAAAGTGCTGTGTCACCAGCGAAGTGTACATTCTCCCGAATATGCGAAATTGCCTCACAAAAGTGTGCAATACACATTTGCGCTGTAGTACCATCGGCCATACGCGACTGAAAAGTGCTGTACAGTGTATCGACGTGCATGAAGATGTCACAAAAAAGCTTCAAAAAGAACAAAAATTCTTCGTCTTCCAGGAGTCGTTTAAGCCCCGCCGCTTCACGTATGGAAGTATCATCCCAGACAGGAGAGCTCTCAATCACTGAGAAGCATTCCAGAAGCTCCACCCTACTATCTGACACTCGTTGCACAACTCTGGATTGGAAGTTCCACCGTGTTGATACGCATCTAGGTAACCGGTGCTTGCATATGTCGCGCAATAAATCAGATCGCTTTGGCGAAACAGAGAAAAAGGAGGAGAACCCAGAAAGATTTGCAAAGAATATCTTGACAGAAGATATTCCTAAGCACATTTTTTTCACTACAAGATTGAGCTGATGCGCGTAGCAATGCAAAAAATGCGCATGCGGGTAAACTTCTTTCATTAAAACTTGTACGCTATGTCGCGATCCGCTCATGACTGCTGCGCCGTCGTAGGTTTGCGCAATAAGTTTCGACTCAACTGAATAGGGCTGTAATGTTTTTTTTAATACGTAAGAAATTCCGACAGCAGTGCGATCGTCAACAGCCACAAAGCTGTGGAATCGTTCGACTGGCATACCAAATTTCGTGAACCGAAAAATCACGACTAGTTGTGACAAACACGTAATGTCAGTTGTTTCGTCAGACTGAATAGATAGAAATTCAGCGTCAACAATCTCGGTAAACAAATGCTGTAGATAGATGTGATATATCGAATCAAGCACATCATTTTGAATAGTCTTTGAGGTACCCTTAGCTACTGTCGCGGTGTCGAGATGTTCGCGCAAAATGCTATCCATGGAAGCCGTGTATTTAATTAGATCCAAAAGTACCCCCTATTGAGAGAGCATTCCTTCTCATCGTGGCCTCGAATGGGCAATTCATGAACTCCAATAAATTTAATGGCATCAATCACCCGAGAGAGAACATGCCTATTCTTATCTACAAGCTCATCGTTCTTGCAGACTGATACGCGATAACTTTCATTGAGCTGCGACATTACATTTACTCTGCCAAACAATTTATATTTAACTGCACTAGCCATGTGCACTTGGGATTTTTGGTGCGCTTTCACACGCTCTGACAAATGCTTCAGATCGCAATAACCAATTTTGTTCGAACAAGAGCCACTGCTTCCGGTACCGGCACTGTCGAATAAAAGACAGTAAAAGCGAAACAAGGCGTTTTTATCCTCGCTATAAGTAAGCCATTCATTTTTATCGAAATGCGCTGAAGAAAAGGCACGAGTGCGTTTTCCTCCGGCGTACGATATTGGACCAATGGGCAATTTCTAGGCTGATACGGACCTAGTCGCTTTACCTCTAATTTTTGCTCTAAAGGCAGCTGGCTAAACGGCGTACGGAGCAAAGATTCAACACGATTCATGTTCGCACTTGACCTGACTACTTATCTGCAGAAATGGAAATGACTATAAATCGAGAGATTGCGTATGCCTTACTGGAAAGGTCAACGAGTTCGGACACATACGCAATTGTTATCTCATAGATTGGACAAGGAAATGTCATATCGAATCCAAAACATCATTCTGAAGAACTACGGATAGAATCCTCGGAAATTCGGTCCCGGTACAGCTTGGGAGATTTTGACCTTGAGGCTGGAGATTGTCACACGACACATACGGCTTACGGTCTATAGTGTCTACGGTCTATATGTCTGCTGCAAAATCGCCTTCGGAAAATATATTACCGAATAAATACGTGGACGAAAGCCGAAAACTTGGTACACTGTTACATGAAATCATCGAGAAGTAGCCTCATGACCGTTTTCGGTATGGTACACTGTCAAAATTAATACGAATTGATCAACGCCGAATTTTGCGTAAAATTTACTGAGGAATAGGCTGATCAAGCGATAAGCTGTTAGACGCCATCGAAAACGAAACAGCTATCGCGCTTGACAGGGGTTGTAATTGTGAGCAAATGGTCCGAAGGCCACCATTCAACGGTGAAATTGACATTGGAGAATATAAAATAAAACTAAATATTTGAATGCAAACCGAGGATGTTAGTAAACTGTTTCATGATATCATCATCTCATCCAGTGGCGGCTCGTCCTATAGGGCAACCGGGGCATTGCCCCACCTAAAATTCTGTTCAATAACAATTTAACCATTTATAGACGCACAGCGCACAATATATACCGAGATCACAGCGAAACCCGCGTTCTTCTTGTGCTTTCGCTTGCAAATGCCCATACATAGCGAAGTCTCTGCGAAAATCGAATTCTTTTCTGTGTTTTAGCTTTGTGAATGCCTAGCCGGGGCTTGCCCCGGTAGCGCTCATAACAAGCTTTCACTATCTATTCTCTCAAAGCCGCGCACAATTAAGAAACGGTGATATACTCTCTCCTATTCGTAAAATGGCCGAGCAACCGGGGCATATATGCCTGTCGCCCCTAAGGTGTGATGTAACAATCGTATCTATGTCTGAACTCGGATACCGTGATATGCGTTGAGTCGACCTTTGCTGGTATAGGTCGATTTTGATGGTGTTTCACACCATGATAATTCTTGAAACTTATTGGTATGTCATGTCGTGATGGTGGTATTTAACACTGTCCTAAGTTTCAGGGTTTCTACTCAAAGTTTAGGGTAGTAATTCCGTTTCCAAAGTCGAGTGTGTGCTGATCCGTCATGTATCGCAAACATATTTCACGCAGAGCCGGTATTGGTCTCCATTAATTTTAACGATGCTCCTTAGCTAGATCCGTCATGAGCTTTTACATGGTATGTCTTGATTTTAGTATCGAACGCTGTGCCAAGTCTCAAGGTTGGCACTCAATGATTAGGGCAGCAATTTCGATATCAAGTTCGAGTATGGTAGAGATGTGCGCTGATCTGACACTTAGCCTACCTAACGCATTGCGGATTTCACGCAAAAGCCGGTGTAGGGGAGATGTGGTACCGATGGATCACTGGGACCGAAAATACTTTGAAAATTCTCTATGATATTTCCATGATTGCACTCCTTGAACTTGTCTACAATTGCATGCTGGCAAAATCTTTCCTCACATACAAAAAAATTCGACGTCCGCGAGCTATGGGGTCTCTCACAGATGATTTTTGTTTTGGGGGGTCTAAACTAAATTTGGATCGACATATACATTTTTCTTTGTAACCTTCAACACGAACAAACCAGCAATCATTTTTATTGTGAAGTGTAGGGCTTGTATCAGGCTATATAATGGCACCAATTATTTTTTTCAGTACTTTCCTTGAGTGGACTTTTTTTCGATTCATGTATAAAATTCGTAGGGTGGGGACCGATGACACAATAGCCAAATCAAGCAAAATAATCAAGTATACTAATCATGAAACAAATGGAACATGCCTACGTACCGAAAATCTTTATCTAATAATTGCATATGATGTTTTATCGCTATAACGAGGTATTTGGAAGTCACACTGTCGATTTTCGGGCAATATGTATGTACCCACAAATTTATAAGTTCGCGCCTAAATCGAAACGTGATTTTATGACAACATTTGAGTTAATATTTATTCTATTTTTTGACATTTGCGACCAAACATTCTTCTTTGGCTTGCTGCAGCTTAGATTATAATACTGAGCAAGAAAAGTAGTCACATTTGAGTTTTTTAGGGTATATGTGTCATAGGTCCCCGGGTCGTGTGTCATTGGACCCACCGGGTGGGGACCGATGACACGTTCGAGCAACAAATTTTGAACGTCCATAAATATTTTTTGAAAAGACGGAGATTCATGTATATGTGCGCGATAGGTAGAGCTTGTATCAAAGTGCTGAGCCAGCAAAAGATCTGCTGTTTTCGGCTGAACATTTCGTGGCCAGCGATCATTTTCCAATTTTTGATCCATCGGTACCACATCTCCCCTATATGTGTTCCATACTGAGATAGGAGATGAGATCAGTGGCGGCTCGTGACAATATCGGGTGGTGGGGCAAGGGCTGCGAGCGACTTTTATCAACATGACGTCACAATGGCGTTTTCCAACGTAAAAAAGTAACTTTAATATGATGGTCACATGAATTTCCCGACAACAGTGATTTTAACGTAGGTGCCGCGAGAGGTTTGCCGGTGAGCCGTGACTTGAAGTGTGGTAACAAATGTTTTATTCATTTTTTTTTTAATCAAAGGAATATTTTACTTAATGTACGTGAACTAAGAATCGTCCCTATGCCACGAATCAATTATCAGGTCATCCTTAGTAGCATGCGTTATGATTTCATGGTAGAGTTAGAGATTACGCAAATCGATAGGCCGTCCGAAAGTGTTTCATACACGATCCTGGTGTGTTACGACCACTGAGCTGGTGGTTACGAGTTACGACCAGGTGATAGGCAACCAAAGCGGAGGTACCCGGCGTACGATTGGATCAATGGACTGGACAATTTCTATCATCATCATCATTGGTTTATTAGCAATTTTATCAGTTCAATACACCACAAAAATGCGATACAATGAAAAGACAGGAATATGTCGAAGCGACAAGGAGTAGTTCTCTAGACCTTTAATTTTCGCTCTAAAGGCAACTGCGTAAACTAGCCTACGTACGGAGCGAAGATTCAATACGATTCATGTTCGCACTTGACTTGACCAGACTAATTCCAATGACTAGAACTCGAGAGATTGCGTAAGCCTAACTGCAAAGGTCAACGACTTCGGACACATACGCAATTGTTATCTCATAGATTGAGCCTGTCATATTGAATCCAGAACATCAATTTGAATGGTCTTTGAAGAACTAAGGACAGCATTCTCGGAACTTCGGTCTCGGAACAACATAGTACATTTTGGCCTTGAAACTGGAGATTGTGACGCAACACATACGGCTTACTGTCTGCTGCCAAATCGCCGTTGGAAAATATATTAATCAATAAATACATGAATGAAAGCCGTAAACTTAGCATACTGTTACATGAAATCATCGAGAAGTAGCATCCGCAATCTCATAACCCATTCCGGCATGGTACACTGTCAAAATCAATACAAACAGACGAACACCGAACTTTGAGTAAAATAGATAGAGGAATAGGCTGATCGAATGATCAGCTGTTAGCCGACATCGAAAATGAAATAGCTATCGCATTTGACAGGGGATTGTAAGCAAATGGCTTGAAGGCCACAATTTCACAGTGAAATGCACATTGGCGAACATAAAATTATGTGAATATTTGAATGCAAACCGAAAATCTTAGTTAGCTGTTTCATGCGATCATCGAGATATACCATTGGAAATATCATCACCGATCTCGTTATGGAACGCAGACTAGATTAGCACAGACAGACACCGGCTTTTCCGTGAGATCCGCAATGATGTAGGTAGGCTAAGTATCAGATCAGCGCGCATCTCTACCATACTCGACCTCGAAAACGAAATAACTGCCTCAATCATTGAGCGTCAACTTTAAGACTTGGCACCGCGTTCGATACTAATTTCAAGACATACCGTGCAAAAGCTCATGACAGATCTAGGTATGGAACATCGTTAAAATCAATAGAGACCAATAACGGCTTTTGCGTAAATCTGTTAGCGATAAATGAAGAGTCAGCTCTCACTCGACTTTGGAAACGAAATTACCACCCACATAGTTCAGTGACAAACTTAAAACTTATTACAGCGGTCGATACTAACATTAAGACTTACTGTGCCAAATATCATGACCGATCTCGGTATGGAACATTGTCAAAATCAATGGAGACCAATACTGGCTTTTGAGTAAAATCTGTTTGCTGTACAATGTACATGATAGATCAGCACACACTGAACTTCGGAAACGAAATTACCACCCTTATCTTTGAGTAGCAAGCCTGAAACTTGGAGCAGTGCTAAATACTACTTTCACGACATATCGTACCAAGTTTCAAGAATGATCATGGTGCGAAACACCGTCAAAATCGACATATACCAGCAAAGGTCGAGTCAACGCATATCACGGTAACCGAGTTCAGATATAGATACGATTGTTACATCACACCTTAAGGGCGACAGGCATAGTTGCCCCACTTGCTCGGCCATTTTACGAATAGGAGAGAGTAAATCACCGTTTCTTTATTGTGCGCGGCTTTGAGAGAATAGATAGTGAAAGCTTGTTATGAGCGCTACCGGGGCAAGCCCCGGCTAGGCATTCACAAAGCGAAAACACAGAAGAGAATTCGATTTTCGCAGAGACTTCGCTATGTATGGGCATTTGTTAGCGAAAGCACAAGAATAATGCGGGTTTCGCCGTGATCTCGGTATATACTGATTGCTGTGCGTCTATAAATGGGTAAATTGTTATTGAACAGAATTTTAGGTGGGGCAATGCCCCAGTTGCCCTATAGGACGAGCCGCCACTGGGTAATTCGTACTTTCGGGTATATGCATCTCTCGATCGGTGCCTCGAAAACTCGTGTTGACAGGTCGTACTTTCGGGTATAGGCATCTCTCGACCGGTGTTGAATATGTATCAGGGATGGTAAATAGTCACGTGATTGGTTCTTAGTCATGTGTATATCACAAATTATTATATATGACCAATTTGAAGTAATCCCAACGTTTACGGTGAGTGCGACAGTGATATATCGTTATTCTTATGGCGGGGGTCGCAAGCGGCTCTTATGTCTTATGGCGGGGGTGGAAAGCGGCTATTGTGTCTTGTGGTCGCACGGTAACCCTTTTCAGCATAGGGATCGGTCGCACGCGGCTTCGTTGTTGGCATGTCGTACTTTCGGGTATAGACTGCAGGCGGCATGTCATACTTTTAGCAAAAAAGGGTGTGAAATAGTTTGCTAAATCTAGGAATCACTTGCTTGGTAATATTTTGGTAATAAGTTTGCCACAGAGCCGGCGTAGACGGCGATCCAAATACCAACAATAGCCGCGTTCACATACTAACACTTCAAAAAGGTGTGCAATATTTGTAAAATCCTGCGATCGCCCACAAGATAACACCTCAGACAAAGTCATCTTTCACGACTTGGTGTCATAGCCATACCGATCGCTCACGCGGTGAAATTTTAGTAATCTGTTTGTCACAGAACTTGATTTCGCTGGTAAGATTTAATAAGTAACGACTAACAGAACCGCCAGTGTCGGTAACTTGAATAGCAACAAATTGCCACTTATTTCCATCCTAACCCCAATCCTTTGTGAGGTTACCGCATACTCAAATAGGTGTGAAATAATTGTAAAATCCCACGATCGCTCACAAGGGTAAGGAATAACCGAACCACAACGGCGGCGACTTGAATACTATCAAATTGTCAATTGTTGGTATAACTCGAATCTTTTAAGAGTGTAAACCTTTTGAAACTGAATATTACTTGACTTGACCAACTTTCAACTCCGTTTCCGGATCATTCACACATTCCACGCCGCTGTTTTAACACTTATAGAATCAATACCAACTATCTCTAACCCGATAATATTCAATCATTTAAGTAATTTACCAACTTTAAATCCGTTCGCCAGATGTACTACAGGTAAACTGAGATAATCCAGAATGAAATATTTTGACTTTGACATAGTCTGAATTGAAATAGATTGACAATCATGACTACCAACTTTGATCCAGTCACATTTCAAGATTATACTTTGAAACAATCCTTGAAACTGACAACTCTATTCACGACTCCGTTTCCGTTTGTAAAATAGAGTTTCAGAAATACTATTACTATGACAACTCAACATTTTAACATCTTGCCATGCACAAAAGAGTAAAATACAAAAACCTTGGTAAGTCAATCCGTTTGTAGTAACTCACCAAACCAAAACAAAAAGTGTCCGTATGAAAAGTAGACAAGACTACGCGAGTAATCACTACAACCCACAAACATACTAACTCAGTTGTATCCATATCCCGTCTTTTTATTCAACTGTAAGATGAAGTAATTACTACTTGGCGCGCGACTTGAGATTAACATGTGTTTTGAATATACGACATTTGAAAGTCTGGCCAACGTAATTAAGAATTCATTTCTTACGATCAAACGCCGGTGTTACATTGAAAGTTATCATACTGCAAACATAAGGATTGACACAGTTATTTGACATATGACGGATATTTTGTAATGTTCGACCATGACTTGGTTATTAAATTATTCACGGTAATTAGACTCGGTGTTTTGGTAAAGGTTATTATGACAGCAACAAACTTTTCACTATCATGGTTATTAAAACATCGAATTGTTAAGCCAGACTGACATGTGCGAAATGTTCTTGATTCGGATATTATTCCGGATTGGTACAAAACAATAGTTGTATTGCAGACAACAGAAAATACTTTAAAAATGCAATCGTTTACAATAATTAGGACTGAAGATGAAACAACAATATCGGTATTATTACATTCAACAACCAGTACAATTATTAAAATCCATCGCTTCCGATAACCGGTGCTAAAGATGTAATAATTCCATTATTCATACATTGAACACCCGATACAAAATGCTTTATTATCGCGATTCGCAACGGGTAATTTAAGTGTAGTATCGTTACTATTGAATCCAACAATTGATACGATTTATTGTCGGAATTTGTGACAGCGAATTGAAACATCCATACCTTACAGAGTGTGAAAATATCACTTTAGGTATCGAGTACCAGTAGAAGCGGGTGAACAATACTTAATTCGTGACTCGTCGTTGTACTTGCTAAATGTAAAAAATTACAAGGTTGCACTCTAAGACCTTGATCAGCACAAGAGCAATTTGGAATATCATTACTGGCTGCAACCTATTCTACTAGACAAAACCCACAGCGATAATAAAATCAAAATATGTGCTACACTGAAATCTACAAAATTAGGGATCATACATTATCATATGAATATTCTAAAGTAATTATAATCATAAAACCAAACCGCTGAAAGTCATTACCACCCCCACAAAACAATTTGTATGATATTCACCAAATGCATCACAACTCAGTATACAGAAATTATTTGTAGAGTGCATACCGACAAAGAAATCATGAACACAACCGACACCGAAAATGATAAACACGTTTCGCGTTACTATTGATACAAGTTCATTTCTATCGGGCGAAATAAATGCCCCCACAAAACTCACAGCATGCAAAGGTCTTGATTGATATGCATTTCGATTTGTGTCTTATGATACCAGCAGGCATTTTAGACATATTACGAATTGTTAAACCAAAGTCGTACGTCCGATTAATAGTTGATTGGAAACTTGTTCACGTACCTCAACCATTACAGAAAAGTATAACACCATGGCCCAACAATCTTTCACAAAAGGGATCGAAACCAAGTCACTCAAAGTCGTTGCCGTCACATATACAATTTGTACGACGTTTGCTAAATGCGTCCTATAGTTAGGTGTACTAGAAATATTTGTAAAACACGCTATTGTAAAGAAATCGACGAAAATATATCCTACTCCTAAATCTGGTAAAACCATTTTGCACTTTTTGCTCGTTAGTATAGTATTCATTTGAATTTTTTCATTTCCTCTCGTCAAAGTAGATGTAATCATACCCAGCAAACACGAAACAGCCCATTGAGGTTAAAAAAACGTTTCTATTTGGTTCATATTAAAGACCAGCAGGATAGTTTTAAGTCGGTTTTTGTGTCGACGCGTTTTAACGCGTTCTTCACGCAAATCGGGATCGTTAATAAAACGTAGATAAAACTGTGTATCTACAATGCTTTAGAACGTACAATCGATGGTCAGAAAAACATCCTGAGATACTAACATCCCTGTATTCCCATATTTAGGCATACCTGAGGGTGGCTGCGGACACATACACGTATCACAGTACACATTGCCTTTGATGAACTTATAATTCATACAGAAAGCAGTGTCAACGAAACTCAAAGAAAATAATTCAGAACGAAACGATGTCAAAGAAGCGAATGAAAAAATAATCAAGCCAACTGATTATGTGTCTTCTTCATCTTCTGATGACGAGGATAAGACGCTGCTTTCTGCCTTTCCCCCCATAGAACCCTACAGAGAAACAACAACATTGAATGTTAAAGACATGCTCGATCCTGTTTAGATAGCTCTTAGTACTACGCAGTGTTGGGATGACTCGAGTCACTTTGCAAAAATGACTTGACTCGACTCGGCGCTCGAGATATATGGATTGACTCGTGACTCGGAGTAAAATTCACGAGTCAATTTCAAGTAATCAAGTAAACGGTGTCAATTAAATCACCCTATATCTCAGTGGTCGGGAACCTTTTTCGTCCAAAGAGCCATATTTGCCCTATTTTTTCCATTCTAACTCCCAAAGAGCCATACATGTCAATCAACTGTTACGTCACAATTAAAATTGCGTGACGTCTTGGTAGCACTAACTCGAACTCACAACATGTGATTCGTCGTGTGCGCCGCATCTTCTTTGTAAAAACTCGTACTAATGATTCTGGCTGCATTATTAAAGCTTGAGCTTGAAACTTGAGTCATGGGAGAAAGTATGTTCGTGGTTATGCTCATTTAAATTCAAGAATCCATGATCACATGCATAGGTGGAGTCAAAAATGGTCACTACCACAGTATATATTAGGGTTACCATACGTCCTCTTTTAAGAGGGTTTGTCCTCTTTTATGACTTTTTTTAATGTGTCCACGGAGACGCTCAAATGCCCTCTTTTTTGAGATTTTGTCCTCATTTTTGAGAATTATGGTTAAATATATGGCAAAAACGACTTAGATACAGTAAATCATAGCACCGAAGTAACGCTCCGGCAGGTATTTCGGGAACTGGGCCAGAAAGTTGACCTTTTTTTTATTTAGTCAACCACCTGATAATGTGAAGGAAAAAACTGTAATTTGGGCGCTGAGCGAGAAAGTTGTTGATCTTTTTTTCAATTTTTTAGTCAACCGACCACGAAGTGGGAAAAATTTACCATTTTTCAGGATTTTCCTCCGGTTTTGTAAGCTTGAAGATTTTGAAAAAGTGTCCTCTTTTCAGATTTCCAAAATATGGTAACCCTAGTATATATCCATACCCACGTTACGCTGTGATACATCAGTGACTTCGGGTCATGGGAGGCAAGTGAGGCAATACCTCACCTGTCGTCAGGATGAGTGAACGAAAATTGTGAAACGTTCAATTTCTATTGGCATTTTTTTATCGATGTCCAGCTCAGAATGACAAGATTTTGAACATTTTTCCCCCAAAACAAACAATTAGCATATTTACGGTTCGAAAATAAAGCGCGAAGCGAGAGGTAAGGCACAGACGGGTTAGCTTCCCCATTGGTAAAGCAATTTATCGTGAAGTACTTAAAATATATCATAACTGACGTTAATCGAATGTAACTGTAACGATTCCGAAAATACTGGTCGACTTCTCAATTCTCAAAAGTATTCGGAGGTACCATATAACGTTGCACTACACGCCTACACATTATGTCCGGTCCTACATAGCTACGTACCGATCAAGAACGTGGATAGCTATGATGTTGTTTGTAATTTTGAAAGTAACGTCCACGGCAGTTTATTACGCGCCGTAGATCAGGAAGACAATGCATATTGAACGTCGCCATGTTTGCTATTCTGTTCGATCAATCACCTTATCGTGCAATCCAAGATTTTGAGTCGGGTACATCGAATTCGCAAGGGATTTTGGTCACCAGCGCGACAGCAACTTAAATTTGCGGATTTTGAAAATAGGGGTCCGAGCCCCTAAATCTGACGACCGGCATTGTCTTTACCTATCAAAGACATGTTTATACTGTCAAGAGACTAATTATTCTGGCCTTGATGAAAATATACTAACAATTGCTGCAATATTGGTCAATTCAGTACGAAATTAAATATTTGGCAAAGAGCCATATATTATACCCAAAAGAGCCATATATGGCTCGCGAGCCATAGGTTCCCGACCACTGCTATATCTTATGTACGTTCGGATTTTTTGCGATATGCTGGTGAACTTTGAAAAAATTTGAAAAGGTTGGCCACCCCTGCACAAACCATAATAGACTTTTGAAAACGATTGGCCACCCCTGCACTAACCATAATAGACTTGCAATGTTAAATTACATAACATTCTGTTGAATAACATTACATCGTATTACATTTGAATAACTGAACCATGACGCTGAATTGGTTAATCGATTGAATAATGATTGACAAAAATTTATTGATACCGTACATCAGGGGTGGCCAACCTTTTCGGCCAACGGGCCACATGAGATTTCCAAACCATTGCGTGGGCCACTTGAATGTTGATGTGCTTTTTTAGTCGTTCGATAGGAACGAACCGGATTATAGGTAACGGTAAAAAAGGACTCATATTACCACACATCACAATCGTTAACAATTATGTCATGTAAACATGTCCTAGTCGCGCAAAGCGCGAAAATATTATTAAAGTTAATGAAAGAATTAGGTCAATAAAACATTGTTAGTTGCATATATTGTGGGTCGACGCTGTAAACTGCTGGGCTCATTTGGCCAGGACATGATTAATCAACGCTTGGACGTATCAATATCGAAGAGTTCAGTGAAAGTGCGTCGATCACTTTGTGCAAAGGTTTCATCGCCGACGATCTTTTCGCGAGTGCAGACGCGAAGTCGTATGTCGGACGACACGTTCTCGCATA
Source organism: Botryllus schlosseri (assembly GCF_051294905.1). Lineage (NCBI taxonomy): Eukaryota > Metazoa > Chordata > Ascidiacea > Stolidobranchia > Styelidae > Botryllus > Botryllus schlosseri. The sequence goes on along the minus strand of NC_137242.1, from coordinate 25,045,976 downwards.
ATTGCCAATATAGCTAATATCAATTCCGTAAATAAGACGTTTCAGGAGGAGACACCAATACTAAAAGCAAGAAATCGATTGGCAATAAATCGAGCGCAGCGCTAAAAAAATATCAAGACAAATAAATCCTTTACGAGATATTCTACTTTATGGTCATATACAAAGATGACTCCTGGCTACGCCAACATGTCGGAACTGATATTTTAGTCATCAACAGCCTAAAGTCCGCGGTCAGGCTAACATTCGCACACGCTGCGCACACACGACAGTCCTGCTGGAGACGCGATAGTTCAGGCTGGTAACATAGTGTAGCCAGAATACCCTGCATGCCGCCAAACAATGTGTTGGGGTCGCTAATATTCTGGCTGCTCGTTTTAATATTTTTGATATGACGATAAAGGGGTGGTGGCGAAAATTTTAGCTATTGTCAAGGTAGCTTGTCAAAAAAGTTCGAGAACCACTGAGCTAGCTCAACATTTACATGGGGTGTAAGGTAGGCTACTGAACACATATAGATAGGTTCGAAGGTAAACATAAATGTTGCTCACTATATATGATCTTGCACAACGCGAGCTTGTTAAAAGCCTCCTTCCCAGATTTTCCAACACGGCTGTGACTGCTCCACACACGGGTAGTAGCGACCTTTTTCATGATGGATCTGACAGATTGGCCAATTGTGTCGCCTCCAACTGAGCTGAATCCAGCTATCTGAAATCATAATATACAAACAGAATTATTCAAGTGCAACGATCATACCCGACAAGGACTTCACAAAAAGACTTGGACAATTAGAAATATTTTAGCTTTTCCTGATTAGATTGGAATTACAGTTAGATATATTTCCGAATCAGAGTAGAATAAGGATTATAGCTACACAGCAGTTGTCTGCAAATTAGATTTAAATTAGAATTATAGCTACAGTCTGTATACAAATTAGATTAAAATGACTAAATTCGAGAAAACTCGGACATCGCATCAAGTTCCAAATCATGGTCCATTCTTATTAAGGACATGAGAATAGCTAATGTCTGTACCGTACAGCAAGCTTGGCTTGTTTCACACAATAGGCCTACAGTCGCCTTTACAGGAAAACCAGGAATTGGATTAGAAGTAAAACAAAAATGCATAATCATGCATCCAAGCCTCTTGCTTTGAGTCTGGAGTTTTAACTAGGATTGCAGAAAAGTTGTGCGAAGACTGCTAACGTTACGTCACTGCTATTTCAATGCAATGTGCTCTGTAACTTTCCAGTTGACCGAACAGTAGCTATAGATATAGGTATTGATAACTAATCTACGGATAGATGTGCAACACGTGGCTGACGGTTGAATGCTGAAATTGATGTCAGTTTCAAATTATTGTTTTTTTTTCAAAATAAGCTATTCGCCTGTGTGCAACAACACTATTCCGCACTAGCAGAAACGGCTTCGTCGTTGTACTAACGCATGGTGTATCATATCTGTTTGTAAAAGGGTAATGTATTGCATCTTATCAATTTATTTCTCTATTTTGGCTGGTAAAGTTACCAGTTCTAGAAGTTCTATAAACTGAGGCTGTGCAATTACTTACGCAGTTTAACAGTTCTGCGTACATGTGAGCGATACAGCGTCTTCTTGCGCGTATATTTAACTCTATATTCGTTCATTGGCTCAGAGTCAATTACCGCTCAATCTGTTTCAGACAGCTAGCAAAATGCAATGACATAATCATGCCTCATACGACGAAAAGGCACCTTGACTTGAATCTTGACTCAACTCGAGTCACATACAAAAATCGAGTGATTTGACTCGAGTCACCTTCGAAAATCGATTAACCTGACTTGACGCGAGTCAAAATATACAATATGGCGGTATCGTATCTACAGGGGTTCTTAAATACTTTTGGTCATGAAACTAAAATGCGGATATTCGACCCCCACATTGTTTTCAGAATATTAAAATGAATCTAGTGCACATAACTATCCCCGCAAAGCATGAAAATATAGTCACAAGTTACTGAAGATACCTCATTACTCTAAAGAACCCTATTGAGGGATTCTGGGTACAGCAGTTGCAGTTATTGCTTCACATCCACGAATCAAACATTGATACTTGGTTTGAGATTGAGTTTTTGATATCATTATAATTATCAAAGTCAGTCCGGTTAAAAATTCTAGACATACCGAGGGAATACTACGAAAGTATGTAAATCCACTTTTGCGATCGTCTCAGTGTGATATTGTGACAGTCCGGTCTGCCAAGTGGGAAGTTGCTTCTGCGTTGGATGAACTTTAAACTGCAATTGTATATCATGTTTTGCTAGCCATAAGTCTCAGAAGTATTAGAAATATTCAGCCTCATACCTACGGTACAATCTTTTTGTAGAACAGTTTAATTCACTTTCCGGTCAAGAAGTTTACCAATTTTGCCAGCTCTTACGCATCTGCTTGCTCTTCCGAAAAAAATCAGTGCTGCTCTTTCTGAAATCGAAAGCAGTAGGTGGTAATCTTAGCGCTGGCAACTCGAGCTCAAAATTTTGTTTAACCGGTCTCAATCGAAAGCTACTGTCACATTGATTTCGAAAATATAAATTAAAATTTGGTCCGGCCACTGGAACCCCCCGAAAATAACCCTCAATGTCCGAATCTACATTGTTTCTAACAATTGTATCGCCCGTAGACAATAGTCGAATAAAGTCTCTTTTCGACTGTGACGCCAACAAGCGTCTCGGCAAAGTCGAGCTGTGTTCCCCATGATTGTCAGAGTATTTTGCGACATATAATTCAATGTGACCCGAATACGTCGAGTAGTTTTTGCAATTCGCATCATCGCGCATCCACGAATTTTGATTATACAAATGCAGCCTACCTACGCATATCACTGCGGAATTCGATATAGATGCGTACTTCCTTGCACGTAGCAGATGAATCCATTCGGCTCTTTGTGGGTCATAAATTTCATCGGAACTGACAATATTATAACATAGTTCTAATGTGAATGCGACACCAGTGCGATAACACACTAGGTGTTCTCTGCGCATAACAGGCTAATTAACGAAACAGTGTTTATAGTGCATCATAGATAGATAAATTGTAGCCTACCTATAATTGGGATGTTCGGCAGTTTGAAATCATACATTTGCGATATCAAAACATGGCGGCCAAAAACCACTTAGATCACACACCACTGTTTATGCCATTTTTGGTTTGGTTGGGATGCCGTTTGGGACTTAGCTGAATGAATTATGAGAATGAGTCGTTTTGTTAATCAGTCGGTTAATCGCAGAGAATAACTGGTGTGTTCTCATTTCTATTTGTCCAAATTTTTATATGCGCGACAAAAAATATGAAAGTAGGCTACTTGCATTTTAGGACGTATTCACGTTTACAGCGATTGATGCGATGCAACCAACTCAAAGTAGCTGCAACCAATGTTCCCTCCAATTTTCAAGAGTCTGCACGCACTCAACTTGGACAACAGTGCGTAGCGACTAAAAAAAGGTCATCACTTTGATGTTTTGTGCGCAGCTTAAATTTTCTGTGCCCAGATACGGTGTCAGCATGTCGCAATTGCACACTTGAGCAGCTTACAGGGAACATTGGTTGCAACACCTAAAACTACGTTCCAATATTGCCAATTCAAATAAAATTTAGGAACCATCAAGACCCGAATGGAACTATATAATTGTTTTGTAAATTGGCCAGCTATAGCTTCAAATAAGTACACGTTGATGTTGATAGTAAATTCTACAATATGCGTTGGCTTCAGTGCTATCATTTGTATTCTCAAATTTGTAAATGCGCTACGACGCGAAATACTAAAACTACTCGAATAGGACGTATATTGGCATCACATCAATCTCTAGCAACATACTCAGAGGGTCACGGCCTCACCGGGAGCACGGCTTGACTTCGCCGAGACGGTCAATGGCATGGCGTCACAATCGGTACCGTGCGTACCAAATGTTAATCGGCATTCAGCTCGGGCGCCCCTATTGTTCAGTAAAATGAAAACTTCCAACTTTGTGGGAGATTTTAGGGGGTTTCAGTGCCCGGACGAGATTTTAATTAGTATTTTAGGAATCAGTGGAAAAGTAGTTGGTACAGCTGGTCGCCAGCGCTAAGATTATACCCAGTAGACCGTGTCATATAATCTCCTACATGTTACGGTATGTTATCATAAATTCATAATATGATACGAAAATGACTCATATAAGCATAATTTTAGAAACTTACGTGGATAACTGCAGACGACCAAGCCATTGAGCAACCCATATAGTATGCAGTCCGGTACGGTGATTGTCCCTGATAACATGCTACATTATAATGTTATAAATAGCTGAAAATGCTTGTATTATTACTATTACAGCCACCGAAATAGACGTAATTTTCGGACGGTTTGCAGCAAGTCAAACAGCTCTCGGAGTCATAAACTACAGGGTATTCCTTCAAAATAGCATATTACTCGCTCAACTATGTACCGTACACCTAGTTTTTACCCACATCCGGTGCCAGTTGCAATTCCAGCTTCCAGAATTTAACATACACAACTACAACCACATTCCGAAACAGTCATCCCGCGAACGAAGCGCGAAGCGCGGTTCAAATTTCCAGAATAATCTAGAAGTCACGCTCGGATAACCACGTACAGTTAAGTGCACCCATTCGACTTATTTAGTTATATTTACTCGGAATAAAACTGGAATTCATGCTCAGCTAGCGAATCAGACGAGACTCACGAGACAATGAATATAGGCTGTATATAATGATGACGGTAAATCAGAAAATAAGGTTTTCGACCAAGTAACACGAATTTATACTGATGGCAGCACTCTATCAAAACGCAACGGTATCTACAGGTTCCAAATAGCTTCCCACATCAGAATACTTACCACCAAATTGGAATTCATACAGAATAATTTGATCCTCAAGATCATTTTTCCTACGTATTTTAAACATACCTCTGAAACATAAAAATCGAAACCCTAAAATAACCATTCGAAACCATCCCGAAAGGTTTTTTTACGGTTCTGTGTTTGCTGGGTAGTCACTAAAGAACTTACTTGGACGTGCTTGAATTCAAGACATAGTTCTGATTTACCCGACACAAGACCCAAGGACAACCCTAGTTTCAACCGAGCACACATATCCAAAATATCACACACTTCGCTATTCCTAAAGCCCAAACACCCGATGCAAAATATTACTTGTTGTGTTGTTGCGGTATCATCTTCCCAATATCACACACAATACGAATGATGGTTATGTGTAACATGCTATCGACTTGAATCACACCAACATGGAAGAGGATTTACTCACTCTTTACATAACGATATTGGTCAACATCACGTCGTCGGTGTTTACCGTTTTTTCTAGATACAAACTACGCTAGCGTAGCGGAAAATAATTTAGTGTAACAAAAAACAATTTTCACTCTCTTGACTTATGAAAACAACAGACGAGTCTTCATTCAATATGTTGTTTGTGTCAACTAGTTACTTTGTATGATACGACTGATACCCCCCACCCCCCCGCGACTTTTTTCAGATCACAATATGAAAGATATTTACATCACACAAAAGACCCCTCTTGATATTCCATACTATACTAAACTGTGGAATGATTGGTCAGACTCTACAAAACGTTTGACATCGTTTTTACACGAACAGTCACGCATCTAAATATTCAAATAATCCAGTACACAGCTATAGTACTTACAGAAATATCATATAGTTCTTGTAACATAGTTGTATGAATATACCATTCAATTGTATATTGAAGTTTTGCACCTCCAAGAAGCTCTTCAAAGTTGTATGTGTACAATGTATACCGCGAGTCCTACACATTCGTGATATCCACCCGAGTTTGACTTTAAAAAAATATTATATCGATATCGCGACGTCTTTCAAAAACAAAACCACGGTGACTGCTTGAGAGAGACCTACCGATGATATCACAGTAATACAGTTACTTCCACAAAAGAGTCTGTATTCGACTTACTTTCCACAAATCTAATGCACAAAATAATTTACTTTGCTAACGAAAAGTGCTGAGTCATCACATGGTTGTCCTCACAACAATACAACTAAAACATACTCAACAAAATGGTCGTTATAGTTTGCACACCAACGATACATCGTTAAAGTAACAAGTCTCGAGAATCCAGTTATTGAAAAAACGTGAAGTGTCTCTACGCCAAGTCGTTATGTTGACGAAAGCGTATATTGTAATATCATGGTCGATTTGCATTCGCTGGTCAGTGGTCACAAACTGTCACTACTCTAAATAATTATTTTTCACTCAAACACAAAAGCATACTTGTCACCATTCGTTTTCATCAAGCACGAGTTCAAGAAACTTACTGCGACATGAATTGTTATTTTTATGTTGTGTAAATACATAATAATTAATTAAAGTAACATTATATCAACATCATCGAGTTGTGCGAATATATTTACATGTAGTCTTGTGGTTTTAATCGAAGCACACAGCGTGTTCTAATGTAGAGTCATCTCTATTGTACAACAACTCGGTAATCGAAATGTATGCATTAACATTTAAACAGCGATCTTGTTTCGTCACGCGAAAAATATGTTCACTATCGCGATACTCTGCACAGGGAGTGCAAATCCTTTTCACACTCGTAATAGTATACCAACGGCTACTGGCGACAACGTTTAACAATACCAACGACACTAAACATACGATACCTACCCAAGTAAAATTACCATTTTCACCTGGAGGTCAGGCGTTACCAGAGTAAAAAATACCATTGTCCTCTGGAGATTTATCGTTTACTCAGAGTAGCAATACATTTTCACTTGAGGGTCTATCGTTTCCTAGAGTAACAAACCCCTTTTCCTTTGGAAATCTATTTTTTCCCTGGGTTACAAACCTTTTTCACTTGGAAATATATTTTTTCACCGGGTAACAAACCTTTTTCACTTGGAAATATATTTTTTCCCTGAACAACAAACCTTTTTCACTTGGAAATATATTTTTTCTCTGGGTAACAAACCTTTTTAACTTGGAAATATATTTTTTCCCTGAGCAACAAACCATTTTCACTTGGTGGGTCGTCGTTTACCTGAGTAAAAATATAATTTTTCTTTGGAGATCTGGCGTTTACCCAGTGTAACAATACATTTTCTCTTGGTCATCTAGCTTTTCCCTGGGTAACAATACCATTTTCGTTTTGAAAACTGACAGCCACACCGGGCAATTTGATATTTTTATATATTGTTACAACGGGTAGCGACAAAATATACACCAACAACAACTCCAATACATTTGTGTAATCGCATATTCACTTGGTCTGATGCATCCCATCAAAATCCTCAGTTACCCACCTGCAATGTACTGTTGTACATCGATGTGTATGTTTTGGAAATTGGACAATAGATTTCGACATGTCTGTGATGTCCGGGTTCGTGCTTTGGATTTTCCAGAGTCAAAATGTCTGAATAAAACACCTCCTCGACGATGGTTGGTACGTGGATAACGGTGTTCGGAGAACGGTTGGATTTATGTCACCCATCGCGATAACAATTCCGGGTCGAGTTTTCTCCCACATGTTTACTATATTGTGTCTTTGTTGGTCAATGTATGTCTCGACAGTCAGTTTGAAATCGGAAACCCTGATAAAGTACGTAACCGGATCCGGATATCAACTCTGAATCGATAAACCAACGAACAATATTCAAAGTAAACATGTTACACCCTGTGTTTCCACGAAAAAATACCATCCAGACATACGTCGCGCTTGTTTGCCCACACCAGTATACGCGTAAATGAGGTGTACATGCAATGTGTTGGTATACAACAGTGGTTCCCAACCATTTTGTCTTCATTCCCCACTTCAGATTTATTCCGAGCCTTCATTCCCCACCAGGACCGCAACAGCACTTTTTCAGCTCCCCCCCCAAAAAAAAAACGTTGGTCTTAGGCCCCAGAACCCCATCAGCCCCGCTGAGCCTGTACGCTTTTTCCCTGCAACTTATCAGCCACATTGGGTCTACTGTTTAGTGCGCCGCCTTATTTCGACTATACGCGCGAAGCGCGAAAAATTTATATAATTCGTGTTTGAATCGGCCAATATGATCGGGAATTGCATATATTTTGCTATCAATCTTTTTTCTCCTCTCTGCTCACGTAATCAGATTTGCCGGCGTAGAGCTGAGTGAGGTGTGTTGAGAAAGGTAGGACCCGAAATTAGAATTGAACATCTTCGGACGGACCCGTTGGAATATTGACTTCGCTACATTATGCTATTTTGTGACCTCCTATATCTTAGGCTTACCATATTTTGAAAATGCAAAAAGAGGACACTTTTTCAGAAATTTGCAAGATACAAAACCGGAGTAGAATTCCCAAAAACCGGTGAATTTTTCCCACCTTGCGGTCGGTTGACTAAAAAAAAAAAAAAAAAAAAAAAAGGTCATCACTTCCGCTCAGAGCTCGAAAACACGTTTTTCACTCCACATTGCTTGGTGGATGACTAAAAAAAAAAAAAAAAAAAAAAAGGTCTTCATTTCGCTCAGAGCTGAAATCACCGCTTTTCCTCCGAAATACCCGCCGGAGCTTCACTTCTGCGCTATTTTGCGGCATATCACTCGCAATTTCCTCTATATCTGACCTAAATTTTCAAAAAAGAGGACAAAATCTCAAAAAAGAGGACAAAAGGGCGTCCTCCGAGGACACTTTCAAAAAAGTCAAAAAAGAGGACAAATCCTCTTAAAAGAGGACGTATGGTAAGCCTACTATATCTGCTATGTCAAAAGATATGGAAATCGCCAAAACTAAAATGCACACACGATTTCAAATTGGTATTGCTTTACTGGCAAATAATTTTTCCCTGCGGAATGGAATTTGTCCGGCGGGGTTCAGATCGCCAGGACAGGAACATTCGGTGCCAGCCATTTAGCCAATCAAACATATATTATATATATATCGAAGTTTTGGGTCACCACAAGGGCATTACTTCTCGGTCAAGGTCTTCTCGCCGCTGATCGTTCTGGCACACTTCTAGGAGTTGCATGTTCCATGGCCCTACAACTTCATATACCTTGGTGCGTCGTGGCGCAGTAATCGCCGACACCGAAGTCTCCATTTCTATAAATCCTACGTATTTTCGTGGGGTAAGGGTACCCAATAATCAGATATTCGGCAATATTAAATCGCGGGGGGTTTGGGGTGCGGCAGTTACTGTCCTGTTCCCCACTGGCCACTACCCCGCACTTTTGTCAACATAGAGCAGCTATTTGCTGGTTTGACTACACAAGACACACAGCCACACCAGTACGCAAGACAATCGCGTATAACTGCAACATAAAACGTATTGTGAACCGATACCAGTAACGTTCAAAATTTCGCGAAAGCGTTATTTCACGTCAAACTAGTCGTGCTGGATGCGTTTGTGACGCCATGATTGGCCATCCAGAGTTAAAAATGAGGTTTTATGAACAACACGCAATATAATTTTCGATACATACATTCCAGAGCAGTTAACTGGTAACGGTAATTGCGCATGTGTCTCCGTGAATATGTAGACTGTCCTCTGTATAATTTTGAACAAATGCGACTATTCCCCACCAGAAACGATTGAATTCCCCACCAGTGGGGAATTCACCACCGTTTGGGAACCACTGGTATCCAAACATCGGGGAGTAAGCCGTCGATCCACAGACATTATCATAGCCGGTAATTTTGATGCAGATCGAATGCCATCAAGCACACCCGATAACAATACCAATACGCCACATTGCAATGACTCTGAGTCCGCGCTATTACATCGATATTTCGACACCGTTCACTGATTTATTCGATGGCTTTATCGCGTTGTAACATTACAAGATAGTCATGACCCTATCTCCGGACAATCATCCAGACCAATTGGATACATCGGTCAATATCAGAGATGGCCACAGTCCGGTTCAGGAGCCGGAGCCGGAGCAGGATTTTGATGAATTTTACTGTGGCCGGATCGGAGCCGGATTCTGAAACTGCCATATGAGCCGGATTTAAACAGGATTTGATATTCATAACAAATATTGGGTGATAAAGGTTCAAGATATCTTATATTCAATGAAAATAACTGCTTCGGTATTATTTACCAATGGATCAAGCCCAGGCTGATTTCGACAATAAATGACAACGTTGAAACCGCTGATACCGGTAACGTCGTTGAAATGCGTAAGCAACATAAATAAAGTTTCTGCACTCTGCAGTGATGAGAATACTGCTGGATGAGATGAGGACGAAGGCAGGCTCCAGCAAGCGAGCTGCAGAAGTGTTTGTTTTCGAATTCAGTTGTTCCTCAGATATTAATTCTTATCCTTCCTGTTCATCAGCCATTAGGGTACTTGATATCAGTTGTCAGTTGTCAGTTGATGTCAGTTGTTGCAGAATGCAGAGGTAACTGCCTAACTGGTGCCTGGTGGTTCTGATTTCTGATGTCATTTGGAATGATTGTGTGGTGTGGTAATGTATGAATATATGCTGGCATGGTCAATTGGTCATGTTTATGATTTCGGAAACACACTAGAACTGAAGTACCACCGGTACTCTCTGATTGATTGTGCACATCATCATGCTGATTATATAATATTATATATATTTCCTATTCATTGCTGCTCTATCAAGTGATCATTTTGATTGATTCATCCATTTTGTTTGATACATGTCTGTTCTGTGAAAATTAAGTTCCATTCTTCAGTAGTACTATAGGCCTAATTGTCTTGGCCAAGTCACAATGCACAATATCTGATTTTGTTGTTGGCATCATGGCATGCCTGGGTTACTATGTTTACCCTCTCCGTAAAGCAACTAATATTGCTTTCTCTGTTCTCACAGTCTTTTTAGCTCATTTCCCCTGCCTAGTTCCTAACTCGCATTTATATTCAAGATATATACCGTACCTAACATTATTGATTCGAAATGTGATATAAATAAATCCTTGTAAGGCATTACTTGATACTAATTTGTTGATTATAATGTTCATATCTGTTTTGCAGGCTATATTTAATGTGAAATAGCACTAAAGCAATAGCAGGATTTTTTCGGATCCTAATTTTGCTGCTCAACTGTCGGACTCCGAAATCCTATTTGACTGTCGGATCAGGACGGATACGGATTCCCAAAATCTGGAATCCGCCCATCTCTGGTCAATATCCATCGTGTTGTCGACACCGAAGTTCTCTGCTGAGACGTTTGACCGATACGTCAAACTGAGAGTAACGTCAATAGCCTTGTGGTGATGCCGTTTCAAAATATCACCGATATGACCAACTGAATCGATGTCAATAACTTTGTGCGATACCGTTTCAAAATGTTACCGATATGACAAACTGAAACCCCGATCTCTTGTGGCGATGGTCGTTTCGAAATGTCGCCGGACGAACTGACCCCTTACGAAGGTGTGTTTTATGGTTGCATGTGAAATCACGAGGTAGTGTTCTATTGTGGTGTACGATTGCAGTCTTCATTCCAGAGAAACACACCTTATTGGATCACAGTATCAGTCCGAGATTTGCAGAGTCACTGTTGACGATATTTATCTGGAGTCGTTATGTGGGAGTAGCGACATCCATGCATCGTGACTGAAAGACTGATCGCAATCATTTCGAGCACCCGTACTTCGATAGTTCACCTTGGTCAAACGCTGCAGTCTCAGCAGAGAACTTCGGTGTCGACAACACAATGGATATTGACCGATGTATCCAATTGGTCTGGGTGATTGTCCGGAGATAGGGTCATGACTATCTTGTAATGTTACAACGCGATAAAGCCATCGAATTAATCAGTGAACGGTGTCGAAATATCGATGTAATAGCGCGGACTCAGAGTCATTGCAATGTGGCTTATTGGTATTGTTATCGGGTGTGCTTGATGGCATTCGATCTGCATCAAAATTACCGGCTATGATAATGTCTGTGGATCGACGGCTTACTCCCCGATGTTTGTATACCAACACATTGCATGTACACCTCATTTACGCGTATACTGGTGTGGGCAAACAAGCGCGACGTATGTCTGGATGGTATTTTTTCGTGGAAACACAGGGTGTAACATGTTTACTTTGAATATTGTTCGTTGGTTTATCGATTCAGAGTTGATATCCGGATCCGGTTACGTACTTTATCAGGGTTTCCGATTTCAAACTGACTGTCGAGACATACATTGACCAACAAAGACACAATATAGTAAACATGTGGGAGAAAACTCGACCCGGAATTGTTATCGCGATGGGTGACATAAATCCAACCGTTCTCCGAACACCGTTATCCACGTACCAACCATCGTCGAGGAGGTGTTTTATTCAGACATTTTGACTCTGGAAAATCCAAAGCACGAACCCGGACATCACAGACATGTCGAAATCTATTGTCCAATTTCCAAAACATACACATCGATGTACAACAGCACATTGCAGGTGGGTAACTGAGGATTTTGATGGGATGCATCAGACCAAGTGAATATGCGATTACACAAATGTATTGGAGTTGTTGTTGGTGTATATTTTGTCGCTACCCGTTGTAACAATATATAAAAATATCAAATTGCCCGGTGTGGCTGTCAGTTTTCAAAACGAAAATGGTATTGTTACCCAGGAAAAAGCTAGATGACCAAGAGAAAATGTATTGTTACACTGGGTAAACGCCAGATCTCCAAAGGAAAATTATATTTTTACTCAGGTAAACGACGACCCACCAAGTGAAAATGGTTTGTTGCTCAGGGAAAAAATATATTTCCAAGTTAAAAAGGTTTGTTACCCAGAGAAAAAATATGTTTCCAAGTGAAAAAGGTTTGTTGTTCAGGGAAAAAATATATTTCCAAGTGAAAAAGGTTTGTTACCCGGTGAAAAAATATATTTCCAAGTGAAAAAGGTTTGTAACCCAGGGAAAAAATAGATTTCCAAAGGAAAAGGGGTTTGTTACTCTAGGAAACGATAGACCCTCAAGTGAAAATGTATTGCTACTCAGAGTAAACGATAAATCTCCAGAGGACAATGGTATTTTTTACTCTGATAACGCCTGACCTCCAGGTGAAAATGGTAATTTTACATGGGTAGGTATCGTATGTTTAGTGTCGTTGGTATTGTTAAACGTTGTCGCCAGTAGCCGTTGGTATACTATTACGAGTGTGAAAAGGATTTGCACTCCCTGTGCAGAGTATCGCGATAGTGAACATATTTTTCGCGTGACGAAACAAGATCGCTGTTTAAATGTTAATGCATACATTTCGATTACCGAGTTGTTGTACAATAGAGATGACTCTACATTAGAACACGCTGTGTGCTTCGATTAAAACCACAAGACTACATGTAAATATATTCGCACAACTCGATGATGTTGATATAATGTTACTTTAATTAATTATTATGTATTTACACAACATAAAAATAACAATTCATGTCGCAGTAAGTTTCTTGAACTCGTGCTTGATGAAAACGAATGGTGACAAGTATGCCTTTGTGTTTGAGTGAAAAATAATTATTTAGAGTAGTGACAGTTTGTGACCACTGACCAGCGAATGCAAATCGACCATGATATTACAATATACGCTTTCGTCAACATAACGACTTGGCGTAGAGACACTTCACGTTTTTTCAATAACTGGATTCTCGAGACTTGTTACTTTAATGATGTATCGTTGGTGTGCAAACTATAACGACCATTTTGTTGAGTATGTTGTAGTTGTATTGTTGTGAGGACAACCATGTGATGACTCAGCACTTTTCGTTAGCAAAGTAAATTATTTTGTGCATTAGATTTGTGGAAAGTAAGTCGAATACAGACTCTTTTGTGGAAGTAACTGTATTACTGTGATATCATCGGTAGGTCTCTCTCAAGCAGTCACCGTGGTTTTGTTTTTGAAAGATGTCGCGATATCGATATAATATTTTCTAAAAGTCAAACTCGGGTGGATATCACGAATGTGTAGGACTCGCGGTATATATTGTACACATACAACTTTGAAGAGCTTCTTGGAGGTGCAAAACTTCAATATACAATTGAATGGTATATTCATACAACTATGTTACAAGAACTATATGATATTTCTGTAAGTACTATAGCTGTGTACTGGATTATTTGAATATTTAGATGCGTGACTGTTCGTGTAAAAACGATGTCAAACGTTTTGTAGAGTCTGACCAATCATTCCACAGTTTAGTATAGTATGGAATATCAAGAGGGGTCTTTTGTGTGATGTAAATATCTTTCATATTGTGATCTGAAAAAAGTCGCGGGGGGGGGTATCAGTCGTATCATACAAAGTAACTAGTTGACACAAACAACATATTGAATGAAGACTCGTCTGTTGTTTTCATAGGTCAAGAGAGTGAAAATTGTTTTTTGTTACACTAAATTATTTTCCGCTACGCTAGCGTAGTTTGTATCTAGAAAAAACGGTAAACACCGACGACGTGATGTTGACCAATATCGTTATGTAAAGAGTGAGTAAATCCTCTTCCATGTTGATGTGATTCAAGTCGATAGCATGTTACACATAACCATCATTCGTATTGTGTGTGATATTGTGAAGATGATACCGCAACAACACAACAAGTAATATTTTGCATCGGGTGTTTGGGCTTTAGGAATAGCGAAGTGTGTGATATTTTGGATACGTGTGCTCGGTTGAAACTAGGGTTGTCCTTGGGTCTTGTGTCGGGTAAATCAGAACTATGTCTAGAATTCAAGCACGTCCAAGTAAGTTCTTTAGTGACTATGATTACATCTACTTTGACGAGAGGAAATGGAAAAATTCAAATGGATACTATACTTACGAGCAATAAGTGCAAAATGCTTTTACCAGATTTAGGTGTAGGATATCTTTTCGTCGATTTCTTTACAATAGCGTGTTTTACAAATATTTCTAGTACACCTAACTATAGGACGCATTTAGCAAACGTCGTACAAATTGTTTATGTGACGGCAACGACTTTGAGTGACTTGGTTTTGATCCCTTTTGTGAAAGATTGTCGGGCCATGGTGTTATACTTTTCTGTAATGGTTGAGGTACGTGAACAAGTTTCCAATCAACTATTAATCGGACGTACGACTTTGGTTTAACAATTTATAATATGTCTAAAATACCTGCTGGTATCATAAGACACAAATCGAAATGCATATCAATCAAGACCTTTGCATGCTGTGAGTTTTGTGGTGGCATTTATTTCGCCCGATAGAAATGAACTTGTATCAATAGTAACGCGAAACGTGTTTATCATTTTCGGTGTTGGTTGAGTTCATGATTTCTTTGTCGGTATGCACTCTACAAATAATTTCTGTATACTGAGTTGTGATGCGTTTGGTGAATATCATACAAATTGTTTTGTGGGGTTGGTAATGACTTTCAGCGGTTTGGTTTTATGATTATAATTACTTTAGAATATTCATATGATAATGTATGATCCCTAATCTTGTAGATTTCAGTGTAGCACATATTTTGATTTTATTATCGCTGTGGGTTTTGTCTAGTAGAATAGGTTGCAGCCAGTAATGATATTCCAAATTGCTCTTGTGCTGATCAAGGTCTTAGAGCAGGGGTGGGCAAACTACGGCCCGCGGGCCGCATGCGGCCCGCAACACCGTTTTGTGCGGCCCGCGAGAGTCTAAAGAAACTTGTTAAAAATATTGATAAAATGCGTACTGAAGATCGAATTAATGCAGGGACTTGCATATTTAATCAGAGTCAGTGGTTCTCAAACTGACGGCGTGAAAGCATCTGAAGGGGGCACAAAGCTGAGCTGAACTGAAAATGTTTATCGCGCTCCGCGCGATTTCCATCCAAGTCATAATTATTGCTATGTGTTTAGTCTGAATTTCATTTTTAAAAATCTCTCATCCACAGTCGTAACCTTCCATGCCATCAAAATATCCGTTAGGTTTGCTAGTATCCTGGTTACTTTTTTGGTATGATGATATAAGGGGGGCGCGAAATCTTTCACCACCATAAGGGGGCGTGTCTTAAAAAGTTAGATAACCACTGTTCTAAGGTCAATACTTCCCATTATATTTTTATGCTTAATTTCTGGCGCTACAGCCCGATCTCAAGGCCCACTCAGTCTGAAAGGTTTCAACTGCAAAATATCACAGAAATCCTAAAGGAGATTGACGTAATCGGGATCACGAGTGTTATTCTAGATTGGTAACTCCAGTTTTAATTAGTTCAGTGCTGTGCACATAAAAAACGATTCTCACGAATCTTAGGTAGATTCGTTCTCTGTATGCGCAAATTATGGTATTTATATTTTATCTACACATAGTAGTAATGTGTTTGAAGCTAAAATGGTTATGATGCTGTCAGAATTGTGTGTCCTGGAACTTAAAAAAATGTGGACTAAGTCAATTTTGAATAGATTCCTGCTCACAGATTTAAATTTCAATCTTTTTCTAAGAATCGGGCTAACTGACATTCAATACTATAGTTTTGGCAAATTGGTTATTGAGGTTGACCAGCCTATGAAATCTCGCCACTATTTCTGACGCGTGTACGCTATCATTAAGGCAATGTTTGGTTGTTTTTTTGAAATAAGCATATATATTATCTTCATTCTTCATGTCCTCACCATATAATCAAATACCAATATTGCGTTTTGGTTTGAAATCCCAATTTTAAAGAGCTTCTTGGAGGTACAAAACTTCAATATGCAATTAAATAGTATACTAGGCCTATTAATATTGAATTGAACCCGAATATTTTCGGCTGACACTCGTCAGGGGTAATCGAAAGCAACTGCAGGTGAAAGTGTGAGCGGCCCCTCCCGATGATTTCAAATCTGTCGTCTCGATAATTTTTCGCACAAGCTGGAATATTTGCCAATGGCAGAATTTATGGCGTTTGAACGCTCACCCTCCAGCTTAAGTGGATGAGTCAAGCGTGATGAACGTGTTCTGATAAATCTAGGGACAATTTGACATAGTGCGGCCCGCGAATGGATTCTGATGTTGAATGCGGCCCGCGAGCTCAAAAGTTTGCCCACCTCTGTCTTAGAGTGTAACCTTGTAATTTTTTACATTTAGCAAGTACAACGACGAGTCACGAATTAAGTATTGTTCACCCGCTTCTACTGGTACTCGATACCTAAAGTGATATTTTCACACTCTGTAAGGTATGGATGTTTCAATTCGCTGTCACAAATTCCGACAATAAATCGTATCAATTGTTGGATTCAATAGTAACGATACTACACTTAAATTACCCGTTGCGAATCGCGATAATAAAGCATTTTGTATCGGGTGTTCAATGTATGAATAATGGAATTATTACATCTTTAGCACCGGTTATCCGAAGCGATGGATTTTAATAATTGTACTGGTTGTTGAATGTAATAATACCGATATTGTTGTTTCATCTTCAGTCCTAGTTATTGTAAACGATTGCATTTTTAAAGTATTTTCTGTTGTCTGCAATACAACGATTGTTTTGTACCAATCCGGAATAATATCCGAATCAAGAACATTTCGCACATGTCAGTCTGGCTTAACAATTCGATGTTTTAATAACCATGATAGTGAAAAGTTTGTTGCTGTCATAATAACCTTTACCAAAACACCGAGTCTAATTACCGTGAATAATTTAATAACCAAGTCATGGTCGAACATTACAAAATATACGGCATATGTCAAATAACTGTGTCAATCCTTATGTTTGCAGTATGATAACTTTCAATGTAACACCGGCGTTTGATCGTAAGAAATGAATTCTTAATTACGTTGGCCAGACTTTCAAATGTCGTATATTCAAAACACATGTTAATCTCAAGTCGCGCGCCAAGTAGTAATTACTTCATCTTACAGTTGAATAAAAAGACGGGATATGGATACAACTGAGTTGGTATGTTTGTGGGTTGTAGTGATTACTCGCGTAGTCTTGTCTACTTTTCATACGGACACTTTTTGTTTTGGTTTGGTGAGTTACTACAAACGGATTGACTTACCAAGGTTTTTGTATTTTACTCTTTTGTGCATGGCAAGATGTTAAAATGTTGAGTTGTCATAGTGATAGTATTTCTGAAACTCTATTTTACAAACGGAAACGGAGTCGTGAATAGAGTTGTCAGTTTCAAGGATTGTTTCAAAGTATAATCTTGAAATGTGACTGGATCAAAGTTGGTAGTCATGATTGTCAATCTATTTCAATTCAGACTATGTCAAAGTCAAAATATTTCATTCTGGATTATCTCAGTTTACCTGTAGTACATCTGGCGAACGGATTTAAAGTTGGTAAATTACTAAAATGATTGAATATTATCGGGTTAGAGATAGTTGGTATTGATTCTATAAGTGTTAAAACAGCGGCGTGGAATGTGTGAATGATCCGGAAACGGAGTTGAAAGTTGGTCAAGTCAAGTAATATTCAGTTTCAAAAGGTTTACACTCTTAAAAGATTCGAGTTATACCAACAATTGATAATTTGATAGTATTCAAGTCGCCGCCGTTGTGGTTCGGTTATTCCTTACCCTTGTGAGCGATCGTGGGATTTTACAATTATTTCACACCTATTTGAGTATGCGGTAACCTCACAAAGGATTGGGGTTAGGATGGAAATAAGTGGCAATTTGTTGCTATTCAAGTTACCGACACTGGCGGTTCTGTTAGTCGTTACTTATTAAATCTTACCAGCGAAATCAAGTTCTGTGACAAACAGATTACTAAAATTTCACCGCGTGAGCGATCGGTATGGCTATGACACCAAGTCGTGAAAGATGACTTTGTCTGAGGTGTTATCTTGTGGGCGATCGCAGGATTTTACAAATATTGCACACCTTTTTGAAGTGTTAGTATGTGAACGCGGCTATTGTTGGTATTTGGATCGCCGTCTACGCCGGCTCTGTGGCAAACTTATTACCAAAATATTACCAAGCAAGTGATTCCTAGATTTAGCAAACTATTTCACACCCTTTTTTGCTAAAAGTATGACATGCCGCCTGCAGTCTATACCCGAAAGTACGACATGCCAACAACGAAGCCGCGTGCGACCGATCCCTATGCTGAAAAGGGTTACCGTGCGACCACAAGACACAATAGCCGCTTTCCACCCCCGCCATAAGACATAAGAGCCGCTTGCGACCCCCGCCATAAGAATAACGATATATCACTGTCGCACTCACCGTAAACGTTGGGATTACTTCAAATTGGTCATATATAATAATTTGTGATATACACATGACTAAGAACCAATCACGTGACTATTTACCATACCTGATACATATTCAACACCGGTCGAGAGATGCCTATACCCGAAAGTACGACCTGTCAACACGAGTTTTCGAGGCACCGATCGAGAGATGCATATACCCGAAAGTACGAATTACCACCACGGCACCGGTTGAGCGATCCATATACCGAAAAGGGTTACCGTGCGAGAGATGGCTATACTACCCCAGACACCGGTTGAGCGATAGGTGGGTTCAAAAGGGTCACTGGTTCGACACGAGTTTCGAGGCACCGGTTGAGCGGGCCCTATACCGAAAATGGTTTCCGTGCGAGAGGGGCCATAAGACGCAATAGCCGCATGCGACCGAGAGGGGGGGTCAAAAGGGTCACCGGTTCAACACGAGTTTTCGAGGCACCGGTCGAGCGGGCCCATAAGAAACAATGGCAGGTCACGACCGATCTATATAACTACTCATGTGGCCCAATGGATAAGGCATCGGCCACCTTACAGGGGAGTGTGGGTTCGAGTTCCACCATGGGTCAGTTTTCCTGTTGAACTTCGATATTCCTCCTGTATGAGTCGTGGCTTCTTCTGGGAACCGCGAATATGAGCGCAATGCGGGTATTCAGAGAACCGCTCCCAGCGACGTCATATTTTCTGCGGAAATGTAGCAGTGAAGAGGCTCTATTGCATAAAGGCATATGATCTGTTTATCCGCACAAATCCATACTTAGATACCATACTGTAATAAGAAGACGCGGATATTGGCGAAATTAAATTAGAGGTCGACCGATTATCGAGGAGGCCGGTATTTGGAGCCTTTCCGAGTAGGCCGATATCATCGCCGATACTTCATACATGAAAATTCAAAAATATTGGAAATTCAATGCTCCATGTTCTCAATCTCGAAGAAATCGACGACGCACAGTGCGATACGTAACAGATTTACCCTTGCAGGACGTTTTAACTGGGTGAGCACACAGAGAAACTATGCTTCATGCATTACAATTTACCTTTACTGGACTGATCTACAATTTTATATCACATTTTATTTTTTGGTTTATCCCTAATTTCAATGAATGTGTACAATTGGGCAATAATTTTTTTTAATTTGAGTTTTCTCGTCTGTTGTTCAGCTTTCTGTGGGATGTGCAAGTGCCATTTTGCCTAATACATAATATTTTTGGTGAAATGCTCTTCCTGACCCTTCTATATTAATATCGGCCTATGATACCGGTTATCGGCGTTGTGAGTTTGTCGACAATCGATATCGGTATCGGGCTGCAAAAATCAATATCAGTCGAACTCGAAATTAAATGCGATCGTGGGCATTGCCGGTATGATGCCTACCCTGGCCGTAAATACTATGCGGTTCCCTCGACTTTTGCCAGTAAGGAATGATTATTTATAACGAGATTGTGAAATTGTCTAAACGAGATAATATTGAAACCATATACAGCCGTCAAGATTCACGAAGCTTATCTGACTAATAGGCTGGATAAAGTATTTTTCGCCTTAAAGTCTTGATGAAAGTAAAAGCAACTTACACGAAATGTGAAAAAGAGGACATTCGGGCGTCATCGGAGGACCATTCACATATGTTAGGTCTCTATAACTTACGTAGATTACGGAAGTGCTTCCAAACCACTGGGTCGCGAAACTATTTCTGGTAAATCCTAAAGAATTTTTGAAATGGTACAAATTTCTATTAAATTCCCCAATACGCCAAACACCTCATCTTCTCGTGATTAGACGAATAAGTACCCGTTCTCCACATTAGAGAATTTTTTTGCGCCCATACGTACCTTATGCCACATTCGCTTCCAGCGAAAATTTGAACACTGTGGTTTTTGTTATACATTAAAATTGGAATTCATTCCTTTCACCAAAGGCTTTGCGAACGTTGGTTGGAAAATGCAATCCAGCCCGATATACCAAATTATCTTTTATGAGATGGATAACAGGCATTATATTCTTTGTGGTGGCATTGACGGTACATATTTGAACTTTTACGTCATAATGAGTGATACTCGATTACTCGACTCGACTCGAAGCATATTACGTGATTCAGAATCGAATCACTCAGGTACTCGATTTGCCCAGCCCTACTCGTCAGTTATGAGCGGACTGTGATATTTTTCGGTCCATGACCGGTCCTGATAATTTTCAATTCATTCCTACTCCATCCTGATCCAAAAATATTTTCAAAATTTACAGTCCAAGTCCGGTCTTGAAAATTTTCAATTCAGTCCTACTCCATCCTGATCCAAAAATATTTTCAAAATTTAATGTCCAACTTCATCCTGATCCAAAAAGATTGGATCCAAAGTCCCATGCTATAACTGAAAAAAACAGAAGAACATGTTACAAAGAATAACTAGGCTGTCTGAAATATAACTCTGGTGTGTGACAATATGTATAATTCCAATGTTTGCCTACACTCGAAACTATAGTGGGCCCTCGAAACTATAGTGGGCCTACATGACACAGCAATTTTCATTTCACATTTTAGCAACACGAGTGTAAATGACTAAACTAGCAAGAGGGCTATCAATACCTTAATCATCATATCATGAGCAATGAGTATGTACATCAGGGTTGATCGTAATAGGTTTTTTATCAATTTGACTGGCTAGTTAATAAAATTGTTAGGTCGGTTCATGAACAAACGCTTCACATCAAATTCGATTTAATTCCAGCCTGTAGAAGCGAAGTTAGTGCAATTGGAGAATTTTCAATATACTAAAAAGTATACACATTTTTTCAAATTATACTGGCTGCCCGTCCCTATGAAATTTTGTAAGAAAATGGAGCATTACAAATTTGATTCACTTCCAATCGATGGAAGCGTGGAATACGTGGTATTTACTGTTGGAAATTATTTCAGCAATTGGAGCTACAACACTATTTCGAAGAGCTTCTTGAAGGTACAGAACTGGAATATACAATTGAATAGTATATTAATATTGAAATGAACCCGAATACTTTCGGCCGACACTCGTCAGGGGTAACCGTCAGAAACTAGTAGAGAATTGGAAATAACATTGTATATCAACAATCGTATCACAAAATATGACAGCCGAAAATATGTCATCCGAAAATTTTCGGGTTCATTCCAGACATGGGGTAATCGTGATTAGTAATCGTAATCGATTACGACGATTACAGCATTTTCAAGTAATCGTAATCGCAATCGATTACATTCGAAAAAATTCCGAATTAATCGTAATCGTAATCGACTACTTCGCATATCTAATCGATTTCTCTGTGAAAGAACGATTACTTTTTATTTGTACAAGGACTATGACATAAACTGAACATTCGTGAACAATGAAAAGATGTTATACCAGGTTCGTGACAGCACAAACGTCTGATTTTCGAACGCCACTGCTCATTATTACGTCAGAAGCAGCCTATCAACTTTGTGCGTCATTGTGTAGTAAGAAGTATTCACAGTAAATAGATATTCGATGTACCTGCGTCGTGCATTAGTCTGATCATAACAATTTACAGCTATGCTGTAAATTGCTATGGTCTGATTGTAAGAACACCCGCCGTGCTGTATATCAGGTTGTCAACGCGTTCCACACGCCACTACCTCGCAGCAGTATATAATTTATTTCCGCTCTGCCTATAGTTTAAAATAGTAACTTATGTGTTGATGTTTGATTATGCTTATGCTTAGTTAAACGCAGTTTGACCGTGGCTGCTTGGCGAGTAGTAAGCTTATCCAGTACGTACGTAAACCGGACAAAGATTTGAAATTTTGTACTCGTCAAATAAAACATTGCGGTTTCCACAACGATGCAGTTAAAATCAACAGCTGGTGATATATATAAAATCATAAGCGAGCCGTTTTGCCATTTCTCGTAACGACAGCTTGCAGGACAATATCTGTATTAAATTGAAGGCAGAATTTTATATTCGCTTCGTCTTCTTCTCATATGACTCTACTTGAAACGGGCGCATATCGCTATTTCGTAATTCTTTATTCAGCATTGGAACCTGGCCATGGGCTTATATATCATGTTAGCGTGGGCTGTGGCTGGAACCAGGACCAAAACAGCAATTCGTCTCCCACTCCAAACGTTGTTGGTCTTTGGCCCCCGTAGGGTGGTAATCTCAAGTTGAAGACTGAATTTCGTCAAGAAATTTAGTAATTGCAATATTCTACTATTAAATTTTAATCCTCTCTCAGTCCGCGATGGTCGGATATAACTGTAGAGTTTACTTATTTGAGGTAATCATGGTGTTTGTCGACTACCACAGACATTTACACCAGGCCGATTTTATGCATTTTCGATTCCGTATCTGCCGACTTGTAGCACCGCCCACTTCTAAGCATTTTGTAAGACACCGCTTACGCGGATGAGATGGCGAGGAGTAGCCTAGATAAACCTCCAACACTTAGGTAGGAATTCCGAAGTCGACCTCGTCCAGACTCGAACCCGCAGCCCATTGGTGTTGCAGCCGTAGATTATACCACTACGCTATCTCGCCACACATTTACCTACCTGTAGAGCTGGGGCAACGTAATTCATAATTATGACCTCCGGTTTATTGTTATGATTACTTTAGTGTATGTTCTTAATAATGACCTCCGGTTTGCTAGGCCTATATAATGAGAAGATATTGTCGTGGCTCAAACGTAGCAGACTAAAAGAAAAACTTTCTTGACATGCATAAACAAATTGTCATGTCTTTATATCTGACTGCATGTCTAGCAACTCAAGTTGTAAATTACTATAGGGTCAGTGGCCACATTAACTACAATACGACGTGAAAACGTTTACATAATGGTTTAAAAGCATTCATTCAATGCGGCCGTTGAACTTAACAATCAAGTCAAATAATCCATGGGTTTGCTGGTCAGATAGCGTTGTAAAATGTCTTGTAACGCCACCTGCACTTAATCAAGTCTGGTGATGAGCAGACTTAAATTTGAGAGCCAATCCAGACGCATTTGAGTGTGAGCATACTTTTTGACGTGAGTTGAGTAACGAAATCGCTGCTGAGTAGAGAATCGCTACTCGACACCAAAGGAATTGGTCTTCACCCTAAATTATAAACTCCAGATTCCAAGCAAAGCAAGTGAAATTTTAGAATATCAATTTTTTTGTTATAGATTGATTTTTTTATTATTTTGTTGGATTTTCCAACGTCAAGGTGAGCCGCAAGTTGGCTAGCTGAGAGCCACATGCGGCTCTCGGACCCGCGGTTGGCAATCATTGATCTAGAGAGGATTTTCAAGTTAATTAGATCTCTCGAAAATACTCTGTAACTTATGTTGGTTTACGAAATACTTTGAGTCCCCTTCGAGCTCGCTCTCCACCCTATTGGGAAATTTGGGGTGCGGCAATTATGGCCCTGGCAAGAATGCAAATCGTTGGGCGTGATAAATTTTCAGCGCAATCCAGCATAGCTTCTAAGATGTCTTCCAACATGGCTGCTAAGATGCAAAATAAATGTAATCGTGAGTAATCGTGATTACTTTTCCAATGTAATCGTAATCGTAATCGACTACTTCGTGATTTTGCTGTAATCGTAATCGTAATCGTAATCGCGTCATTCAGAAGTAATCGTAATCGCAATCGATTACATTCATGAAGTAATCACCCCATGTCTGGTTCATTCCACTAAGAATATTCTATTCAACATTATTTTTCTAACCCAAAAATTTCCACTTCAAGTAATTCACCTACACCGGTTGGAATTCAACGAGCAGCATCTTTAGCCAGTAAATTTGAAAAAAAAAATTCTATCCAACCAACCCTAATGTACCTATGCAAGACAAATAGCTAATATATTCACTTTCAGGGGTCACTTTACAACAAACTTCCCATAGTAGTTTGTTCCATGAGCACATGAATTATTACAGACGAAAGAACCAGCCAAATCACAATATATAGGTTAGCAACTACTACTGCGCCTGACATTAACATTACAACTTGCACGGAACGAGTAAAACTGATGACATGAAAAAGCAGATGGTAGCACCTCATCAAACATATTTATTTTCCAACATGCCCCCAAGACAATAACTGAATTTATTGTCTTGTGAGAAAGTCGCGTTCACCTATATCAGTGGTCGGGAACCTATGGCTCGCGAGCCATATATGGCTCTTTTGGGTAAAAGATATGGCTCTTTGACAAATCTTTAATTTTGTACTTAATTTATAAATATTGCAGTAACTTGTTAGTAAATTTTCATAACGGCCAGAATAATTATTCTCGTGACAGCATAAACATGTCCTTGAGAAGTCAAGACAGTAGAGTATTCATCTACGGTTAGGGGCTCGTACCGCCCTCTTTTAAAAATGCCCAAATTTAAGTTGCCGATGCGCTGGCGACTAAAAACGACCAACTTCGAAATCTTGGATTGCACGATACCTTTATTGATCAAACAGAACAGCAGACACGGCTACGCTTGTAGGACAATGCAGTCTTCAAATATACATTGCCTTCCTGATATTCGCCGAGAAATAAATTGCCTTGGAAGTGGCAATTACAGTTACAAATTCAAATTAAAAACAACGCCATAGCTTTCCATGTTCTTGATTGGTAAGTAGCTTTCCATCACCGCCGTAAAATGTAGGCGTGTAGTGACTGTAGTCGACTAATAGCCTGTATAGATTTTCGGAATCAGCCCGACAATTACATTTGATTAATATCAGTGATTAGAAACTCTAAGCTATTTATAATGAGTTGCGCTATCCAAAGGTGGTCAAAGTAGTCAAGAAAGCTACTCAAGTAGAAGTAGAAGTAGCGACGAAAAAATCTACTCAAGTACGAGTAGAAGTACTTCTTTCGTAAGCAATCTAAAACTAGTTGAAGTAGAAGTAGAATTGACTGACTTTAAATCTACTCAAGTAAGTAAGTAGTTTTGAAAACGGTCGTAATTCGTTCGCATGGACTGTCAAAAGCTGCAAATTGAGCTATGCGGAAGGTGTAGAGAGCTTGATTGATATTGATGCATTCCAGGAGGTGTCAATTTTTGACAGAATAAGCAGTCGTCCATATCATGGGATGTAAAGGATAGTATTGATATGAAATGCGATACTAATTCTTAGTTTAGTCGAGCAGCCCGTTTTAGAGAATATCATGGCATGGCACCCTCCCCTATATTATAATGTTTCTAGTTCAGTCGAAGAGCAATACTTACAAGTTGTGTCGGATACGGCTTTAACACTTTGCACGATTAGTATACGTTAATTAAAAATATGGCAGATCGTAAAAATGTCATATAGTGTATACCTTTATTTTCGGAAAATATAAGGCATTGCTACACTTGCTTTTATACTTCAACATGTATGTTTTCCGTAAAAAAGAACTGAAACTATTATTAGAACTCAACATATAATACTCGTGATTGAAAGAAAAATACAAATACTACTTCTAAAAACCGGAAAATGTATTTCATGTCTTTTGTCCAGAAAGTTTCAACGGTGGTCTGCTAAAACAGGTCTCACGTTAAAAAAGTCAAAGTCCACTTTTCCAGATTTGGACACGTCATGGGCTGCTAGGTATAATAGGTTACTGCTAGATTGCGAAACGAAAGTTTCAAACGTTATGGGGGCCATACTTACTGTGATGAAATATTTGCAATGTGTACTGTCATCCGGATTACGCAGTAAGTCTTATATCAGAGGTCTCAAACTCAAATGTGCTCGCGGGCCAATTTCCTAATTTTTGACGACGCCGCGGGCCGCAGCATCAATAATAGGGGTATTCAATGTATCATATCCTTGTACTCATTATTTGACGGCACCTTGCAGACAGGCATTCCACACACATCGTGAAAATGTAATTTACTGTTATACTATTCACGCTTGGCACGAAAAATGTCACATTTTCGAATATTTGAATAATATATTTTTTGTGCCGGGCATAGTTTGTTAAAATGATGAGTTATAGACATCATGCGAGAGGACGCATGATGACATCGTAAAGGCTGTCGGGTTATAATATTGCAGCTAGTGGTTCTTCGACGTGCCACATTTTGATGTAGTATATTTTGGAATTTACTAATGATTGATCTGATATCAGACCATGTAAGCGGTGTTGCCTAATCGGGGTTTTTGATATAGTCGTGATAAATATATAGGCTATTGTTGCTGTCATTGCCAAAGTCAAATTAAACCAGCGTTAGATTTTCTTCGATTAATATTTGAACAGATCAATAACAACTTAAATATAATCATTATTGTTCCATAGTAATTGCATCGTTTCGTAACCGTTTTAGCGATCGTACCCCTTGTGCTTTCAATAAGATTTCCCTTGCCCCCTATCTATTTTCAACAACATTTCTGATGGTACCTATATAAAAATCAGAAAGCCCATTCACATAAAATCGCGCGCAGCGCGAAGAATATTTTCCAGTTGAATAAATTGGCCCAGAAAATATTCAACAGCATATAGGCCTATTTCCACAATGCGTCTCGTGCCCTCTGATGTGGTGCTTCGTGCCACGAAGGGGCTACGGACCCCTGGTTAAGAATCCCTGGAATAGAAATGACCAATCGCCGAAGAATCCATTGGTGTTACAGCTGTGGAGCGTACCACCACCTTACTCGCCACCGATAATAACATGCATAAAGAGAACAAACAACACCCAGAATGTAACCAAAAAAACGTCGCGGGGGCCACAGAATTCCAATAGTTTCCATACAGACCTGATTAGATATCTATATAGGCTGCCCTACGTAACGCAAACTACGGGCTCTTGATAAATTACTATTCCCCACGACAGTTTCATAGATTGTTGCGTCCGTAGGACGACCAAGTCACTATTCCGAGACGCAAGTCCTTCTCTGATTTGAACTTTTGACCCTACTCAGCTCGAGTCATTTGAGTTTATCATCCAGTCAATGCAAAATCGAGTAATTTGACGAAAGGTCGCACCGGGGCCTACGATACTTATCGTATCGTATCGTATCGTAGGCCCCGGTCGCTCCGAACAAAATCACAATTTTCAGTCACGAATCATCAACGGGTCATGTTTTATCATCATGAACCAGAAATGTGACGTAATAGCGATCTGCCATCGCATGGTAGAATAAAGAAGTGATGTGATTGTGAAGTTTGTTTAGATTTCAGGTTTTTGTAGTATAGTTTTAGAGTGAACTTTAAGTTCTTAAATCTAAAAAGGATATATGACACTTGAATATATTGTCGAATACTTGAAATTACAAAATGCCTTCGCGGACCGCAGAAAATGTTCTGGGGGGCCGCGTGTTTGAGACCTCTGTCCTATATCATTTGAATTTTTGCAGAGGCTTACCAATAAATCCCTAATATTCGGAGATTTTAATGCCCACCATTGGTCCTGGGGATCTGACACTACCAACAGACTTCATGAAATTATGGACAATAACCCTTTAATTCCCTTGAACGTAACAAACTCTACCCACATTAACATCGCAACAAACGCAATACGAAGATGGTCACTGATTGATTTATCGATTGCTTCGACTGATATTGCGAACAGGTGCACTGTCAGCATTACGAACGACCTGATCGGCAGTGACCACGCCGTTATTCACATATCCTACTAAATGCGAATCATTAATTTTGGAAAACGTCCCCCTAGATGGAATATGAACAAAGCAGATTGGGAGACATTCACGCGAAATGCTGAAATGTCCTACCCGACACAGCATAAACTCGCGAACATTAATGAGGCTTGTGATATCTTCACACAGAAAATATTCCAGGCGGCAAGTATATCTATCCCAATGAAACGTAATCATGAAAAGAACCCACTACCCTGGTGGAATGAAGAATGCGATCGGGCCGTCAGAAGGAAGAAAGCTGATTTCCTCAAGATGAAACGTAGTTTTGGCGTCAGTCATATTATCGAGTTCAAACGTCTTCGCGCACTCTGTCGGAGAAAACGAACAACCGGCGCAATCCCTGATCTACAAGTGGGTACAAGTACTGTAAGTCAGAGAAGGAAAAAGCAGATGCGATAGACCAAGCTTTCGAAAGCGTTAGTAGTAACTCTCAACTTTCAGAGGAACTCAGACTTAGGAGACAACAGCTAACTATTAGACATTTAATCTATGACGATGACAACCACCAATTTGACTGTCCCTTCACGATAAATGAGTTAACTAAAGCCATCAAATTCAAAAAAAGCTCTTCTCCTGGCAATGATATGATCAACTATACTATGTTTAAGCACTTGCCAGCTTCTGACTTAATAAGCATGTTACATATTATAAACCAGTCTTGGAACTCTGGACGAGTCCCTCGGACTTGGAAACAATCCACAGTAGTTCCTATATTGAAGGGAAATAAAGACTCATCCCATATAAACTCATACCGCCCAATCGCACTAACGAGTCATTTCAGTAAAGTCATGGAATCTATGATCGCTCATCGTCTATCTTGGTTTTTGGAAACCAACGATTTACTTCATACCTCTCAATGTGGATTTCGACGTGGTCGGAGGTGTCTCGATCATGTATTCGCTCTGCATGATGAAGTCTACAAAGCTATCCACAACGGACGTTCCACAATCGCAGTGTTCATCGACATTTCAGAAAGCCTACGACAGGGTATGGCGACAAGCAGTTATTCATAAACTATTTCTATTAGGAGTCCGAGATAAGATCTTGAATTGGTTGAACCAGTTTCTCACTGACGGGTCGTTCCAAGTACGGCTCGGTACTATACATTAACAGAATCGTTTATTGGGGAAAACGGAATCGCCCAGGGAAGCGTCCTCAGTCCTTTACTCTTCGCGGTAACGATTAACGACCTCCCGCCACTGTGACTTCACACTGCCGATTATACGCCGACGACATTGTATTATGGCAAAGTGACCTGAACATTGAAGCTATCGCTTCTGAGATACAGATATCTCTAGAATCAGTACACCAATGGTGTAGGAATTGGGGATTTGAAATCGCAAGTCAAAAAACTGTCGCAATGCTGTTCACCCGGAAACGGTAAGTAACACCCCCCAATCTACGTATGGGAAATCACATTGTCACTTTTGCGGATACTTACAAATACCTTGGAATAATTTTTGACTAAAGACTGAACTATAAGGATCATATTGATTACATAGCCCAAAAGTGCGAAAAACGAATAAATTTCCTAAAACTGATGTCAGGAACGAATGGGGGGCTTCGAAACATGTACTTCTAACTTTATACAGAAGTCTGGTAAAATCCGTGATCAATTATGGAATGGAGGCGTATTTCTTCGCGCCTGTCACGTACCTGAAGAACATCACGGTAATCACTAATAAGGCACTACGCGTGCGCTGTGGTGCGATGAAAAGCACGCCGATATGTTCGATAGAAGCGTCGTGCAACGAAATGCCAATACACATACGACACCAGTTTCTTTGTTTGAAATACCGATATGAAACTTCAACTAAGTCAAACCACCGAAACTCTGAATTACTCCAGACAACGTGGGAAGACACATACTGCCTATTGAGACACAGAGATTGTACGTTCAACTTCTTGACAAGATCGAACCCACTCGACGACCAGCGTATTCGCGGCAAGGAACTCGTTCGAGCAGCACCTTGGACAATCGGTGATTTACAGGTTGATTTGTCATTATCACGAATTATCGATCGTCACTCATTCCGATACATTGTGGACGTAGCCTATACTGAGCTAATGGGCTCATACCCGAACCATTTACATGTTTTCACAGACGGATCGAAGACCACGGATGCCACTGGTCATGCGATATTCGTAAAAGATCGGAATGTAACAATATCCCATAAATGCTAAGGAACTCTGTCGTCATTCTCCGTAGAATCATATGCCATATTATCCGCTCTTCATTGGATCGAATCGAATAACGTTGGCCAAGTTGTTGTTTTCAGCGATTGCCTTGGTGTACTGGACTGTATAGCTAATTATCGAACAGATCGGCCTTTTATCGTCAATCAAATCGTTAATGTTCTCAACAGGTTGACGAAAGAAGGAAAGACAATCACGCTCTTATGGATTCCGGGCCACGCAGAAATTCCTGGAAATGAAGTAGCCGATCTTCTGGCCAAAGAGGCGACATCATCACATCGTGCCCTCACAATTCATGACATCCCTATAGACCAGTGGTCGGGAACCTATGGCTCGCGAACCATATATAGCTCTTTTGGGTATAAGATATGGCTCTTTGCCAATTATTAATTTTTGTACTGAATTGATCAATATTGCAGCAGCTTGCTAGAAAATTTCATCACCACCAGAATAATTATTTTCGCGACAATATACACATTAGGGTTGTCCAAAATTTGGAAAATCTCAAAAATGATGGGTATCAATGTCTCATTCTATAGATTATTGATTAAAAAACCAGCAATGAGCCTGGAATAAGCTCACAGGAAAGTCGTTAAGATTTGTCGCAAAGTGTTTGAAAGTAGCTACCGGCGAGTGGGCGTGCCAGCGACCATAGAACTGCAATAAGACTAGTAATCACGAAATCACGGTTCTCGATTTGCTAATCAGCTATGCTTCAATGATCACGACGGTGGTGGCTTGTCGATTAGTTGTTAAAGGAGTCTGCTAACGGCGGTGATTCTGTGAGCGCATTGTAGGCTGGTTGGCTGATAATGATTCAAGTTTAATTCAGGACATGTTGAGTTACTTAATACATGTTGATGAACAAACAACAGCTGCTTCACATAAACTGAAAGCATGACTGACTTATTGTGAAGGAAACCGCTGTAGCCCACATGTGTGTTTTAACTGAGGGAACGCACAGAACACGCGGAGAAATATTGCAAAGGCGCGAATGCAAGCGGTGAACGAATTTCTTGCTTCAGAAGGGATGTAGGCTACCATCAGTGAATACAAATATAAAGCTTAACAATGACACTACTTTGTCTGATCTTATCAGGTTCCAGTCGTGGTAAATAATTGAAATCTTGAATGCCATAAGAATTGGCTGAATCAGCCGTTTATGCTGGGGACTTATTGAACTCTTACAGCAAAATGAAATCACTCGTAAGTGCTGTCAAAGTCGTCAATGATGCCGTAGAAAGAGGAGTAAAGACGAGCACAGACTATTTTGATATGAACAGCAAAAATACAGTTTGCTGGTATATCTTAGCTTGTCCTGGATGAATCTTGAATCATTACCCTAATACCCTCTGCAACACTACAACTGCCGGATATAAATCGAGCTTAAAATGCATTGAAGCAGTGTGATAGTTACATTTCTTCGGGGCTCCATTATATAAGCTGTCTGGTTAGCTCATGTAACATCTTCTGAGCAGATAAGATTTTGTGCGGCATCCATCTCACATATGGTGTGCTGCACCAGTTTGCGATGACTAATATACTTTATACTTACGCCCAGAAAAGTAGGAGCACTGACGTAATTGCAACCATGACTAGGTAATTATCGGATTTATATTTAGTTCTAGAAGTGCACATGCACAATCATTCGCCGTTTCACCTCTGTCATGACTGCAATTCTCCAATGCTAAGCGATACAAGCAAACTGTCTTTTTATTGGTCATACCAGCATAGTCTCTGCTTATACCTTTTCAATTCTTTGTTCGGGGCATCATTGACGACTTTGATAGCACTTACGAGTGAATTCATTTTGCTGTAAGAGTCTAATAAGTCCCTAGCATAAACGGCGGATTCAGCCAATCTTTAGGGCATTCAAGATTTCAATTATTTACCACGACTGGAACCTGATAAGATCAGACAAAGTAGTGTCATTGTTAAGCTTTATTATAATTGTAACCAATGATGATGCATCCCTTCTGAAACAAGCAATTCGTTCGCCACTTGCATAAGCGCCTTTGCAATATTTCTCCGCGTGTCCTGTGCTTTCCCTCGGTCAAAACAGACATGTACATTACGGCGGTTTCCTTGACAGTAAGCCAATCATGCTTTAGGTTTGTGTGAAGCAGCTGTTGTTAATTCATCATCATGTATTTAGTAACTCAACATGTCCTGAATTAATCTTAAATCTTTTTCTGCCAACCAACCTGCAATGCGCTTACGGAATCTCCGCCGTTAACAGACTCCTTTAACAACTGATCAGCAAGCGACTACCATCGTGATCATTGAAGCATAGCCGATTAGCCAATCCAGAGCCGTGATTTCGTGATTACTAGTCTTGATGCCGTTCTATGTTCGCTGGCACACCCACTCATCCGTAGCTACTTTCAAACGCTTTGCGACAAATCTTAACGACTTTCCTGTGAGCTTATTTCCGGCTCGTTGCGGTTTTTATCAATAATCTATAGAATGAGACATTGATACCCATCATTTTTGAGATTTTCCAAATTTTGGACAACCCTAATACACATGTCATTGAGAGGTAAAGACAATGCCGTCTTCAGGTTTGGGCAGGAACCCCCATTTTTCAAAATCAGCAAATTTAAGTTACTGTCTCGTCGGCGACCACTATCACTCGCGAATTCGATGTTCCCGACTCGAAATCTTGGATTGCATAATACGTTGATTGATCAAAGAGAATAGCAGACATGGCGACCCCCTATGACAACGCAGTTTCAAATACATATTATCTTCCTGATCTACGGCGCGAAATGAACTGCCGTGGACGTTACGTTCACAATTACAAAACTCGAATTACAAACAATGTAATAGCTATCCATGGTTTTTCAAATGATAATCAAGTCTGTAGTACCGGCGATGAGATGTAGGCGTGTAGCGCAACGTTATGTGTAACTGCCGAATACTTTGAGAATTGAGAATTCGATCAGTATTTCGATTTTCTGAATCACTGCGATAGTTGAATTAGATTATAATATCAGTTATGATAAATTCGAAGCTATTTACGATGAATTGCGTTATCAACGGCCTGTGTCTGCGTCTGGGCCTTACCTCTCGTTTCGTGCTTTATTTCCGAACAATAAATATGCAAATTGTGTGATTTCGGGAGAAAAATGTTCAAAATCGTGTCATTCATGAACGTCGTTTAAAGATACCAATAGTAGGCTAATTGAAGGTTTCACAATATTCATTCACTCATCCTGACGACAGGTGAGGTACTGCCTCACTTGCCTCCGCTGACCCGACATCACTGACGTATCACAACCTTTAAATGGGTAGGCATATTACTGCTGTAGTGGCCATGTTTGGCTCCACCTACGTATGTGATCATGGGTTCTCGCATTTGAAAGCACCATAAAGACGAACCTAAGTCCTAGTTACTCAAGTTTCGCATGTAACCAGCATGATTAGTACGAGTTTTACCAAAGAAAATTTGGCCCACGCGACAGATCCCATGTAGTCAATTGGAATTAGTGCTACCATGACGTCACGAATTTTTATTTGTGACGTAACAGTTGATTGACATGTATGGCTCTTTAGGAGTTAATATGGGATAAATAGGGCAAATATGGCTCTTCGGACAAAAAAGGTTCCCGATCACTGCTATAGACGATGCAAAGAAAATCGCTTTACGTAAATGCATAGCTATTTGGAACCGGGAATATCTAGATTCTGAAACAGGAAGCCATTACAAAACCTTCCGACCAAATGTGGAGGTGAAATTACCCAGTAAACACCCGATCTCCCACGGACTTACGGGTACGTCCACAATTGTGCCCAATCGTCCCACGTCCCACGTCTAGTGACCGAGGACTTGCTCAGTAAGTCACAAATTGACGTCCAATTATGTAACTCCAAGTGACTCCCAGAGGAAGTAACTTTTAGAATGCTCCTATACCAGTCACCAATGACCATTCCAGTGGATGTCATAATGGGTGATGCCAGGATGTCACCTTCACAGGAATTGATTTGGATGTCCCTACTGGGAAATCGTTTCTATGAACTCAAATGTGCATTATTGTGCAATCAATGCAAAATAAGTTGTCTGAAAACACTCATGATTAGGGCCATTTTTATATGACCTTAAAAAATCAATTATATGACTTAATTTTATGGAAAATATGACTTTATATGACTTTATGTGAAAATAGTGTATTTTTACATGTAAAGAACGTCATTCATGGAACTGACGAGTAAAACATACACAACATAGCAGTAATACGAAGCCATTTTTATTTTAAACCACTGTTGTAGTACAGTTTCATGTTCTTTGGAATGTTGGAGTCTTTAAAGTGACAATTTCGACGTAAAATGACTTTAGTAAGGAAAATGAGCGCTCCACAGACGCTGATGTGGGTTGAAACTTCTGCAGTTTTGCATACAGCGCTGGTGA
Organism: Botryllus schlosseri; assembly: GCF_051294905.1. Taxonomy (NCBI): domain Eukaryota; kingdom Metazoa; phylum Chordata; class Ascidiacea; order Stolidobranchia; family Styelidae; genus Botryllus; species Botryllus schlosseri. The sequence continues at coordinate 25,010,659 of NC_137242.1, read as the reverse complement.
AATATCTTGCCTTTGTAGCTCCATAATTTGTTTCACATCGTTTTTGTCCACTCGCTTCCTAATGTAATTTTTGAGCTCAAACAGATCTTTTCTGAAATCGAGGGCATTTAGATCAGCATTAGCCTCTCTGACGGTGTACGTACAACTTTCCATTTTCAGTATCAAGTTTGAAATATTGTTGTGGTGGAGGCATATTTCGGTGGCTAATTCTTCAATTATTTATTATCGTGGTGCCCATCGTAAATACTATTTTATTCAAATCCAAATGTATTTGTATATAACTAGACCAAGATAGAGCTTTTAAGCCTGCCTACCCACTGACTGAACTTCAAATGACGTCCTACTTCAGTGCACAGGAGTAAAACAGATTGTGTAGCAACACAATGCAATGTGTGACCTCATAATGCAATGTGTGACCTCATAGGTCTGTGACTGTAATGTGATGTAGGCTAACCTTACAGCTTGCCTTCGTTCAATCAGAAATTGCCCTACTTTCTTAGTGCTTAATTGCTTCACCGCCTAAATTGGCACCTTTTATTTAAAGTATACAACAATATGACTTTATAACTCAAATATGACCTAACCAGGAAAATATGACTTTATATGACTTCATAACTTTCTTAAAGGTCAACTGCATCTTATAAACAACTTCGCCTAATCATGTTCAGAATTTTTTTTCATACCGAAATTGCCGACTTTCCGTATTTCAAACTAATCGGAAATTGCCGTAATTTGGACTGAAAGTCCCAATATTGGTATGTTTACAGAAAAAGCGAAATGTTCATTGTGACGTCATGTAGTTGACATCTCTTCTGGCCGCTGCGGATGTATGCTATAGGGCTGTTGCTTTTTCAGTAGCAGGGCGATTATATTAGTTAGTTATCGCGGAGGTTTCGCTTGTAATGGATTCACCAAGTGAGTGCGATTACTCAGATGACGAATGTAAGTATGCATTTTGCCCTTGCTTACGAAAGTAATGTTTAAACTGAACAGTGAACACGTATCAAGTGTTGATGAGCTCAATCCCGTATCAGTGGAACTCCTTACTGCTCCGAAAACGAGTGGTCGTCTGAGTATGATTATTGATGAATAACCTAAGGAGGTTAGTAATATATAGTATGATCAGCCTAGCTTGTTCAGCTGAAGCCGCTTGTCTATACCAAATGAAATACACCGGTATGTGTAATTTGGTGGAGTACCCTACCTCTTTTCAGTTATTAATCTTGGTATTATCAATTACAGGATAGAGGATGGAGGTTATTGCCAACTTATGCAAACTATTAGTGGGAGAGCAACTAACGAATTATTAGTGCATCACAGCATTACCAGGATTTCAATCAGTAGCTCAATCAGAGAGATATCTCACTATAGATATCATCAGGAATATTGTCATATAATTATACCATCTAGTTCGATGCATGAGCGAATGAGTCTCATTCACATGAAACGGTGAATCGGGTGCCAGGTAATTACCCGTCAGTAACAACAATTATGCTTTTCAGGAAGCTGAGAAAAACTGTGTACGGAAGTTTTGTTTGCTGGCCATTGGAATTCTGCAACACAAACGAACGAGAAATCCTATCTGTACATCCGATCAAAATTCACATCTAGTATTTTCAAAGGATTTCAATTTTGCAATGCTTCGCGAAGGAATAATTGTATTGAAAATAATAAATGCAACAACCAATCCATCAACAGTACTACTGTGTCAGGGAGAGAAATATAGTTTTGTGTCCAACAATAGCTTCTTTTGTCCAGCAATGGCTTCAACTAATTTTCACGATGCCGCTAGTTGAATGAGGAAGCCATCGCAATTGACTTGGTCGACTCCGCCGTATCTGATCTTGCTTGAATACATGCGTCGACTTCTTCATTGCAGGAATCTAAAGCAGGTGTAAAAACATTGCAGATTTTTATAATAAAGTCGAATCAAAGGCAGTATACCAAATGCTGTTCCGAAGTATCATAAAAATGAAGGATTTCCAACTGCATCCTACCCAACTTTTGGACTGCTATGGTGATAGTGGTACGTTTTAATCTTTTACTGAGCTGTCGATATCTTGAGAGATTTAATCACTGATATCTGACAGTCTTCATTCAGTAACTTAAGTAACTAATATGATTATATGACTACACATGTACACAAACAGAAGTTTATTTTCAAAAGTAATAGCACCTCTTCCAATAAAATGAGCTCTGCGACATAACCATTATAGATCATGAAGTCAGCAGGTTACAGACTCCTATTAACTAATGCCTTTATACATCTTTTTTCTTGATTGATTTTTAAGTGGCTTTATTTCAGACTACGTACACTTCTACTCAAAGTTTTTCAAGGCATACTTATTTCAGTTATTTGCCTATATACAGTCCATCCTCAAGATAACCGGACCACGACTGATCTATCGATCTCGCTTCCCATGACATGCCGCCCTAGTTCTTCCATAGACTACTCCTTGTTGCTTAGACATCTTCCAGACTTTTCATTGTATCGCATTTTTTGTGGTGTATTGAACTGATAAAATTGCTTATAAACCAATGATGATGATGATGATGATTGCACATGCACATGAGGGTGTAAACAATAACTACTTTGATGACTACTGTACCACAGTGAATACTACTATAAACGGTTAGTTACACTCTTACAATACCAGCTAACACAGTACATTTTCACTAACCGATTTTGGACACTTTGCATAGCTTTAGAAGTGCGATCCTCTGCCATTACCACAATTTCACTGGTGCGTGAAAATAAAGTATGAACGGCACTACTGCAGTACGTCGGCACTAAGTGTGAGAGTTTCCGTGGTCAGCAGTCAACTTTATTGCGCGTTTCGTATCTCGGATACGTCATTGAAAATGTCTCTGCCTTTGGTTGTCTATTAAGTCCGCACTTTTGGTCGAGGCGTCCGGTCACCTGACGGTATACGGATGGATTTTGGCAGCGATGTAAAGACATTGTAGGCACGGCATATTGCGTATTGGAGCAACCATACGCGACATAACATCTGACTCTATGAATCACCTCCTTCACAGCCTTCATGATCTCACTCAATGACTCAAATCCACAGCAAATCTATGCAACGAATCCCACCTAACAGCCAACAGGAATAACAAGAATTTTTGTTGTGTCAACTACTTGACGTCATTTCACGGCTGGATGATTTCGGGTCCGTTTTTCGGAATTTCGATTTGTAATTTAAATTACTTGAAAACTATCACGTATTTTTCCTTTTCATTATTTTTTTCTTATTCCTAACCACATAATCTACGAAATAAGCAAAAGTCTTTTCCGACATGCAGTTGACCTTTAATATACCCCATAGGGACGTGGTTTTCGCGTTAAAATTGATTTCACGACTTACTGATGCATAGAAAAAAATATGATTTTAATGACTTTAAATGGCCCTACTCATGATACATGTGAAATCTAGTGGAGTGAAACCGTGAATGTTGATATGGCGATGACTTTCTCATCGCGCGGAACTTCACAAGCCCGGCTATCGATCATTGCGGTCGCACAGTATTAAAGAGACCTGATATAATGTGCGAGACAGAGACACAGCAGCTTATTTTATTGTGACATTACTCGGTCGAAAATGTCCACATCAGGGGCAAATATGTTTCTATATATACATGTAATGCATGTGAAATCTTCCGACATCAGAACTTGATAATCGTCATGATGGGATTGTGATGACTATTCCAATCACGGAACAACGCACTACGCAATCCTCCCGGCTATTTCGATAATGAAGTCGAACACGCCTTTTGCTTAAAATCCATTCAACCATAAAACCAGATGCCTGCCTTCTTCTATTTGGCGAGCATCGTGCTTGCGCGCGTAATTCAATTTGATCAGCGTAGTACCGGTAATGGCGGAGGAACGGATTTATCACAGTAATGGTATAGTTCATAATTGGAAACGTTAACAGTGTGGATAGAGAGATATCTTTATCATGAGTACTGGAAAGGCAGGAAGCTTGGTATTTGAGTGCTATATTTATTAAACAGCCACAGTCTCGATCATCATGAACTGCTGATGCGATATACCGGTTATGAATTTGACTATCTGATTATAGTGACACGGCTGTAATATCACCTACTGATGAAATTGATCGACCCGCTGCTAATCCGTAACTCATGCAAGCCGATAATTCTTGTAGTACATTTGATACTATATGATAATGTATTGATCATAGAAGTCTGATTTATTGTGCTCTGTTGCATAATGTCTCACAAGCAATAACTTGACATTTAATGTGCATACTGTGAAAAGTTTTACAAGGTTTCCCAAGGACTGCAGGATCCAATCAGCAAACCAGATGCAACATAAAGTAAGGTACCGGTATATTTTAGCATATAGATATATACTGAATTTTGATACGTTATCCAGGCTATTACAAATTTAGAATGTTCCTTCATGGAATGTGAGATTGCTGAATTTGTGGCTGAAGATTGCAGCATCACATTAACATATTCATTTTCGTATTTTTATGTGGCCACAACAGTATATAACCATCGATAGCGTTAATAAAATGATTGAGGCTTTCAGTGAACATGTCAGAATTTATGGCATTATTGGTTTATATTTAGGGTATTTTAGGAACAACATTATAATAGTTTGTTAGCCCATGTTTAACCTCGCTCTAATCAAAGGATACTCCAACACTAAACCAACTATGAACTCTATAAACTTAATATGTTCATTGCCTGGGGCAGACGGGTCGTTGGCAATGTTACCGCAATGTTGGCACGGACTCCGTCCATACTTCTAATGCTTGATTATAACTTTCAATATTAGTATATATACACGGAAACATTGCCTACATTGCAGCAGTATTAACAAAGTAGGCTATGGATGGGCCCTAAGGAAGGCTGATTGCTTATGGTCATCTTACCGTCGATAAGAAAACGCAACCTTATTATCAATGGATTCTTACTATATGGATGGGACATATCTGTGTTTGTGTATACAAAGTTACTTCATTTCTACCAGGAGAATAGATATTGAACAGGCTGCAATAATGTTATGTAGTTCTAAACTTCAGAGGAAGGCGCCACAGTGGTGCATTGTTCATGGATCAGGATGTTGAAATGTATAAGTTGAAGTTACGAACTATATGCAATGATTTATGATTGTTCATTAATTAGCAATCTATTACCCTGAAAAAAGTGCCATCGATGATGCGGAAATATACTATTGACGGTGGTTCGCAATCGGGCTGCTCAAACGTGCTGGGTGAAACTATAATTTTATTATCAACTGCATTCTTATAGTGGCAAAGAGCGTGTAATTTCAGTAGGCTTACTTCAAAATAGTCATATACTTGGCTCGAATCATAAAAATTGATAGTCGATCCAGATTTGAGTACCCAAACTAATGTGCTCAGCCCTACTGATTAGTCATTAGTGAGTAGAATGCGGGAATAGTCCAGCTTGAACTTCATTGTCTTTTGTCATTCATCGTTGTATTTTACAAGATATTCTAGATTCCTGGCCTGGCTTCTTCACAAATGGCTTCACTACAAACATTATATTAATTTTGATTATTTAGATCGGCAATGTCTTCAATTGATAGTGTTCAACAACGTCAAGAACACTGTACGAAGAATGTCTTGTTGACGGGAACCGAAAATTTTCGGAAGAACTACTGCCACATGGAACAAGCGTTGCTGTAAAATCGGTGCTGCATCATCCTCAGGAAAAAGTCAAAAAACTATTGAAGGTATAAAACATTGAATACACTTCATGGAAACCAGAGGCTGTGAAAGTAATCATCTTTTGAACTGAAGTGTAGATGTAATGTTATGAATTTATACACACCTAGAGGTAACAACTTTGAAGTTGCGTCAAATCTACTCGAAATGGAAGTAGATAATGAAGTTCTGAAAAGTGCACAAATAATAAGTTTTAAATAGTAGATTTGGTTGAGATGTTGCGTAGGCCTTCTTAGCGTTTAATCATAGTTGGTGGTCAAAGTAATTATTGTTTGCACTGGAGTAGAAATAGTAGCAACACCTTAGATTTCTACTGCTGCACTAGCTGCTGACCAGGCTTGTAAAAAACACTTCAAAATGAAATAAAAAGTTTTAAAAAGTCGGCCTACACAAGTATGTACTTGAGTAGTTTCAAAACAATATTTTTTGAAGGTATTCCGTACTTTTAGCATGTTATTGTTGGGGCTGGGCAAAATCGAATACCCGGGTAGTTCGATTCTGAATTGAATATTTGTCTTCGATTCTAGTATCACTATGTATCAGAGGTCTCAAACTCGCGGCCCGCGTGACGATTTTGTGCTCTATTCTATCCCAGGGTTTCTTAACCAGGCCCTGCAGACCCTTTCGTGGTACGAAGCACCACATCAGACGGTACAAGATGCATTGTGGAATTAGACCTATATGCTGTGGTCCTCGTGCTAAGCGCAATTTTATGTGAATTGACTATCTGATTTTAATATAGTTACCATCAGAAATTGTGTTGAGAATGAACAGGGGCTACGAGAAATCTTATAGGTAGCATGAAGGGTGCGATCGCCAAGGCTAAGAAACAATGCTATTACTATGGCTCAATAATGATTATATTAAAGTTTTTATTGATATGTTCCAATAATAATCGAAGGCAACATCTAATGCTGAATTAATTTGACTTCGGCAATGACAGTAACAATAGCCTACTCGGCACGACTACGTTATTTATATATCATAACCAGGATTAGGCTACAACGCTCTGATATCAGATCAATCTTCAGTAGATTTGAAAATTCCCTACAGAAAACTGTGGCACGTCAAAGGTCCACTAGCTGCAATATTATAACCCAGAGTTTGACGATGTCATGATGCATCATATTGCATTATGTCTATAACTCATTATTTTAACAAATTGTGCCCAGAACAAAAATAATTTTATTGAAATATTCAAAAATGTGATTTTTTTCGTGTCAAACGTGAATAATACAATAGTAAATTGCAATCTCAAGATGTTTGTGGCATGCCTGTCTGCAAGCTCCCGTCAAATAAGGCCTACTTGGAAATTATACATTGAAGATCCCTATTTTTGCTGCGTCATCAAAAATCCGGATATTGGCCCGCGACCACATTTGAATTTGAAACCTCTGCTCTATATGATGTGACAACATTATGAATAATGAAAAGTTTAAATATCTACCTCGTATGCGACTTCAAAGAAAATGAATACCGGCTCTACATCACATCGAAAAATGTTTTTTAAATTTATGATAATACCTATTTTATTGTACTTTGGGACAATACATGTGTCATTCACACGATCGTGCGTAGCTACGTCCAACATGTGTCGTGTTCTGCGATATGACCAACCGATGTTTCAAGGCCTCGCAGTGGTACATAGAATCGGAATTATAATTCTTGTTGATAAATTAGCGTAAAATTTATGTACCCGAAAAGGTCATATCTTTCTTGACTCGAATCGTTACTCCATTCAGATTTGTGGCAAACCCTGGTTTCAGTGGTTCTCAACCTTTTTGACCCGCGGACTCATCTCAAGCTCGCCAGTATATCCGCGGACTCAAGCTATATATTACCGAAAAATAGTCTTTTTTTGTTTCTATCCAAGAGAGTGTAATACGGTATCAACAAAAAAGCAAGCACTGTTTTTCACTCAACCCACACTCAATGGGAGCCTTGTCCTTGATCTTGCTTGACAAGTCTATTGAATTCCGGAATTATGGTTGTCAATGTAGGCCTACATCTGATGTCATCTTCCGGTTGAAGTCTATTGCTATACTTCTTTTGATCATCGTCAGAGTTGAAAAGCCAGATTCACACAGGTAGGTGATGTGGTCGGAAATAGCAAAAGAGCTGTTGCAGCTTGCTAACAAAGATCTGAGAGATTATGCTCCATCGACTGCACATTTGGCTAAAATTGAGTCAAGGAAGCTTTCTGAAACCTGTCTTTCCACATCTGTCGGCTTTGCAATTCAAGCAACTGTTCAGTAATGCAGTCCACATCTCGAGTTCTACTTATAATAGACAACTATAGATTGTTTCTGTGATTAGCACATGTCCCTACGATTTGTCATTTTTCAAATAGTCTGTAATTGAACAAGTCGCCATAATCAATTACCAGCACTCAGCGTATATCCCGCCGGAAACCTGTGCAATGTGCTTACGTGCAGGATCGTAACAGCACTTCGCCAGCCCCCCTCAATGACAAAACGTTGGTCCTGGGCCCGACAGGGCGATAAACCTAACTGCTGGCGGGCTTTACACCCAGACCCCCCTTCCGATACCCTTTTACCGCTACTTCTCAGCGAAATTTTTGTACCGTTCATTTGATCGTTTTGTTTCGAATACACCGCGCGAAGCGCGAAAATATTCCATAATTCATGATTGAATCGGTCAACATGATCGGGAATTGCATATATATATAGCTGTCAATTTTTTATGCTGTCCCTGCTCATGCCTTCAGATTTATCGGCGAGCTGAGTGAGGCGTTTCGGAAAATGATATAATGATATGATGTTTCTAAAAAGTTGCAAAAGTTTTCAAAAAATACCCTATAATTTATGTTAATTCACGAATAGTTTTGGCCCCCCTTCGAGATCCCCCCTCAATTATGTGGGTTTGGGGTACGGCAGTTACGGTCCTGCATACGTGCAAGAGCTGTCCCAGGGGTTTATACCTGGCATATTCGGTATGTGAATTGTGAATAGTGAATACGCAGCATTAAATTCCGAGTCCATTCGTACTAAATTCAAGTCAATCCGACCAAAATTGTAGAGTTTATGACCGTGATAGAGTTGCTTATGACAATTTTAGCAATAGGCTACCTCGAACATAAATGTAGGGCATTTTGAAAAATTCCAGTTGGCGATAATAGGGGTTTTATACCTGGCGTGACTGGTATCAAACCAGGATGATGCGACAGATGTGCAAAGCATACCCGTTTTGCCTGTGATACTTGCAACCAACTGGTTTGCCCAAGACACAGAAAATCTCAGGAGAACCAATAATGCTTGGAATGCTGATCAATTTGTAGTGGTGCTATTTCGTTGTTCTTGCGTTTGAAATATACGTGGCCAAACATCGCTTATTGAGGTATCTCTAATATTGCTTTCAAAACTACATTCACTGCAGTATAATTTATTAACTTTCAGGGATTTCGTATGCCCCTTATCAACCCCTTCTTTTCAAAATCATCAAATTTAAGTTAGCCTACTGTCACGCCGGCGGCCAATATTACTCGCGAAATCTATGCATAACCGACTCGAAATCTTGAATTGTGCGATACGTTGATTAATCAAAGAGCATAGCAGACACGGCGCCGCCCATTTCAATACGCAGTTTCCAAATACGCATTTTTTCCTGATCTACGTCGCGAAATGAACTGTTATGAATATTACAATTACAAACTCGAATTACAAACAACGTCATAACTATCCACGTTCTTGATCGGTAAGTATAGCTCTGTGTACTGTGTAGTACCGGCGATAAAATGTAGGCGTGTAGCGCAACGTTATATTACCGCCGAATAGAAGTCGACAAGTATTTATACTTTCGTAATCAGTGTCACAGTCACATTCGATTAATACCAGTTATAATGAATTCTTAGCTACTTACGAATTGCGTTATCAAGGGTGAGGCTTGGCCCGTCTGTTCTATACCTCTCGTTTCGACCTTTATTTCCGAATAATAAATACCAGATTTTACAGAGAAAATATGGCGCACACGCGGAATCCCATGTAGTGAGTTAGAATTAGTGCTACGATGACGTCATGAATTTTCAATTGTGACGTGACAGTTGATTGGCATGTATGGCTCTTTGGGAGTTGAGATGGAAAAAATAGAGCCAATATGGCTCTTCGGACAAAAAAGGTTCCCGACCACTGATATAGAAAGAGATTCAAACGAAATCCAAATTGGCAAACTTTGACGCAACAATGCAATGATAAAAAGGAACAGTAGCTGGTCAAAGTCAGCTGTACCGGTACTGCGGTAGTCATAACAAAGGGATAATAGAGAATCAAATTATACAATACTCAGAAGACGTTACACAGACGATCAGCTGAATATATTAATGGAATGTTTAAAGATTGTATACAAACTCTTTATCTTTTTTATGGTGCCCTTAATTCCCCGAAAAGTCACCGAGGTAATAAATTCTACTGCAATGAATGTTGTTCTGAAAGCACTATTCAAGTTGAGTGCCGCCAGTCACATATTTGAGGTATCTATGCATTTTTTATGAAAGCTATTAAGGTTACTAACATTTCAAAATAGGTATTTTGCGAATCATGCAGCCTAATCTCAAATCGGAATTTGACGAAACCGGACCAGGACCAGGACGGGGCTCATTCACTTTCGGACCAAAAAGCTATTTTCTCCGTAAGGCTGCAATGACTTTGGTCCGAAAGTGAACGAGCCCCGTAGCTCTGTCGATTACAAGTTCCGAAATCATATCGGAAGTGGAAGAAAACGTTGAAAATTTTCACGTTTCCGTGGATTTTCGACTTCTCAATCTAAAACTAAGTCCGTACACCCCTAAATTAGGATCCATGATCGTTTCGTAAGGTTTTGTCGATATAAAATTACCTAAAATAATAAATTCACTATGATACTGGCGTCTTTCCATTGAAAAACACGAGGAAATACAAGTTTGACAATCTGTCAACGTGTGTGCCGATTAAGTTACTTATAATTCCTGGGCTCGCGGACTCACCCAGGACCTTCCGCGGACTCAAATGAGTCCGCGGACTCGGGGTTGAGAAACACTGCGTTAGACCGATCAACCGTTTTTGAAATGCATTTTTTGATTATTTTCTACCCAATAATTACAGGAATATCATCAGCGTTGGGCGGGTATTTCTTACTGGGAATAATGATAACAAACATACAACAGCGTGAAACTTGATATTTTCTGGCTCTCAATATGTCAGCTTCCTCAGCCCAATCTGTGGTAGGCCTACACATGATCTCAATTTTCGAAAATGGAAGTATCCGCCAGATTCCCAACCTGGACATTTCCATGAAGATTTCCAACATGACATTGGCTTCATATTTCTATTGTTTTTTGCTAACTTTTGGAGGATGGTTGCTTTATTTTGTTCACAATATGGACAGCTCCAACCCTAATCCACAGAAATGACGTTTACCCTAATGTTTTGAAACTTGTAGACCAGTGTAATCAACATATATAATACCTCAGCGTGACGTGATAGAACAATTGCGGATTCAGCGACCGCAAATTAAGTGTTCGAAAGAAATCCTAGCACAAATATCGTGTAGACCAGTGTTATCTGTCGACAAACCAGATCGCTAGTTTGTACAAGTTTCGCGGTATGGCGATGAAATCTACTTATCTGTTAAACTACTGAATACAGGATTAACAACTGATTACCTACCTGCACTTTACAGTCCAACTTCGTTCTCACCTTTGGCACCCAAATGCCACGACTGCCAACACCTAATGTCACTGTAACCCTTAACCGTGGACTGACAACATATACTGACCTTATTTTGAGCAGGATTCTTGTATATGCAAACTGAACTTATTGTGAACGGAGCGAGTGATCCTATTGTCGCGTGCACAATAAGCAATTAGCAATTAACTGGTGTTGTTGATGAAAATAATCAGCTTACGTTGTTATAAGGACCAAAACACGATTTAAATATGTTTAAACTATTCCATTTTTTAAATATTATTACCTTTGTTCTAACTTTAGAATAATATTTATTAATAATATATTTTTCATTATTCATTGAAATCATTGTAGCTTATAACGGTGATCATGCACTTGTACAACAAGATCCAAGTTTAATCAGAATTAGAGCTACACAAAATTCAAACACCATGCAACCCTCATGAATGTGCATCGTACGATTACACATTAATACACTTCATTCGATAGTCAACATTTCATTGTGACGTCATAAATTCGTATTTTGAATTTTTTGTGATGAGATAAGATTGTTTGATATGCAAGTCGCGCATGAAGCAGATCTGTCCACCCTGTACTATAGTAATGTGTTAGATGTGTACTCAAATGTATATTGTGAATAAGACCATTAAGCGTGTTTGTTAACCCGTTGTGAAATTTCTGGCCATATCTTCACCGTCACACTTATACTCAACGCGAATGCTATACTGTAGCTTAATTTCTTTATGTAGTACGTGCAAGCATATGATGTGTGTCTGTCAATTTCCTTTCAAAATCCATATGATACAACAGCACGGACTCTCAATGCCACATGCAACATATGCGATGCATATGTAGGCTATTTGTATGAATACCATACTGAATACTGATCGTGGCTCGGTTGTAAGCAATGATCTGACACTAGCCTAGATTAAACAATGAACTTTCTCAAGGATGCATTCAAATTCACGATAAATATTCGAAACAGCTGGCCTCTATAGGGAATTAACTGAATACATTCTTGGCCAATGGATATTGTCGCAGTACCTTACCGTATGCACTACAAAATGCTATCATTTTACAGTAATAATGAGACACAAACCAAAGTAATGATATCAAAAAATTGCCTAATATTATAAATATCTTATGATTTTGCGTGGAATTAGCCATTTTCTTGTGTTGTTATTGTTTCATTACCACTGATTATTCTAATAATATTGTTGCTTTGTGAATATCGTATTAATTTTTTAGGTAAATTATCAATTATCTTGCGTTGTTGACGAAAATAATTAGCTTGTACAAAAGACGTTCACTATTATAATCTACACAATTTCAATGATTAATAGAAAATAAGCTAATGCAAGTTTCCAGAATGCTGATGCTGGCTATGTTATTGGAGCCTTTCCAAATAGAAATACGCAGTACAGTTATCGCAGGTGGATGCAAAACAATCCCAATTCTCAACAAATTTTAATTGTCTCGGAATCGTACCTATTGCGATATCAACTCTCCACATTTTGTTGTATTTAGGGCTATTGCACAATTAAGCTATCTCTAATGTGCTGCAATATATACAGGTTCGGACTTGTCTAGGGTATTCACTTCCAGTCAACTAGCTTTTCAAGACGCATTGATAAGCGCGCGTATTTACCTTATCGTTGGATGAACACTCCTGACAAAGGCATAGATGTTCCCAGGGAACCAAGCTAACTTCGCTTCTATTATTTTTACATTGTTTGCAAAGCACGGTATTTTGTAATTCCATGAGACTTCAGTGGTTCTAGAATACTAAATTAATGAGAGTTTAATAAACCGTCAATTAATTTAGCATAAAGTATTCATAATATTTAAAGCTTACGTCGTTGAACAAGCCTGATATGATCATACAGCGAAAGTATAGCCCTAAGTATAGCCCTAGCGGTACTATCTCCCAAGCATAAAAATATCGTGGTCGAAATGTACTTTTTATTGCAAATTTATCTCTAAACAGAATGAGCTGTAGCTTGTCACATTCGAATTACTGAGCGGAATTAACATAGAACTATTGAGTAAAGCTGAAACATCTTTTGTCATCAATTTTGAATATACATGCTAAGTAATGGCGTCACTGTTTACTATACTTGATATTCAACACCACTTCACCAGAGATCCCTATACCCGTAACGTTATCAGGCAGGTCATCGACACAACGTATACCTGAAAGGGTGGTATCACCGACGAGACGGCAGGTCGTCAGCGATAGGGACTCGAAAAGGGTGGAGTCACCAACACGAGTTTTCACGGCAGGTCATGAGCGAGCCCTATACCTGAAACGGTGGGGTCACCAGAGATGCCATAAGGCGATGGCGAATCACGACCGAGAGAGGGGGTCAAAAGGGGGGGGGTCAAAAGGGGGGGGGTCAAAAGGGGGGGTCACCAACACGATTTCGCGGCAGGTCACCAGCGGGCCCATAAGAGCCCCACGCACCTCACGAGCGATCTATGCTACTACTATTGTTAGTCACAAGACTATACGTAGTCGCATACATATACCCACCCACACAAAATCAAGGCTCTAGCGGTTCCCAACAGGTGGGGCGTTAGGGGTTTCTGGTGGGAACAGACGCACATACAGTATATAAACGTGTGCGGGGGATAGCACCACGATTACGGTTACCAGTTAATTGCTCGAAACTGCAAGCGTCGCTCGAATCTATTAGAACGAGTCATATCATGTCGCCAAATTCATTTTTCTGAGGAAACTTTCTTCTCGATCTGATGCTTGATCGCGTGAGCTTCTTGTGAAACGCAGTTCAAAGAATTTCACAAACGATATCAGGAAGCTGTCTTCCTCAAAATGGCAGTAAACGCAGCGAATTGTCATTGTAGACGTATTGCAATCGCTGGGATAATAGGTTGTGTACACTGTACAACATATGCAATTGCTGAACAACGCATTTTGTTTAGGGCTCAAAGTAGGTCGCATTATCTTATGCGGCTATATCAATTAATCTGCTCGCCATCATATATTTTATCAAGTTCAGTACACGCTACGCAAGGATAACCAGATTGCACCGGCAAGTTTAGATTAAAATTTTAAAAAAGCATAGTATAATCGCGTAATATAAATCGCAATACATGTACCGTTCACCATACGTAACCTACTCTCGTCATCGCAATTGTCCACCGCCGTCGCTGAGTTCGTGATAAGTTGCAATAAGTTCATTTAGTTACTGCTTGATTTGAATTTCCTGACGGCCGTGGCGCACAAGGCCATAAATGGCGAAAAGCACCACTCATGTTTGTGATAATAATAATAATAATATTAATAATAATAGTTTTACTGTGAATAAAGAATATAATAATAATAAATCGCAATATATTCGACAATGACTTCATGTTGAAGTGATTGGAAACATTGGTTACGCTCTGAGCTTTTTCATCGAACGGTACGTACATCACTGCGCACCGGGTTCGCATCTCTGGATAGTAGGCTACAATTTTTCAATTAAAAAAAAAAGAAAAATCTTTTAGAAATTGGTTGCCGATAGTATCCGGGTCCAGCTAATATACTGAATATCAAATTGCTTTTGAAAATCTCCCTCAACATGTGGGTCGTTTTGATATTGGGATTCGTGAATTACCCGCTTCAAATCAGAGCAGAAGATGAGAAGAATACATGTGCCACACGCGAGAATTGGACTGTGAGTAGGATTTGAAGCTCAATTTAAGATGTACAAAGCTTGAAATCGGGTTGTGGCGATATACAATTTTGAACCATCACCTCGAACGCGGACTCGGAGAAAAAATACAATTCTTGAGATTTCTGCAACTTTGATTGTTTATTGCTGAATTCCGTTGCAGGTTTTCCAGCGAAGAAAATACAGAAACGTGGATTTCTTCAGAGGTTGGGATGATTACGTGAACGGATTCGGGGATTGTGATGGAGATTTCTGGCTCGGTAGGAATGTTGTAGCCTAATTTTATTTTTTCAAGATGTAGAATTTTGTCCATATTCGTAATTCGGTCATTATCTAAGTCAGGGGTCACCAACCCGAGTCTCGACAATGATATTGGCGCTTCGGCGCGCAGTGCGGCAACGCAATCGAGCCCGGAGACGCTATAGTATGAGTCCTGGGGGGACACACATCGTTTCCACCTCATTTCGCCTGTAAAAATCCACTGTTAAACGTGGATCCACCCCTATATGTCACACTCACCATAAATGCTAGTATTGACCCAGACAGCCTTATATATTGAACTGTGGTTCGGTAACCGGTGGGTAAGTGGCATATGCACCTTAGTAACTCAGTGACCTGCATGTATACCCAACACAGTCGTATGCATGGAATAAGGTGTATGGTTATCTGGGTTAGTAGGATGGTGTACCGATTTTATCTCTGAATAACACTGCTGGTCCTCCTGCTATCTGCTATCCTTCTTTAAAGGTGGGTCCTGTTTTGACAGTATATGGCATTTCTGCGTTGAAACACCGTCGCGTTTTATTATTTCACGACGTTTTGTCTACAGGGCTCGAGACACTGCATCAAGCGACAAAGGGTGGAGACATGTCATTGGAAATCAACATGATGTCGAAAGATAAAAAAAATCATTTGGTGGCTAGATACAGGTAAGTTGCATTCGAATGCATCAATCATTAATCTGACGTCATGCATAGGGTGGATATTGTTGGAATTGTCCAAAAAGTCAAAATTAGAGCGTTATCCATAAATTGTGTCATCATTTTGTCAAATAATTTCCCGTTAAAATATGCCAAAACTTTTAGGTCAAAATATATCATTGTTTGCATCATGATATAGTTGCCTCAGTCATGACAGACCGGAATACGTCATTCGAAACCGATTTCCACCTTACATGGAGACAAAGCGCAAAACGAAAGAATACGTCAGTAGTTCTTCCTGATAAGAAGGGAAAGCTGAATGAGTTAGCAGGCAGACAAAATACTTGTCGTGCATGTCTGGTTTGAAAAGACTCCAAACTGAATTCAATTCATTTCAGCAATTTCCGCATCGGGCCCGGATCCGAGAACTACACACTTCACGTATCCGGATTCTCCGGAAATGCTACGTACAATGCTCTCAGATACCACAACAATCGACAATTCTCAACGAAAGACGCGGATCACGATGGTTCGTCAGGAAATTGCGCTTCTTCGAAGGAAGGAGGCTGGTGGTATTGGAGGTGCGCCAAAAGTCATCTGAATGGAAACTTCAACAAAACAGGCAGGAAGGGGATTTGGTGGGATACGGATTTGGGTGATCAAGGTTTCGCCTCCCCTCACCTCTTGTGCTACTCGGAGATGAAGATGATTTACAAATACAAAAGATGTGAATCAAACGAGAAATGGACTGTGAGTAGGATTTGTAAGCTCGGTTATGATGAAAAAAAAGTCCAAATCAGGTCGAAGCAAAGCAAAATTTGCACCATAACCTCGAACGCGGACTCGGAGAAGAGATTTCCGCAACTTTTATTGTTTGCCGAATTCGGTTTCAGGTTTTCCAGAGAAGAATGAACGGAAACGGTGATTTCAACAGAGGCTGGGATGATTACGTGAACGGATTTGGGGATTGTGACGGAGATTTCTGGCTCGGTAGGAATGTCTTGAATTTAATTTGATTCCTTCAAGTTGTTCGTTCGTTTATTATCTGAGTATAATCACTTGATTCTGTGATGACTAAAATATCCCACGTCGTGTAAAATTTTGGCATGACAAAGTAATAGATTCCAAACCGTCGCGTTTTATCATTTCACAACGTTTTTATGCAGGGCTCGAGGCATTGCATCAAGCGACAAAAGGAGATGAGATGTCATTGGAAATCAACATGATGAGGAAAGGTAAAAAAAGACCATTTGTGGGTTAAATACAGGTAAGCTTTATTCGAATGCATCGATTTGCAAGTGTCCTGACTAGACCAATCATTTTTCGAATTGTCCAAAAAAGTCTAAAATAAGTCCACAAGGTCGGGTGAGGTCAAAAATTTTGAAAATTGTTTTCAAAGTCAATGTTTTTTACAAAGCGCATCACCGTGGCGTTTTAGCGCTTACAATCGTCATTTTACATTGTCAACCTCCCTGCAAGCTACTTGGTAAGGACAGCGCAGACGAGACAGTGTGGAAAGTGCTCTTGACACGTATCGAAACGATTCACGATTCACGATTCCCGTCTTCGATTCACATTCCCAGGAACGTCCGCATCGGCCCCGGATCCAGCAAGTACAGACTGCGCGTGTCCGGACACTCCGGGAACGCAAAAAACAATCTCTACTACAGCAACAATGACCAATTCTCAACGTACGACGCGGATCACAACGCTTATGGAGGTAATTGCGCTTCTCGCCACGAAGGAGGCTGGTGGTATAGCCACGGATGCGGCCACACCAACCTGAACGGAAACTTCAACGAAACAGGCTGGTGGGATGGCATACGGCACGTTTCGATACGGGACGGTATGGCACGGTACGATACGGGAATCTGGGGCGACATCCTGTGTTGCTCGGAGATGAAATTCTACAAAAAGCCGTGACAAGGTCGCCCAACTTGTTGCCGTTTTGGCAGGTCCCATGCCGATGACGTCACGTTTTGTGATATGACGTGCTATGTTCTTTCCGAACGGTTGCGTAAATATTCGGATTTGATGAAATAGACTATTGCTGTTGAACCAACTATTATGAGTGTCCAATTGGGCTCGAAAGTCGCGTGACTTGTGGTTCGCTGTGGCCAAACAACTATCTTAGATAGCCGCTTCCTGTGTTAATGTGCGATATTGTTCTGTTTTCACGTCGTATTTTCTGTCTCAGTGAGGTTGTTTGAAGTACGGTTCTGGGTTTTATGTTATCTTCATAGACTTTTTAGCTAGATTCAGGACTTTTAGATACCTCCACCTCAAAGCCTGCCAGACTGCAGCAAACGTTGGGTGCCTTGTTGATACGGAAAAGTACAGTGGTGTATGCGCAGCTGCTGTCAAGGTTGCAAGAGTGTATGGTTCAACTTATCGTTGTGAATCAGCCTTTTCGGACAAGAAATTCATCAAAAACAAACACAGAACACGCTTGACTAATGCATATCTGGAACGCTCTCAAAAGATACCCAATATTGAGAGACATTTTCAGAAGCGATGTGATAAATATCTACTGCTTTAAAGATGCGTGTCCTACTAAACTTGATAAGATAGATGGCGGTTGGCAGATAAATTTATATATGCACAGAAGATCATGCGACCAATTTCAACTGAGCAATACGTTTGCCATGTCAATTCACTGCGTTGACTGCCATTTTGCGAAAGACAGCTTCCTGATATCGTTTAGGAAATGCGTTGAACCGAGTTTCACAGAATGCTCAGTCGATCAAACATCAAATCGGTAGGGAAAGTTACCTAAAGAAAATGAGAATTTGACTCGAACAATAATATCTTTACGGAAACGAGTCTAAAGGTCGAGTATTCTGGAGCAGTCAGCTTGAAACTTTTCGACGCCCTTTGCGCCATATATAAATTCAGTAGTTTTTTCATTGTTGAGTAGTCAGTCGAGTCTCGATAAATCAAAATGAAAAAAACGCATGATGTAAAGAATTGGTTGTAGGACCAGAACGCCAGCGCACGTTTACCATTAGGACTGAAATCGAATGTACTAATGTTATAAAAAGTTATCGGTATAGGTCGTCTAGCCGCAAATTTTTTAAAACTTTGTTCATGCATTGCGTCGATAATATTGGCTACTGCAAATATTACTATCAAATCACGATAGTTGGTATAGTAACAATTTGTACGTAGACGCTCTGACTGCAACACTCTAATTTAGGTGGTTACTTCCAAACAAAGATGGTCAAAGTAGTCATCGTTAGTATCGTACTCAAGAATATAAATAGCGATTTACAAGACATCAAACTACTTCCAAGCAGTGTCGACATGGTCAATATATGGAGACTTGTGGAATGTCGTAGTTTTATGCTTTTAAACAGATAGGGAAAGTAGTCATTTTCAGCACTCAAGTAGAAATATTTGAAGCGGCAGTACTATAGAAGTAAGAGTAAAGCCATGTATTTCTACTCGGGTACAAGCAGTGATTTACACGGCTTGTCAAAACTATTTTAGGTGAAAGTAGAAGTTTTTGAAAGTACTAAAGTATGTACTTGAGATGCTTCCACAAGTTAGTTTGATTGACGGGTTGCATACTCCGTATCACAACGTCAGAAGCTCTCCGCACTTAAGTAGACATGGCAGTATCTAGGGCTGGGCATAATGATTCGAGTACTCGAATCTGAATCGAGTATTAATTTGGATGATTCGAGTCGAGTAGTAAAACACGATTTTTTCGAGTACTGAAATAATACGCTCCTCGCAACTGAAAGTTAATTTACCTACGAGAGTTATAGTTTTGACACTATTTTCCACTGAGGTAGCCTGAAACCTCAATTGGCCGTGTCGCAGCATACGAGACATAGCACAAAGCTACGAACGTTACTGGAAATAACACATTTCCGAAGTCATGATCAACCCGCATGATTGTCAAGAAGTGCAATGAAATCGTTATGGTTGAAAAAATACCAAAGTATCTTTAATGTAATAGATAACATGCGTTATCTACCTTGTAGTGGCATAAAAGGTACATATTTGAACTTTATAATAGTGCATGTTGTTGTGACGTCATAATGGTTGATACTCGATACTCGACTCGACTCGAAGCATAATACGTGATTCAGAATCGAATCACTCAGGTACTCGATTTTGCCCAGCCCTAGAGTATCGTCATAAAGTTTCACTCAAGCACAAGTAGAAGTAGCGGTTCACAAGACATATCACAATTAATGCATGAGGAAATAGAAATTGAAGCTCTGACGCAAATTTCATGTGTTGTGTCAGCAGAGTGGCCCTACAAATGATTTGCTGACATTGTTGTATATGTTTCAGGCAAAACAAAGACCAAGAAGAAAACTTTTGTTGCAACCAAGTTTATTGCGAATACGCGCTCTTGCTCTTAACATGATGCGGTGAAAATGATGCATCGTTTTATAGTTTGCAATGTAAATTATTACTTATGATTGCTCAATGCTTATCCCTGTTTTAGTTGCATTGGTTGTACTTTTTCAAATTCATGTGACACATTTCTTTCTAATTTCTCGTATGCACTTCAATTGAAATGTTTGTAATGCTAATTTAAAATTGACTTAGAACTTGCTGTTATATTTAAAATCCCACTGACACATTTATTTGATAGTGTGTTTTTACTTTCCTGATCGATTTTACACGTAAGCCTGAACTTTGTTAACTAGTAATAGTTCATTAGTTAATGTTGTACTTATATTTTGAAACTGTCGTTTTCCAGTAACCCAATATAAACAGCATGTTAGCTTATATGATGTTGAATTCCATGTAGTTGCACCAGGTATGGAGAACGTGGAGGAGGTCATCATGCAGATGATGAAGCGGTCTCCAAAGGAAGTCCTGATATGGTAATCCTGAGGACTAGAACAGGGGGCAAATGACACATCCATAGGGAGTCACGTCACGTCCACAGTAGATCCGTATGGAGTCGCTTCACGTCCACAGTCGGTCATTTTGGACTAACTCAGGAAGTGAATAGGACGCTCCTAGTTGTCGACAAATCCACTCCAGGGAAGTAACATTGGGCTTCCTGCGGCTATTACGCAAGAAGTCAACTGGAAATCGAGTGTGCTGGGTCGGTACTGACCGCCTCTGGCTCTATCACAGGTGAGGCTTTGCCCGTCGTCTGTGCCTTACCCCTGTTTTTGTGTTTTATTTTCAAACCATAAATATGAAAATCCCGTGCTTTTGGGAATAAAAATGTTCAAAATCCAGTCATTCATAAACATCGATAAAAATACCAGTAATCATTGAAGGTTTCGGAATTTTCCTTCACTCATCCCTGACGACATATGAGAACTTGCGTCACATTCCTCCCGTAACCCCACGTCCCTGACGTATCACGCCTTGCAGTGGGTATGTTGGTATGTAGTAGCAGTAGGTATGTAGTATGTACTGCTGTAGTGATCATGTTTGGCTACAGCTACGCATGTGGGCAAAACATATGGCGCACACTACGAATCCACTATATTTTAGTGCTACCTAATACGTCACGAATTTTCAAGTGTGACGTAATCACACAAGAACAAAACACATACAACTCGGTTAGTTAAACAATACAGTTACAAGTCGGATGTAATCTTGATCTACAGATGACAGCTTGATGATATAAAGCTCAACCACTCCAGTGTGTTTATTGTAAAGTATATTTGACACAAACAAAATATTGAATGAAGACCCACACCTCGGTTTCATTACCTAGCGAGTGAAAATTGTTTTCCGTTGCACTAAAATATTTTTTGCTACACTAACATAATTTCCATCTAGAAAAACGTTCCATACCGCGGAACCGATATTGGTCAATGTCCATAATGCTACGAGTGAGTAAAATACACCTTACGTTCGTTGTGATTCGATTTATTTTCGTGTCACACAAAAACGGCTAATGTATTATACAGTGTGTGTAATTTTGTTGAAATGATCACGCAATAAATAATACTAATTCGCATTGGTTGTTACTGTCGATGCTTTAGACCAGTAAGTGATATATTCAAATATGCGCGCTATGTCGACAACTCAGTGATACTCTTGGGTCTTGTACCCGATAAGTCAGGACTGATGTTGTCTAGAATTTAACCACATTCAAGTTATTTCTTTAGTGATTGAGTTTTGTTGTTAAAATTACTTTAGCGAATGGAAATGGAGACATTTATATCAATAGTACTATTGAACAACGCATTTACCGTATTTCAATGTAGGATGTGTTTCTGATTTCTTTGACGGTATGTGTTCTACAAATAACTCAAGTTTATACGACTAAGATGACCGTAGCAAACATTCTCGAAATTGATTTGGTGGTGATCAAAGTGTTTGTGAAATGGTGTGAACGGATTAAGCATTAATCAAACGGTGGTATGTCAATTCCCATTGTGTGATATCTTGACACTGGGTAATGCGCGTAAGTGTTTCAATTCCTCTTCGCAGATTTTGACAATAAAGTGTTATTCCGAGTGTTGATCAGCAAATGAAATTGTTGTTTCATCTTTATTCTTGCTTACTGGGGACAATTACATTTGTAAAATATTTCCTGATATCCACAATACGCCGCGTGGTTTGTACGAACACGGCTTAATTTTCCCAATCAAAACATTTCAGACATGTTAATCTCGTTTTACAAATTTATATGTTAACAACGATGTTTCTGAAAAGTTTGTTGCTATCATAATAACCTTTAACACAACGCCGGGTCTAATTAACGTGAATAATCTAATAATCAAGTAATGATCAACTATTACAAAATCTCATATGTCGAATCAATGTGTCAATCCTTATGTTTACAGCGTGATGACTTTCAATAAAACGCCTTCGTACGATTGTAAGAAATAAATTCTCAACTAAATTGGACAGACATTCAAATCTCGTATATACTCAAACATATTATGTTAATCTCAAATCGTATGCACCGAGTAGTAATTACTTTATGTTACAGAACATAACGAGTATACGTAATTACTTTATCTCGCAGAATAGCAACGACTTTTACAGTTAAATAAAAAAGACGAGTCGTCGGGATAAGAATACAACTGAACTTGATATGTTTGCGGATTGTGGTGATTACTCGCGTAGTCTTGTCTACTTTTCAGACGGGTACTCTTTGACCTCGTTGGGTGAATTACAAACGGATTTATTTGACAATATTTTAGTGCTCAACTCTTTTGAATATGACAAGATGTTATAATGTCGAGATGCACTAGCGATTACATTTCCAGAATCTCAGTTACAACAAAAAATAATTATATATCACTGATAGAACCCAGCAAACACAAAACCGTAAAAGGATCATCCGGGATCATCTCGATTAGGTTCTGATTTTCTAAGTGTCGAGGGAATGTCTAAAATACGTAGTAGGATGGTCTTGTGGTTATATTCAATCAGAATAAATTCATACTCGGTGTTGTTCCATCTCATGCATTAGGCTTCGTTATATCCGGTAGTTAACCTAATATTGCAAATTTTCTATCTCTCGCTGGTATGACTAAAATACGTAGAAAGGATGACTTTGTCGGTACATTCAATCACGATGAATTCCCATCCGGTTTTGTTCGATCTCATGCAGTAGCTTCGTTCTATCCATTAGAAAACAATGTTCTCCCTTCGTTTTATTGCGTGAGGATGTCACCGGTGTTGTATATTCGTGTTGTTGCTCTAAGGTCGAACAGTTTTGTTTTCTTCTGATATATATGATCTTCATTATATATATATTCGCTCCTTCGGTAATCTCGCATGTTCAACGAGTATGGCTAATAGTTTTATTCAGAGAATAACTAAATAAGTGAGATGTTGTACGTTTAGGAATATGATTATCCATGCGTGACCTCTAGAATATTTCGGCGATTCAAATTTTACGTCATCGCGACGGACGAAGATTTGACGCGCAACAGGTCGCAGCCAGGCATAGTTCGCTCTTTCTGTATGGTAAATGCCGTAAATATATAGGAATTGTGACTGACTGAGGTAGCGGGTTAAAGGTATATACGCAGTAGCATATAGCTTATGGGGTATTTCGAATTGCCTGTAGTATATGACGCCTAGAGCTGTTTGACTTTCTGCAAAACAGGTGTAGACAACTATAGAAAAGTTTCAGCTATTCCAGGCTAGAATTGAAGCTAAACCGTTTTTTCCGAATTAGATTACAATTATATTGCTGGCATTTCGCTCTAATTTAGTGAAATTAGACCACTCTAATTATCTAGTTGTCCAAGTCGCTTCAAACATCTGAATTACCTGTACCTATACCTACGGTATATCATAATATTTATGCTTGAATTTTCTAGGTATATAAGTCATATAGATACATACCTGTAGAACACTGATTCGTGATTTTATAAACGTTGGTGCAAGAATGGACATTTTCAACTTGATGTTGATTAATGGAGCAAAATTTGATATTTGAGTGCAATTATACCTCGAATCCAGTGACAAGATTATTAATCGTTGAAACCAAACGCAGCTTGTTTATGTTGGCCCAGAGAATTTGGCTAGCCAGACCATATTGATAGAATATGGTCACAGTAAGATAATATTTTGGGCTAATTTACATGAACTTTCCAACATTTGATTTGATATGTCCGCTAAAACAGTTGTTATTCTGCTTTCGAATAAGACCTAAATTGCTGATTTCAATGGTAACTGTGTTTGTCAAAGGCTGTAAAGGTAATTTCTTTTCCATGTTAGATGTTTGTTTGTTTGTTTGTGGTGTTCATGGTGGTGGTTCGACTACACTGGTCATTTTACACCAGGCCGGTTCTTATTATTATCATTCCGTATCTGCCCGATTACCAGTGAACTCGGCACTTAGTGAATTCGGCCGCACAAACTCGGCACTTGGTGAATTCGGCCGTGGTAGATCTGGTAGCGGTACCGGTCGCCATGATTGGTTACTGGAATGTTTACCGGTGAACTTGATACTTTGAGTGGTTGTCAATGTTGTACGGGGGTCAGGGCATGCGTAGATCACACAGTCACGGCATGATTAGATCACAGATTGCGTAATCGCGGGAAATAACGCGACGCTCTTCACTTGGTGAACTTGGCCCTTGGTGGAATTGGCACTAGAACACCTTCGCATTAGAAATGCATTTAATATGAATGAACACTTGAACAGTATCAAAAAGGAAATTTAAACGTGTCGTGGCTCGCGGTAGATCTCGTAATCTTGGGATCCTTCAACCCTGTTATCGAGACACCCTAACCCCAGAGTGGAATCGTCTCTCCAAAGTCAAAAAATAATTTATTTTGACGTGATCATGCGAAAAATTTGTTGATGAGGAACACTGGCTTGTCGTGATCGATAAACGAAGAAGCGCCGCTTGATCTTCCACATTTTCGATCTCACATACAACGCCAAGATCCATCTTCTCAAAACTTACACGACACAGGCCCGTCACTCACGCCATCGATTCCAAGCAGACCGCGCAAGGTCGGTATATGAGCGCTGCGTTATTTCCCGCGGCTACGCAATCCGTGATCTAATCACGCCGTGACTGCATGATCTACGGATGCCCTGACCTCCTTACAAGATTGACGAATCACTTGATAATACTATTATTAGTTTAATAATTCATATTAATAGCTGTTAATACACTTCAATACAAAATTTCCCGAGGGCCGAATTCACCAAGTGCCGAGTTCATCGGCAACCATCTGCCCACTTATAGCACGGCCCACTCCTAGGCTTTTTAAGACATGGCTATGCGGATCAGATGGCGAGGAGGAGCCTAGATAAACGGCCAACACTTCGATAGGAATTATGGAGTCGACGTGTCAGGCTCGAACCCGCAATTCATTGGTGTTTAGCTATAATGGAGGGTACCACTACGTTACCTCGCGATACCTTGTAAAATGGGACCGTAGCATTTGGCATTTCTTGTGGCAATTGACTTTTGTGTGGAAAATTGTGTTCGTTTTAGAACTTATCCGAAACTTTTATTCCGCCATAGATTGTATATGATAAAACGAAGCCACTCACCACAAAGGAGGATTTAAAGAAGTTTGATGACATATTGAATGAAAGCAAAAGCCTTTGCAAGTGATGTGGTATGTTGAATCTGTTTTGTTATTTTCAAATGCTTGCCGATAGCAGACGGTATATATAAACGTAAGATGTGGAAGCTATCAAGGTGTTATGTTTATTTGTTTTTAGAAATTCAGTCAGTCAAAGTGGACGATCGTATTGCTTGGATTATATTTAGGCTTATTTTAGCATCTTTGAGATGCAACTCTGAACGTGGTCGGTCATGAACAGTCAACTAATTCTGTTCCTATATTGACATATCAGACATTTGCACTCGTACCGTTGGCGGCGACAATATTGGTCAGTCAGCAAAAAGCATCATGAAGAAGGTTGCCAGTCTGGTGAAATTATAGCAGAGTCGGAAAGAATGGGAAATACGCTTTCATCAACCAACGTTTGAACAAGATCACATATAGTAAGAGACATTCATGATATGCTGCAAATATCACTGTGTTCTTTGTCTAGTCACCCCACTCTTGTAACTATTGAGGCTTCATGCCAGGGTTGTAACCAAGTCACAAGGCTCCGAGTCGCAAGTCAATCTCACTTTTATAGTTTTGACTCGAGTCATTTTCAATTCACCACCGAGTCAAGTCCGAGTCCAAGTCAGCGAGCAGAGGGCCGAGTCCGAGTTATGGTATTATGACTCGAGCCAGAGTCATTGTGTTAGCTGCTCAGTTTCCAATTTAAGTCTTGTTAAACCAACTTTTTATATATTTTTTGTGATATCGAGTGGGTCGCATTTATAATATACGAATTTTCCTTACTTTTAGCAGTTTCTGGCCGCATTTTCAAATACCAGTATCAATAGACGAAATCCCAATAGCGATTTGCTGTACTATTCTTTGAAATAATAATGAAATGTCGGTCTTGGCCGTCGGAGTCTCAAGTCATGCGCAATGAGTCGAGTCATTTCCATACTTTTGAGAAGATGACCTGAGTCAAGTCGAGTCAACAGAAAATCCTGACTCGAGTCTTACAACCCTGCTTCATGCAATGAGCATTTACTTTGAAGATAAATAGTAATTAAATAGCAGGTTGATGGTGCAAAATTTTAATACTGCTTTCAAAAGTACCTTCATGATAAACGTTATTGAAACCCGAAGAACTTTTCACGTGCCTATTAAAGAGCTACCGGCACCATAAAGGAAGCAAAACAGAGTTGAATTCAAAACCAGATGGAGAATTATGACGCATTAATGTCGAATTTAGAAATACCATCAATGGAGCCAGAACACAGCAACAATGCAGTGCATAACAACGGTTGCGTAAAACAGTATGACAGCGTGACACAATTATTTAATTATTTATTATAGTGGTGCCACCGTAAATACTATTTTATTAAAATCCGAATTTTTCGATGGCAATAACTCCGCTTCCACTTGTTTGAATCGAACCAAATTTGATGAACATCGTTTCTATACATAACCTAACACTTTCATGGGGTGAACAGAAAATTTTCAAATTTTTTCCATTTATTTTTATATAATAAATAGAAACTTTCTTTTCCTGTAGCAATGCGGCTACTGGTTGGAATTGAACCAAATTTAGTGTGTAGGCTTGAATTAGGTAACCTAACAATTTTATCAAGTAGCAAGAACGATTTGAGAAAAAAAAGTCATTTTTTAAGAGCCCTAATGTCACATGTCTCGCAGCGTTCTCTACATAATTGTCAATTGCGATACAAACTGTTCGTTTGTATTGGTTAAGCCATCCAACTTCGAATTGTAAAATGTTGGGAGTCTTGATATCAAATTTTTGAAAGGTGCACTTTGAGAAGATTTCGGAATCTGTCAAATTATACAAAAAAATTTAGCAAATTCTTTGACATATTTCATCCATTTGGGACTCGATCAACGTAAAAGAATTAGTAATTATTTTATACAATATATTGTATTTGTAGTTGAAGTATAGTAATAATTCTTATGGTTACAGCACTTGCAACGATTCACGGCCATAACTGGAATAATTAGAATGATGTAACTTTCAAATTGTCATGCATTTTGCAACAACATTGTTCTCAATTTTCAAGGTGCTGACTATTGGAGGAAGAATCACCCTTAAGCCGGGAATTCACGATCCGTAAACGCGGCCGACTGTTTCTCTCCTCAAGAGGAAGGAAGAGAAAAAGGGAGCAGAAATAGCAAGAGTGTGACAATTCGCGTCCATTCGCTTTAATGCGTATTTCCATCCGCGAAGTAGTAGGTGGGAAAACTAATGGGCGTTTGGTTAGCGCTTTATAAGGTTGACTCCAGCGCTGTATTTGCTAAATGTTGCGGTGAAATAGGGGTGGTGTCATTTGGTATCAATATTGACTATTAAAAGACCATTTGTTAGTGGTCATGGATTTGTTCGGCCAGTATGCAGTAATTTCTGATGGTCACTTCCCGGGCTTCTGTTCTCTAACCCCTCATGATTGTTATTCTGCTTCTAGTAAGACTGTCGATTCTAATGTTTTATCGTATCATTTGTCGGAGGTTTCGCTCGCTTTTTTACAACGTTTTGCTCTCTGCTAGGTCAATTACTGGCTGAGTATCACTACAGCCGAAGAAACTGCACTAATTCTCATTTTAATGTCTTGCTGGTTATCTTGCTGTCAATTCTAATAATTTGTTAATGTCTATACCAGTGCCGCCACTCAAATGTTTTGTTCTCTGTACATAATATTGTTAGGTCTTCAGCTTTCCAGGCAGAGTATCATTCCACTTTCTAGACTTGAGTATATATCTCTCCAACTAGCTGCCAAATAACTGATTCATTTGGATTGTTGAATTGATCATTTTTGACAGAATGTGAAGAAATTTTAGTCAAGAATTCTTTTTGTGTTAGTGGCTGTTTTCAAAGATTGCTGAAGTAGTCATCGTTGATCTTGATAATCAAGTAGAAGTGGCGATTGAAGTCAGTTCTCTAGTCATATAATAATAAAAAATATAATAATAAAAACTTGAAAACTTGAGTGGAAATAGTCCAGAATCAAATCCATTTTAGTAAGTATGGGTGAAAAAAATGTAGGAGTCATTCGTTACTCGCTACCTCTGCCATTTTCGCAGTACGAATGTCTTAGCTAATAATCGTCATTTTCATTTTATTTCCACAGGGTGTTGAAAAGAAAACGCCAGAGGGATTATCATCATCAGACGATGAAACCTTCTGATTACTGATTGTTCTCATAGTTTCATTCATTGCTACTTGGCCCTACAAGTAATTTCGTTCGTTTCATTTTTTACACCGGCATTATTTACTTGCCAATTCGTTTTGAATTAAATTACCGCAAATGTGATTAATATGTAGTAGATAATGTGGTGTGTGTGTGTGTGTACGCAGCCGTGATCAGGTTATGCCCAGTGGTAGAAAACAGGTTATTATATCAGGATATTCTTTTAATGTAGGATCTACATTCTACTCGCCATGTTTAAAGGCTGTAGCATCTGCATAATATTTACATTATTGAAGGACATGGAAAAGACATTGAATTGAGTCGACACAAAATCCCCCTTTCTACGACCTGCCGAGATCTAATATCTACTATATCGGGCTCGGCTTTCTACATCTTTGGTCTGTACTGTGTTTACTGGGTTGTAAGTTCAAGGTTCGTTTCAAATCGATGTGTGAATAATCCGACAAACACGAGATCAACATTCTCAATATTATTGATATAAGTCATTACCAAGTTTACAGACTTTGAATAATATTATCCTGATGTCAAGATGACAAATTACAATATTCGGATACGATTCAGCTGCACTTGTGCCGCGAGGTTGATTTCAAGTTGGTAAATTAACAGATTGATTGAATAATCTCATGATTCTTATCGCACAACTAGTGTCAACCGCTGTTCTGGAAGTGCGAAAAACATGATATCGCGAATAATCCGAAAACGGGGATGAAAGTTGGTCATGTCAAGTAATATTCAGTTTCAAGAGGATTAGACTCTTAAGAAGATTACAGTTGGACCAGCAAGTGACAATTTGTTGGTATTCAAGTCCCGCCGGTGGCGGTTCTGTTATTAGTTACTTATAAAATCTTACCAGTGAAATCCAGCTCTATGACAACTAATTACCAATATATTAACTCGTGAGCGATTGGTATGCCTGTAACAGCAAGTCACGAGAGATGGCTATGTCTGAGGTGTTATCTTGCCAGCGATCGCGGATTTGTAATTTATTTCACACCTATTTGAAGTGTTAGTTTGCGGGCGCGGTTATGGTTGGTTTTCGAATCGCCGTCTACGCCGGCTCTGTGACAAACTAATTACCAAAATATTCCCATGCGAGTGATTCCTAGCGTATAGGGATATGTCTCTGTAAGTATAACTCAGACCGAATAGATGTCCAATATAGGCTGTAGCTGTAGCTGTCTGGTACTTAACTGAGAGGCTGTCCTGGTGTTGTAGTCGTGATATTCTTCGTACAAGATATTTGTCCATACACAGTTTATTAAACGTATTACAGTAGGTTAGCATAGAGTCTCATCTCGATTCAGCTCTCACACGAGCTTATAAACACTCGAGATAATTGCAATAGGAAGTCATATTCGTATGCTAATATGGGCGTTAAAATACACTGTTGTCAGGTACCCTATACCGCTACATCGACCCACCAAAAGAGGGAAACTGCCATGTAAATGACAGTGGAAGTTAGCAATCACAAGTATAGGAGAAGACAACAGCAATTTATATAGCTAATACAATTCTAGTAATGTAATCAAACTCATCAGACACTAATACAACATTAGAGAGCATGAACAAGGTTTTCTACGACTTTTATAATGTACAAGTTAGCATATCAAAACACAACACAATTCCAGATTAATTCAACAATAAAATTGTTAACCAATACAACACAACAATCCAGATTAACATACAAGAATTAACTAGCCTAACAATCTAACTAATTCTAGCCTAACAAATTAAACTAGAATACACAATACACAATACATCTCAGTTGGCTTCGTTATCAAGTGCAATACACCAGCCAAGTCTGACAGGCTATCCAACTTCCAACAACAGTCCATGGCCACCGATATATACAATGTGGCCGTTACATAATACAGTAATTGTACTTCGATCAGTACAATTTCGATTGGATATAATCGACGTATATCTCAATCTCGCGCTCGCGCGGTGCACTACAGCTTCTACTCAGGTGTGGCAGGGCGAATGCCTGATCTCATCTGAGAGTCAGGTCTTAACAGGCGTTTGGATTTCTTCTTTGGGCGAAGCAATTTTGGAGATGCCACTGGTGAATCGTGACGGGTCGGAATCGCACAAGTATCAGGCTCTCGATCACGTACAATTGTGGCAGGACTATCCAATGTGGCCACGTACGTATCAGTATCGATGTGATCGCGCCGGTTGGTGTCTGGCAAGGATTGTAGTGAGAGCTGAGCTTCCTCGGTCGTTCCGGCTAATTTCGGCGGCGGCTCGAATTCAATTTCCCCGTGTGGTATAAGCGGCCGGTCGGCACCGATGTCGACTGTGTGACGTCTCGTGCTCGCGTCAGAATCATACGCGTCAGATTACAACCCAGATATGTTTTCGCCCGAATCGATCGTCTGCAATTCAATGTTCTGATCGGAATTGTCGCTACGAGTAGTTGTAGAAGCTTGAGCACCGCGACGAGCCAAAACGCGTCCTCGTAACATGTTCGCCGTTTCTGTAATAAACTCCACAGCGGCAATACGTTTGTCATGAAAGGACTTACGCATTTCATTACGTTTAGAACAAAATAATTTACAAGTTAAATACAATCCCCAGATCATAGCGTTAAATAGACAGAAAAGTAGGGTATATTGGACCAATGCATTTGTTACGCCAGACAACAGGTAAAGCACACTGTTCCTAAAGGCAGTAAAAACAATTTTTACTGGTACTGATGGGTCTGCGTCAATGTGGTTACCTACATCACTACGGTTAGCTAAATGAGACGCAGACAATTCACGCAAGGTTTGAATTAGCAACATGCTGTGAGATACGTGGGCTAAAAGAACGTTTCAGTAAGATTTTCAGGGTGCGTCGACTCAACAACTTTTTCTACACCGTCATGTAAAGAGAATTGAATTTGTTTTATGGACGCGTTCTGCGAGGTTAGGAAGCCATTTACATATTTAAAAAAAAATTTCCAACTATGAAAATCTTTGTGGTATTCGGCGATCCTATATCTAAGATATTTGAACCAAAATATACTGTTTCGTTATCTACTAAAGTCGCTATATGTGATAAATTCTGACCAAAACGAACTAATGGCCGAGCCGACAAACGACCATCAGGTAAAAATAAGCTTTTCTGTACTAAAACAGATTGTCGGACGCACTTCTGAGCTTTTAAAAAGTCTCCTGACAAACCAAATCGCGGTGCACCTTTCATTAGCGTCAAGTATAAGGCAGAATTTGCGTCAAGTGGAATAAGCGATTTCTGAATCGCATACATTTGATGTTCAACATTACACTCAAATGTATTTAAATTGGATACAAGATTTCGGTATTGAGAATCAGAACGGTCCTGTACCTCTTGTATCGTTGCAAGTAGGAGTCGCATGCTTGCGTTGGTATAATTGAGACTTGCTGCAGGCGGCCCAATTCCCAACTTTCGCATGTTTCCTACAGAACAACGGTTAGGCAAGATGAAGAAACCGTTGACGAGACAAATGAGGTTCTTCTTTCTGATACACCTCGTGGTCTCCGGCGGACACGTTCTTCGTGATCTAAAACTCAATCCCAGTGACGTCATCCTAATTCTTGTAACATAAGGGTAACGTTGTCCAAAATGTATTAAGATTGGACTATTTCTCCTTAACAACACGGTGGGACATCCGTATTTTTTTCAACGAGCCGGAATCCCAAACTATTGTGCCAAGGTCGTTCTTGCAATGTCCTTCAGTCGAGACACAGCCAGATAAATCACATAAATCGGAACGCAGTCCTAGGGTCAAAGAATCATAGACAATATCTAAGTCATGAACAATTAAGTTTCGCAGATACCCTTCGTCTTGGGTGGGCCACGACCAATTTAAATGTAGAGAATTATTGGTAGCAAACAGGCCTTCTCCCATAGGTACCAGTGGTCCATATTGTGATGATTTTGTAACTATAGCGTGCTGACATTCGGCAAGTAGGATCTGGTATTGAACTTCATCCGTTACTTCTTGGCTATAAGAACCCCAAAAGAAGTAGTGCGTTCTCCAAAGGCGCGCTGTAACGTAACACATCTTCCCTGGAAAATGATGGAATCGGTCACGCAACGCATATATGTCCGCAGAGTACTTTTTCGAATGATGTACGGGGTTATGCACGCATGGGTCTGGGGGTGTTTTTTCAATCAATTCTGAAACCGCATTCTTTGTACAAACTTAAATATCCACGTATATGTCAGTACTATTTCCCGCGGTCCGTGGAATCTATGTCGCAGCTGTCAACACTGCCGTAAGAAATGCCGATAGCTGATACTCCATAATCGTTCAGCCTTGTCAGTTTGCGCACAACACGTCCTGCTCTCGTGGTAATCTGAATATCGTTATTGATTCTGGAAGGAGAATTAGACAGATTAGTGCTTTCTACCTCCTTCACATTAGACGTGTGCTCAGATCTTGCATTCTTCTGATATCCGTGTACAACGCTGGTAGCCGCTCCACTCATTGCCTGCTCAATCTGATCTGAATGAATTTTGGCGGTAAGATTATTATGATCGGTGTGGCGGCCTATATCCCGCGTGTTTTCTAAGACCACGTTGTTCCCTCCGTCGTGAGAACCGGAAATTTCAGGCGTGTTCGCTGCTGGCGGTGGATAATCAGAAATACCATCTCCCGCGTAAAATGCGACTTTCACGTTGTCCAAAGACACGCTCTTTTGCCTGCCTGAAACTGCAATTTTCAAGTGATGTTTGCCCCTATACAGTACCTCGTAAGGTCCCAGATATGTTATGCGCAATCCATGCATTAAGCCAGGCTCCTTCACGTATACAAACTTGCATCGGTCCTGGTCTTTCTGAAACACTTCAGTGATCCGATCGACCCGAGTGCTGGTTGGTTTCATGCCGTCGAGAAATCCATAGATGTCACTGACGTATTCATTCCTCTGCGCCGGTCTTGAAGTTGGGTCACTGTATTCAACCAATTCACAAGGTAAGCGAACATTCTCACCAAACATCAGTTCATATGACGTGAACCCAAGGTCCTCCTTGACTGTTGAGCGAATGCCCCACAGCGCCAAGCCAAGGTGTGACACCCAGTTATCAGGGTTGCCGTGTGTCTTCAGGCTAATTTTCAGAGACCTAATCGATCTTTTCACGAGAGAGTTCGTCCTTGCGCAGTACGGAATAGAAAATTGTAAATCCGTGCCGATCTCCTGCATAAGAGCTGTGAATATCGCAGATCGGAAATAACTTGCTTGGTCACATATAGCCACCATTGGCGATCCAAACATACTAGCATACCCCCAGAGAAATGCGTCACTTACGCTTTCTGCGTCACACGTGATCATTGGAACTGCTGTCATAAACCTTGTGAACCTGCATACTACTGTAGCGTACCGCTCCATGAATGACCTATAATTACCCTCGCTGATTACTGATTATGTTACTGCTACGTCTTGTTGTGTTGTACTCTTTTGTGCAGTCGCTTTTAGTCACCGTCCGAGCCAGTCGTCTTTTAGTCCCCGTCGGACGAGCATCGTCATGTTTTAGTTGTTTTATTAAAAGAGCAATGCTGACTTGTCTACTTTGACTTATCGAGCCGCGGACCAAGAAGAACGCGCGCCCACGACAGAGCACGCCATATTTTGGTGACCCCGACGTGATATCGCCAGCCGATTCGAACCCGACGTGCACTAGCCGACTCGAATCCCTTGCTCACTCTCTGCTGTATTTGAAATGTCTTCTCGACGACGACGACGACAACAATCGGTAGACGATGTTGCCAGCTCCGCCAATTTCACTGGTGCCCCGAGGATGCCGCCACCGGTGGTCAAATTCTGGTCCCATTCGCCAGAGTCGTGGTTTGTTTTAGTCGAAGCCGGATTTTCCAGTTACGGTGTTACCGACTCTGCGGCGAAGTATTTTCACGTTCTGAGATGTCTGGACGTCAAGCAGCTCGAATCGATTCGATTGAAGTTACCTGCCCCAGAAGACGACGACTGCTACGAAGTATTGCGAGATCTTCTGATGCGTGAGTACGCTGTTCCCTTGCGAGACCGTGTTAAGGAGCTTTATAGTGATCGCTGTAGAGATTTAAAACCCTCTGAACTCCTGAAAAAATTGCGAAATGCAATGGGGGATCTATCAAACACACCAGGTTCCGACTGTTATTTAAAGGAAACGTTCCCTCACCATTTGCCAGATCATATTGCTGGGATATTGTCGTCACATGTAGACGATACCGTGGAACAGCTTGCCCTACGAGCTGATAGTGTGTACACTAGGGTTGTCCAAAATTTGAAAAATTTCGAAAATGCTGCGTTGTAATGTCTTATTCTATAGATTATTGATTAAAAACATCAACAAGCCTGAAAGAAGCTCTCAGGAACGTCGTTAAGATTTCTTACAAAGCGTTTGAAAGTAGCTGCCAAAGAGTGGGCGGGCCACCGACGGCGAAATTGCAACTAGGCGGGCAATGACGAAACCACGATTCTTGATTGGGTAATCGGTTATGCTTCAATGATGACGGCGGCTGTCAGCTCTGATTTGGGTGCTTCACCGTGTTTGACAGAAGGAGTAGGTTTTGCTGCTGCTGAGTCTGTTGGTGACGGCTGTAATACTGTAAAAGCGTGTTGTGGTTTGATGAGTCAATAGTAGTAATGTAACAGTGGTTCTTCGAATGTATCAGTTGTAGCAGTAGTTTCTGTTTTGCGGAGGTCGAGTCTGTTAGTAGAGACGGGAATTTGTAAAGCGCATTGTGGGTTGATGCATCAATAGTTGTAATGCAACACTTGTTCCTTGCTCAATGTTTTAGTTGCAGCAGCATTTTCTGTTCTGATGAGGTCGATTTTGTTAGTAGTTGTGTATATGTTGTGTTAGTAGTTGTGGTTATGTACAAGGGCATTGTGGGTTGGTGAGTTAATAGTCGTAATGTAACACTTGTTACTTAAATGTTTTAGGCGTAGCTGTAATTTATGATAGAAGGCAAAAATATTACTGTCATGGCAGAGGCAAAACGGCGGAAGACTGTGCACTTGCCACAGAGAAGAACAAGATCTCGATCTGAGCATTACTTGGTCGGATATGCTTGCGATTACATCTGTGGCTCGAGATTACCAACCTTGCGAGAAGTAATGAGTTACTTTCTGCATCTGAAAGACCATTGCCCTCAGTCAACCCCTACTCGTGAGCTATGTAATGTGGTGGTTCATGATGTCATGACAGTGTGGCAAATGGCGAGAATTGCCACAATACTTAAAGGAAATGCGGTGAAATTACTTGAAAAACTGAGCAAAAAATATATTTTTCTGAAGGCGACCATGAAACGGGAAAGTGATCCCAAGGGTAAGAGGAAAAAATTCACGGAAGATTTGGACAAGTTGTGGGATATTGGAAGTACAGATGCGATAGCAATAATACAAAATGACATTTATCTATCACATGATAGAAAGCTCGAAGACATTGCATTCTATGAAGATCAACAGCAATCTCGCAAATGCATAATGTTGGGAAGAGACAAGATTCTCGCTAAAGACATCGAAAAGAAAACAGCAACCATGGCGGATAGAACTGTTAAAAACATTCAACATGACTCAAGTGATGACTATGTTGTTTTAGCATCTTCTTCATCTTCAAAAGAGGGTGATAGTTTGAGTTCAAGTTCTGATTATGATGCTGATGTTGGTCTTGGCACCTCGACAGCCATTAAGCTGATGGCACCTAAAAATATTATGAATAATACCCATGTGTCCCAAGCTCTGGATCGATTGCAACTAACAGACAACAAGGCAACAATGCTGATCGGAGCATTTATTACGGCTTGTGGCGGTGACATAGCAATGTTCTCTCTGTCAAGATCTTCGACAAAGAGAGCCAGGGAAACAAATCGTCTTGAAATTTCCAAGGATATTTCAGAAAAATTTGCAGAAAATAAACCTCAACATGTTGCTATTCATTGGGATGGAAAGCTCACAGAGGATAGATTAGGAAATCGGTATGAGGCTCTGTCAATTGTCCTATCTTGTCATCCTCAATACTCAGAAGGAAAACTACTTGGCATTCAAAAGATGCAAAATGCCGCAGGTCAGACGCAAGCAGAAACCACTTTCAACATAATTGAAAGTTGGAATATAAAAGATGCTGTAACAGCTTTGGTTTTTGACACTACAGCAAGCAACAGCGGCTGGAAGAAGGGTGCAGCAAAGATTCTTGAAGACCTTCTAGGAAGGAAGGTGTTCTACCATGCATGTCGGCACCATGTGTATGAGCTGGTAGTGAAAGACGTTTGGAAATCTTTATTTGGAAAGGCCACAACTGGACCAGAGAATGCATGGTTTGCCCACCTTAAAAGGAACTGGAGCAGTCTTGACAGGGAACAGCAATTCAAGACTCTGACTATTCCTCTATGTTTTGCTGAACGAGCTGCAATGATAGTTGATAAGTTCAAGCTACTGTTGAACAGAAAAGATTTTTTCACACGGGATGACTACAAGCAATGTGTGACTAATGCTCTTGCTCTTCTCGGTGCAGATGAAGATATACGTCATCACAAACCTGGTGCAGCACACCATGCGAGATGGATGGGTACAATTCTGTATGCTCAAAAGATGTTCATGTGGGCCGACCAATTAGATTACAAATCTGAAGAAGTTGAACTGCTGCGCCGCTTCAATTTATTTTTGGTTCTCTTTTATATCCCTGCGTGGGTGGATTCAAGCATTGGTCGTGATGCAGCTGGTAATGACTTGAGATTCGTTCAGCACATGTTGAGTTATAAGGAATATGATGAGCAAGTTTCCACAGCTGCTTCACGAAAGCTTTTGAAGCACGACTGGTATATTGTTGAGGAAACCGCTGTATACGCCTTGTTTTCACCGACGGAAAGCAAGGAAACCCGGGAAAATATGGCAAAGGCGCTCCTGCAAGTAGAGCGAACTTCAAGTTTCAGAAGGGGCCCACCCTCATTGAATGCAACTATACAGATCAACAAGGACAGTACGTTGTCTGACCTTATTGGGCCCCAGTCGTGGTACATATTTGAAGTTTTTGAATGCTCTGGGGATTGGCTGCGTCAACCGGTTGATGATTGGCACTTTTCAGATTCATTCAATAAAATGAATTGCTACGTTAGTTCTGTCAAAGTCGTTAATGATGCCGCAGAAAGAGGTGTCAAGCTAAGCACAGACTATGCTGCAATCTTGACTGACAATGAACAGCAAAGAGACAGTTTGCTTCAAGCTGTGGAACAGCAT
Organism: Botryllus schlosseri; assembly: GCF_051294905.1. Lineage (NCBI taxonomy): Eukaryota > Metazoa > Chordata > Ascidiacea > Stolidobranchia > Styelidae > Botryllus > Botryllus schlosseri. Next base: position 24,972,271 of record NC_137242.1, on the reverse strand, counting down.
AGGAAGATTTTTGGAGACAGCAGGAAGTCTACTCTTATCAAAGGCCAGTGATCTGCAACACTGACCCTGCGATATACTTTTTAATGATGCCTTTTGTAAATAGCATTTTTGCCTTTGTTAAATCTTGAATAAAAAGTGTAATATGCGTTCGTTTTAGAGAGAGACGTCGACTTACCATAACAAGCCATAAGGAGAAATTGACTACTGGTTTGCAATTTATGAGTTACAGTCGTTGTCAACTGGTATGTTTTAGAAGGCTCGAAGGTAGCACGATGCATGCATCTAGTTCATTCTTATCTTTATTGGCCAAGCTCCTGTGCAAGAAGTAACAAAACTGTTATACACAGTGTTCAGGTAGAAAATATATTACTGGATCGTTATGCTGTTGTCGATGGCAGCATTAACAACGTCAATTTACCATATCGCCAATGCCACGAACAGAAATGGCTGCAAACCAACACAACAGAGTAGAACGAAATCGTGACCAGCAATGATCACAAAATCAGTATTTCAGCCAATCAGTAGCTTATTATTACAGGTTCCAACCAATCAAAATTCTAGGTTCGTGATTGCCCGCTTTGTAAGAAATCTTAACGACGTTCCTGAGAGCTTCTTTCAGGCTTGTTGATGTTTTTAATCAATAATCTATAGAATAAGACATTACAACGCAGCATTTTCGAAATTTTTCAAATTTTGGACAACCCTAGTGTACACTCGCGCTTCTCCTCGTGTGGTTTCAAATCATTACAGTTATCCTCAGACTAATCAATTAGATGAATTGCAACGAACTGTTCTATCGATAGCTCGAGAGGTCAGGGAATTGAAAGCGATACCTTCGACACGACATTTACCTGCATCGGGCGGACAAAGCTCGCACAATTACAATCGCAGTTCCGTTCCCGTCCTGAACCATTTAGAGACGATCGACCAGCTTTTCGAACGCTGTCAAGCCGTTCAGAGACACGTGGTGAGGTAACTCGATTTGCTCATCTGCGTGGTACGAATCAGTTGTGCTTTTATCATGATAAATTCGGTGATCGAGCTCGAAATTGCCGTCCATCCTGTTCCTACTCCTCAAATCGCCCTTTTTTAGACGGAGGCCTCGTGAGGGATCGCAACAATTTTCAACAGTTAACTCTGAATGTCAAAACCCTTTATTGCATGTGCGAGATTCGATTTCAGGGCAGATTTTCCTCGTCGATACAGGAGCCTCCGTTTCTGTTCTACCAACTTCAAGTAACGTTTTCAAGAATAAACCAGGACCAAATCTGTACGCTACAAATGGATCGAAAATTGCGACGTTTGGAACGAGATATTTGCGGGTCGGATACTCTCTCCAGACTCGAGGTGAACGCAATTTTTCCGAACACTGTTCCCATCACAGCGGAAGCATTACTACAAGCACAGAAAGACGACGATGAGCTCAAAGACCTCCTCGCCAACACCAATAACCACTCGTTGCATCTCGCGGAAGTACATTTCGTAGAGTTTAACGATCCTATCATCTTCGACAAGTCGTTACCTGGTAGGGAACGTCCCTACGTTCCTGTGTCGCTTCGAGAGACTGTAATGCACAGTGTGCATGATATTTCGCACCCCGGTTTACCCGCGACCACTAAATTAATAGCTGAACGTTATGTATGGCCCGGCATGAAACGACATGTGAACGATTTCGTCCGTCATTGTCAGTAGTGTCAACGATCGAAGATTCATAGGCATACTCGAACTGCAATTACCAATCTTCCCGTCCCTTCCGAACGGTTTCACACGGTTAACGTGGACATTTTATCACTCCCTAATAGTTGCGGCTACTCGTATATTTTGATGTGTGTTGATCGCTATACTCGCTGGCCTGTATGTGTTCCAATGTTGGACATTCGTGCCCAAACTGTTATTGATGCGTTTAGTTTTGGCTGGGTGTCGAATTTCGGCTCACCCCGTAAAGTCATAACCGACCGAGGAAGTCAGTTTACCTCGCTTGAATGGACTCAGTATATGCAATTCTTGGGTATTTTCCACATCAAAACCTTGGCGTATAAGCCGGAGCAAAATTCTCTTGTCGAACGCTATAACAGAACTTTGAAAGCCTCCCTCCGCGCATTAGAAAGTCCTCATAATTGGTATCATCACTTAGGCTTAATTGTTTTAGGGCTGCGATGTTCTGTCAAGGAAGATCTCGGTTATTCACCAGCAGAGCTTGTGTATGGCACTTCCCTTCGACTACCCGGTCAATTAGTCAATCCTTCTTCCAGTGGTAATAACGCTAATGATTTCAACTACGTTGGTGAATTGAAACGCTTTTTCTCAGCCGTGGGTGAGATGCCGACTAGGTTTCATTCGAATCAAAAATCTTATGTCCCGAACGATTTGAATAATTGCACGCACGTTTTCTTGCGGATAGATGGTCATCGTAGATCACTCGATCCGGTTTATTCTGGTCCGCATCAAGTTTTAAAACGCACTCATAAATGTTTCACAATTCTAACGAATAAGGGTCCTTATGACGCCTCAGCCGACAGGCTTATACCTGGCAGACTTCCCATCGAGCGTCTCGACGAATTGACGCCACCACAAGTTGACACTTCGCGAACAAACTCTGTGTCGGCCAGTGGCCGTATTATTCGTACTCCACATCACTTGAATGATTTTGTGTTGTCACCAGTATTTAAAATGGATATTTAGTGTGTGTTACTCATTCACTTTACCACCATCACTTGTATTTTTTCGCAACAGGCTTTTTCATCTCCTGTATGTTCTAGAAATCTTGTCTCATTGAGATTTTCACATTGTAAAGTGCATCGATATCGCTAAACGAATAATTGTGTCGTTTATAGCTTTACCACCACGGCCATCTCACTTTCATTAGTCGTTAGAACATTTAGAAGTGAACTCGTATTTGAAACCTAGTCTGTAATCATTGCCGTGTCATGCTGGTAGCGTCCTTCATTCGTAGTTATATCGTTGACTGATGTAGTGTCTATTGTACCCTAAAGCTTTTACCAACAAGGGGGGCCCTTGTAGCGTACCGCTCCATGAATGACCTATAATTACCCTCGCTGATTACTGATTATGTTACTGCTACGTCTTGTTGTGCTGTACTCTTTTGTGCAGTCGCTTTTAGTCACCGTCCGAGCCAGTCGTCTTTTAGTCCCCGTCGGACGAGCATCGTCATGTTTTAGTTGTTTTATTAAAAGAGCAATGCTGACTTGTCTACTCTGACTTATCGAGCCGCGGACCAAGAAGAACGCGCGCCCACGACAGAGCACGCCATACTACGACGAGCACGTATCGATATCCCCGGCAGCGCGGCAATGGTCCTGCGACGTCGAGATTGACGCTCAGCCAACGTTTATGCGGAATCGGCAAATTCGTCAATTGCGGCCTGTTTTGGATTGTGATCTTACAAGCTTGACAGTTGTGGCATTGTTTAGCCCATGCAGCAATTTCCCTCTGCATGTTCGGCCAGAAATGAGATCGGCTGATCAGCTCCGCGGTTGACTTCATACCTGGGTGAGACAGATTGTGAATCATTTTGAAAATACGGTGCCTCAAGGCTACCGATATAAAAGGCCTTGGCTTTTCACGGTCCGATATCCTGCACCAGATAAGATGTTGATCAAATCGGCGTCTTACCAATCGATTGAAGTTTCAGGCGGTGCGTCCAGCAACGATTGCAGCTCTCCGTCATCGGCTTGCGCGCGTGCAAGATCACCTGTTGAAACTATATCAGCATGGTCAAGTATCACATTGTTAATGCAAGGATATGGTTCATCAGGCATGTCATGTTCCTCATCGCTCTGCGGTGTTTCGTCAAGAGAAATCAATTTGTCAATCATGAGGTCAGGTCGCAATAAACAGTCAGCGACCGTGTTTTCCGAACCCGCGAGTAATTTCCAACACGGATTATAATCCAGGATAATACAGCGGAAGCGATTTTGACGTGCAAGTTTCAGCTCACACGAACTCGAAGTGAGTGTCTGAAACAATGATTTCGAATCCACAAAAAGATCGAATTCCCGGCCACGCAGAAACGTATTAAAATGTACCGCGCCATGCTTGGATGCTTGCAAGCAAGTAATTCCTTGTCAAAAATGTCATAAAACTTCTGGTTCGCTCGAAAAGACTTGGAAAAGAATCCCAGAGGTACCAGCTCTCCGTCAGGATCGTACTGATGCAATGCCGCGGCCATTGCCGTTAAGGCAGCGTCAGTGAACAAAGCTAACCTCGCATTTTTGTTAGGGTGAGCCAGCGCTGTAGTTTCGGCCAGTAGTTCTTTGATGGTCTGGAAACTGGCTTCTGTAGCCGGCGACCATTTCAAACGCACGTCCTTCTTTGTGCACGATGCTATTAAATCATACAACGGTTGTGCCGCTTCGGCAAACCTGGGAATTAAACGATGATAAAATGCTGCCATGCCACAAAAGCGTCTGAGCCCTTTTAGGCGCTCAGGACGCGGAAACTCCTTGACTACTTTTGACTTGTCATCAGTCGGCAAGATACCTTCTTGTTTGACTAAATGACCCAAGAATTCAACTGAACTCTGGCCAAATTTCGATTTTTTCGCGTTGATAGGTAGGCCAACGCGCTCCATAATTGCGAATACTTTAGTTAGCGTGACTAGGTGCTGGTCCCAGTTTGAAGATCCGACAACTATGTCGTCCAAAAACACAAAAGTATTCTTCACATCATGGAATTACTGTCTCAAACAATAAGAAAAGTAGTTGGGACCCGATGCCAATCCCATAGCCAAACGTTTAGGGGCATATACGGCTGCATCCACAGCAAAAGAAGCAATCTCAGATGCCCTGTCACTCATTTTAATGATATAATATCCATCTTTTATGTCAATGGCCGGAAATATAGAACATCCATACAACTCATTTGTGAAGTCTCGCAACTGATAGGGTGTGCCGCACCCGGTTTAAGGCAAATGTCAAATTCATATCCTTCTAGCGGCGGACGATTCAAATCTGAATCAAAGAGCACTTGATATCTTGTCAACAACGCGGTGAGTCGTTCATTCTCGCGTTCTGTGGTCAGGTTAGAAACTAACCCTGCCGCTGTAATGCTCGATGTAGCAGTCAATTTAAGGTTACGCTCTTCATCAGAAATGGTGTGATTTTTCATATCAATAACCCATCCAAAATGTTTGATAAAATCAGCACCAATGATGTCATAAGGAACCTTAGCTTTCTCAAACGAAAATGTGTACTCAAAATCCGAGCCAAAAGTCAATGACAGATTTTCCGTACCGTAACCATACAGTCTTGATCCATTTGGACATCGAAATGCTACTGTTAGTATGTCAGGCGTACTATCAGCTACTTTTCTAAAACAACGTTCACCGCCAGAATCAACCAGCAATACACATTTTGAAGGCAAATCACAAAGAAACAAAATATTTGAACTCGTAAACGAAGGCGGGTGAATGAGCTCAACTTCATTTATTAATACATCATTAATTGAAGTCATGGTATTAAGCTCATCCACCCCAGCTAAAAGTTTTGCTCCTTGCAAGATTTAGCTGCTTCCCCTTGTAGTTTCTCCCAGTTACATGGGCTTACACAATTAGAAGTTTTCCGACCGTATCTATGATGATACCAGCAAAAGGGATGTTGAACCTTAATTTGACCATCGTCAGTACCCGATTTCTTGAATCTGTTCGGCTTCTTACTGTCTTTGTAACGGAAAGTGGTCTGTTTATTGTTATCTCTGAATCCATCACGTAATTGTTCAAACATCTTGCGAATACCGTCCGAATGGTCACATTTATTTCTACGCTGCTCCCAGGCCTGCGCATTAGTATCATGCATTGCTTGCGAGCCCACTGCGTTAACCCGGTTTGGCGCAACAAAAGTTGGAGCTAGCGGCGAAAGATCTGAGTATACTGCGTTGACGAAACTAGAATTATTTGTAAAACTAGCATCAGCTCTCTGAGCTATAGTCAATAATTCGCGGATATCAGTTTCTGGTCCTTGCGCGACCAACGAAGGGCGTAATCTGGCATTCAAAAGAATGTTAATTCTGCTAGCCTAAAGAATTGTTCCGGATAACGCGTCTCAAACTTAATTTTTTTAGGTTTGTTTACAACCAACGTCATTTGTCGCTGTACGTTAACCTCAATTTCATTAATAGAAGGCGTTTCGAAATCTAAATTAGCACGCGTTGACTGTGCGGCTGTATTGTGAATTGACGGTTGCGCGTGAACTGGCAATATCGATTGCAAAGCCATTTGTTGTACAGGAAACTGTTTTTGTACTGGAAATTGTTGCGTTTGGCGCGGCGCGGCGTCTATCCTCGGAACGGCAATATGTTCTGTTACACGCGGGGCGGCGCGTGTTTGATGTGCGGCAGGCAAAAAATGCCTGTCTTGTCGTCGTGTAGTTACATAAGTGATATCCCCCAATACATTTGGTGGTGGCAATGAACGCACGTCTGGTCGTCGCGTTGTTACATCACGTTGAACAACTCGATCTACATCTTGTTCGTCATTTTGAACTACTTCATTACCCAAATCCTGCCCCGACTCCGAATCGGTGCTTGATTCAGTTAATTCGCCACCCACGCACCCTTGACATGACCTGATAATATGGAAGTACTACATGTGGACGTAAGCTTAGACCGAGCCCCACTGTGAACAGTCGACGTTCTTTCAGTTTTAATGCCACTAGAAATCGTGTGCTCAATTTGATCAGAAGCACCGGCTAAAACAACTTCTTGTTTAGTATCTTTGGCGTCACTGACGTCAGATTGAGTTGGATCTCTATCCGGCTTAACTGTCGTATTTTTGCTAGCCATCTGGACAATGTATTAAACACTGGTCTATACAGAATAGCAATTATACGCAATATAACAATAAAACACTCACAAAAATCACTATAACGTGCACAATAAAATCGCTAGAGATTGCCGAGTGATAGTCTATATATCAGAAACGGAATAAGAACACGTTACCTTGAGTGACGAGAAGTTTTGCGTATCGTTGATGGCAATACGTTAAGAGTCTGTGTAGTCTCGGGGCACCATATAACACTTTATGGCAGGGGTTCTCAACCCGCGGCCCGCGGGCCGCATGCGGCCCGCAGACGATTGATTTGCGGCCCGCGACATCTTTCATTATGAACTCAATTGCTACTGACACGGTATTGTCATGGAAGAACGATGTGTCGTATTTGTCGAAGAACAGTTGTCGTAACGAGGCGTAGAAGCTTAAAATGATACCACGATCGTTTCTTCTGGAGTTGAGTTATACATATCGCCTGATCTTAGAGAAAACGTTGCTATCTAGGTGTCAAGCCAAGCAATCCATATTCCGAGGCGTTGTTAAAATTGCCGACGACGTTACAGACGCAATGTTCAAAATTGCTTGGAATATCGCTAAACCCAAGAATCTGCTAGAGAAGGTGTGACTTCAATAAAACTTTAACGTACTGTGCGAATATTCGCTGTTTCCGGAACTTAGCAGCAAGGCCAACATCACCGGAAAAATTTCGAGGCTGTCTGATTCAACCGTCACCAGAAGAGTAACAGCAATGTCAGTCGATCTTTTATCGCATGTTCTGAAACACGTTGCCACGTAAACTACATTAGCCTATCATAGGACTAATCCACCGACTTCACACACATTACATATAGCTAATTATCCAGTGCGTTTTACCAGACTGAACATATTTCCAGAGGAAATGCTACCGGGTTAAACGTGGGGAGGGGACCAGTGAAAAACTTCAACTTGAAAAGCTAACTTCAGTAACTATTGGTGTAGGGCTCCAGCCATGGAGGGAAAGGAGAAAGGTTGATTGGTTTGCTCAGAAATGGCCCCGGACGCCTCACTTCTTCTCATATTAATGAGAGCTCAAAGTGATAATGGCCTCTGTAACGAAAAAGTCACCGCAATTTTATACTTGCTCGCTCACGCATTGGAACAGAAATTTTGGTTCGTTGGTGGAAGGGTTTGAAGGTGCATATACCGACTTGGCAACGAATGCAATGCACGATCCATGAAGGGATTTACTTGCGCCTCTACAAGGATAGATATTCTCACAAAAAAACAGCAACTGCAAACTTACAGACGCTGTCCGTCAATGCGTTAGAATGCATAAAAATGTACTAAATGCCCGTATAAGACTGGTAAATAGGCTACAGTAGCCTAAATTTAATAGTAGACAACAAACGCACGGTGATAATGTTCTGCGGCCCGCAGCGTCTTTTGCTGTTAAAATGCGGCCCGTTATACGAGGGAAGTTGAGAACCCCTGCTTTATAGGGATATGTCTCTGTAAGTATAACTGAGACAGAATAGATGTCCAGTATAGGCTGTAGCTGTAGCTGTCTGGTACTTAACTGAGAGGCTGTCCTGGTGTTGTAGTCGTGATATTCTTCGTACAAGATATTTGTCCATACACAGTTTATTAAACGTATTACAGTAGGTTAGCATAGAGTCTCCTCTCGATTCAGCTCTTACACGAGCTTATAAACACTCGAGATAATTGCAATAGGAAGTCATATTCGTATGCTAATATGGGCGTGAAAATACACTGTTGTAGCATACGAATATGACTTCCTATTGCAATTATCTCGAGCATTCCTGCCGGTCCGCCAGGTATATTACAATTTTATACCATAATTTCAGGATGCAATGTTGAAGGCGTGTCCATTATTAAAATGAATAAAACATCAAATTTTAAAATGATACAGAACTTTATGAGGTAACATTAGGGCTGGGAACATGTTTGATTTGACTTTAAGTTCAAGACGTGTCATTAGACGACATGCGGGCGACAAATACAGAACAGATATGAGCTGACTCATCGCTAAACAGCGCAGTTTGCGCGATCATTCGTTTTTTATTAATTCATTTTGTGCAGGAACGTAACTGTTCCCCCCCCCCCCCAACGGCGTCACCCATTACCGCACCACGACATGCCAACACATAATGAAGTTAAGGCTAACATGGGACTCCGAAAGGTGTGCCAAAATTCGACAACGAGAAAACCGATTCAGTCATGAATGATCGAAAATTTTCGCCATTGGCGCGAATAAATTACATAAACTCTCTGCTTACATTGAGTGGAATGAGTGTGCTCAAAAGTACAGGTGAAAACATCCACCCAAGTGTAGGGTATGGGGGCGATATAGTCGCTGTAATGTGTTTTCTTGCGGCACGCATTGTATTTGTTGTTGCCAGAGTAGCCTATGCGTCTGGAGGCAGTGGGCAGTGAGCAAGATATATCGGCAAGGTGCTTGGTTCGACACCTAAACGCTTGTTCTCTCGATATTGTCAAAAGGAGAATATTATTCGAGCTGGCGTGGTCAGTTAAACCCGCCCTTGGCGCGACAGATTGTGAACGACTGTCGGCGGTAGCACGTTTATCTGGACAAGGCAATTTTACCTCGACTCCTCGTTTCCATACTATTACCGAGAATGCTATTACCGAGATGCACATTACCGAGAATGCTATTACCGAGAATGGACAATACCGAGAACGGACATTACCGAGAACGGACATTACCGAGAATGGCGAATGCCAAGAATCTAGCTTAATGTAACGGGCGTTGTCGAGAAATTTATACCTGAGAATCGATACCCAATGTGGCAACGCCGTGATCCACACACACGATCTGTTCATATGCATAACATGCCTGCATTGCATATATTGCATTCTCGGTAATGTCTATTCTCGGTGGTGTCCATTTTCGGTAATGCCCATTCTCGGTATTTACCATTCTCGGTAATGTCCATTCTCGGTATTGTTCTTCACGGTAATAGCATTCTCGGTATCGACCGTACATCGACTCAGCAGACTGACTGCCATAAAATCACCCTGATGCCATCATGAAGATAAATAATTACGATCAAAACCCTCTAAACGTCACTCTCTAGCACCATATAATTGCAGAAAACGGTTGCATACTGTACATTTTGGCTTAATTTCAACTTTGAAATTTCACCGGTCCGCGAGGTGAAAAAGGTTGAGAACCACTGTCCTATATGGTGTCGACACAGGCAAATCTCACGCCTCAGTGAAATTGTATAACGTCACAATTTCCATTTGGCTACAGGCAATTTGACGGTCATTTTTGACCGGCTTGCCGAGCATTAAATTTGGTAAAACGGGTAACGATCGAAAGCTGACTCCCCAGCAAAAACTCGACGTCCAGTTGACTTCCGGTGGAATAGCAGGCCGGACATCCGGTAACTTTCTGCCGTTACTTCCCTGGATTGGATTTGTCGACAACTAGAGACGTCCTGTCTGCCCTCCGAGTACGCCCGCAATGACGTGCTGTGGACATGAAGCGACTCCTCAAGGACGCGTCTGACCTAGCCTGGACGTCACGTGGTTCCCTATGGACACGGCTGACGTACTGTGGACATGACGCCACTCCCTATGGACGCGCCCGACGTTCTGTGGACATGACGCCACTCCCTATGGAAGTGTCATTCGCCCTCTTTCTCATCTCCACTCCATACCTGGTTCAACGCCTCACGGTTAACAACATGGGATACAACATCATATCAGCTCACACACAGCGTATATTGGGTGAGTATGTAACGAAATTGGCCAAATACAAATACGATAATGGTTATTATCAACGAAGCTATACTACTATGAACGAAACATAAAATGTGAAATAAGGCGAGAACTACTACCACTTAACACAGTCAAGGCTGAAGTGAAAAATCATATTGCAACAAGTAATCACAGAAAATGTGTCACAGGGGTTTACCAAACAACAGCTGCTAAAACCACTCAAACTAATGACAAACAGTCAAAGTAAAAATGCATTAAGTTCATAAAAAGGTGTCACAGGAATATAAGACACTGCAACTGCTAGCACAACTCGAAGCTAATGGAACAGTCCATGTTAAAAAACATTGAGTAAATGAAAGAATGGTATCACAAAGAAACAGCAACAATTTAAAACGAGCATGACAAAACGGGTTCAGTAAAAATTCACAATGCAAGAATTAAATCAATGCACCGTTTGCTGATGTTGAGTGCCTATTCTTTTTATTCGGCAATCACAAGTGGTTGCACCAAAACGTTTCTTCTCGGCGGTTGTGCCTGAAATATATACAGCAATGTCAGTGCATTCTTTACGTTGCCCACTTCCGCTCGAAGTAGTTAAACAACGCCTTGGAAAGCGCTACGAATACTTCACTACAGATTCACGTTACTTACATGTCTACTTGAGAACTAACTACTCCTGTTCGACGAAGACTACTTTTTCAAAGTACTCGAGTACTTATTATCAACTTATATTTCTACTTCCACTTGAAATAATCGACATACCTTGAAAATCGCTACTTCTACTTCAATAGAAATTTATGTTACTTCTTACTTCAGCTTGAGTACCAAAAACGACTACTTTTACTTCGGCTACACATGTTCGAACCATTCCATGGTAAAAGAATGAAACATTACAACGAAATCTACTATTTTCAAACTACTCGAGTACGTTTCAACTTCAATTTATACTCCCGCTGTGATTTACGAAGTATGTTAAAACTACTCCAAGTTACTTCTACATCCATTATAGTCCCAACGTTGAATACTTCAATTTGTTAATCGCCACTTACAGTTATATGCTAAAATCATACGACACCTCGACCAAGTTTACGACATCACACTAACTGCTTCCTTGAGGTAGGTTTAACATGTCGAGTAAACCACTACATATAGGCTACTTCAATAGAAATGATGTATTACTTGAGCAGTACTGACTACTTTTACTTTGACTACCCAACCCATGTTCGGAATAAGCCACATTCCATTACATCAGGGGTGTCAAACATACAGACCACCCAGCAATTCTGCGTAGATTGAACAATTTGTGTATTATGCAGCACTTTTCTAATGTTTGAAATTTTCGTAAGAAATAGGCCTACTTCCATTAAATAATCCCTCAACACTGCAAATGTCGAGTACGGAAAAAATTGCATAATGTGTTCCGAGTTCTATGGAAAAATTCCCGAAAACAGAAGCAGAAACGCCAATACGGAACTGATACATGCAAGTTACATGGTGAATACAATGGTTTCACAAAAATATAATTACAATATCTGTGGTCGCACTAGTGCATCACAAAAGACTCAAATGGTCTCCGGCCTCGAGGGAAACCTGAATCGCTTTTTAAGACGATGAAGAAAATTCCAACGTCCGCATTTACAGTTAAATACTTTGTTTACCTCAACGCATACCCAGGTTTGCAGCCGTGTTCGAGTAAAACATCGGTAGCATAGAAAAATACCGACTTGCATCATATTGGAAGAGCTACTGTTTCATTGATTTTCAACTGTATTCTGCTGCCTAATCACCATATTATTGACAATTTCGTTGTTTGCTAATATAGGTGCAACTAGAATAGAACCCATATGATCCGAAATATAATTTATCTATTACACTACTGTGTTGAAAGGCCTGATAATAAAGTTTGAAATGAAAAACCATTGCACGGATTTTCAGGTAATAGTTTGGAATCACTCCATCACTCCCGTAAGCGATCTAAAACTTTTGAGTCCGGCCTGCGACATCAGGCGAGTTTGTCGCCACTGCGTTACGTATTTAATGAATGCGATATTACGCCCAAATCGACTTTCATCAAACTACACTTGAAATAGGTATGACATACCCTGTAAATCGCCACTCATACTTTCAGTACAGCTTTGACATACAGTCGACTCTACTTTATTCACAGTGTGGTTCCGCCCACTTTGGCGGAATTAACCACAAAATCGGCGTTGTCCGCAATTACCGGCCGGAGTATTTTAAATGTAATTTTATTTCTCTCCTGTATAAGCATTTTTGGCCGAATAAAGCGGTTATACGGTCTCTGAATTCAGCGGAGTCGACTTTACCTTGTAAATTGCTACTTATGCTTGGGAGGGAATCTATGACATTACTTCTACTTGGGTACCAACACCGACTACTTCGACCCCTCCCGGTTTCATATGAGCTCAACGGATTGATACCTTCAATTGCTGCTTTTTGACTTTTTCCAGGGCATGACGTAACAAAGAATTCACTGCTTCCTCGTAGTCCACTTGTGTTGCAGATGAATGGACTTCGCAGCAGGCAGCGGAGAAATGATTACCTTTTCATTGATTTGCGGATTAGTTTGGTATATGGCGTACATGGATTACAAGAAATGATACATCATAACATCGTAATACCAGAATATACAGTACAGATGGCATCCTGGTTGGGAACAATTATATATGCTCAAAGAAAGCGACACCAAGACCAGATCTACTTCTTTGAACGACTTACTTGACTAATTTTCAAGTTCATTTTCTATTTCTACTTGGAGTAGTCTTATCATGTCTTGTAAATCGATACATATACATAATAAATTTTGATGTCACCTCTACTTCTACTTGGGTAACAACACTACTTTAATAACATGTACTTGGAAACAGTCATTTACAATTACATGCTATGATAATGCAACACCTAGGGCTAGATCAGGGGTGGCCAAACTTTTCGGCCAAAGGGTCACATTAGATTTACGAACCACTGCATGGGCCACTTTAATGTTGATGTCCTTTCTTTAACGTCCGATAGGAGCGAACAGGATTAGGTAATGGTAAAAATAGGACATATATTAATATTTCTACGCATCAAATTCGATAACGAACATGTCATGAAAACACTGTGCACAAGTCCTAGCCGGGCCAAGCACGAAATTTTTTCAAAGTTAATGAATGAATTCGGGCAATAATAATGTTGCATATATTGTGGGTCGCCTCTGTATACAGCTGGGCTCAAGTGACCAGGACATGAATAATCGGGGCTTGTATATATATCAATATTGAAGATTTCAGTGAACATGTGTCTATCATTTTGCGCAAAGGTTTCAGCAACGACTATCTTTGTGCGAGTGCAGGCGCGAAGTCGCATGTAGGACAATACGTTCTCACATAATTGCGAATATAGTTAGGCTCAATTCTGTAGAATGGGCGCATATTTAATTTTCATGAGAGGGAAACAATACTATAAAAGCTAGAAATCGAGTGACAATAAATCTCGCGAAGTGTCAAGAAAAATATCAAGTCAATTAAATCTGCGACGAAATATTCTACTTCATGTTCATATATGAAAATGTGGATGGCCCTTGCCTCCGCCAATGAGTCGGAACGCATATTTTCGTCATCAACATCCAAAAGTTCGCAATCAGGCTAATCATATTTTCGGTTGATCTTGCAAGCTCACAATAAGTTACCTGCCTATTTTATTTATTGACATTACAACCAAACTTCGAAAATTAACTCGCGGGACACTGAAAACCTTCTCGCGAGCCACGGGTTGGCCACTTCTGACCTAGACCAAATCTACACTATTAAACAAATTACTTGAGTTCTTCTAACTCCATTTTCTGCTTGTACTAAGAGCAGTTTTTACATGCCTTATAGATCTCTACGTACACTTCATTAGAAATTTGATGCTTTACTTGGGTTCTAATTTTATTTCCGCTTGTAGTTTTAATATTGCTTGTAAACTGCTGCGGACGCTGGAGCAGAAATTTAGGATGTTGCTTCTAGTGCTACTGGAGTACCAATGCTGATATAGTTTCAACTTGACTATACCTATATTCGGAAATGGTCACTTACGAATACACTCTAAAGAATTCAACAATTCGGGCTAATCCACTTCTTGATACTCGTGCAATTTTCAGAACTTGATTCTCTACTTCTACTTCTACTTGAACACTCGCTCACTACTGCTACTTGAACTTGGGCAGGAATGTATGTCGCTACGACTGATTGAGTACCAACCAAAAATTCTTCAACCACCTTCGGCTTTTGCAAATTGTATCCAAGTTATTTATGTTACCTTCGTTTGCTCTCCAACTTTGATACCGGGGCATGGTGCAACACTTGACATTGTTGATGAATGGATTTTGCATCCGGTGCCTGAGAATAGATTCTGATTTTGAACATTGATTTTCGGATATGATAGGTAGGATTACCATGCAACTCACAGAAAATGATGTTATACAGGCACCACTTGTTCCGTGCTCTTTTTTATCGAGTTGAAGCCCATGCTGTAGTTTAGTACTTCATTATGTTGACGGTACACTGCGCACTCTATATTGCATTCTTCGTACAGTCTGCTTGACGTGGTCATCACCAATGGCGGACATTGCTGATATCTAGGAAATTGAAATAATCACAATGGATGTATCAAAGTCATCTGACAGTACGCGAAACAAAAACAAACCGATGTGGGTGCAAGCATGCTGCCAATAGTACATCTACACACTAATCAGTTATCAGGTTATTGTTGGCGAGAATGTTGGCTACTGTGAATCACCCGGAATATGACTACATCATCAATGGTAATTCGATAATTCATTCTGATAGCCGCGATTTGCTGGGCAATATAGGCCAAACCGCGGCTCTGAGTCGAGGGTTTGATTGCGGCACATGCATTTCCTTATACCTTGCAGAGGGGTTCAACCCAATTTTAAAACAATGCCTTCTATCACGTTCAAACAATAAGCTTGTATTTCACATCAGTTACCTTGCTGTTGACGTTACTGGACAATTTACACGGGTGCGGCTATATATACTGGGTGAATTTGGCCACGGCAATAGCGTTTCATGTACGACAAAGGTGCATAGTCATCAACAATAAACTTCATAGTAATCAATCATGGTATCCTATCAAAGTATAACTTGCACTTGATCATACTCAATTACTCATAGAGGTTGTATATGAGACGATTACCAGTGAACACAGACCTCGGTGAGCTCAGCCTTACAAACTCGGCCCTCGGTGAACTCGGACCTCGGTGAATTCCGCCCTCGGGAATTTTTGTATTCACCGGCAACCCTAATATCCCACCTCCGGCAACCCTAATATCCTACCTCCGGCTATCCCAATATCCCACCTCCACCAACCCTAATATCCCACCTCCACCAACCCTAATATCCCACCTCCGCCAACCCTAATATCCCAGCTCCTAGCTTTAATTCAAAATTGTTCTTGGGCGGAATTCACCGAGGTCCATAGTATTCGAGAAACACCATGAATACCACAAAACAAGCAAGTAGAGTATGTGAGCGTCGCGTTATCTCCCCCGCTCACTCAATCCGTGAATACAAAATTTCCCGAGGGCCGAGTTCACCGAGGTCCGAGTTAACCGAGGGCCGAGTTTGTAAGGCTGGGTTCACCGAGGTCTGAGTTAACCGGCAACCTATGAGACATACTATTCAGTAAATGTACTCATTTTATAAGGTTTTCGAAGGAAAAGTCAGCAGAATACTTTCAACAAGAGTTGTAAATTGGGAATAATCCACAATGGCGGCAACCAGTCTCAGGCGCAACCAAACTAGTATAATTCATAGAGTTAGCCAGTGATCAAGCAATATATAGGCCTAATTGCCTCATTACATAAATTACCATATGACCTCGCAAATACACAATATATCTTTATCACTATCTTGAGGAACATTCAGTCTACCGACCAGCAAAGCATTGCTATTGGAATGAATCAGCAAATCGGTGTTTATGGCGTTTCAATCATATTACAGCGTATTCACACTTCACAGTATGGCGTATCTGCATTGGACCAAGAAATAATGAGGCGTAGCAAACAATTAATGTTCTACCATATATCGATATTGAACACAAACTATCAACGAAAAAGGAGAAGCTAAATTACGCTCACAAGAAATGTATACGGTATATTTAGGTCTATTTACGCATCATTCTAAAAATTAGATCTCTTACCATTTCAAACTGTTTCTCTGTTGGAGCGGTTCAGGTAGAGTTTCTGAATCAACAACACTAACAACAGACAGCAAGTCTTCTGTTTTTGCTTCGTACAGCTTCTCAATCTAATCAATGACTGTTTTGTCTGCGTCCATTATCTCTAAGAAACTCGTCGCATCAGTCGCACAGACATCAACCCTGTAGAGCAGAGGTCTCAAACACGCGGCCCGCGGGCCGCATGCGGCCCGCCAGAGCATTTTGTGCGGCCCGCGACGAAATTTTAGATTTTTATTTATTTGACAAAATATCAGTGTCACATTTATCTTTTCAGGTTATAAAGTGAAAATTCCCTCTTAAATTGCTCCGAAAGCCTGAAATTATTCATCAAACTTCACTATCACATCAATTGCAAACGCTACCATCCAGTGGAAGATTCACTATTTCGCCACATTTCCACATCATGATGACAAAACCTGACCCTTAGACGATTCGTGACTGATATTTGTGAGTTGGACTTGGACGCGACCTTTCTTAGAATTACTCACACTCGGGATAACTCGATGGCAAAATGAAAATGACTCGAGTGGATTCAGAGTGACTCGGATACCGTGAATTTGTTAGAACCATGAACGCAACAAACTAAAAGCGTATCAGGGGAATAGTAATAGATGAGAAAGTCGCAGCTTGGTATTTCGCGAACTAAGCAAGTAGTTATGACAACGATTGGCAATCTGTTAGTTACATCTTTGGTCGCTAAACCATGTTATTAAGGCCACTTAAAGGTACCGAGTACCGTAGTGGTACGCACCAACGATGTAACAAAAATGGGCCGGTCGGCGTTTCGACATTTCAATCACTAGGACACATTCATTAATATATTTATGTTTTTTTTCTGCTCCTATTTGAAGATATTTGGCCATGAGAATAATAGCTTACTTTTCAGAAGCATACCCAATTCCTGGATTGGAATTACAATGCTCAACCTAAAAAAATTTTGATATCAGATCGTAGTCTCTATAATCAATCTGTTAAATTCAAAATATTCATAGTAGCTGCAAAATTATAACCCGATAGCTTTTATGATGGCATCATACATTTGTCCGCCCATATGGTGTCTATATCTTATAATTAATATATATCAAGTACAACAACAATTCTATTCAAATAGTTGAAAATGCGATGATTCTTTTCGTGCCAGGCCTGAATCGATACAAGCGTAAATCACATTTTGGCGATGTGTGTTTACTGTCAGTCTGCTGGATCGGCTCACTTTCAATAGGACAATTCACTCCCGCCAAATAAGGCCTACTTGGAAAGACATATAATACCCCTATAAATGCTGCGGCCCGCGGCGTTGTCAAAACTGGAAAACTGGCCCGTGAGCGCATTTGAGTTTGAGACCTCTGCTGTAGAGATTCAAATGCCCGATGCACGCGCCGTCGCGCTGGACTGTGCAGGTATCACGTGACGGAGAAGGAAGAAGGCTGTCTGGTTTGAACATAGTGTCCTATATGGTGTCGACACAAGCAAATCTCACGGCTCAGTGAAATTGATTCACGTCGCAATTTCCATTTGGCTACAGGCAATTTGACGGTCATTTTTGACCGGTTCGCCGGGCATTAAATTTGGTGAAACGGGTATCAATCGAAAGCTGACTCTGCACTGATTACGAATGTATAAATTTTATTCCGCTCACGGCCCTGGAACCCCCACAATCAGCCTCTAATTTTTCATTGTTATGGAGATTGGCATTGGGACGCAACAATGCTGTCTGGCGAAACGTGAGACGCAACAATGCTGTCTGGCTCTTTTTTTCTTGAGCTACTCTCTCGTTTCGCCAGACAGCATTGTTGCGTCACACTGCCAATCTCCCCAACAATGAATAATTTGGGGCTGATTGTGGGGGTTCCAGGGCCATGAAGTAGCTTTATGATCCTTATTTGTGCCCCGACAATCTCCGCCCCTGAGGCTATTTATGTTCATCGCGCCCGCTAGACTATTGCCGTGTGTATTTATGAGTAACTTTCATTGTTTTGTGAATTTTAATACCGATTTTCCATGTGTATTTAGGAATAAAATATTATGCGTATTTAGGACTTTATATTTTCGCAGAATCCAAATTCTACACATCATCACTAATTAATTAATGGAAAATGCGATTTTGAGCGCTGCAACTTGATAATATTAATCCCTACGCTTCTGATGCATGATTTTTGTGATAAGGACCTTGGTAACATTCAGAGTCTGCAACGATTGTTTGGATATACATTATAGCAATACCCCACTAAACTATAGGCGGTTATATTACTCTATTGGTCAGAGATAACTCATCCGTCCATATTTTTTAAACTTGATTTTATGTATACAAGTTACGGTCTCTGCAGGTTCTACATTTTACGACTTATTTTCATTAGACGCAGGCAAGCGATTTTCAAGTTCGGCGGGTGCTGCTATAATGTTAGGAGCGAATATAGTAGAAAGTCCACGTCTGGACACCTGTAAGCAGGTGCGCATACTACCGTAGTAAAACGCATAGCAGATTTCACGCAAAAGTCGATATTGCTTTGTGATGATTTTGATGTTGTTAGAGTATGTATGTTCACGAAGACTGCGATATCGCACGGATAAATGCATCATCACTAATTAATTACTTGAATGCGACTTGATAATAGTAATCCCTAGAATAATATAAAATGCGATTTTGAGTGCAGACAGATCGTGGTTTCGATTTCCGAGGTCTCCACATTTTAAGCCTTATTATCAGCTCGCAGTACAACCGCTACCTGTATAATGTTGGCATGTCGAGTATAAGGGTATTTAACTCAGCACTAAAATGCCAACGGACTAGCCTCAGGGGCCCGGTTCTCGTCGCTATAATTAAACGAACACCTTCGCCGCAGGTACGCGATCCCCGACGTTATAATGATAGGGACAAATTGGCCGCATGAAAGCGAGTCTAATGAATATAACGACAGACAACAAGTTAGTTGAAAAGTAAAACTAATCGTGACCGATGCAAGACGGCGTGAAACAGCGCTTTCGCTCGATTCTTGTAGTGACCACATTTCATACGATTCAGTCCTTTTCATGTCACTAGAATAAGGGTAATTAAACCGACAGGGAACGCCGCCGGCGTCTTATAACGTAATAATGTAAGCTGCGTCGGGTGCTGCTATAATGTAAGGAGCGAATATAGAAGAAAGTTCACGTCTGGACACCTGTAAGCAGGTGCGCATACTACCGTAGTAAAACGCATAACAGAATTCATGCAAAAGTCGATATTGCTTTGTGATGATTTTGATGTTGTTCCATACCGATTGGGAAGATAGGACTCCTAATTTCCTAACTAACTACATAATCCCTAGCAACGTAGTCAGACGCATAACGGAATTTACGCAAAATCCCGCGCGCGTCTTAGGATTAGGGAGTAGGGTTAAAAAGAATTAGGTTTATGAGCGCGCGGGAATGTTTTTTATGCTTGTACAACTCAACGAATACCCATCGGCCTGCTTATTACATTTTAAAGATTCTCTCCGCTATTGTGTATACAAGCATATACTTCTCTTACTAACCATTTTCTCGTGAATTCCAAACCACATTGACGTGCACTAACTTGTGGTATTAGGTGATAATATCATTTTCATGTCTGATAATGCCACTTGTCAAGGTGATACAAACGTAAGCTCAAGCTACTATAATGTTAATTTATTCAATTAGCTTGTGTTTATCATGAAATTACTAGGATTATGCTGAGTGTCGCTATTAAAAAACACTGCAACATGATTGAGTTAATCAAACACAGCGCAAATAATTACAGATCGCCTGCAATAGGTATTCTTTTATGATATACGAAGGAGGATGACACGAATATCTTTTAATACTCTAGTAATTCATTTATTTATCTTGTGTTAATTATGAAATCACTTGCCTCATGCTGTAAATTACACTGCAACGTGACAAGTTATTATATTTAATCTCATAAGTTAGAGCTAAATTTGAACTCGTTGGAAAAATAAGATTCAGTAGGCCTACTTGGTCATCATATTAGATTTACTTGAGTAAACGTGAGAAGTTATAAGTTATTCTACTGAAGTTTCTACGGGGTGAGGTCCTGTTAAAACCACTAACTTGATGATTTCGGAATGGAATAGACGATCAACTTCATTCGTCAAGCGGCATAAGACCCCTCATACATACATACAGTACACACTTACATTAGTTGATTGGGGCTGTCTATCCTTACGAGGATGCTTGGTAAAAACGAGGAAAAGGCCTTGAACAGTAGTTGCGGACTTACTTGCACTAATTACTATACCTACATAATACAACAAGTTACCACTCGTTGATGTAACTGTCCTCATTTGTATGCATAGCCTACGGGAAATTGCTTACTGAGGGAGGTACTTTTTTGAAGATTGCAACAACATAGCCATATATGTATTTATCCCGTATACACAATATTTGTATAACACGATATTTGAAGGTGGAGATGAACTAACGAAATTTGGTGTCGTAAGGTAGATAATTTTAAACTGTCGTAACTTCGTATCGCTATGATATCATATAACACTGTTCTAAGTCCCAGGACTATCACTGAAAAGCTCGTCGAATGAATATCGTTAGTCAAGATTATCAAACAGAACGAATAGAAGCTCACCGCAACGTATACTGCTATTTGACAGACTTCAAATATAGCGAAAAGTAATTATGTAAGTCCTAACACATGATCAAGTGTACAAGTACATGTAGAATTAATAATAAATGAGATTTACTTGCTGCACTCAAGTACAGGTTAAAGAAAAAATTTCCGAATGGGTGAATGAGCTAGTTTTTATTCCAAATTTTGTCTAAAACTGAAATTGTCAAGAACTGATAAAGTACTCTAAAACCTAGTCACTTTTTACGTGGAGTGAGTCGATAGCGAAGTACTTGCACATTTTGGAGTACTCAAGTATAGGTTTGGCCTGCTTGCGCTATACTTAATCAAGTGATCAACTATTTACACTGCATCTACTTCTATTTCAGAGTTGTCGGTTTTTCGAGCAAACTATACCTTCAATACTTACTTTTTAACTCACTCGGAAATCATCACTTCTTGTCCTTTACTAGGAATTTACTGCTACTAAAATGTTGAAATGTACTTCTTTTCAGTGGCCTTGGTGAGCGGTGTCAGTTTCATCTATATCCTACGATGCATTATCGCGCCGCAGAATGACTTACCGCAATAAAAATACCAAAAATACATCGAGAATTTGCGAACTCTCACTGTGCAATATTTGAGTTTCACGAAGTACCCTTCAAAGTGGGCCTATATGTTGGATATTATTCCAAACCTCATAAAATTACGCGTCGAGCGAGGAATCCTTTAAAATAAGATGGAAGTAGTCATTTCCGAGTAAGTAAAACGTTAGTACTCCAGATATATTTCTGCCTAATACTATAACTATCATGAAGTTGAAGCACTCCGATATCATAAGGACTTGAGAGTATTTGGTGCATGTAGGCAAAAATCCTACTTGGTACACTCTGAAAAAGTACGAGTACTTCTTTACATAACAACTCCAAAGGTTAGCACAGTTTGTGGTAGGCTATTTCGATCACCTGCTAATAAAATGTTGAAATGTAATGTACCCTTTTTCACGGGTCTTGATGAATTGTACCAGTTTCATCTATTTCATACAATGCATTTCGCTGTCCTGAATGACTTATCATCACCGTGAAAAAATAGCAAAAATATACCGAAAATTTGGGAAGTCCTACTATGCGATAATTGAGTTTTTCAATTTACATTTCGAAATTAGCCCAGTTGGATATCAACGAAAACCACGTAAAATTTCACTCCAAGCGTTATGGCTTTAACTCGATTGGAGACTGCGTTTAGGACAGTTCGATGTCGCTCGAACATTTCATCCCCAACTCGACGTAAGGTTCTCTCTGCTTTCGTATTTACCTTAACGCATGAGCCGTCGAGTTCGTACATGATAAAATTCCTGGTCCAGGAATATGCTTCGGATATAATTTCATCCTTTTCTTCAGTGATCGAAGGTCATACTCGTGATAATTCCATGCTTTGAGGAGAATAGCGAGTCAGATCTTATTTCGAGATCTAAGCTACTTTGAAAATGAGGATCCTAGGATTTGCATAAGTTTCATCTATATCGTACAATGCGTTTTCGCGATCCAGAATGACTTATGGCGATGAAAAATAGCGGAATGGTCTCTTAAGCATTGAGCACGGTTTTGTTTTCGAAAAATGTCGCGATGTCGGTATAATATTTTCTAAAACTCAAACTAGGACGAAATCATGAATGTGTAGGACTTATGATAAACATATATTGTGCGCATACAACTTTGTTACAAAAACTATGATATTCCTGTACTTGCACAAATTACAAATGCGGTATCGCAAATTAGTACATTCCACTAAAATACAATCTCGGACGAAATCATGAATGTATGGGACTTACCTTAAACATATATTGTGTACAAACAACTTTTTACAAGAACTATAAAATTCCACTCCAGGCGCTGCGGCTGAGCTCAAGCGAACAAGTATTTCGGACTTTAGGAGTCAAATTGTCTTTCTTATGGTAAATTAACATAGGGAGAATTAATCAGAAAATTTCGTAGAGTACCGTAGGCATCGATACATTGAGTGAAATGGGCTTCCTTATCTTAAATTAAAACGGGCAGAATAAATCGAAACAATTTGCAGAGTCCCGGAGGAGTCAAGACATAGCTCAGGCTGAGATCATAGCCTAGTAACGAGGGCTTCGAGTGGGATGTTATAGGAAGCAAGAAGAAACGTTGTAAAAGTTTTGAAACTTAATTACATCTGTAATTCCGTCATTAAAGTTGACTACGCATAGGTATGTGCTACGCTCCCGCAAAACAGATTCACGCAAATGTCGGTATAGAACTGCGTCAGTTTTAAAGTTGTTCAATCATGAAATGCGTAACTCACAAGATTCAGTGTATAAGTTTAGTAGAAATATAAGAGTTTAATAAAAGTAGTTATCTAGATACATTACGAAATTGAGTGTGCTATCTTCCAAAGTTTCATCTATATCGTACAATGCGTTTTCGCGGTCCAGAATGACTTATGGCGATGAAAATTAGCGAAATGGTCTCTTAAGCATTGACCACGGTTTTTGTTTTTGAAAGATGTTGCGTTGTCGGTATAATATTTTCTCAAACTCAAACTAGGACGAAATCATGAATGTGTGGGACTTATGATAAACACATATTGTGCGCATACAACTCTTGCACAAATTACAAATGCGGTATCGTAAATTAGTATGTACTACTAAAATACAAACTCGGACGAAATCATGAATGTGTAGGACCTACCTTAAACATATATTGTGTACAAACAACTTTTTACAAGAACTATAAAATTCCACTCCAGGCGCTGCGGCTGAGCTCAAGCGAACAAGTATTTCGGACTTTAGGAGTCAAATTGTCTTTCTTATGGTAAATTAACATAGGGAGAATTAATCAGAAAATTTCGTAGAGTACCGTAGGCATCGATACATTGAGTGAAATGGGCTTCCTTATCTTAAATTAAAACGGGCAGAATAAATCGAAGCAATTAGCAGAGTCCCGTAGGGACAAAAACCTACTTAAGTACATAATTTTTATCTTTCATTAAAATTAGTATTCATTTTACAAAAACGTCGTGTAAAGGTAAAGTGCTTGTACATTTCGGAGTACTCAAGTATAGGTTTTGTCAGCTTATTATAGGCTCAGTATATTATATGTCAAGAATTGTTGAGCATTTATGTGGGTCTCCGGGGTGCACTTCATTGAGTGTCCGTGTTGGGCGATAAGTTTAATTCGCAAAATTAGTGTGTTCAAATCAGGCCTGTCGCCAACATAGTGATGTCGCATTAGCCCTAAATACACATGATAGAATATCAAGGAAAAGTATCATCTAACGTATAATGAATGTTATTTATTTCTCGGAAGCAAGTTATTATCAAAACATAGTGGTCAAAATTATCGCAGAGCAATACCGATTTTGCGTAAATTCCGTTATGCGTCTGACTACGTTGCTAGGGATTATGTAGTTAGTTAGGAAATTAGGAGTCCTATCTTCCCAATCGGTATGGAACAACATCAAAATCATCACAAAGCAATGTCGACTTTTGCATGAATTCTGTTATGCGTTTTACTACGGTAGTATGCGCACCTGCTTACAGGTGTCCAGACGTGAACTTTCTTCTATATTCGCTCCTAACATTATAGCAGCACCCGACGCAGCTTACATTATTACGTTATAAGACGCCGGCGGCGTTCCCTGTCGGTTTAATTACCCTTATTCTAGTGACATGAAAAGGACTGAATCGTATGAAATGTGGTCACTACAAGAATCGAGCGAAAGCGCTGTTTCACGCCGTCTTGCATCGGTCACGATTAGTTTTACTTTTCAAGTAACTTGTTGTCTGTCGTTATATTCATTAGACTCGCTTTCATGCGGCCAATTTGTCCCTATCATTATAACGTCGGGGATCGCGTACCTGCGGCGAAGGTGTTCGTTTAATTATAGCGACGAGAACCGGGCCCCTGAGGCTAGTCCGTTGGCATTTTAGTGCTGAGTTAAATACCCTTATACTCGACATGCCAACATTATACAGGTAGCGGTTGTACTGCGAGCTGATAATAAGGCTTAAAATGTGGAGACCTCGGAAATCGAAACCACGATCTGTCTGCACTCAAAATCGCATTTTATATTATTCTAGGGATTACTATTATCAAGTCGCATTCAAGTAATTAATTAGTGATGATGCATTTATCCGTGCGATATCGCAGTCTTCGTGAACATACATACTCTAACAACATCAAAATCATCACAAAGCAATATCGACTTTTGCGTGAAATCTGCTATGCGTTTTACTACGGTAGTATGCGCACCTGCTTACAGGTGTCCAGACGTGGACTTTCTACTATATTCGCTCCTAACATTATAGCAGCACCCGCCGAACTTGAAAATCGCTTGCCTGCGTCTAATGAAAATAAGTCGTAAAATGTAGAACCTGCAGAGACCGTAACTTGTATACATAAAATCAAGTTTAAAAAATATGGACGGATGAGTTATCTCTGACCAATAGAGTAATATAACCGCCTATAGTTTAGTGGGGTATTCCTATAATGTATATCCAAACAATCGTTGCAGACTCTGAATGTTACCAAGGTCCTTATCACAAAAATCATGCATCAGAATCGTAGGGATTAATATTATCAAGTTGCAGCGCTCAAAATCGCATTTTCCATTAATTAATTAGTGATGATGTGTAGAATTTGGATTCTGCGAAAATATAAAGTCCTAAATACGCATAATATTTTATTCCTAAATACACATGGAAAATCGGTATTAAAATTCACAAAACAATGAAAGTTACTCATAAATACACACGGCAATAGTCTAGCGGGCGCGATGAACATAAATAGCCTCAGGGGCGGGGATTGTCGGGGCACAAATAAGGATCATAACACTACTCCATGGCCGGAATAAATTTTATATTTTCGCAAGCAGTACAGCGTCAGCTTTCGATTGATACCCGGTTCATCAAATTTAATGCTCGGCAAGCCGGTCAAAAATGACCGTCAAATTGCCTGTAGCCAAATGGAAATTGTGACGTGAACCAATTTCACTGAGCCGTGAGATTTGCTTGTGTCGACACCATATAGGACAATATGGTTTGAAGATGTCTGTCTGGTTTTCACGATAGGGCCGCGATTGTAGAGACGTGCTGTGTGCTACGTATAGTCATGGCGTATCATTCTTATTGAATCACGTTGTGATGCTGCCACGTGCATCACAATTTCACATTGATGCGCACATTTGTTCCTGTATTTCGCTATATCGGGATACATATTCAGAACACGTCTGCACTGATTACGAAAATATAAATTTTATTCCGCTCGTGGCTCTGGAACTCCCACAATCAGCCTCGAATTTTTCATTCTTATGTAGATTGGCATTGGGACGCAACAATGCTGTCTAGCGAAACGAGAGAGTAGCTCAAGAGAAAAAGAGCCAGACAGCATTGTTGCGTCCCAATGCCAATCTCCATAACAATGAAAAATTCGAGGCTGATTGTGGGAGTTCCAGGGTCACGAGCGGAATAAAATTTATATTTTCGTAATCAGTGCAGAGTCAGCTTTCGATTGATACCCGTTTCACCAAATTTAGTGCTCGGCAAGCCGGTCAAAAATGACCGTCAAATTGCCTGTATCCAAATGGAAATTGTGACGTGTACAATTTCACTGAGGCGTGAGATTTGCCTGTGTCGACACCATATAGGACACTATGCTACCACACAATCCATGACAGGTCATCACCACGACGTATACCTGAAAGGGTGATATCACCAACGAGACGGCTCGTCATCACCGCAGCCTATACCGAAAGGGTGGGGTCACCAGCACGAGTTTTTACGGTGTATCATCACCGCAGCCTATACCTGAAAGGGTGGCATCATCGACGCACCCATAAGAAGGCACGTCGCCGTCACATGGAGGTCTAAAAGGGTGGGGTCATCACCCCGGGTTTTCAGGCAGGTCACCGCCGTAACCATAAGAGACAATGGCGATATGCCACCGATCATACTAATAACTACTCACATATTTGATGCAAACTGCAGCATATAGCAAGAAAATAAACATATTTGCTATCAGCTATAGGTCCAATGACCCATTTAGCTTACCAAGTGTAACTTGAAACTCATATACGCTCGATAAAATGGATCAAGATGGAGATCTGTGGGATAGCAGTCCTAATTATGAAGATTTTGAAATCGAAGAAGATTGAGAACGTAGAGTAGTCCATCAACACAAGTCAAATGATCTGACATAGGCTTTGGGACTTGGAATAGAAATATTCGGAACTTGTAGCATCTTTGCGAATTGAGAAAAGATTATACTTGGCAAGAGAGAAGATACCGGTATCTCACTTTCGATCATGAGAAACGTCGTTTTCATCGTAGTTCTACTTCCGGTAGCTTTGTGTGTTGCTTTGATACTGGCATAGGCATGATACTGTTATACCACGGATTGTTGGAGGAGTTAGAAATCCCGATTTATAACTCAAGTGAACAGCAAATGTCTATAGGTAGCTCAAAGAGGATCCTTAAGTGTGGCATTCTCCAAGATAGCAACGTTTTAGAAGCATAAACAATTGCACACTCAGTTAGTCTTCGTGAATAATACAGAAACATTGAGAATAATACAGAAACATTGAATTGTTGCAATATCGCAAGCCCGATTGGGTCATATGTGCCAGCTTTGAAATATTGTGTTTTCTTAGTGGTCAAACAATAAGAATGCACATGTAACCCTGATACACATGTGCCACTATCATATCTGCATGTCGGACAGCAGCAGACATTCAAAAAAGCTAACATATCTAAATAATACCCTGAAAAAACTTGACGTAGTCAGAGATGCCCAAGGAGAAAATGTCCCCCAATATCTGATGATGATGGGGTAAGATACCAGAGTAGATTGGAGCTTACATATGTTAGCTCACTATTGCTCGACTATCAAACGACACAACCAACAGATGTGTGCTGGGTTATTAGCGTGAATTTGGATCCTGAAACTCGCACTCTATTTGTCCAAGCATTATCATTTTAAATCAACCAAATTAAGCAGTGCAAATGTTTATTTGAAGTCTATTGATTCAATTTCGACTGCTTTTGGTTATGAGACATGGTGGGTGCCTAACCCAAAAACTTGACGTGATAGAGAAAAACGAAAGTGATTTTTGAATTCACTGTCCAAAATTTAGTCAAAATCAATTGTCTGATTAAAGTCAACAAAAATTGTGTTGAGCAGTGTAATCACTAATCAGCCTGCCCGCCGCTGCGTGTGTAATGGTGAGTAGATCTATATAAGCAGTTCCGGTAGCCAATTTTCTATTGCCGCAATATCATGATAACTTGCAGCTATTGGATATATAGGCATCATAAATGATTCAATCAATGGAAAGCGAAAATCGGTAATAATATTTCGAATGAAAGATCAACAGTAAATATACGATCCCTTTATTTATGGGGTGCTCCGGTCTTTGTTACGGACTTTCACACAATACACCGTTTCTTTCATCAGATCCCGCAATGGTGTTAACTATGCCGCTCCAGCTGGGATAACGTGTGTTTTTGTACACTCTGAGGACAATAGTCTTCTTCGACGATACTGATTCTGGACCACTGTACCATCTGAAGTCGTCTTTAGAAACTTCCTTTCCGGATCTATACACTATCGTGGAGGTCTGTTCATATAAAAAATTGCATCATATCACTTCATTGCGTAGGAGGCCAATTCGGCTGATTTGGATTTTGTTGCTTAAATTATAAGTCTGCATGAGTCGTCGGGCTCGCATCCGAATTCAGTTCGGTACGATTATTGACGATTGTGCTTGACTTGCACGGCTGCACGCCTGCATCGATTCAGATCAAAGTTGGTCCATACCAAATATATTTTGTGCCAATCGCCTAGGTTTTTTTTATCCCCAGAGTTGCCTTTCATTCTATAAATCCAGTCTTTTTTTTTATAGACTAGCTACCTGCTGTCGCATGCCTGATTATATAGATACCTGATGATGGATGCAAATGACTCTGTTATTTTCATCTGCAGTGCACCTTATGCAGAGTGTGTCAGGCAATGCCGACTCGTCTTAAAGTTAGGTATAGGGTTGCATTCAAAACAAAAATCAACTTAAAACAAACATGTTTAAAACAAGGCCCATGTCTAAAACCTGTTTTTTTTTTGTTTTGTTTTTTTTAAGCCATGACGTTACGAATATCTAA
Organism: Botryllus schlosseri; assembly: GCF_051294905.1. Taxonomy (NCBI): domain Eukaryota; kingdom Metazoa; phylum Chordata; class Ascidiacea; order Stolidobranchia; family Styelidae; genus Botryllus; species Botryllus schlosseri. Next base: position 24,942,745 of record NC_137242.1, on the reverse strand, counting down.
TTGTGACGTCATAGTGGATTAACATTGACAATTGAAAATATAGGGTAAATGTAGCTACTTTTTGATGAAATATCTGTATACTATTGCTGTTAAACCGACTATTTTGAGGGTTCCAACCATCTCCTATCGATATACGTCGGCTCTATCGGGTGGAAATTGTCCGTAGGCTCATACAACATGTTGTTAGGAAGTGTTTACACAATTATGTCATAATTTTACAACTTAAAAAAAACAAGATTTTGTTCAGAGGCCTTTGTTTTAAACAAAGTGTTTTAAACATCGTTTGTTTTAAATGTAACCCTAGAGTTGGGTATATCACTACAGTGGAACATGGGCCAACAACTCCGACAGCGATGATGAAAACTAGGTGCCAATTTTTTTGTCAAACTGACGTCACAGTGGCGCATTCTGATATAAAATTATCAGATCACACAAGTCTTCAGAGCTGTGGTTTTCAACTGTTCTGCAGTAAGAGGGACTTTGAGAGTACCCTTTGCTATACCGTCGCGGTGTCGAGATGCTCGCGCAAAATTTTACCGATCGAAGCTGTATATAATATATTAAATCTAAAGCCCTCCCCCTATTGAGGGTACCTTGCTTCTCACCGTGTCCACGAATAGAGGGAAATTAAGTCTAATATTAAAATTGTATCAATCACCCGAGTAAAAATAAACCTATTCTTATCTCAATCCTAACCTTCATTCAACTGGTTCATGATATTGACTTTGCCTAACAATTCGTAGCAACTGCAGTATTAATGTGTACTTGGGAAATTTGGTGTGCTTTCACACGCTTTGGCAAATGATTCGGATCGCGATACCCATTTTTGTTTCAATTTCATCCATACTGCTTCTGGTACCCGCGGTGTCGATGAGTGATACTGCTCGCTGTACTCCAGTTATCCCCTTTTAAAGGGGCACTGCAATCTAAAAATGATGTGGTCTCAAATTGATGGGCAAAACGAAAAAACAAATTTGGCCGCAGCCGTTTTCTTCAAAACGCCACCGTAATGGAGCTGCAATTTATTGAAATTTCCACAAGAACTTCACGCTCCAGCAGTCACGCAGAGATCGAACTTTATATACAGGGTTGCCATACCGTCCTTATTTCTAAGATTTGTCCTTATTTTAAAGGGTCAGGTTTTAGAAAACTCGACCGTCCTTATTTCTTGGAAATGTCCTTGTTTTCGACTTGCGTCCTTATTTTGTCTTATTTGCAACAACTACAAAAGTTTGATCGTTTTCCTCTGGTATCTGCGTTGCATAATATTCTGAAATTATGCTTTTGCGTCGACATTTTATTACATCGTAAATGAAAGGAACTCCCGTGGCGTAGGCTACACACCGCAGGATTTGACTTTTAAGTGGTGAGATAGCTAGGGTAGTGAGGGGCCGTATAGCAGTTTTGCCTGTACCATGATATCGCAGTGGACATCAATTTAGCAGTAAAAAGCAGTATACCCGGTTTCTGCTGTTTAGTCTAAGGCAGACTAATCTGTGGAGAAAGCAGCATTCATTACGTAGTGAAAAAAGGCCGCATTGCAGTCGACACTTAGGTTAAAAAGTAGTAAAGCAATAAATCATTGACAAATTAATCTACATTATATTGCACATATAGTTTTAGCTACTAATAAGGCAAAATCTGATTAGTTAAAATGAGCAAGCGTAAAAACGTTTTTCGTGACTATTATGAGAGGAAATGCATGGTTATTAAACGAAGCTTGATGATTTTGTCTGAACTTGGTGTACAACACATGTACAGCCTTTTTCTACCTCGGTCTCTTCTAATCACAACGAGGTGTAGCTATTTCCTTTCTAGTCATCAGATTCTTCAACGCCAAAGGCTCGAATAAATCCAAGATACGTACAAAAACGCTTTTTAATGCTACTCTAATTTTCAACTGTCCTTATTTTTAGGTCAATGTCGATGGTAACCCTGTTTATTTAGTTGTCACCCAATGTTAAGAACGAAATATGTCGTGTCGATTTTGACTAAAATCTCATATTTTCGCTGTATACGCTAGGCTAGATTTAAAAAAACGGCTCAGTCATAGCCTATATTATGAAGTTCAGAAATTGAATCATACTCGTTATTTTTACACACTGAAGACTGTTTTAAATCAAAATACCGCAACATTATTATATTTCGGGACATTAGATTCCTCATAGATGCAGACTTTCACGGATATCATGTACGTAAATAAAATCTAATCATATATGTAAGTATCCACCTAAGTACTCGAAAAACGTCGCAATAACTCAATCAGTTTTATGTCAAACACCTAAATAAATTCAAAATAATCAGGTTGAATATATAATAGTATTAATTTATTTTTAAACAAAACTGCTTCTTGCGCGATTTTCGCTTCTTAGCAATTTAGTGTATTTTCTCGTAAGGTTCCAGCAATAGTCTGCTATAATATGTTCAATGTTCATCTCATCTACATTGATATCTTCCTTTATTGTTTAGATGTCTTGGTAGAACCTTTCCCCTTGCTCTTTACTGTAATCACCAAGTTGATCAGGAAATATATCAAGATGACTGGACAGGAAGTGAACTTTAATGCTCATGTTTGTTTCACGTTTTCCATATGTAGATACCAATTTTAAGCCAACTGTTCGTAGTTGGGGGCTTTGAGATCTTCTAAAGAGTTTTATTTAGTAGCTCCTAGAACAGTTCGCGCTCAGGGCGATTAACCTCCAATTCACGCGTGTTTCACTATATATAAACCAAATTTCATATTTTTTAATTCTCTCATCAACAGTCATTACTTTCCATGCCATCAAACAATCTGTTGAGGTTGCCAGCATCCCGGTTGGATTTTGTGATATGACGATAAAGGAGCGTCAAATTTTACACTATCATAAAGGGGGGCGTGTCTAAAAAAAGGTTGGAAACCACTGTCCTAGAAGGAAGTGAGCTCCTTTCTTAATGTGGAAGTGGAAACTTTCGTCTGTATTCGCATCTAGGTCCATTAAAGAGACCAACATTAAGCTTCTTGTTGGGTAGGAGTACTAGGTATACCCACTTTTTTGGCTTAGCAGGAAATTATCCATTTACAAGTCAAAAGAGATTCATATGAGTATTGTGGTTAAGCTTCTCGTGGACAAATTTGATTGCTTTATACTCCTCTTTTATATTGGCAGAATGGTAGAATTGATACAGGAGAAAATGTTTTTCTGTTGTGCAAAAGTACAACTTTTAGGCTTGAAAAAGGGCTTTTTTGACACTTTCACCAGGTCATGTTAATGATTGAATAACTGGGGACGACATTAGAGCTCTTCATATAGTCAATGATCTTTTTATGCGCAGGTAAAAGTCAAACAAGCTACGGTTTACTTCCTACCAAGTGATATATTTAGGGAGTAAATAAAGTAATGGATAAAAGTAACTTCTAAACTAGGGTCGATCTGTCAAAACTAATGCGATATTCGTAATCAGCAACTTTGCAGAGACCAGAAATGACTCCTAGATGTTTTGGCAATTTTGTTCTTCATTTTGTTGACCGTGAATGCGAGCAAAAAATTTTGAATTTAGCGCAATGACTAGGATTATTCTGTTGACACCGCTCGTGCATTTTGATTCACCTTGTAGCCACCACGTGCGACCCAGACTGCATTCAGCTCAAAGCGCATGTATACCAAATGCCATTCACTTTTAACTTGCTATTGGAAAACGTCTGCATGGTTCAATCACTGACAGACTGTGTTACATTGTACAATGGGGACATAGGTTCATAAATGAACAATTGAACATACAATTGAACGCCAAGTAGCAACCCCACCTATGCGCACCCAAATACATATATCCAGTCCTTCCTGGATTTCTCTTTTCCGGGTAGATATTTTGTCATATCATATCGAAAATTAAAGCCACTCATGATTTTTAACCATTGGTTAAGGTAGGGAAGGCTCTCATCCAAAAGTGTCAATAACCCTTTAGAATTATCATAAGTGGAACTGTGATCAACGAGAATGCCGGTCAATTTGCTCGCATAGCCAATCGTCTAATGAGACTAGATATTGCAGAAGCAGTCGGTATTGTATCCGGTGAATCAGCTCTCCTATACCGTTGTCATTTCGGTTTTTAATCTTGCATGTTGATGGCAGAGGGTGGATACTGTACGTTTTGTCAGTTTCGTTTTATAAAAAAAATTACCAAACCGAGGCGTTTTACATGGTTAAGTCGAGTCTACAGATATGAATTCATGGCGATGCCAGAATTGTCAAAAACGAAATCTGAAAAATGCCAAAATTAAGCTATGCCAAGAATATACGGACCTGGATATATCCCAGGGGTAAAGTAAGTTGAGTTAATGTGTTTCACAGTTTAGGGGGATATACCATTATACGCTAACAATTCGTAATGTTACATACCATTGATTTATACTCCATTCCAATCCACATATATACCCAAGAACTGGATGGCATCTTTCTACGAACATAATTCTGGAGAGCCATCTGATGGACGAAACCATGAATCTCCGCCAGAAGATATCCGTACTTTTTACATTCCGCCACTGCTCCGGCGTAAGTCAAATCCAGGGATGACGAGAGATGAGGGATGATGTAACATTTTGAGTGATTGAAGAAGCCGCCTTTCTGATCTTCGCACGATTTCTCTGTGAAATGCACATACCAGGAAGATGACTCGTGGGACATTTGGTCATTTATTTCATAAAGCATACTGATTTATACATCAGAGATTAGATTTAGCGATCATAGCAGTAGACCGGATTTTAATTCGGGAAAGGGTGTGGAGAGCGCGGCGAATTTTGTTCACTGATGCATTGTGACGAGCTGAAATCAATGACGCCAGCACTATGGGCAAGCCCATAATTTCGACGGGCGGAGAGTTTTGATGACAACTCCACTGCTCAAGATTCGAATTATAATCAGGGTGCCCTGGAAATGGCGCAATCGTATCCAATACCACATATATACTTTCATTATAAGATAAAATAACATATATTTACGCGATCCCGGTGGTGGTGGTGGCGGCTTTGTCGTGATCTCCACCATTCCGTTTCCTTGAAACTTGAATTTCTTCAAAGCTAATAGAGAAGATGCGGAATATAGTTATGAATTAACAGAGCGCATGTGTTATAGCTGTTACCAAGAGCCACTTTTTCATCGATGAGTTTGCCGATCTTTGCATAGTCTACTGCTGTTGTTGCTGCCGCTTGACAGTTTCTGCAGGATGCTGGTTGGGGTTTTGCCGTGTCGTTTACTGGTATGTTGCTGCTTTCAGCGAAGACATCTTCAACAGTTTTGCAAATCAAATGTTGTTGACTGGCTGAGACTGGGGAGAAATAAAATGCCAATATCCCGGCGACATACACGCACAGCATGTTTGTTCCTCTTAATCGAGTCTTCCCAGCATCGACACCTCACAAATGAATACCGAGACTGCTGAACAACGTAAAATATATAACACGATAGTCGATCGGAAATACATGATTTGCATTTCATAATCGTGCAATTTCGTGACGTTGCAGTTTCTCAATAAAACAGTTTGCGTGAAAGTCGGCGGAACATGCGATTCAAATCGTGACTATTCTTTGCCTTCGGCGATTTATCAAACTCCCCCTACCGCTCAACGTGAACGGACGAAAATGTATTATTATACGCCTGTTGAAAAATCGTGCGATTATTCATCGTCGTCATGGAAAAGTTCAGATTATGAGAAAAGCCACCTGCGGTCCCCTTGATGGTCAAGTCACTGCTCGAGATTCAAAGTTACCCCTGCACCTGAAATTATATTTGGAGTGCCGTGCCAAGGTCGGTCATGGATGAATGACGCAATCGTATCTACTGCTGCGTAAACTCTCATTGTTATATCAAATAACAAATGTTGGTATGATCCAGGACAGGGGCGGGCAACATACGGCCTGCGGGCCGGATCCGGCCCGCGAAGGGATTTTGTCAGGCCCGCGGACAGTTTTCCGTCTTAAATGATAATGTGGCCCGCGGCCCCAGTCTGCCGAGATTCCCCACTACTTGCTTACTACGTCAAATTTTAGTGACTTATATACGCGTATGCGCAGCGTGCGAGAGGGGAGCTTACGCGTAAGTTCGTCGAAGCGAGAAGACTTGCATTATCGGCATTTACGATGTACTCATATAGTAATGTCGTTTGTGGTAATCATGGTGTTTGTCGACTACAATGTTCATTTACACCAGGCTGATATTTCTCATTTTTGATTCCGTAACCGCCGACTTGTAGCACGGCACACGTCTACGCTTTTGTAAGGCACCGCTTACGCCAGGGATCGCCAACTCAAAACGGGTCGCGGGCCACTTCAAATTTCTTAGAGGACGCGGGCCGCCTGAATTCAATATTGAGATTAATTAGGCCATACAGTTGAACAACGACGCTATCTCGTCGCCTACTCAATCCTAATGAATTGATATCTTGGTAAATTTGGGGTACCGGGCTTATTCAACGCCTTGAAATCTTAATTAAGGATTGCACCGTGTGTTGATTGATCAGAGAGAAGCAGACATGGCGGCGCCTGTATGACAATGCTATTCTCAAATCCACATTGTATTCGTCATTGTCGGCGAGAAATGGCTTTGAAGTGACATTGCTGACGTTAAAATACATTCAATAAATACGATTTATTCCTTGTATAGGCCCTATGTGGATAAATGGGCGAATAATGTATTGATTCAGCAATCCGGCCCGTCAGGTACTTAATTTTCCTATATCCGTCCCGCCGACTGGAGAAGTTGCCCGCCCCTGATCCAGGACGATGTGTTGCCGCCGGTGTGACATCCTTCGTTCCGTTACCGACCTGGGTGGTTGAATCTCTTCAAAGCTATATAGAGACGATTAGGAATGAGGCAATGAATTTATGTAGCGCATCTGCTAGTTTTTACCTGGAGCCACTTTTTCATCGATGATTTCATCGAGCTTTGCGTGGTCTACGTTTGGCGCTTGAGGGTTGCCGCAAGATGCTGGTTGTAGTTTTTCTCTGCCCTTTCTAAGCATGATGGCGCTTTCAAAGTAGACATTTTCAACAGTTTTGCAAATCAAGTTCCGTTGAGTGCTGTTGGCAAATGTGACAGGCAATGCATATATCACGACGACGTACACAGGGCTGTGGAGTAGGAGCTGGAGTCGGTGCGTTTAAAGATTAGATCTAGTCGGATTCGGAGTCGAGTCAGTTTATCGAAAATGTATGGAGTCGGCGTTGAAGTTTCGGAAAGGTATCAGTGCACACTGAGTTCTGAGGTTCATGAAAAATTGTCAAAAAGTAGTACTTTTCACAAGCGCAGACGACATTGCAAAACCCTGATACGGGAACATGGAGAATAAAATAGTAACTAAAATATAATTCAATTATCTGTTTTCGCACTTATATATCAGTTCGGCTTAAAATAGTGATTCCCAACCTGTGTTACGCGAAGGTCCTTCAGGTGGTACGCGAGTAGATTCTGTTTTTTTTTCGACCGAAGGGAGTTATTAGTTCACGTGTGGTTGATTTCGAGTTTTTTTGAAGCCGTCGTCGTCGTGGTAAGTTGCGTCCGTGGTAAGGTTTAGCCTACGTCAAAGAAACGAAACCGACTTGTTGCGCCCATGCATGACTTTCGATGCGGTGTGAGCAAACGTATGCCACCATAGTGTTCTATATGGTGTGGACACAAGCAAATCCCACGGCTCAGTGTAATTGGTCCGTTACACTTTCCATTTAGTCAAAGGCAACTTTACGGCTATTTTTCACCGGTTTGCCGAGCTCTAAATTCGATAAAACGGGTATAAATGGAAAGCTGCTACACTACTGATTCCAAAATTATAAATTTTTTCTGCTCATGGTCCTGGAACCCCCCAAAATCTGCTTCGAATTTTGCATTGTGATCGAGTTTTGACATTGTGACGCAACTATTCTGTCCGGCAAACCGATTGTGTAGCTAACAGAATTGTTGCGTCACAATTCAACACTTTATCACAATGCAAAATTCGCGGCTGGTTTAGGGGGGTTCTAGGACCATGAGCAGAATAAAATTTATATTTTCGTAATCAGTACAGCAACAGCTTTCCATTGATACCCGTTTTTTCCGAATTTAGCGCTCGGCAAGCCGGTCAAAAATGGCCTTAAAATTGCCTTTGACCAAATGGAAAGTGTGACGTAGATCAATTTCACTGAGCCGTGAGATTTGCTAGTGTCCACATCCACACACTATAGGACACTATGATGCCACGCATCGACCGGCTAGTGTAAAATAAGCAATGCAGCCATCGCATTAAATAAATTGACTTTTGTTGTTTGTTGTTATTTCAATATGTTGTTCTTCTTTTGACTGGTGGTGGAAAAACAATTCCATGCATCCCATCAACCCTGGCAGGTGATGCCTAGTTTAATAGAATTTGAACACCCCTAGCTTAGGTCAAACACAGGATTATGACGTCATAAATGGTGGATGTAAGGTGGTACGCGAGCACTGCATAAAACTTCGAAATGGTACGTGGGTGGAAAAAGGTTGGGAACCACCGGCTTAAAAGGTCCCCGGCCTGCACAGAAACCCGAACCGCGATTTATTACTGATGATCCAAATTCCAAAGTCCTTTGAGTTACTCGTATTAATCCTCCCAATGCATTCCTAGGGGTAGCGCCAGATTACGACTAAAATAAAGAAAGAACAGAAATATACCAACTTATACCGTCGGTAGAGCCAAAATCCTGCGACGTAGACTTGTCACGACTTCGTCAACGGATTTTTTTCCAGTAAGATGACTGTAAATATGTTGCGAGGGATTGCCTGTCTTTTACTACTTGATAAGCTTACTTTTCCGCTAATGAACGATTTACGAATATGATATAACGAATGAGGTGTCTTCATCATGGCACGTTTAGCGTGAACAGACGAAAAGTAAATGTCGTGGTCGCGTAAATATGTTGCGAGTGATTGACTATGTCTTCTACTACTTGATATGCTTACTTTTCCGCTAATGAACGATTTATGAATATGATATAGCGAATGAGGTGTTTTCATCATGTATGTCACGTTTATCGTGAACAGACGAAAAGTGAAAGTCGTGGCCGCGTAAATATGTTGCGAGTGATTGCCTATGTCTTCTACTACTTGATAAGCTTACTTTTCCGCTAATGAACGATTTATGAATATGATATAACGAATGAGGTGTCTTCATCATAGCACGGTTATCGTGAACAGACGAAAAGTAAATGTCATGGTCGTGTCTGATTTCTGACACATTCTGTAATATCAAACGTGTGATCGTGGTTACACATGAATTATGCGTATTACATTTGGTTCGGTGCAGAACTCCGCACAATTAATCGATTTTAATAAATCCAAACAAGTAGCCCACAGGTAAAATAATCGTTTGTAAAATCAAACTAAGACAACAACAGGTGGATATGAGAGGTTTTGAAAGCAACTCTAATATGCTGCTCGAAGATGATCGCTTCTACAACGCTATAGAGCAGTGACTTCCAACATTTTTAAACTCATCATGTGAAGCCTGTTTATCGCCCCCCCCCATATTTTTGGATCCGAGAAAGGGGACCATATGTACGGGAAATATTTATACAGCTTACTCTGATCGCTCGTAATTTGATCAAAAATGTCAACATTCGCGGTTGAAAATTCCGGAATCTGAAGACAGTTTCTGCCGAGTTTATTTATGTTTTAGTCAACTTTCGCGGCAGTTCCAAAATAACCCATTTTTACGTGCATTTTGCACCGGTATCTGGTTGGCGGGTAATTAAATTTATTTGACTGAACGTTTAAACATTTTATCCCTCTATATCGCCCCATTTGTACCCCCTTCAGCGAACAATTGTCGCGGTGCAAGCGACTCTATGCGATGTCAGGACCCCAGGGTATTTATGTTGGAGACAAATTACTGATTTGATATGTGATTTCCAATTTGTAATCATCTGTTTCGTAAATTCATTCTTGATGTCTGCTTGATACTCTAGTATTCCCGGATTATCGCTCACTGTGACTTGTAAATGTGTAATGTGCAAACTGCATAGTTTAATTCGTTATGGGCATGGCGCATTGTGCATGGCACAGTGTTTAATTCGATTACTCGATTCGTTTCAATGGGAAAATATTATATTCCGATAAACTTGATCGACACCGGTTGGACCGGTAACGAGTGCATCAATATCAAACGTCAAACCATTGGCCATTTAGCAGTGTTGGGATGACTCGAGTCAACTTTTTCGTATGACTTGACTTGACTTGAGTCACTTTGGAAAAATGACTTGACTTGACTTGACTCGAAGCTTCAAAAATGTGCATTGACTCGTGACTCGGAGCAAAATTTACGAGTCAATTTCAAGTCATCAAGTAAACGGTGTCGAATAAATCACTGTATCTTGTGTATGTTTGGATTGTTCGAGATACGTCGGTGTCCGTTGTGAGAGCAACCAGTCATTTACTGATTGTACGGTACACTGATCCTCCATTGTTAGATCACAAATAAATTGGCCGCAAACTAAACGATCACAGCATACGCTGTCGTACTATCGTAGTAGTAGTAGAAGAAGATTAAGCTACATAGCAATGTGTCTCTGTTTTTAGACGGCTCAATGATTGGGCCTACGTTGCGCAGTGCTCACATTTACCAACCCTCTTGTATGATTTAAATATAGTTTTTGCGTTTATATTCTCACGGATGTGTAGATGGGTGTAATCTATTGTACCGTATCATTTTGTTTCAACTTCTCGAAGCTTCGTATTAGGTCCCATATTTTGGCTGATAATAACTGACTGTAGCATGGAGCTGTACAGTTACTCACGTATTTTATTAGCAGCTCTACGTGTACGTGAAGGATACAACGTCTTTTTGCATGTATATTTACCTAGATATGAGTTATTTGATTCAAGATAAATGATCAATTAATCTGTCTTTCACACAGCTAGCAAATTGTAATGACTTTGAATCATCACTCAAACTTCAAAAATTCAATTTGACTTGAATTGTGACTTGACTCGTGACTTGACTTGACTTGACTCGACTTGACTCGAGTCACCTCCAAAAAATGAGTGACTTGACTTGACTCGAGTCACCTTTGAAAATCGATTGACTTGACTTGACTCGAGTCCAAATCTGCAATGACTCGAGATGACTCGTGACTCGAAGGTAGTGACTTGATCTCAACACTGCCATTTGGTACAAATCGAATTTTTATTGATCAGGTCGAGATCTCCGCCCATATTGCTTTTACTCCAGTAACAGCAGTTGAATAATAATCGCTTATTTAAAGATTGAATTGAGCTGTATTAACGAGTACAGTGCCAGTGTTAAAACGCCGCATCAGAATTTTCACACCGTACACAGCAATGGCATGGAGTAAAGTGCGTTCTGGTGCAACTATGATCGACAATTGACAAGTATTCATTATGACGTCACAGGCCGACACGGCGACACCTATGTCTTATATGCTGCATCCGATGTTACTGACGGCTGGCAGACTCTAGATTACTATAGATAACTTACTTACGGGTAAATTAGTAATCTATATAGACCAGGGGTAGCCAACCTTTTCGGCTAAATGGTGACTAGGCACGCCAGGCGCGTAAAATTTTCAGAGTTAATATTATCATTACTTGGGTATATTGCGGGTCGACTGTATACCGCCCGCTGGGCTCAGTTTGCAAGGACAGGACATATCGATATCGAAGATTTCCGCTAATATATGACAATCAATTTGTGTCTACATTTCATCGTCGACGATCTTTCTGCGAGCGCAAACGCGAAAAGACTTTCTCTCGTAATTGCGAATATAGTTAGACTCAATCGGCTAAATCAGGCGTTTTTTCATTTTCAGGAGGGGGTAGGCTACAAAGCAAGAAATCGTGTGACAATTAAACACGCGAAGCGTGAAGAAAAATTTTACTACTCTTCTAGCTTGTTGTAATGTACGACGATTTACTTGAAGTGTGACTGGACCCTGGATCTGTCAACGCGTCAGAACTGATATTTTAGTCATCAACATCCCAAGTGTTGCGGCCAGACTAATCATATTTTTGGTTGGCCTTGCAAATTCACAATCTGAGCAATTCAATTTCGATAATATACCAGGATTTCGATAATATAATGGGAAATTAGCTCGCGGGCTACTCAAAACCTTCTCGCGGGCCACGTATGGCCCGCTTGCCGCAGGTTGCCCACCCCAGATATACAAAGGCACCTTCGATAGTTTTCAGAGCCGGAGCTGGAGCCGGAGCAGGGGTAATAATGCGGCTCCGGAACTGGAGCCGGAGCTAATGTATGATACAAGAAAGCTCCGGAGCCGGAGCTGGAGCAATGCAAATTTACGGCTGCTCCAAAGCTCTGCTCTTAGCCGCATGATTGGTATAGACCAGGGGTTTTCAACCTTTTTCGGTCGTTGCCCATTTTCCGGTTTTAACATGTTTTGTGGTTTACCTGTTATTCTATTTCTGTTCAATGCTTGGCAATCGCCGACACCGATATGCCAATTTCTCTAAAATATGCGCATTTTCTATTATTAATCATATTTAAATCTTGATCACTAGAGACATGAAGTCGTGCGGCGCGCGACGAAAATTTTCAAGTTGAATAAATCTACTCCAACATAAAACCGACGAAATAAATCTAGGCCCCTTCGATCTCCCCCCAATTCTAGGTTCAAGGTGTGGCAGTTACGGCCCTCGTAGATCGCATACCTGCTGTACACATTATGGCCGTCCGCTGTTCCACTCACGTCACGAAACCCAATAATCTAAGCCCCGTATCCAATGTGTGATTGGGTTTTTAGTTCCACTAGGATGGGTAATTGTATAACCATTCTGGACCAACTTTCAACAATTCTTTGATAAATGGGATACTACAGAGAATTTGACATAGGATTTTCTAATATGTAAGCTGTACTTGTACATTTCACAATATAGGCTACATAGTATTTCTTGTACTTACTGAAGTTGCGATGTCAAAACATTCAATCCAGTGATATACTAAATTCATATGACTCTTACATCATTCTGACAACAATGATTTCAAGGCCGGACATTTTAAACCGAAGATTAATGTGCTGCACTAAATCCTCAATCCATTACGATTCGTTGCGGTGGTGCGGCATACTTCAACAGGAAGTTGATAATTGATAAAATTTGCTATTATGACAATTTTTATGTTACAATAATTTGACCTGTCTAAGTACCGTAAATCTACATCAAATACACTTCAGTCCGAGTTTAATGCACACTCTCTCCAAGGGCAAACGACATATGGCGCTGTCTTCCAGTTATCATACAACCTAAATTACTTTCGTTGCTGTTAGCCGTAGGTTGTCGCAGCCAGGAGACAAAGGCCACCTCCCTGTTTCAATTTGTACATTGTCACTCAATACGTGCCACTACGTCTCATCAGAGTCGGATGAGAAGCTTAATGTACAGCCTACGTATAATTCGATATTATGAATGTCTATTTTTGAGCGAATATACCGTAACAAATATAACGAAACTTTCACTAGTTCTACTATTTTCCAAATAACTCTGTGGTCCACCCCAAAATGCTCCTGTGGGCCACTGGTTCAGAACCCCTGATAAAGACTGTTGAAGTACTTATACTTATACTTTGTAGAAGTATTCAAATAGGTTTAGCTTACTTGAACTAATTCCCTAAGTGGTTATTATACTTTCAAACTACTTCTATACCATTGCTTGACAGTTTGCAGGTTTTTAGGCAAATGCAAGACCTGTTATACTTACTTTTTTTGCTTAAATCGGAACTTCTGCTTCAACTTGAGGTGAATTCACAGCATTTACTTCTACTACTACATGTGTACCAGCGATGACTACTTCGGCCATCTCTACTCTTAACATCTATTCAAACATATAGGAAAAAATTTTTGCAAGATTTGTCTCGAGTTTGTATTGGTCGAGCCATAAACAATTACTCATTTGGGCGTCTTAGAGCAGTGCTCTTCAACCGGGGTTGTCGTACACCCTAGGATGTACCAGAATTTTGAAAGGGTGTACCACTCGGATGGGGTGTACAGGGGTGTACCAGATCCACATTATGATGAACCGATGATACGATGACTATAGCTATCACAAAAATACGCCAGTTTATGCTTCAAAACAGAATGACTGGATGTGTAATATCGTACAATGTGATGTCATAAGCAAATGTTTCTCATCATTCAACCTTTGGTAATGGACTTATTACTTCCTTTTCGAGTAGAGCAGGGTGGAGTTAGCATGTGTTCTGCTTGCGATATCTGTCTGATGATTATCGAGGAAACCACCGCTAAATCTCGGACATTTTGAATTGGTGCTTGCTGTGGCCAGCTTATGAATAGCGTAGAATACATGCTTACGCAGCCATGGGGTCGAGTTTGCGAACCACTGCGTTAGATGGTGGTCCAGTAACCTCGAACCCTTATTCGTATTTATCATTTACTATACGTTGCAGCCTTGCTCAAATGTCCATCCTTATTTCGGCTAGGCCGGGGGTGCTCAACCTGCGGACGTACGGCCTCATTCAGCCGCATAACCATAATTTTCCGACCTTCTACACATATTTAAATTAGCGTGTGTTGGCGGCCGTCATTATGCAACCAAATGTTGCTGGTTCTAGTCTCGGCTCTGCCATGTTTCTATATGTGTCGGAGGTTTATCTAGGCTCCTCGTCGCCGACCCCCTGTTAACGTAGCGTCTTGAAAAGTCCAGAAGAAGAGTTAACCGAGCTTCAAAGTCAGCAGCAGAGTCCTGAAAGGAGACGCACGTTAGCGAGAGAGAATGAAGAATGGGAGTGCGCGTGCAAGCGAAAGTCGTCCTCATTACCCAAAGAAAAAATACGAAACTTTTGGAAATGCACTGTCGTGGCGCACAAATTCTAAACAGGCGATTATCACCACTGTTATTGATGTGTAATAAAAATATTAATAATTACAATACAAACAATCCTGGTGGGAGGCCAAGAAATAACAACATGCAACTAAGTGATTAATAAGAACCGCAAGATGCATCATCATTAATATTGTACCCAATATTTTCGAAAACACCCTCCATCAGCTCTACGGGTTAATCTGATCACGTGAGCTGAGAATGAATAAATTTTTGACAATAATATGTGAAACTACCAACATTTTCGATGAAATCCATTGAAGGGGCAACATTTTCGCGTACTGCGCGACTACACACATAATTCTAGTGTCTTTTCTTGACATTTATACTCGCAATTTTGGTACATAAATTATATATTGTAAGCCTGCTGGGATGTTTGCTTCTACAATAAGAAAATTTGCGCATTGCATATCTCAAGAAATAAGTGAAGGCACAGAGCACCACAAGGGCTCTCCGCGGTGTTAAGTTCCCAGTATCAAATTTCATATGAGCATTTGTCGTCCATGCGCCATGGCGACTCCCCGCTGGAATCCGGACGTATTGTATATGTAATCAAAATGCGGCTTTCGGCGTTATCGGTGTATTATACGGTCAGGGGTGTACGAGTTTTGAGAAAATGTTAAAAGGGTGTACCACGACGAAAAAGGTTGAAGAGCACTGTCTTAGAGGACATTTCGGTTTTCTTGAAAAAAGAGTACAAATCCTCTTAAAAGGGGACATATGGTATCCCTGCATAAGTCCAAGTCGTTTCAATACACGAAGTAACTCATGTCAAGTCTAGTCGAGTTACTTAAGAATTGCGTTTATTTTAGAGCTTTCTCATGAAATCTGAAGCCCACCAATAACGGTTACATATAACAAAGTTTACAGGTAAAATATCAGCATCTGGGAATGAAGACTTTCACACAATTTAGGATATCGTTATAGATGATCGACCGTGGTCGTCTTAGTAACTTTTGTGCATTTTGTGTGATTCGTGAAATGTTTCTATATGATTTAATTCTAATTATATTCGCATTCGTGAAATGTTTATGGCACACTGGCACAGTTTCTGTATTTCTTGAAAATCCTGCAAGAGAACTGTATTGTGCAAAACGAGCTAGGCCTGTACAGACATTTGCCATTCTCATGATTTTGAGAATGAGCTCTGATTTGACGCAAACGGATCATGATTTTTGTTGTATACTCTTTTCTGGTTCTGAATTGTACTCGATATGAGTTCTATGGTAGGCCTACGCCGAAAGTCAACTACGAAACTTAAAAAAATCATTACGACACCTTAGAACACAATCACGCTCAATTCAGGGCCGAAAAACATTTGAGCATTATATTAATGGAGCTTCCGTTCAAACAACCGGCTCCGGCTCCACCCGAATTATATTTAGAGCTCCGGCTCCAGCTCCGGGTCTGCTGAAAATGCACTGCTCCGGCTTCTTGCTCCGGCTCCGGCTCCGACTTCTAAGCCCTCGTTGCTACCCTGGTAATTATATATTATATAAAATGATTTTCTACGGCAAATTGGTTAAGTTGAAGTCAGTCTTAAAATGGCTATCAAAATCTCTTAGACTTTCTGCGGGTAATCACAAATCAGTTTTTTGTGCAATGTGCAATTCATTCGTACACGCGGCACTCGTATTGGTGATGTGGTAATAATACGGGTGCTGTCCCGAGTAGGCATACTGCAAAGCAATGATCAATTTCGATATCTGATACGAGCTACCTATTCCAGCATATGGGGAATCTTGTCATTTATCAGTAAAATAGCAACCGCATCAACAACAACGAAATGTAATGTCGATTCAGAAGCAATAAAATATATTTTAGTTCTCCTCTATGTAATGTTCGACAATAGCAAAATCTTTCACGCGGAGTATTCGAAGCATTTTACTGGGAGGTCTACAATGGTAACCGTAATAAGTAACATTTACGAACTGGGATTGATTTTTGAAGCTGAAATTACTACCATTTTACGATATTTTCATAACAGGATGTGACGGCTGTCCTGAAGATTTGCTGTATACGACAGAAGATCTGAAGAGCTCACTTTTCTTTACAAGATAGCAACGGCCAAGGCTTTATTGTATATCGTATATATTCTTTGGTTGAAAGTAGCTCGAACTTCATATCAGCTCTCCAACTTGTTAATTTTATCGCCAGTAAATAAATACTACTTCGCCTTAATCGGGGAAATGTAACTGTATATCATCTGGATCAACCCTCTTCCCGAAAGTTCAGGTGAGAAATCGAGCCAATCAATTTAGGTTATCACCTGTCGCTTTCGTGATGGTGCCCAATATTGCAATATGGCGAAAGCACCCGAAGTAATCGAACTTCATTGACATTGTATTGATATAAAATTGAGTGCTATTCGTGAGCGTGAAAACTTGTCCGTTTCAGGCCCGAGCTGGATAGCCAGGCCTATAAAAGCTCTGCTGCATAGGGCAGTGAAGTTGACTTCTTGTGCTGTCCATGAAGCGACATCGGCTCCTAGATCGTTTCTATCACTTGGAGTGTTGCCTTTTTGTATTGAACTCGTCCTGCTTTTTCTATTGTTGTGGGTTTAGCAATGGCTTTAACTGCAGTGTACAGGGTAATTGTTTCCATGTTGAATAGAGTTACCATATTTTGGGATTGGGAAATGAGGAGACTTTTCACAGGCTCCAAAACGTACTGAAACGGAATAGAAAAGCATATTTATACAGCCAATTTCATTGGGTCGACTAAAAATGGTCATATTTTCTGATTTGTCACCCGAAATACACGCTTCCATCTTATATTATGAGTGTTGACTGAATAAAACGGTCATTTTTCCGATTTGACTCCCGAAATACCCTCTTTTACCTTACATTATCAGTGTTGACTAAAAAATATAAAAATGCTCATTCTTCAGATTTGACTACCGAGCAACCCGTCTTCTATCTTTAAAGCCAGAATTTACCGTCTTCTGTTGCATTTTTTCGGCTTCTTAGGCTGAAAAAAGGACAAATTGTCTAAAAGGAGGACATTTGGGCGAAGGGAGGACATTTCTTCAAAAAGGAGGGCAAATCCTCTTAAAGGAGGACGTATGGTAACCCTAATGTTGACTGTGAGTGACGCGCATCATGCAAATGGTGTGTTACGTTACGACTGTGCAGTGTGCAGCAGTGATGAGCGGATAGTGCTTTTCGAGACTCCGAATCCATCCGACAACTTTAGTGTCTGAGGAAAACTCCCTCCGACTCCGAAGAGCTCAATCCCAGACTACGAGGTACTCCGATGAATCTCGTCAAGTATCCGAAACAGTGACAAGAATGTTACACTTGGTAATGTGTTTTACTAATGTGATAATATGGTTGGCCTCATAGTATTGTCTACTCTCCAGTACCCAATTCCAGTGCAGATGGCTGATTTTTATGGACTTGGCAATCATTTTTGTTGTTGCCCGTCATTTTACAACTTTACAAGGTGTCAACTGTCTGTGCTTTGGTTTGTAATCATAAGCAAGAGTGTATTCTGGTCGAAAGATATCTGAGACAAAAGTTACAATACTCCGAAATTCTTCGAAAAAATATCTGAAGTAAACTCCGACTCCGCTCCAACTGTCACAAAATCAACAAAACTCCGCTCCGAATCCACTCCGACTCCGCTCCGATGCTCATCACTGGTGTGCAGTAGCCGTGCGGCAAGAAACGAGGATAATTGTAATGTATATTCATATCAACGAAAACATTACGCACTGCATCTTTGTTTTCGTAATAAATTCCCCAGAGCAGACGTAGGCATAATATATAATCGTAAGTTCATGAATTCTGCGTAGTGCAGTGCAGGATAGTCTGAAGTCCCGCAAGGCAGCTCTCAACCGGCACCTTTCATTGGCGCACACCACACTCTCGATGACTACGTGATCAACAGTTTCTGCAAAGTTTCACTATGAGTTTCTAACAACTTATTTGTAACTTTTAGTGTTGCATAGATAGAATATGATATTTTGGTTTCAGGTAGCAATATGTAAACATTATAGTACAATATGAGATGTGTCATATCATCCGTGAATGGACAGGACGTTTCGTTCACTTCGCTATGTCTTGACTGGAACTGCAACACCAATGGGTTGTGGGTTCGAGTCCGACCGAGGTCGACTTCAAAATTATTACCTAAGTGTTGGAGGTTTATCTAGGCTCCTCCTCGCCATATCATCCGTGTAGTCGGTGTCTTGCAAAAAGCCTAGAAGTGAGCCGTGCTACAAGTCGGCAGATACGTAATCAAAAGTAAGAAGTATCGGCCTGGTGTAAATGACCATTGTACTCGACAAACACCACTAATACCACAAACAACACACACAACTGGAACTTGGAAAATTTCGTAAAAGTCAAATATATCCAGTAGGACTTTCATGGTAACGCGTGCTTGGCACGATAGATAGAGATTAAAATTGCTACTTGGTTTAATTTCGTAGTCCTGTAAATTATATAGATGCGTCGTTCTGAAAACCAAAGGTCCGTACTTAATATTATTAGTTATCAAAATGGGCGATTTTGAGAGACGAGATTACTAAAAGTGTAGAACAGTAGCAATTTAAAAGCAAGACTCTTTGGCTCATTTGATACGATCTTTTGAATACTACGGAAAATGAGAAAGACAACCTCACTTATGACATTAATAGCCTTTAAGAAGGGGTTATAAAGAGATGTTGAGTTTGATAGAGGGTCGATGACTCAAAAAAGTCAATGTATCGAGTTATCAAGATACCAACCTAGTAAATGGTATAATTTACTGCAATTGATTGAATGTAGGCATGCATAGCGATCAACACTTGAATGGAATTATCTCTGGCAGCATGATCGAACGCGTCAACTGACACTTCAACTCATGTAATAAACGTTACACTCTTAGACAAGCGTGCCGGAGGTGTCGAACCACGCACAGCACGCGTAATGAAGTCAAATTTCCGAACTGACTTTCTATTTGACTGATCCTATTTTTACAATCGGTTATCCTGGATAGCAATAACAGGAGTAATGTCACGAATAATAATTATCAAGCATCGAGCTACTGGTCGTTCTACAAGCGTTGCAGTTGCAACCAATTTATAGCGATGGCGAAAGTTCTATTATTTTCAGTCCATAATCTGCTTTTTAGCCTGTCAACATTCGCAGTTGATGTCAAAGGTGCGTGGTGACCAGGGATACCTAGAACTAGATATCCCTGGTGGTGACGTTTCTACTGTATAGTGTTATTTAGACTGCCGTAGAATTTCGCTAAGTGGATGGATAATTGTCGGCCGATAAAACACGTGGACGACAGAGCAGGAAAGAGTAGCAACGACTCTAATTTGTCCCAAATAGTCTCTATAGTACTCAACACTCTATGTATGAAACAATTTCAAGGGGTTGACAGAAAAATTTGAATTTTTTTTTTAATTTTCCTGTATAAATTAAAATTTTTAATTGGATCCGCGGAGCCCTATACTTGTTAGAATTGAACCAAATTTGGTGTGCAGCGTTTTGTAGGGTAACCCGACAATTTAATCACTGAATGGCTGGAATCCGGGGAAAAAGTTGTTTGTACACGTTTACAGTAGCCGACGTGTACAGATTATGGGTGCGAAAGGAGATTCCGCTCCCCCGCGTTTGCGTACTTGTGTATTGCCACTGCATATGTGTTCACCAGGTTCTAATGGACCCGGGACATAAAAACATTACGGTATTATCCTCGCGCCCTAATTCTCATTGTGTCACGCATATTCAAACAACGACACAGGAATTATACTTGTCGTTATTTGGTATTTGTGGTGTTTCGACGTCTATTGTCATTTCGCGCTAGGCTAATATTTTTTTATTGTGATTTCTTAGATGTTGATCTGTTTCTAAGCCTTTGTCGTACATCATTTCCGCGGATAGGAAGGCAATGAGGAGCCTAAATACATCCTTATCACTTTTGAATTCGGCATATGCAAAGTATATACTTCACGAGCTCACATTACCGTGTTACGGCTATCACGATATCCAGGGATATGTGTGTAATCGTTAGATTTGAGGATATTATCTAGTATTTTTGTGTTATAAAGCGTCATGATAGCCTCATTTCATTGAGTACCAGACACTCGTTCTGGGGAAAATTCTATATAATTAGAGAAACAAGTTTCTACCGTCATGTTTCGTGAGTCACCTTCACCAAGATTGAAAAAAAAAATTGTATAGGACCGCTTCCCCACACAGATTTATGCAACCTGTCCTAAGATGTTTCCGGCCCCCTTTCTACGCGTATTCACACCTCTCATTTTCACCAACGTCCAACATGATCAACACTGTAGCATTGTACGTTATATCAAATCATTAAAATATCCGTAATTGTCAATTCGTATGAATTCAGCCTTATAGGTATATACGGAATAGCCACCAGTCCTGTTCGCTCATAGCCCCAATATTGTTTTACTGCTTTACTATTCCAGGCCAATTCTGCATGCGTTAACTCATCATAGGGAAATGGCATACTATTGGAAACTGTAAGGTTGGTAATTTGTCGCAATCCACCCGATTTTTCTGTTTGGAATTCTCAGCCCAATAGTTCCAACGATACTTAAGCATTAAAGTCGTAAACTATGATATCACGCCATAATTCAGCTGTCATAGCACGAATATTATGACTGTGAAACAGGGTCATCGAAAACTATAGAAGATGACGCTATAGTGATCATGACTTCGCAGCAGGCTCTTTCCATACAACCCAGTATCGATACAATAATGAGCACTATTGCTATCAACATTTAGACGGGAGTGACTCATAAAACCGTCTATTATGAATATGCGGCCTATCGGCCACATATCATTTATAAAATGGCTACAACTCCATCCCTCATAAGAGGTAACTTGTCTCTGTCCTTTAATTGTGATAAGCGTCACTTTTTTCCACCGTTTGTATCGATAATACTAAAACTCAAGAGACTTTCAAGAAGTACTTAGGTATTTTTCCTTTAATTTCAGCGCTTACTGAGATGATTTAGTTTGCTTTTACTTCGTCATATTTTGTGAATTACTTACTTACTCTTCGCTATACATAGTGTGTCAAGTATACAATTATAATGTTCTTCCAATAAGAAGGAGAGAAACTGCTGAGACGGGGAAATTCAGGGGTTGTTTTCTCGGAGAACGTATTCTCATCGGGGCTTTTAGTCTGGCCCACGTAAACTCCATTGTGTTGAGATCAACAATGATACTCCCTGAAAAGGGACGCTGGGGAAACAAATAGGTTAAAAACCACTGTTTTAAGTCAAAATTATCATATGCAATACACGATATGATCGAATAGTCATGATGTTGAAAATTTATACCTCCTCCAATTGAGTCGAGGTTTGCGACACTACTTCTAGTTCTACTGCAGTCTCTTGAGTACTCTGTCCCAGGGTTGTAACCAAGTCACAAGGCTCCGAGTCACAAGTCAATCTCACTTTTATAGGTTTGACTCGAGTCAAATCGAGTCATTTTCAATTCACCACCGAGTCAAGTCCGAGTCCAAGTCATCGAGCAGAGGGTTGAGTCCGAGTCATGGTATTATGACTCGAGTCCGACTCTAAGTCCTTGTGTTGACTGCTCAGTTTTCAGGTAAAGTCGTGTTATACCCACTTTTTATAACTCTGTTTGGTGACATCGAATGGCTCGCATTTAAAATATACTAATTTCCCTCACTTTTAGCAGTTTTAGGTCGCATTTTCAAGTACCAGTACCATTAGACGAAATCCCAATAGTGTGGTTACTTTACTATTATTCGAAATTACAATGAAATGTCGGTCATGGCCGTCTGAGTCTCTAGTCATATGACTTGGTTCGAGTCAATACACAGATTGACTCGAGTCGGGTCGAGTCATTTCCGTATTTTGAAAAACTGACTCAAGTCGAGTCGAGTCATCAGAAAATCGGGACTCGAGTCGGACTCGAGTCGAGTCATGACTCGAGTCATTACAACCCTGCTCTGTCCTCAATATCCTGGTCTAAGTTCAACTGAAATTAAATCATGGCTAACCGTAGGTACGTTATGTCCAAGAGGGAATGGGCCATAGGTGTATCCATTATGACTAAATACTCTCATCGCTCACTACAATTAGTGAACATTTTGATAAACGCAATATTTTTCAATGTTTCAAATATGAAGTTTTTCCAAGAGTCGGCCCTAAATCTTGTCGCGATATATTGCATAGCGGGGAAAGAAGATCAGGTGTTTATAGAATAAAACCGACCGACGACGGACCTTTATTCAAGGTGATTGTAGATATATAAGCTTATAGGTATGTAGCCTACGTTTGATTGAATGGAGTCATTCTGCATTTCAGGTATTTTGTGACATGGAATCAGCAGGCAGCGTATGGACATTGGTTGCCAGCGTTCACGAGAGCTATATACAAAGTCGGTGCACCGGTGGCGACAAATGGTCCATCGAAAAAAGCAACACACCGATTCTAGCGAAGGTGAGATTTGCATGTGCTCTTCACAGAAACAGTTTATAAAGGTCTATCACCAGCAGAACTCAAGGTGTACATTGTTATGTGTCATGCAGGCTATTCGTCCGTGCGTTTGAAACTAGTATGGCTTTCAGCAACATTCTTTAACTAATATCCGTTATTTTAACACTGATATACAGTAATTGACGACAACTATATTGATAGAAACAAACTACAACTATTATTTATCTGTGTCTGTCTACGCAACATAATTTCGGTATCCCGATTGTCGACCGCCGTTGTTGAGATCGTATTAAGTTGTAATAAGCTCATTTAATTACCGCTTGATTTGAATTATCTCACGATCGTGGCGCACGAGACCATAAATGGCTATGAACGCCACTCATATTTTCAATAATATTAATACTACTAATAAATGTTTGTAAGATGTTAGGAGTGATCGAGGGCCGCAAGAAGGCTAGCTTGGAGCACGGTTGGTAATAACTGATGTTTAGCCTTGCTAATGATACACATCTATATCAATTGCTATTTGCTGTATATTTCATTGGATTTTATTATTCACTGTGGCAGCTTTCTGGAGTAAATATTAAATTTTGACTGACTGGGCTAAGAAAATCTGTCGCCAGTCGAACTTGTCTCTTTTCTTACTATATAGGCTGCCTATGTAATAGGCCAGCTCATATGCTATCGCAAATTGATTCCGAGAAATGTGGTTCAGTTTTTATACATTATAGTAATTGATGAATTCAATCATTTTACACGTTTTCGATGCAGGTTCTGGCAACTAGGGAAACTTAAATACGTTCGGAACATGCAGCTGAAAATGCAACACGCGATTATTATAAAAGTCCGGCATACTTCAATCTTCAGGTATAGTGCGATCTTTGATCCCTTTAAGCTGGACGCGTGGTCATATATTGTGACTTTGTGTATTGCCCATGGTTAAGGAGAAAAGAAGACGGGGCGGAGGATGGTTTATTTACGTCTATCTCTATACAGACCACACCTAGTTTTATATCAGCTGTAGTAGCATATATAGCCTACTAGCAGCTGGCCAATGCATCCATGTGCAATTCCTCAGTAATAAATGCGACACCCTCTTCAAAGACCGTGTATTGTAATGATTAGGATTGAACCTGGATTTCTGAATCCAATTGTTCAGAGAATGTGTAATGCAATCCGTAAAAGTCTCACGGGGTCATCTTGTTCTACATATATCCTGATACGCTTTCTCTTGCGTCTAGGCCTGGCCCTTTCACTACTGTCTCTGGAACATGACAAAACTGGAAAATAAACGCCTTACACACATCGTAGTTTTAATCTCTTTTAATTGATGAGCTCTGCTACTGACAAGGTTCATACTGCGCTTGGAGTTTTGCTCTAAATAAAGCGCTTCAGCCAACGGATCATTTTCCTTCTTGCTTTGTAAATCATGTCCTTGTTAGGGTCGTCTGGAGTGGGTAGCTTTCTGTGCACAAATCCGTGAGTTTGACCTGGGTATTTGCGAATCGCGAACTTCCTTGTTTGATTCTTCAAACTTTTCCGAAGCTTGATAACCTAGGCACGCACAATAAAAATAAGGATTAAGGAAGTGTCACGTTCTGCTAATCTCTAAGCAAAATGCTTTCCGACCGTTTTTAGTTCGTGACCTATTTTTAATACAAGATTAATTTACGACCCACAATGAGAGAAAGAAAAACAAATCAGTAAGAAAATATACAAGGTATAGACACGCAATTTACTATTAATGCAAAAGTTTAGCTTGATTATTAGATATTATCTAGGGATGGTGCGAACGTGAGGTTCACATGCTCGTTCAGTGTGTGAGCCTAAAAAATTTGGAGTTTCGCGTTCACAAATGAATCTTTTTGGTAGGTTCTGCACTGTGAACCTTTTCCATTTATTACAATTTTGTACGTTATTGTAACATCTTTGGTTTAAAATATTTGCATTTTAACTTCGTACCACTCGGCGCATGGCGGCATGGAAAGAAATTCTGCACCAACAGAGCATGCAACTTGCCAAATTCAAAAAAATATTTGCTTGAAAGTTTGCTTGAAATATTTAGCTTTCAGTTTGTGAACATTTAGTAACGTCTAGGCTTGTCTGGATTGATCAAACTACTCGGAAAAAATCCAGACACATCTACAATAATTGAGGTACGCGTATAGGTATTTTTGACCAATCTTAATATGCAAGTACGTCAGTCTTCCTAAAGATTATTTTATATACAATTGTAAAATTGACATGATATCAATGAGTTGATTGCTTGAATTCCATAACAACCAGAAACCACATCGGTCGCGACATACTGACTACAGAGCAACGTCTTAGTATTCATATCTCTCACCCTTCTGTTTGGAATTACCGGGTCTGAACCCCCGAAAATAAACAGTGTCGGTCCATTGATCTTGCCGAATCTAGGATCTTCGGCATCCATGAGACCGTAACATGCCACAGCCGCAGAAACGTCCTTACGATTGACCATCGCGTAATGAGCGGCACCGCCTCCCCAGCAAAATCCGACCATACCGAAATTCGTGATAGCGTATTCGTCGCGTAGATATTCCATACTGGCGGTGATGATGCTGAATTCATGCGAATAATTATTGTATTGGTCTGATAACAAAGGACTGGTACAACTCAATAGGAAGCAGTTGGGAATTTGAATGCGACAGTGTGTTTGCAACC
This sequence comes from Botryllus schlosseri, assembly GCF_051294905.1. Lineage (NCBI taxonomy): Eukaryota > Metazoa > Chordata > Ascidiacea > Stolidobranchia > Styelidae > Botryllus > Botryllus schlosseri. Next base: position 24,916,771 of record NC_137242.1, on the reverse strand, counting down.
TAATCTCAAAATTGCCAAGGGTAGATATGAACAGTGTTGAAATTTTATCATCGCATAATCCAGGATTTGGAAGGAAAAATCGTTCCTTCCCTGCGGGTCTAGCACAAGTGTTTTTCTCAACATTTGAAATCTTAACAAAATTTTAGATCAGTGGTTATGAGCCGGTATTCCAAGGGATTCATGTGACTCATACATATATGATTTGTGATGACACGCCCGTCTGTGGTTGTAGGTAACTAGGCTCGATCAATAGTCGGATTGTGACTGTTGTGGTGGTATACGTCGTGTGCATAGTGAAATCCGAATTCGATTTTCAATACTTATAAACCCATTTACAATTTGGCAATTCGTTTCATGCTGTCGTATTTTTAATGAACAATACGCTGACATTTTCCAAGACGAAGCCTTGTAGTTATGAATGGTATTTAAAAAGGAACAGCAGAGGTCTCACTGATCTACAGTAAATATTCATCACGGCGTTTTCACTTAGTGTGAAAATCGTACTTTAACCCTTTCTAAACTGGAGAACACTTACCCATTATTCTGCAAGTCTTCGAGGAATCCAAATTTTCACCGAGTCTCCAATACAAATATCTACCCCATTACATATATGACTACACTTACATTACTTTGGATTACTGGTGCCCAAATGAATCTTACATCAACGGAGGGTTAAAAACAAATCCATTGAGTACCGCTGTTCCAGATCTATATCTATCTTTAGTAGGCTTGAGTTTGAGGTATACGTTCAGTAAGTTAAAGTTGCATATGATGTAATTGATGGTAAATCCTGAATGAATTCCGATACTACTCAGTGATGGATTCGTCGACACGATACTCATTACAATTACTACCTCGAGTTCTCTAATTCTAAGATTTCAACTCAAGTGGTACAAGCACGCAGGTTATTTATAGTAGCAAATCCTTCACATGTGCATATCGCATGACACAAATATAGAATTAAGATACCTAGTGCTAATAATACAAGTCTAATCCGCAATTTATTCTGAGAAGTCTGCTTAAGATCGTTACCCACGTCTTCGGCATTTTGTAAGCTTACTTCGAACAAAGATACTGTAAAAGCTTACTGATCAATTCCCGATGACGGCCGTCGCATCATAAATCCGGAGAATTCGCTCCTCGGTCTTGACGAACTCCATGCTCGCTTTCCTTCATACGAATCGGGCAAAATCGCTCTGACAAAAAGGCGAACAATTTAGATATATAGTAAAACATATAAATAAATGAGCATCCATGTCAGTGGGTATATACTAACGTGAAACCATTATCCATGAGCATATCAACAATTGCTCTCGTGTTTGAAAGAGTCCATCCATAAATATCCTGTATCACTATCACCCCTCCTTTTGAGGTAACATTTTTCGGGTGCGATACATAGGCATCAAGTCCGCCTTAATGAGATCAGATCGACGTTAGGACTTAACAAATCATTGGGCGACAAAAAAGATTAACCTGGCAGCTGCACTTCCTCGCCCAATTTTCCGTATTCGATTTTATCCCCGAATTTGCAAGGTTGTCTCATCTGTCCTTTGACCTAAAAAATTAAAGAAGATACTCGATCACCTTTGTTACACTATTTTGCCATTACTTTTACCCTATTAGACTATGGTAACTGTAATTTTATTTTAGAGTAACCATCTGAAAACATGCTAACCCTAATATTCTTATGTAGTCTTACAAGATTTCTCGAGCCCAAAAGTGGACATTTTTCCGGCAAGTAAAACGAAAGTAGAATTGTTACGTTTGAGTTTGATGATGTTTTACATTGTCTTGATAATAGTTGCGCGCGAAAGTTACAAAAAACAAAGCAAAGCGAAAGTTACAAAAACAGACACAAAAATAACAAATCAAATTCATTTTAGAGATTCAGCTACGTTTTTGCCAGCAAGGAATGATCATTTACAACGGGATCGTGGAATTGTTTAAAAGAAATATCAGTGAAATTATGTACTAACGTCAATATCCTGGAAATGTATCCTACAAATAGGCTGGCAACAGTAATTTTTTGGAAATAAGTACGCCCCGTTGAACACTGTGAGGAAGAGATTAGTAGGCCTAACTGACTCGAAATATGGGGGAAAAGACGACATTTGGGAGTCCTTGGAGGACCATTCACACTTCTTGAGAATAGAGGACAAATCCTCTTATTTATGTTAGACCTATCTTATGGGCTGATGTCCTGAAATCCCTGTGACGCAGAATTGTTATCTCAAAGCATTTCGGTATAAACTTTATACTATCAAGCTTCCGGCTACTAACCGTGGCAAATTGTAGAGTAACTACAATGAACGATATGAACAGAGCGCTCCCTGTTCTCGTCAACATCATGCAGATTTTATAACGACCGGCAACAGGCTAATAGCGGTTGATTGATCGTTGCAAGGCTGAACTATATACCCGCTGGTATGGCCTGCGGCAGTAAAGGACGAATCATGTTTCTTTTAACATGTGTTACGAAACGATATCTCACATTCTCGTCCTTTTCATAATTTCTTATAGCATAGAATGTTCTGAATGTGTATCGTGTGACACTGATGTGTGTGATATTGCATCTGATTTGTGCAATTATTATTTTGAAATTATATTTTATAAATAAGTAATATTGCCAGTAAAATAGAGTAGTCCACTTCGAACGCATAATGTAAGGCCAAAAAGGTGTATAGATCAAAAATTATTTAGAAATAGTTACTGTTAAACTAAGTTTCCAAATCTTCGCACGATAGCTGACAGTAAGTCTAGCACAAAAATTGTTGTGGTAGCTAAGACAAGTCTATGCAAGAAGGTCAAGACGGTGTCGCATCCAACGGAATCTAGGGGCTCGGGAATCTCCCTTTTCAAAATCCTTATATTTCTGTGAAACATTGCTGATAGCTTGTTAATTTATCTGCCCAATATCGTAATTTTACTATAGTAGGGTACCATCCAGTTATTTAGCAGTCTACATCAGACAAGTTTAATCCATCCACTTCAATACGAAGTCAGTGGAATTGTAACCAATATCACCATCGAGTTCGACCTTAACGCCTTGAAGATCTTGGATCTCACGAAGCGTTGAATAATTGGAGAGAAAGGCAGATATTGCAGCGCCTGTGTGACAATGCAGTTTTCGAATCTAAATTGTCTTCCTGATCATTGCCAGGCAATGAGCTCCTTTGGAAGTGACATTTCCAAATACATATTCAAATTGCAAACATATAGTCTTTGAATCCTTAATCCAATCGAAGTTACATTATGGCATCCTCTGTTGGGGGGCTGCCAGTAAAACTGCACTCAAGCCACTGCAAAACCTACAGCATAAAGTACTCTGAATCATAGCTAGGGCCCCAAAGGGGCCTGGCTGCCTATCCAACAAGTCGCTGCTGAAGAGATTCGGCGTCCTAAACATAGAAGATATGCGGAAAATAGAAATCGCGACGTTTATGTATCAGCTCCACTGCGGTCGTTGCCCGAATATTTCAATGACTTCTTTACCTCGGAATCAAAAGCGCACAAGTACAACACACTCGCGTCCACGTCGTCCAAATATGATATGATCGACCGAGAAGATCATCGCTCTATCAAATACGCCGGACCTGATGTGTGGAACAGTATCCCGCCGGCCATCCGACAGTCGACGAGCATGTTCACTAGGGTTGTTCAGAATTGACCGACTTTCAAAAAGTCTAGGTTTTCAGTCCGTTTCCCATGCCTTATACCTTAAAAACAAATTCTGGCTACTTTTTTTTGTAATTCATCCCCTGCATCCGTGTGCATTTTGCCGTTTTTTCATGCACCAAAAAAATTCTTCGGAATTTGGGGATTCCCCCGTTGTGAGTGACTCGACAGCAATCGCATGTGTTCTCATTGACGTGAAGCGGATGTTCTAGCGTTGATGACGCGCTAGGCACGGCAGTGAAATGGGGATCATTGATTACTCTGGTGTTTTGCTGCTTTGTTGTTGAAGAACTGTGTTTACGATTGAGGTGCAGGACTTACCAGGAAGCTTTTTGGCTAATGCTGTTAGCGAGTCTAGCGCAGGATTAGTGATTATAGTATTGTAGCAGTATTGAATTATTCGATCTAATGGACCTGATACCCTTTCTTGTCTACTGGGATAGAAAACAAAGCTTGTAAATGTATTTTCCAGTGACTGTGGAAAACAGCCAATCGGTTGCTCTGAATTTTATGTTATTTCCTAAGATAGCAATATACTGGTCGGAGTATTTCCAATTTAGGAATCATTATCTTCCAGAATCAATAACTGGATCTAATCCGACTATTCTTGCTCAAGTTGTGCAGTATGTGTTTGACCTAAGAGAACTGAAATGTTTCCAACTATTCTTCGTTGCTTGACTGAGTTGATGTATATTTATTTTTCTAGGATTAGCTCTAGTGCGAAATGTCTGAAAAAAAAGAAAATTGCCATCTAGTGATATAGTATCAAAGAAAACTAGAAGATCACGGTCGCAGACACAACATTTCCTAGCTGGGCCATCTGAGGAAACATTACGAGATCGAAGCTGCTTACTCTTAGGAAAGTTATGCAGTATGTGTTACACCTAAGAGAGCATTCATATGCGAAAAATGAACCAGTAAAGTTACACATCCAGGACGTAGGAGATGAAGTACGGTAATAGGTTTTTGGTTCCTGGCTGCCACAAAGACCATCACACAAGTCAATGCCATTGAAAGATTAGAGACAGTGGGAAAACAGAAACCAAATGACTGTCACTAAAGAAAACTGCAGGCTAGCAATATGTATCAAGAAAACAAAGTGACTTTGAAGCCAACTTGAGTAAGCTATGAACAATGGGCATAGAGGACCTCCTGACGCGATGACGACAATTGAAGCAAGTACACTTCTCTCCGGCGATAAGAAACATGAATACAAAACATTTTATTAGGATCAAAGAGGTCCGTGATTAGCAACGATTGGTGGCAAAGATACAGTGTTGAAAGTGAAAACCATGCAACAAAAGAGACGGACCATGAGTGCGAGAGAGTGCACCAGCTTCAAGTAGCGAAGGTGAATTTACAGAGAGCTCATCTATATCTTCGCAGGTAGCTGACACTTCCCACAGCAGTGATTTTGAAGTGGCGCAGTTGACATCGGGTCATTCCTTTAAATTTGTGACTCTAAAAGCGCCTGTAAATCTGTTCAACGACAAAAACATATGCCAGGTTTCTGATCGCTTGAAAGTCAGCGATAATGCTGCTACCATGATAACTGCAGCACTGATTAATGCTTGCGATGGTGACCCTAATGACTTTCATCTTTCAAGATCTGGAACCTATTGACGACGCATTGCAAATCGTAAAATTCCTAAGTCGATTGTTGAATAAATAGCAAACGATCCACCAAAGCACATCTCATTGCGCTGGAATGGAAAGCTCTCTAGGAGTCGTTTAGGAGAGCAATTTGAGGCCTTGGCAGTGCTGGCATCGTCTGCGTGTTCCAACGCATTTGAGAAGGGCAAACTTGTTGGCATTCGAACTCAGAGTGCTACAGGAAATTACGGGCTGATCCGTCATTTGAACTGCTGGAAATTTATAATTTAACAAAAATGTCGGAGCTCTTGTGTTTGACGCAACATCCTCATACAATGGAAAAAATAAAGGTGCTGTTCTGTTACTTGAAGAATTGATAAACCGGAAAGTTTTCTACAGTGCTTGTCGCCATCATATTCATGAACTAGTCATCCGGGAGATCTGGAAGTGAAGTGTGTATTTGGATCGGCGACCACAGGCCCTGAAAATACAGATTTTAATACCTTCCAAGAAGTGGAAAGATATTGATCAATTAAGAAGCTCTAAAACACTTCTGTTTGATGAAGGCAGCGGGTTGGCGATGAAAGCTGATGAAGCAAAGCAAGAAAGAATTCCACTGATTAAGCCATATAATGGAAAGCAGAAAGAATTCTTGATAAGAGATGAATACAGAGACTGTGCAACAGGCGCCTTGGTGATTTTAGATGAACAATATGTTGATAATCGTTTTCGCAAGCCTGGTGCTACTAATAGCACTGGATGGACGAGTCAAGTGCTGTACTGTCAAAAAATGTTCATGTGGAGTGAGCAAATGGGCTATTCTGAAGAGTTCATTAGAAAGTTGGTATGAATAAATATTGCCCAGTTTTATGTCTCAGCTTGAAAACTGGTATTGCATGTGACGCACAGAGTAATGATCTCAAATTCCTTCATGACATGACGGACTTTACATCATGCGATTTCGCGGTTGCTAATGTGGCATATAAAAAGATGTTAAAACATCATTGGCATCTCACCGAGGAAACGGTGGTATCTACAATGTTCTTGGCTAAACCAATGATTCCTGACAAAGTGAAGGAAGCGATGGCTGCTAAATTGCTGCAAATGCCAATTCTTGAACGATTTCGCAGATGTGTACCTCTGAGTCTAATCTCTGACTCTGTCTCTGAGCCAATGAGTATGGTTGATTTAATTGGACCGGAATCGTGGTTTCTATTCGATGCTATACATACTGAACATGATTAGTTGGGTCTTCCAGTTTCGGAATGGCATACTGATCAGCATTTTGTGACTGCTTAAGAATTTGTGAGTACCGTTGTGTTGAAGTAGTTAAAGACCCAGCAGAGCGTTTGGTAAAATTGAATGCCGACTTTGATGCTTTAAAAACAGATGAAAAAGAACAGCGGGCGAGCCTCTTACAAGCCGTGGGAGATCACGGGAACAGATATGCCGATTTCTCTAAAGCAACCATTTCATCCACCTGATTTAAGTAGTATTTGCCGAGTTGATCAATTTCTTTTCCTTCTTGTTTCGTTTCCTGTGAACAATGTGATGTTTAAAATGTGGCTGTGAGTGAATGTACATTCACAGTTGTATTCTTGCACATGGTGATCCCGGAAATTGATGGACAATGTCAGGTAGGGTTGAGGAGAGTAGGATATGTGATCCAACATAATGACTATCAGTCTCAGGCAGTTTTGAGGAGTTCTAAGGGAGTGTGGGACATGAAATGGTGTCCTGAACCGGCAAGACTTTCTATAGTAAGGTTATGTAGCACTCCAAACCGCAATAGCTGCATAAACCCAGCTTATATATGACGTTAACCAGCCTAGTCCGAATGCCGATACTCAAATTTTAGGGGAATCCCCTATTTTTAGCCGATATTCTTCCAGCTCAAAATGCACACGGATGCAAGGGATGAATTACGAAAAAAAGTAGCTAGAATATGTTTTTATGGTATAAGGCATGGGAATCGGACTGAAAACCACGACTTTTTGAAAGTCGGTCAATTCTGAACAACCCTAATGTTCACATTCAAGTCGAAGTACAAGCAATTACTACTAAATAAATACAGTCCGTCCTCAAGATTACCGGACCACGACTGATCTAACGATCTCGCTTCCCATGACATGCCGCCCTATTTCTTGTCGCTTTCTTTCTCTATACTATCTTCTTTACTTTCATTCAGTGTGCATGCCTCCTCTTTACATCGCCTAGTCCAAGGTGGGTGTCTGATTCCATAGACTACTCCAAGTCGCTTCAACATCTTCCTGTTTTCTCATTGTATCGCATTTTTTGTGGTGTATTGAACTAAAAAAATTGCTAATAAACCAATGATGATGATGGATTTAAGACTGTTTTCAAAACTACTTACTTACTTGAGTAGATTTAAAGTCAGTCAATTCTACTTCTACTTCAAGTAGTTTTAGGTAGCGTATGAAAGAAGTACTTCTACTCGTACTTGAGTAGATTTGTTCATCCCTACTTCTACTTCTACTTGAGTAGCTTTTTTCACTACTTTGACCACCTCTGCTTGTACCTCAAATCTCCCATCGCGCTACATTTATGAACAACAAACATGTAAATTCCGTTATATTGTGTGTTAAAATGTTTTAGAATTAATCATTCATGAACATCGACGAAAAATACACATAAGTAATGGTTTTATAATCCTTGAAGGTATAACAATTTGCTTTTACTGATCCTGACAACAGGTGAAGCACTGCATCCCTTGCGCCACCTCACCGCACGTCACTGATCGTTAAAATATAAATGCAGTTCGCACAACATCCCATCACAACCCTCGTCAAAATATCACTTGCTTGAATTAACACAAGAAAAGGGACGGAAATCGCTCACGAATACAGAAATCAAATAATGACATGTGAAAAATACGCTGTAATGTACAGACAGAATGATAGACAGCTCATCATCAATCCTTTACCCCGCCGTGTAATTGATCACTTGGGAGGAAACACTCTGTTACACTACAGATGATCATGCCACGAATTGCAGTTAAGGAAGTTTAAGCAAGTAAGAGTAAAAAACCAAGCCTAATACATTTTCGAGACCATAGGTTCTTTACCAGTGATTCTTGGAACAGAAGGGATTCCGTGAGCCTGTCTCAGGGCTTCCGAGGAGGAAAGCACACACAAACAACTTATAAATATGATTGGTGTCTTGTCCCGTCTTGGCCATCATTGATTGCAAGCGATCAGGCTCGATCAGTAGTGCAATAGTGATTGTTGTGGAGGCACGCCGTGTGCGGTGGCGTACGCAGCTGAGGTTTGAGGTTCGGAGTCGAAACCTCGATCCCCTGAAATACCAATCATATCTGCAATATTTATAGCAATTGGTATCACGTTGTTGCGTTTCGACCGAACAATACGACGACAGTTTCAAAGGTGAAGCCTCGCATTTTTGAACTGATATCTGAAATGAAACAGCAGAAGTTGGACTGATCTGCAATACATTCTCATTATAATGTTTTTGTTTCGTGTGAAAATCATTATTTGTAAGTTTTATTCTTTAATAATAGTAATAGTAATCTTCAGTAATGTATTAAATGTCATAGTTGAATGTCTATTTTGTTCGATTTTTGTTTTCGTGACTACGCGAGAATTTGGGGTTCGGCTTGAAGATTAGCGTAATGTCCCGCAGATTAAGAAAGGATAAAAACTACTGGTATAGACAAAAAAAAGTGACATTGAAACAGATTCAATTTTTCCGGCCAACCTGTAACCATTGTTAGTAATCCTGTGCCCATTTGCTCTTAAGTGATAAATGTGCTGTTTTACATGCATCAAACGAAATAAAATCAGTAAAATATTTTTTGAATATTGTGGTATTGCGATTAGGGTTGCATTTAAAACAAAAATAAAATGAAAACAATCATGTTTTAAAATGGCCCGTTTTTAAAACACACTTTTATTGTCTTTTTGGTTAGCCATGACGTCACGAGTCTTGAAAATGTGACGTCATAGTGAGGTGACATTTACAATTGAAAATATAGGGTAGATATGTCTCCTCTGACGAAAAAGGCTTCCGAGTCCTTTCTTAAACGGACCAAAAATATCTTTGAACCATTCGATATCGTATACGTCTACTATTTTGGGTGCAAATCATCCGCATACGGTGATATTGCATGATTTGTCGAAAGTATAACACAACCATAGCATAATTATACAACTTAAAAAACATTTTTAAATGGTATTTTTAAAGCACTGGTTAAAGCATGTTTTAAACAACGTTTTTGAAATGCCATTTGCTTTAAATGCAACCCTAATTGCGATGCTCTAGTCTTCGCAAAAGGCATGATCAAAATCGCCGTTCATGAAAATTAAAATTTCCACCACCTCCCACCACCGTTTGATAGATCACTGATTATTCACTTGAGTATGGGATATGCCACACTACTTTCTTGAGCAATACAACTCGAGTTTTTCCAAGTCGAGGTAATCATTAAAGTGACTCTAGCGAGTTGAATGTCGACAGAATTGCGACTCGTGTTAAGTCATGATTCAAGTTACTACAACCCTGTAATTCGAGGAAATAAATCGAAAAGTAACTGGTAGGCTCATGTTGCGGCGACAAAAAAACGATTAAAAACCCATAGATGCCGGAAAACACATTAGTGTTCAGTATATGCCAGGATCACGGTGCTCGGGTGCAGGACTGTGGCTTGAATCGCATGAAGACATCAAGTTTTAGTTTGAACTACTATACATGGCTTTCGTACAGCACCTCAGCAATAAATTCTGTCGAGAAGAAACATAGAATAGATATACTGGCGCAATAGTATGATAGGTTTCTTTCCTAATGGACATCTTTGACAGCTCCCATATGCTTCTCAAAAACAGGCTAAATCGCAGCATTCTCAATGAAATGTAAACGGAATGCAGTTATAACATGATGTATCCTGCTCACACATAGGAGATATGAATCATTGTATAGAATGAATAAAATTGAATGTGCTAACACATGATGAGTGTGGGGGCACTCATCAAATTCTTGGTAATCATGTGTTCGGCAGTCACTACGGACACTTTCGATAATAAGTGACTTGAAGTCATCTCTTTTTTCTCCAAAGCCAGCACGACTAAAAACTTCTATAGAAAAACGGGATTTATACCGAAGATTTTTCTCTGTGCCAGCCTAGATTCGAAATTGCTTAAGTTTATTATGCATATGAAGCTGAAGGTAACCGTTATTATTATGATGTTAATGGGGCTGCTGGCTATGATCGAAGCAAGACGAAGAAGTAAGTTTGTGACTAACAACGTTGTTATTGCTGTTGTTGTAGTGTGTGGTATTCGTGGTGTTTGTCGATTACTGCGGTCATTCACAGGAGAAGACCAATTTTCTTCATTTTTATTCCGTAGATGTCGACTTGTTGCACGGCCCATTTCTAGGCTTTTATAAAATCACCGCGGTACATGAGACAGTGAGTATGTGACTGACACGTGATGGTAAGCCCCAACTGCTGTTTTACATTCATGGAGTTTCGAATACATTGTTCATTTACAGCAGGCCAAAATTCTTTATTTTTGATGGCGTATTTACCGACTTGCAACACGGCCTACTTCTATGATTTTTGTAAGACAAAGCTTACGCGGATCACGCGGCGAGGAGTCGACCTCGTGCGGTTTTAAACCCGCGACCCCTAGGTGTTGCAGTCGTGGATCATACCACTACGCTATCTCTCCACCGCAATTTAAGCCCAACTAACTGCTATGATATTCGATTTTTCATGCCGTGCCGATTCAATCACTTGCTCTTTTTCAGCGAAGAGATCCTGCTTTTGGAACTTCCAATGCCCGGATAAATACGTCTGCAATTTCTTTCAAAGCCGTTGCTACCCAAGGTTTTAGGGTAAGTATCCCGTAATAGCAGTTGGTAATAACGTTGGTAAAATAAATGGCGGTGCTGTAAGATGTTAGCTTGGAAGAGTCCGTCTGCACCAATTCTGCTACTATCTCTGCGCTTACTCCTACATAGGTATAGGGGAGCTATGGGCTATTGGGGATAACTGAGAGTAAAGGGGGCGTTATGCACTATATAAAAATCAGTGTGGGAAATCGAATAATTATTAACTATATTTGTGCACTGAGAAGAGATATATAAATATGTGGCCCACGCGTTCGCTGTTTCACAAGGCATATTCAATGTGGAATCGTCACCAATGCTCTTCATATAGATGTTTATTGGCATGGAATATTATGTTTTTCAACCAATTAATAACAACTAACTGCAATCCTAGCTAGCGTCGCTTATTGTGTTTAACTTTATAAACACCTGTGCAACAAGCATGATGAATGTTTGTTGCACCACAGTGAAGTGCAGTGACATTGAAAAGGGAATTGGCTTGCACGACTTTATTCCATCATGGTGTATATCCTAAGAGATGTGATGTGACTTCGAAATAACGTGAAGCGTCCTGCCTAGCCTACTAAGATCACAAGCGACAACGCCGTTTGTCTGAGTTAAACAATATAACTTTTTGTCGATGTTAGGGGGAGGTACATGGATTATTGGCCAAGAGGGCATTGTGTAAAAAGATTGGGGAACACTGTTCTATATCGTCTAAGTCGCCTATTTTTAGTGCAGTTCGTACGAATGTTCATAGTGCACGTAATTTTTCGAAAATATATTGACTCTTGTGACGATTTTAATTACTGTAACTTTTTTTACAGCCAGACTGTTTAGAGTCAAGTGTACCTGTTTGATGCTGGTGTGATCAGACTAGATGACCCTCACGGTCTTATCGATCATTCCTATCTAATACCGAATACTGTGCATGCATATTTTCTGTACCCCCACCACTGCCGTGCGTTATGTATTTTGGTTTGATGAAAAATAAAGACTCTCTCTCTCTCTTGTGACGTGATTATGCAACTTGTGAATTTGTTTTATATATATACCGGGTTTAGCCCATAAATTCTCAACTTGAGGTGTCATCACGGTACTCCCAATGTAATATTGCTTAATATTTTGACAGAGCGACGGGACTTCCGCCAGCACCCCACGCTATACCTTTTATAGGAATGGTTGTATCAAGTGCTGTATGATGATGTGAATAAAACCCACATGCAAAATGCTGTAGGCAAGGAATTTCTGTATTTTCAATGTGGCTATAGTCAGCTGTAGAGGATTGCCTTTGGAAGATAGATTAGTGAAGTAGTTATATTGGATTGAAAAGTTACACATTTACTGTTTTTCAACTGTTTTTTTTCGTGGAAGCGAGAAACTGTATTTCTGACGCTCGTTGAAGGAAGCAATTGGCTCGCAAACTGTTAGGGAAGACAGAGCTAAGCCACTTCAAATCTTACTAATACCCAAAGTACAAGACGTGCGTCATAAGGATTATTAATCACTATTAATATTATTTGCTGCACCTGTTTGTGTCGCGGGGCATGGCTTACCAGATGTCATGGAGGTACTTGGAGGCTTTCAGAATTGTCTGCATGCGTGGTTATGGTTTGATATGAAGCGATTTGTTGCGATCGTCAATTTGCACTATCATATCAATATTTATTCCCTATATTTTATCTTTAACTCTAAACGTGCTTGCGACACAGTCACAGACCTCACTGACACTCAGCGTATCATTTAGTGCAGCGGTTCTTAACCAGGGGCCATAGACCCATTGGGGGTACGAGGCACCGAAGTAGTTGGTACGAGTTGTGAAATTATATTCTATTTAATGACCTAAATTATTTTCTAAAATCTCCCTCTTCGCGATGTGCTTCCAACAGAGTTGTTGCTTTCAATTTTGGTTTGCCATCCCTTTCGACAAAATAATAGTAGACTAATCAAACCTTTTTCGCAATTATGAGATATTGGTGGGTTTAGGCTTGGCTACATTGCCAAAGTGATCGGCAGTGATAAAACGTTGGACCGTAAAACACGTGCTGTGTTTAATTATCTCGAATCGCTGAAACTCTCCTCTCCTTGAAATCTATAGATGTTGCGTTGAACACCCGATGGGGCCAAGACCAGCGTTTAGAGGCGTTTAGTGCAACTGGCTCAATGCGTTTAATCTGAAATTACCAATCTCTAATCTGTGAATGTCTAATGACAATAGCATAATGAACCTGAATGCTCATGCGATAAAAAGCATCACGGTTGCTATGATTCCAGAACTCCTAACGCAAATAACTATAGTTTGTTAGAACATTGGAGTAACGACACATCTGGACACGCTGCAGTTATGTTGATGGTATTTCCATGAATACTCGACTATACTGTTGATGATATCCATGCACTATATCTTGGAGGGTCACCGTCCTAGCGGAAGTGAATGTAGCGATACAGCTCGTTCTGATGCACTGCAGTATATATTATCTGGAGTAATGAATGTCTCAATCATTTCCCAGGACGGACGTCACGATTTTACGTACAGCGGCTATAGTCCTAAATCGCAACTTCCCTACTCTATGAGTCAACCTTGTACACGGATGCCTTACATAATCCATGAAAACATTCCAGTAGCGACTCGACTACAGAGATGTTGAATGTTTTATTGTGTCCGGTCTGTATTACAATAATTAGTGTGTTGGTGTTTGCAAGTGAAACGAATGGTAAGTGTGTACTATGGAAACTATATTATGCAGGCCTTTACGATATAAATTTGAAATAATTCTGGTTCGAATACTGCGGTTTTCAACCGGTGTTCCGTGGATCCCCATGAGTGTCGCCTGGAGGTCAGAACACACATTGAACGCATGTATAATTTTCGTAATGACACGTCCGTCTTGGCCATCATTGGTTGCATGCAATTAGGCATCATATTTAGTTGAATTGTGACTGCTGTGGTGGAACGCAGGGACGTTTTGGGCTCGTAGTCGAGACCCCGTCAATCAGAAAAGCCCATTTCATTTCCAATATTTATGCGTTCATTTATAATTCAGCTGTTGCGTTTTACCAAACAACAACAGCCAAACAAAATCGATTATTGATACCGAGGTACCAGTTCGTGAATGGTAAGGCAGGCATAATATACAATCCTTACACTATACGTTACAAATGATTCAGAGTTTCTTCGGGGTGAACGTGGTTAAACAAAAATGTATATGTCTAACTAAATTCACCTTCGACCCCAAAAACATTAAATCCCTGTTACAGATTCCGTAACTTGAGCAAATGGGAGCAAACGAAGTACGAGGAAAGCTTCGATTTTCCATGGGAAATTGTAAACAAATTCACATATAGTTGAAAAAATGGATTATCATAGAGAAATATTCGGCTATCGTCCGTCCCGCTGTCGTCCAGTCACATCATATGTGCATTAAGTAGGTTACTACTACCATACTGGCTGTGCATTTGTTGTCAGCATAGTTATCACATCGAGTGCTATGGTATTGAATGGTATAGATCAGTGCTTCCCAACGTGGGCGATTTGGCGGTCTAGGAGGCGAAAATAACGAAGGGGGCGATAGGGGGTGGGGGGCGCGAAAATATCGAAGAGGGCGATGGTGCGTTAAAACGGTTATATTGGAGTTAAGTCGAAGAAATGACCTCTTTTTAGTCAACTCACGAAATTTTAGCTGTAAAAGTGTAATTTCTAGGTCTAGACGAAAAGTTGACTTTTTTCAGTCAACTCGCCGGTGATTACAGTTTGTATTGCCGTTTTTCGATTCCCAATATCTGGGGGGTGATGATAGGAGTGGAGCTTCAAAAGGGGGCGCCGAGTCGAAAAAGGTTGGGAACGATTGGTATATATGATATTATAGGAAGTTCTCGCCATATGGTGAGGTACGATATTTCGATGAAGATACCGCGAACACTGAGTCTTACTCGTTGTAATCTGTGCATTATGCATGTGAAGCCTGGGACTATTATTCCTTGGTTATGGTCGCCTGTATAGAAAATGCTTGTACAATGACGACATCAGGGATCAGGATGATATGATTTTAACGTCACATAAGTATTATTTATTTAGGAATTACGTTGCAAACACCTGATCTATTTAACATGATACAAAAGTGTTAATATGCGTAAATATATTCAGTCAGGTGTATAATAACTAAAGTTTGTGATTTCCGGACAATTTTGACAAAATTTCGTTACCAACGTCAACATGCACAAACATATTTTTTCCATTACACAAATATTAGCTATAGGCGCTGCCGTTTTAGGCATAATGTTTCGTTCCTGTCGATAAACGTGACTTACGTCAATTCATACCATATCTCTCATCCTGTTTGAAATGGAGTATACCATGCAATGACTCGAAGGTACTAACTCGATACCAACACTGCTATATGTTGCCCAAAGTGGCTGTTTGATTGATCACAATGTTGCTGTGACTTTTTCTTTTAATAGGATATACTTCCTTCAACAGAATTGGTGTCAAAGTCATTTCAAATATATGTCAATACATATTAATTACATGCTATTATAGAGATCAAGATATATAAATAAACTCTACTTCTAGTTCACGGATACTAAGCAGAAAGTTTTCGTCATTGGTGTATGATGATATTTTTCATCGTAAATGCTATTCTTTTCTAATCACATATTATCTGCTAACTTCCGTTGCACATTTTGGAACTAGGCCAAATTTGTTAATCCTTTTAGAACAACCCTTCTGCTCATTCATTAGTTGGATTTGCATACGCATTCTCATGCAGGGTTAGCCAACCTGCGGTCGCAGAAGGAAATTTGTGCGGCCGTCGACATGCATATTGAATTTACGAATTTAATCTTGAATTTCTTAGAGACTTTAATCCATCATGCAATTTTCTTCGCACTGCGCGTGGTTCAACGCGACTTCGTTTTCTGCGCCCTTTATAATCTGATCCCCACAGTACAGATGTGGAGAGAAAAGGAAAATGATGCGCCCTATGTAGAAATACCAACTTAGAATCGTGTGCTCCTCACGAAAGAAATTTATGTCTGGTACGTCTGTGCGATTCGAATACTATTCCACTATACCGACAATCCTGATGAGAGGTAAAGAAATAACAGCATGCAACAAATTGACCAATGAAAATTGGTCTAACCGAACATCCATCATCATTTATGACTTGCCCTAAATTTTCGAAAACAACGCCTCTATCAACTCTGTCGGTGAATCTGACCGCATGAGCTGAGAAAGGATGAATGTTTGATAGAAATATGTGAAACCACTAATATTAATGACGAAATTCATACGTGAATATGAAAGAATTCTCGACCACAATAAATCTCTGATCATATTCATAGCATGAACACTCCCAATTTTGGTGCGTAGATAAATAGACTATAGCCCGGAGTTGACTGGAAATGGACATTGGAAACTGGACACTGGACAGTTTAACATCGATATTTCGGGTCTACTTAGTTCATTACAAGTGTTACGACTATACCCTGGAATGCAGCCGTAGGTTATATGAGTAATCGGAATGCGTCCGTGAATAGCCTAAACATTGACCATGCCCGTTCTATTGTCTCCTATATAGGCCTACTCAATATTTCAGGACAATTCTGTATGCGGAAATTCGTCAACGGGAAGTGGCATAAAATTGGAAACTGTAAGGTTAGTATAAAAGCCAAACGCTCTGGGATACAGCATAAACCTATATCTAAAATCCCGGTCGATATAGAGGATTCTTAGATTTGATATATGGTCACTAGGTTTGTCCAAAATTTCAAAATTTTTAAAAATGCCGCGTGATTGTGTCTCATTCTATAGATTATTGATAAAAAACATCAACGAGCCCGAAAGAAGCTCTCAGAAAAGTCATTAAGATTTCGACCAAAGCGTTTGAAAGTTGTTGTTGAAGAGTGGGCGGGCCATGGACGGCTGAAGTGCGAGAGGGCGGGCAATCACGAAACGACAGTTCTTGATTGGGTAATCGGCTATGCTTCAATGATGACTACTGCGGCTGCGGCTGATTTGGGTGCTTGGCGGCGTTAAACTGAAGGAGTCTGTTAGTAGCGGCTGTGATTCTGTCAAAGTGCGTTGTAGTTTGATGAGTCAATAGTAGTAATGGAACACTTGTTCAATGAATGTTTCAGCTGTAGCAGTATTTTCTTTTCAGATGGGGTCGAGTCTGCTAGTATAACGGCTGCTAACTGATTATGTACAAGCGCTTTGCGGTTTGATGAATTAATGGTATTGATGTAACACTTGTTCATCGAATGTTTTAGTTGTAGCAGTATTTGCTGTTCTGATGGGGTCGAGTCTGTTAGTATAACGGTCATGAACTGATTATGTTCAAGCGCTTTGCGACTTGATGAGTTGATAGTATTGATGTAACACTTGTTCATTGAATGTTTTAGTTGTAGCAGTAGTTTATGATTGAGTGCATATTACGATCATGGCAGAGCAAAAACGGCGAAAGGTTGAGCACGTGCCACAGCGACGAACAAGATCAAATTCTGAGCATTACTTGGTCGGATATGCTCGCGAATACATCTGTGGGTCGAGGTTACCTACCAAACGAGAAGTTATGTGTTACCTGCTGTATCTAAAAGAGAATTGCCGCCAGTCAACCCCTACTCAAAAGCTATGTAATGTGGTGGTAGATGATGTATTAACTGTGTGGAAAATGGCGAGAATTGCGACAATGCTTAAATCAAATGTTGTCATATCACTTCGAAAACTGCACAAAAATTGGCTTGATCTGAAGTCGAAATCTACACGAGAAAGTGATCCCAAGGGTAAGAGGAAAAGATTTACGGCAGATTTGGACAAGTTGTGGGATATTGGAAGTACAGATGCGATAGCAATAATACAAAATGACAGTTACCTATCACACGACAGAAAGCTCGCAGACATTGCGTTCTACGAAGATCAACGACGATCCCGGAAATATATAATGTTGGGAAGGGACAAGATTCTTGCTGAAGACGTCAAAAAGAAAACAGCATCCATTGCGGATCAAACTGTGGAAAACATTACACAAGACTCAAGTGATGACTATGTTGCTTTAGCATCATCTTCATCTTCAAAAGAGGATGATAGCTTGAATTCAAGTTCTGAGTATGATGCTGATGTTGGTCTTGGTACCTCGACAGTCATTAAGCTGATGGCACCTAAAAATATTATGAAAAATACCCATGTGTCCCAAGCTCTAGATCGATTGCAAGTAACAGACAATGAGGCAACAATGCTGATGGGAGCTTTTATTACGGCTTGTGGTGGGGATATAGCAATGTTCTCTTTGTCAAGATCCTCAACGAAGAGAGCCAGGGAAACAAATCGTCTTGAAATTTCCAGGGATATTTCAGAGAAATTTCAAGAAAAGAAACCGCAGCATGTTGCCATTCATTGGGATGGAAAGCTCACAGAGGATAGATTGGGAAATCGATACGAGGCTCTGTCAATTGTCCTATCTTGTTATCCTCAATACTCAGAAGGGAAGCTACTTGGCATTCAAAAGATACAAAATGCTGCAGGTCAAACACAAGCTGAAGCCACCTTCAACCTAATGGAAAGGTGGAATATAAAAGATGCTGTAACGGCTTTGGTTTTTGACACTACAGCAAGCAACAGCGGCTGGAAGAAGGGGGCAGCAAAGATGCTTGAAGACCTTCTCGGAAGGAAGGTGTTCTACCATGCTTGTCGGCATCATGTGTATGAGCTGGTAGTGAAAGACGTTTGGAAATGTCTATTTGGAAAGGCCACAACTGGACCAGAGAATATATGGTTTTCACACCTTAAAAGGAACTGGAACAGTCTTGACACTAAGCAGCAATTCAAGACTCTGATTATTCCTCCCTGCTTTGAGGAACGCGCGACAATTATAGTTGATAAGTTCAGGGTACTGCTGACCAAAAAAGATTTTTTCACACGCGACGACTACAGGCAATGTGTGAATAATGCCCTTGCTCTTCTTGGTGCAGGTGGAAATATACGTCATAACAAACCTGGTGCAGCACATCATGCGAGATGGATGGGTACAATCCTGTATGCCCAGAAAATGTTCATGTGGGCTGACCAGTTGAATTACAAATCTGAAGAAGTTGAACTATTGCGCCGCTTCAATTTATTTTTAGTTCTTTTTTATATCCCTGCATGGGTTGATTCAAGCATTGGTCGTGATGCAGCAGGTAATGACTTGAGATTCATCCAGCACATGTTGAGTAGGCTTACCATACGTCCTCTTTTAAGAGGATTTGTCCTCTTTTTTGACTTTTTTGAAAGTGTCCTCGGAGGACGCCCTTTTGTCCTCTTTTTTGAGATTTTGTCCTCTTTTTTGAAAATTGAGGACAGATATAGAGGAAATTGCGAGTGATATGCCGCAAAATAGCGCAGAAGTGAAGCTCCGGCGGGTAATTCGGATGAAAAGCGGTGATTTCAGCTCTGAGCGAAATGAAGACCTTTTTTTTTTTTTTTTTTTTTTTTTTTTTTAGTCATCCACCTGGCAATGTAGAGTAAAACACGTTATTTTGAGATCTGAGCGGAAGTGAAGACCTTTTTTTTTTTTTTTTTTAGTCAACCGACCGCAAAGTGGGAAAAATTCACCTGTTTTTGGGAATTCTACTCCGGTTTTGTATCTTGCAAATTTCTGAAAAAGTGTCCTCTTTTTGCATATTCAAAATATGGTAAGCCTAATGTTGAGTTACAGGGAATATGATGAACAAGTTTCCTCAGCTGCTTCACAGAAGCTGTTGAAGCATGACTGGTATATTGTGGAGGAAACTGCTGTATATGCCTTGTTTTCGCCGAAGGAAACCAAGGAAACCCGTGAAAACATGGCAAAGGCGCTCCTGCAAGTAAAGCGAACTTCAAGGTTCAGAAGGGGCCCACCCTCATTGAACACAACTATACAGATCAACAAGGAAACTACTTTGTCTGATCTTGTTGGGCCCCAGTCGTGGTACATATTTGAAGTTTTCCAGTGCGCAGGAGATTGGCTGAGACAACCAGTTGATGTTTGGCATTTATCAGATTCCTACGGCAAAATGAATTCTTTCGTTAGTTCGGTCAAAGTTGTTAATGATGCCGCAGAAAGAGGTGTGAAGTTAAGCACAGACTATGCTGCAATCTTGACTGACAATGATCAACAAAGAGAAAGTCTGCATCAAGCTGTGGAACAGCATAGGAAGATGTTTGGAGACAGCAGGAAGTCTACTCTTATAAAAGGGGCCTGTGATCTGCAACACTGACCCTGCAGCATAATTTTTTAATCATGTCTTTGGTAAATAGTCTTTTTGCCGTTATTGTATTTTGAAATAAAAAGTGTAATGTGTTTTGGTTTTAGGGGGGAGATGTCGACTAGCCATTACAAACAGTACTGAGATATTAACTACTGACGGGAAATGTTTGAGTTTCAATCATTGCCAGTAAATTTGGAAGATAGCTGGATGCATGCAGTGGAGATCATTTATATCTATATTGGCCATGCACCTGTGCAATGCATAGCAACACTGGTTTACACATGCTGCAAGAAGAAAGTAATTTACTATGTCACAGGTACTATTAACTGTCGATGGCAAATTACCATATCTGCAAAATTGCTGGAAACCAATACTACAGAGTAGAGCGAAATCCTTACCTTCGACGATCACAAATGAGTCTTTCAGCCAATCAGGAGCTTATTATTACATGTTTCAACCAATCAAGATTGTAAGTTTGTGATTGCCCGCCCACTTCTGCTATTCCCCGCCCACTCGTAGAGTGCTACTTTCAAACGCTTTGGTCGAAATCTTAATGACCTTTTTGAGAGCTTCTTTCAGGCTCGTTGATGTTTTTTATCAATAATCTATAGAATGAGACACAATCACGCGGCATTTTTGAAAATTTTGAAATTTTGGACAACCCTAATGGTCACTCATGATATTCATGGTCACATAGCCGTTTATATTATTCTATTATGCAGTAGACCTACAGCGTTGACTGCTGGAACTGATTCTCTTATCTTCATGACCCGGGCATTTGTGTATTAGAATATGTTCACCGTAATGTCATTGCGAATGAATGCAAATCCGGTCAAATGAAGTGTCTTTCGTTATTTCGACGATCCGTCTATTGATTGCCGTCATTTTCTGTGGTCCGCATGTCTTGTTCTGGGGCGCGACTGTCAAATTGAAAAAACGCTTAGGTACAGCTCCTTCGCGGAAAAAAGTTTTTTAAAACGAGTTTCGTTCTCTTATCATGGGTCATAATTTAGGTAATACGCAGATTATTGTATCGTCAGTTGTAGGTCCAAGACCAGGCTGAGGTGGGTGTCTGATCTTAAAGGCTACTCAAAGTTGTCTCGACGCCTTCCTATCTTTTCATTGTATCGCAGTCTTGTGATGTTTTTAAACGATGAAAATATTAATAAACCTGATTGACTGATTGACTGACCAGTGGCTCGTAACCGTAATTCCATGGAACACTAGGGATTTTCTGGTCGATTCTCCGTAGTTCCTTAGAGGTCAGTAACTGCACTCAACGCATGCAAATGATTTGTCATGATGAGGGTGATTTTTTACCTAAAAACGGAAGATTTTGACCTAAAAAATCAAAATTTGGACATATTTTGGCCTAAAAAAACTTGATTTTGACCACATTTTGACCTCATGTATGTAAATAAAACGTTTTCATACAAAATTTGAGAATTGTACTACTTATCTTCATTTCTGGTTTGAACTGTCTGTCGCTACGAAGTAGTTTGGCCTGAAAAAATATTTTAACTCAAAAACTGACAAATATTTACATGAATAAACATTCATTCTAATGCAATCTGGACCTATGAAAAAGTCCGGTATTTACATCACGCATTATGGTGGAAATAATTAAATTTTTGTAGTACAATGAATGATACTTTCCTACATTCTCGGGTAGAAAGTGTCTGTCCTTACTAAGTAGCTGGCCGAGAATGAAGAAATAACGTTATAGCAGCAGTTGTTGGGTGACATAACGCGTTGCTTCATTCTGACGATGCTATCTAGATTCTAGATCAAAGTTTTCATCATGCGCTTCTTGACATAAGAACCGATCCCCACGCAGTCTTGCTTCTGTTGGGATATTGCTGTACGTTGAGCACAGACCCATGTCAACCTATTTGTTTCATTTGACCGTTTATGATTCACAATGGGCATACAATGGGCCGTCAACAACGGTACGACCATAAAGTAGGCTAAAAGCTGTAAAATATCGAATGATGCGTTCAACGACACCGCAAACATCTACGATAGTAACGAAAAGTGGGTTGCAAAAATGTTGGACTTTGTAAACAATTTTGACTATTTTTTGACCTAACGCTACAATTTTGACAAAAGTTTCACTCATTTTGACATGTCAAAAAATTGCCCTACTGAAGATACACTCGTCTTGGCCATCACTGGTTACCGGTATATCGATCAGTTTTCGATTGGTGTCCGTTGTGGTACGTCGTGTGCAGTGGCGTACGTAGAGAGGGTTGGGGATCGAAATCGAAACGCCCTCCTTCTGAAATGTCAATTATATTAGCAATATCTGTATGGTATTGCAATTGGTGTATGACGCTGTTGCGTTGAGACTGAACAATGCGATGACATGCACCTTCGAAGGTGATTCCAAGGGAGTCTCGAATTAGCCAACTTGGTGGGAACAGCTGACGTCACACTGATTTGCAAATAATATTCATTTTAATGTATTCGTTCTTAGGAAAATTATATTTTCATGGCTTTATTTTTTTAACTATCTGTTGCTGCACAGTTCGTTTCGTGTACCAACGATCTATAGCAGTGGTTCCTAACCTTCTCAGACGTCGGTGCCACGTTTCAAACTTCAGAGTACGTATGGAGCCGCATGAAAACACTTGAGTAGGCTACTTTTGACGAAAACTTTAAAAGTAGCTAGCCTACCTCCGGATCTGACCATCCAGCTAATTCAATAGCATGCGCATGCGCATAGACTTCAACAGATCTGTATCGGTTATTTTAGCATTGATAGACGCATATTGGCGAGTGCTATATATTGAAATAAACTGAAAATGCATATCATTATACAACATATACTACTATGTCGTTATGTGAATAGCTATTCAATCTTCATACAATCTAGCAGTTGATGCTCAAGCTTGCTGGGGATTGCTGAGTAATATTGGACATATTGCAGTTTATATCTTCATTATGAGGCGCTGTTTTGATGTTACTAAAACTATGTCGAAATTTGCTCTTCACAGAGACGATAAATAAAGGTCTATGACCAGTGGAACTCAAGATGTATCCTTGTCTGACATGTATTGTTCAATACGTTTGACGCTAGTATTCAAGAATTCTCTTACCCTGTTTTCCGAAGCGGCCTTGGACGGCTTTACACATAACTAATATCCTTCATTGTGGCATTCATTATACAGAAATTGACCATAACTATTCATAGAAACAAACAGCAACTATCGTCTATTATACTTTGTGGCATATTCAGAGGTCAATTAGAGCCGCAAGAAGACTACCTTTGAGCCGCATGCGGCTCTGAAAGCCGCCGTTGGAAATCACCGATCTATAGTAGCCTATGTATTGGATTTGTAGTAAAATGTCGACTACTGCAGGATTTTGATTTTATGACTCGGGTTTCCGCGATGTCTTTGCGGATTACCGTAAGGGTTCCGCAGGTCAGTAAAGGTTAACAATCATTGGCCTAGATATACGAGTCAACCGTAATATATATTCCTGTTTTCTCATTATATGCTTTGATCTCACCAACCATTTGCTGGTTTGAACAGGCAATTCTTCCGCGCGGGGGACCTAAATCATGCCGCGATATTCTACACGACGGCGAAACAAGATCAGCCGTTTACAAAATCCAACCGACCCAAGACAGAGCTCCTTTCAAGGTAGTCATCTATGTATGAATATATCGATTCGCGGCAGATGGTTACACACATAGCCTCTTATATGTAATTTCTTTTCGTGAACCTATCACACCTGAGCCAACATTGTTCACTGACTTGTATCCTTAGTAATTGAACTGACGCATGTCTATTTTTCTCGATATATGAAATTATCTTCCATAGATTAAATTAACTTTCAGACTGCTCACGCTTGGTATCAGAGTCCGTCCTTTCTTCACTAAATTTGTAATCACAGAGGTGCCGCTATCGCAGTCACGACTTATCTATGTGTTTTCGTGGTGATGTATGCAAGGTATATTGCGACTTGGAATCAGCAGGCGGTGGATGGACTCTTGTAGCCAGTGTTCACGAGAACAACATACCCACGGTGACAAGTGGTCTAGCGAAAAAGGCAGTACCAACAAATCTAGCAAAGGTGCAATCGTGAAATTTATTTCTATAGCCTATCTGTTTGGACAGTGCGTGACTTGTGAACTAGAATATTCAAAACGTAGCTCACGCATCCGTAACTTGGTATAGGCCAGTGATTCTCCCCCAGTGTTCCAGGGAACTACAGGACTGGTTCTCAGGGGTTCCGCGGTGTTTTAAACGAAGGCCTTTTTAAAAAAAATGTGTTGTTTTTCAAATTTATAATTATGCCATAATTGAGTGTGACTTTCCAAAAAACATGCTGTATGAGAATACGGACGATTACCATCCGATATAACCGACGTATACGATATGGGATGGTTGGAGCCTATGAAATATTTCGTCAAAGGAACTATATTCACCCTATATTTGCAAATGTAGATGTAAAGCCGATATGACGCCACAACTGAATATATAGCCTACAACTGACATCATGGCAGAAAAATGAAAGTCATGTTTTAAACAAGTTTGTTATAAATTGATTCTTGTTTTAAATGCAACCCTTGTATTAGGGTAACGTAATATATGTGTAGTTAGATACGTAATGCGGTAGATTACATTGGTTAACACATAATTTTAGGCAGACAAAGTAGCTTAAGAGTGGTTTTAGGGGTTATGAAGGGCACTAATTCCAAATATGACCTTGTTTTATTTTTTCAAATTGTCTCTTGTTTTGACCAAAATCTCCCATTTTCGCTGTAATGCAGTGATTCCCAACCGTGGCCCTGAGGGCCGCATGCGGCCCGCAGATAGCCTTCTTGCGGCCCCCACAAAATATTAAGAAATCGAGTATTGACAAAAAATAAAATTCTACATTTATAAAATGCACGTACGTGGCTTGGAGTTTGGAGTTTTAATTAGGATTGCAGGATAGTCGTGAGTAGACTACTAACGTTACGTCGCTGCTGTTTCACTGCAATGTGCCCTAACTTTCCAGTTGAACAAGCAGTAGTTATACATATAGGTATATACAGGACCATAACTGCAGCACGACACACCTTCCAATTGAGGGGGGCGAGCTCGAAGGGGGCTCAAAATTATTTCGTGAATAAGCATAAATTATAGAGTATTTTTTGAAAATTTGTGCATCTTTTTGCTCTAGGCGTGATTTCATGCTGCCAAATATCTTGACTTTTGGGTACTCATCCCCCGCAAAGAATATATTTATCGAAATGGTCGTATCGGCGTTTGCCTTTTGCCATTACCGCGCCACGACGCACCAAGACATATTAAGTTTTACGCCATGTAACATGCGACTCCAAGAAGTGTGTCAGAACGATTGGCAGCGAGAAAACCTTGGCCGAAAAGGACTGCCCTTATGCTGACCGAAGCTTCGTTACATACAAAATACTGTCTTGGCAATCTGAACCTCACCAGACACATATCATCTCGCAGGGACAAATTATATTCGAGTGAAGAAATGCCAATTTGAAATAGTGTGCGTCTCTTAGTTTAGTAGCATACGTTTGGGCTATTCTATATTTTTTGATATAACAGACAGGAGGTTACGAAATAACATCATGTCACGGGGTCATACCAACGGGTTCTACAGTGTCCAAGACACCTCACTTAGCTCTACCGGTAAATATGATTACGTGAGCAGCGAGGACGAGAAATTGATAGCAATATATATGCAATTCCCAATAATATTGACCGATTTTATCATAAATTATCGAAAATTTCGCGCATCTCGCTGGCTCACTTAACGGTACAGCTAAAGTAGTAAAAGCGAACAAGGTGATAGGGGTAGGTTTTTCACCCTATGGGAGCCCAAGACCAAAGTTTTTTGGGGGGAGTGGGGCTCACGAAGTGCTCTTTCGTTCCTGCCGACGGATATACGCCCGGAGATGTTTAATTATTATTGATGGGTCATACCTTTTCAAACACACCTCCCTCGGCTCTACCTGTAAAACTGATCACGTGGACACAGAGAGGATAAAAATAGATAGCAATATATATGCGATTCTCGATCATGTTGCCCAATTCAATTATGAATTATAGAAAATTTTCGCGCTTCGCGCGTTTAGGCAATATTAGCTGACTCACTAAACGGCTCCGAAAGCAGCATAATTGGTAGTCCTACAGCTCACGACCGAAGCGTCCGAATAATTTGAAAACTACTGTCGTACTGATTCTAAATATACGAATTGAAATCTCGCCAGGGCAATAAAACTGCTCCGAAATAGCCACCAAAGGTCGATTGTTCTGAATAATGGAAGCGCAGCAACACAAAGACCATAACAATGGCCAATGGCTTCGAGCGATTGATCGGAACAATGCCAATTTTCATATTTTGGTGACTATTTTGGGTCCGTTTTATTGCCCTGGTATTCGTGCGGCCCCGACCGTACTCTGAAATTCTAAATTTGGCCCTCACACCGAAAAAGGTTGGAACCACTGCTGTAATGGGTAGATAGAAAATCGGCTCAGTCGTACTATAAAGTTTAGAAACTCGATGTACTTGTTATTTGTACACACAGACGACTCTTTTGAATCAAAATACAGCAACAGCACTGATTTATCATAGGTATAGACTTTCCCGGATATCACACGCATAAATAAACTCCGGTCATGTATATAAGTATTTACCTAGATAATCAAATGACGTGGCAATAATTCAATCAGTTTTACGTCAACCACCTATTGTAAATTTGAAATAATCAGTTGGAATATAATATCATTAATTTATTTCAAAGCACAAATGTTTTTGTACTATTTCCGCCTGTAAGCAACTTGATGCAGTTTCTAGCAAGGTTCTATAGCAATGGTATGACAGAACATGCTCATCTCATCTGCCCTGATGTCTTTATTTTGTTGTTTTGATGTCTTGGTGAAAAATCTCCCCTTGCTAATCAACAAGAGAATCAGGAAATATATCAAGATGACTGAACAGGAAGTGAACTTTTATGCTCATGTGTGTTCCAAGTTTTCCTTATACAGATACAAATATTCGGACTAACTGTTTGTGATTGGGTGCTTTGTGATCATCCAAAAAGTTTTATTTAACGTACATCTTAGAAGTAATTCCACGCAGTGAGCTCCATCCTAATATGAAATTGGAATCTTTCATCCGTATTTGAATCGGTAATCTATCAAAGACACCAGATTTTAGCTTCTCGTTTGATAGGGATATTAGATATACCCAATTTGTTGACTAAGCGGAAAATTATCAATTTACAAGTCAATAGTAATGGGACGCAAATTAGTATTGTGGTCAAGTTTCTGATGAAAATTTTTTATAGCTTTATACTCCTCTTCAATCTTGGTAGGATGACCAATTGACACATGAGAATATGTATTTCCGTTGTGCAAAAATACAATTTTCAGGCTTGACAAACTGCGTTTTTGACGAACAAATATTTCACATCAGGTCTTGTTGATATTGATAGAATGACTGAGAGCTTCATGAGGGTTCTTCATGGTCAATTATCTATGTATGCGAAGTATAAAATGAGAAGAAAAAACCTACTATTTTCTACATACCAAGTGAAATAGCCTATTCAAGGGTAAATACCGTAATTTTGGGATTTTTAGAGGTACAAGTATCTTCTGAACAAGAGTGAATCTGGCTAAAGTAATGTGATATTCGTAATCAGCAACCTCGAAAATCGCAGAAACGGCTCTCAGATGTTCTGCCATTTTTTTCATTTTGTGGACCAGTGTTATTTTTATGACATAGCAAAAATTTGAGATTTCCGAAGGCTTGTACATCAGCGAAAGGGCTTCCCTGGTTATTAAAGGTTGATAACCACTGGTTTAAGCTGTTGCGTCATATCGTACAAATTTATACATTGCCATACGTATGAATGTTTGTAGGTTCTGGCAATTGGGCGAATTGAAATACGTTCGGAACAGTAGAAAACGTAACTAGCGATGATTATAAAAATCCGGCCTACTTCAATATTCAGGTAATTGTTCCATCTCTTTCGCGTGGCAATTGCATTACGTTTATTCGTTGACACAGGCGATGATTTCATTAGCTTGCATGTGGGTGATAGAAATATGCCCTATATGCCGATGCTTCCGATCTCATTGCGAGAACCCAGCCGAACAGAGTTGGGTCACTCGAAAATTATCTGCTTTTCAAAATAAGTTTAGGATTATAAATATAGTTACACAGGTTATTTTGTCAAATACATTAGCTTTAGAATTTTTTTAATTCGCAGAGGCTTTGAAATTTAAGTGAATGAGGAAAGAATTACAATACAAGTCATGTTCAGTTCATATAAAATTAGAGTTGATTCTCATAAGCATGGTATATGACAGCCGACCAGGGTTGTAACCTAGGGTTACCACATTTTGGAATCGGGAGAGGAGGACACTTTTTCAAAAATTTCAAACCTAAGAATTCCGGAGAAAAATCCAGAGAAAATGGTAAATTTTCCTCACTTCATGGTCGGTTGACTAAAGAAAAACGGACGTATGGTAACCCTATTGTAACTAAGCCACAAGGTTCCGAGTTACGGTTTTGACTCGAATCTATACACGATTGGACGTTACCACCAACGGAAAATATGGCGCTAGTGTTGTCTCGAATCTAGAGTGAAGTCGAGTCATTTTAAATTCACCACCGAGTCAGTCATGGTGTTACAAGTCGAGTCAGAGTCCAAGTCATAGTGTTTACTGTTAAGTAACGAGTTCAAGTAAGGTTCGACTGACTTCTGTAAAACTCTTGGATGATATCAAAGGCCTCGGATTCATACTCATTTTCTCAATGTAAACATGTATATTAAAACAGATAATTGAAAGTGGTGTGCCTATTTATCGATTCTATCTTGATGTACGAGACTTAAATAAGTCATATAGAACGTGTCGAGTCATATATGACTTGGTGAGCAATGACTCAAGTACACGTCGAGTCGATGCACAAAGTGACGAGTCAAGGCACGTCGAGTCATAACGAAAAAATACGACTCGATTCGTTACAACCCCGGCTCGGACTGTTAGCACTATACCCACTATCGATGTAGGGCAGTGGTTCTTAACCTTTTTTCCTCCAGCGCCCCCTTTCAAAAATTATCGTGCTCCAGCGCCCCCCCCCCCCCCAACTTCATAATGTAAGGAATGTAATAAAGACAATGAGTAAGAGGGAGGGCACCTCGTCAACCCCCTAAAAACGATTGCCTTGTGCACCCATAGCGTGATAAACCGAACTTCTGAGGGCTTCGCCCCCACGAACCCCATATCGTGATTTCGATGGTCAGCAAAGTTTGTGTGGCCTGGTCGCACTAGGTACCAAAATTTTCTATAATGCATGAATGCATAGGTGGTAATTACATATATAAGTCGCTATAAACTTTTTATCCTCTCAGCCCACGTAATCAGATTTACCAGTAGCACTGAGTGAGCTGTTGTATAGGAAAATAAAGGGCGCGTAATTAATAATTAAACATATTCGGGCGTGCCCGCAGGTACAAATATTCGTTACCAGGGCCGTAAGAGCACTTCGTCAGCCCCCCATCCAAACAAAAAACGTTGGTCCTGGGCCCCCATCGGGTGATAAACCAAGCTTTCGGGGGACTTCACTCCCAGACCCCGATTAGGCTGTCCTCTATTTGCTGATAGCCTATTAGGTATCTATATTAGGTGTCGATTTACTGAGGCAGCTATTCTCGCCTAGTCGCGCCAAGCGCGAAAAATTTCACTAATTAATGATTGAATTGGTCAATATCATCAGGGAATTGCATGTAAATTGAGATTTATTTTTATCCTCTCTCTGCTCACGTAAACACATTTACCGGTAGAGCTGAGTGGGGTGCAATGTTCCCTCTAGGCTGCGCACGTGCGCAGTGCTGACACGGTCTCTGCGCGCAGAAAATCTAAGTTGCGCACAACAACTCCGAAGTTAATACCTTTTTTTTTAGTCGCTACGCACTGTTGTCCAGGGGTCAGCGCAGTGAGTTGTTGAGTGTACGCAGACTTATCAAAACTTGAAGCGAACATTGTAAGGTTTCTTGGAAACTGAAGGGCCCGTTACTAATAATTAGACATATTCAGGCGGGCGAACCCGTTGGTATGACTTCGTTGCATGATGTTATTTCGTGACACCCTGTCTGCAATTTCAAAAAATATAGAATCGCTCAACGGGGATATCGCCCAACAGGAATATCCCTGTCGCCCAATCGTACTAAACTAAAAGACGCACACGATTTCAGATTGGTATTTCTTCACTGACATAAAATTTTTCCCTGCCAGATGGAATTCGTCTTCTGGGGTTCAGATTGCCAAGACAGGAACATTTGGTGTCAGTCATTGAAGCGCCCATGGACAATTAAACCTATATGTATTTTTAAGGCAG
Organism: Botryllus schlosseri; assembly: GCF_051294905.1. Taxonomy (NCBI): domain Eukaryota; kingdom Metazoa; phylum Chordata; class Ascidiacea; order Stolidobranchia; family Styelidae; genus Botryllus; species Botryllus schlosseri. Next base: position 24,886,045 of record NC_137242.1, on the reverse strand, counting down.
GATATGTCCTATTACCACAAAATCTACTGCTAAGCCATTTTTCTCCAGCGCCCCCCATACCGCCCCCCTGAGCCCAGCGCACCCCATATCGCCCCCTGAGCGTTTCCGCCCCCCTTCAAAGTCGCCAGCGCCCCCTGGGGGGGGGGGCGCTCGGGGCAAGGTTATAAACCACTGATGTAGGGCATTGTACGACACCGCTTTCGCGAAACGGGTGTGTAAATATTTCGTTCAATAATTGGCAGGCACTCGACGTGATGATGTGGCATGTCCCCAACGACGTCGGTATCTAGCATGTCGCCTCCAATGCGTTTCTTAAATACTACACCAAGTCCGGGTTTCTCAAAAACTATGGCGGTACTCTACACTCATTGTTCAGCAGGTATTACACCCTGACGAAAGTTGAGAGACAAGGTAAATGTTTTACCGTTGCTTTGCAGATACATTGCTGAGCAGTGTCAATACGGCACATGTGGATTGTTACCATGCTGTATAAATGAATGGAGACTGCTTGCTAACAGCTCAACACTAAACCTGAAGTGTGTGTGCGTGGTAGTTCACAATACAAATAAATATACATCGGTTCTAGGACAGTCGATCCGTCTCTAGATAGGGCATTGTGGCCTACACCTAATAAGATTTTCATATGCTGGAACAAAGCCACAGGCGAGCATTGATTAATTTCTAGTAATGTTTTTGAATGGTTCCGAGACTTTGTGTTTCTGTTTTGCATGAATACACGCCAGTTCTAAATATAAAAAGGCTTATACATTTTTGGCGGTTTCTGATTGGCCGTAATATTTTTCTATGAACCGCAGAACCAGAGTAGCTGATCAGCGTTAACACTCAAGTAAAACAAGCAACACCTTGCATTTCATCTCGATTACAACTGTTAATTTCTAAGACTAGTCGAAAGTACTTCACATGGAAGACGAAACGAAAGGTCTCCGAAGTACTAAAGGTCAGTAAGTCCAAGTATATTTGGTCGGGGGAGAGTGGTCGCATACTTTCAGCAGTTAGGGTCGGTTGCATAGATCGCTATCAAAAATAGTCCGCCGATAGCCATGATCGCCGATCTTCGGATCTGCGATCGACGCCATCGTGCCATCGCCTCTCAGTGATACAGATCGATTGGCGAGTCGAATGATCCCCTATCGCTCACGCAAACTGACGCAAATGACGTCAGTTAATCCGTCAAAGCATCTTCTGATGGCGGGGACGGGAAAGATCTGTACTTTTGGAAGTGTGTTGCTTGCTGCTCGGACACCATGTCAGGGTGTATCGGGTATGTTCGGAGTGTGCTGACAATAGGACATCATGTTTGTGGTATGTTCGGACTATGTTGACACTGGGACATCATGTCTGGGGTATGCTCGGATTGCGTTGACACCAGGAAATCCCATCTGGCGTATGACTGGGGTATGTTCGGACTGTGTTGACACTCAAACATCATGTCTGGGGTATACTTGGACTGCGTTGACACTAGGACATCATGTCTGGCGTATGTCTGGGTATGTTCGGACTGTGTTGAAACTCGTATATCATGTCTGCCTATGTCTGGGGTATGCTCGGACTGTGTTGACACTCAGACATCATGCCTGGGGTATACTTGGACTGCGTTGACACTTGGACATCATGTCTGGGGTATGTTCGGACTGTGTTGACAGTCGGACATCATGTCTGGGTGTGCTCGGACTGAACTGACACTCGGATATCATGTCTGGCGTATGTCTGAGATATGTTCGGACTTCGTGGCCACTCAGACATCATGTCCGGTATGTCTGGGTTATGTTACTACTACATTGCTACAAGGACATCATGTCTTCCGTATGTCTGGTTTATGTTCGGACTGTGTTTGCACTTGGACATCATGTCTTGGGAATGTTCGGACTATGTTGGCACTCGGATATCGTGTGTGGGTTATGCCTGGGTTATGTTCGTACTGCTTTGCTACTCGGACATCATGTCTGCCATATGTCTGGGGTATGCTCTGACTGTGTTGACACCAGGGTTGTAACCAGGTCACAAGGCTCCGAGTCACAAGTCAATCTCACTTTTATCGTTTTGACTCGAGTCAAGTCGATTCATTTCAATTCACCACCGAGTCAAGTCCGAGTCGAAGTCAGCGAGCAGAGGGTCGAGTCTGAGTCATGGAATTATGACTCGAGTCCAGTCCAAGTCAATGTGTAGACTGCTCAGTTTTCAGTTAAAGTCTTGGTAAACCCACTTTTTATAACTCTGTTTGGTGAATCGAATGTATCGCATTTATAATATACCAATTTTCCTCACTTTTAGCAGTTTCTGGTCGCATATTCAAGTACCAGTACCAAAAGACGAAATCCCAATAGTGTGTTGGCTTCGGAATTACAATGAAATGTCGGTCGTGGCCGTCTGAGTCTCGAGTCGATGACTTGGTTCGAGTCATGCGTAATGACTCGAGTCCAAGTCGAGTCAATACACAGATTGACTCGAGTCGAGTCATTTCCGTATTTTGAAGAAATGACTCGAGTCAAGTCGAGTCATCAGAAAATCGTGACTCGAGTCATTACAACCCTGGTTGACACTCGGACATCATGTATGGAGTATGCTCGGACTGAACTGACACTCGGACATATTGTCTGGCGTGCGTTCGGACGGTGTTTCTACTGCCGATCAACTCTTGAACCACCTCGCGAGGTGGATCAAATTTCGTCGATCAAATGTCACCGATAATGACCTGATCGTGATCTATGCCGTGAGACGCTGATGATCCGTATAACATGATCTGCGATCAAGCATCGATCGCGATCCATACAACCGGCCCTTAGTCGAAGGTGGATACATACGAATTCGCAAGATGTATCTTCTCGATTTACGCTAAGTGTCGATAATGACACTACACATTAGTAGAATATTCGGAAATATATTTACTATTCAGTTATCATGCTTCAGGGGTCATGTCACGCAGCTCGAATGATAATGAAACTTATGAGAGTGGTGCAATCTTTTTCGTAAGCTACTTTCTACGTTTCCAAATCCAGATTGCAAAAGTAAATAGTTTATTCAAAATACTGTTCAGGTAGAAGTGGAAGTAGTCTGAAAACATATCAACTTCAGAAAGTACTGCAAGTAGAATAAATCTACTTGAGTACACCAAAAAAGTAGTAAAATCGATCAATATAGTCTCTCCAAAACGTGACGAGATGGAAAAAAATGACGCCAGATTCGGATTCAGCACCCCCAAATTAGGTAAAAATGACCAAAGGAATCCTGGTGCTGAAATCGTGTAGACCAGTGTTATTGGTGTTACATTCATTGAAGCTTTGCGCAATTTTATTTTGCTGGTCCTGACATCAGGTGAGGTACTGCCATACTTACCTTCCCTGGCCGAACGTCACCGTCTTGCGCTGACAAGGCTTCTTTCGGCACGAAGACCGTATTGCAGTGTTCGTCGAATCCACGAACGAGAAACTCAGCAAACTGATTTACACCGAATCGTTATCCGGCGACTAGATTAGTATCCACGATAGATCAACACTCATAGAGGTGGAGCCGCATATAGAAAATGTATTTATTGAGTGAATATCTCATACATAAATGCCGAGCTATGCATGGTTAAGCTCCAAAGAACGAAAGATTAGCTTAACACTAACGTGCACTTGGTGGCAGGCATGCGGGGAGATGCATGAATATCCATAGAAAATACGTAAAATTATCCGTGGTATATTCAATAAAGGTTTTACAATTGTCTTTTACTGATCCTGACGATAGATGAGGCATTGCCTTGGTTGCATCCCCTGACCGCACGTTACTGGTCGCCTCCTCTTTACCTGAAAAAAGTAGCCTATGCGACCCATCAGGCAATTCCACTTTTTGAAATGCATACTAGAGTTCTTTATTTTCCAATTCTAGAGTCGTTTTGACATGACTTTGAAATTGATGCATTTCAGTTTTATGTAAGTAGAAATTTACGGCTTTACTTTTACTAGACTAACAACCCTGACTAGTTCTCGACCATCCCTGTCCGTTAGTCCGTGTACTGTGACTCTATCTATAGGCTATATATCTTTATACGTAGGCCTACGTGCAAGTAAAATCAGAATTTTTGACCGGTTTTCCAGGTATAGGAGTTCCAAATTTGCTTGCAGCGTTCAATCATTCAGCGTCAACCATACGTTCTCTCATCCCTTTATTCTATAGTTATAACTATGATGGAGGACTAGATATGTTCGACAGGGAAAATGAGGTTGGTAAAGCGATTATTATTAGGATTCGCAGACTGAAATGAATATTTGTCTCGTTGTTTTGTTCGCTATACTGCAGGTATACTATCGGATTGGAGATGTTGCAGAGGTTAAGGCAAATTTACAATATCACGTACAGGTAGGCCTACGCAGTAGCATGAACCCTTATGACTAAAATGTATTTGCCTGTAAGATGGTATTGTATCAAATGGTTTGATATATGTTACGAAATTGCTCTTATAAGCCGTATGACTGTTAAGCATAAGACTCAAAGGTCGTCACATCAATATCAACTCCTCTTAGGCTATTACAGGGAATAAAATTTATACCTCTGGCCCAAAAATACCCTCGGCCCAAGTTTATATGCCCTTGGCGACCTATACTTTTGGAACCCCTGCTGTATGGCCTCAGTTAATTCAACATCACTTTCTATTTTGCGATCAAAACTATTCACTCATTTTCAGTCACAAATCTTTTGTTACTGTTTGCTACTTACAGATCGGGCAAAGAATGGGAATTTCGAGCAGCTACTTCACATCCCTTCATTGCCATGCTGTGAATTGGAAACCAGAATGGCAGAATAGCGAAGTTCAGTATCAAGGTACGAACATAGCTACTAAACTATGCTCCAGTATGACATGGTCATGCTCCAGTATTACATGCTCAAGAGTCGCATGCACAAGTGTGCACATCCTGATGTGTCGCATGCTCAAGTGTCGCATGCGTATACGAGACTCCATGCTCATGTGTGCATGTGCTCTTGTGTCCACATGATCATGTGTCCCTATGCCAACGTGAGCCCATGCTCACGTATTTACATTCTTATATGTCGCCAAGCTCCTGTGCCCCACTCTCATTCTTCCGGTGTCACCATCCTCAAGTGGCACACACGCGATGCTCACCTGTATGGGGGACCGGGGACAAATGTAAATAGGGGCAAATGTAACAATCAATCTCACTGCCAGTAGGGTGGAGAAATCGCCTTGATATTTTGATTGTGTATGCGGTGGTTATCTTTACTAACATACCTGAAGTTACGTTGAGCTAAGACGCGAAACCCAGCAAGGAATAATTTTTAAAAAAATAAATTTTTGACCTTTTGATATTTTCTGGTATGGAATAATTTGTTCAGACGAATAGTACCTCAAGTGGTTACAACGTAATATATGTAGCTGGAACAATGTTACCATAGTCTACCGTGATGATAGGAAAACTAGGACTTGTAACACTGTGTTACTCTTGCCCCGTTACAATATCTTTTCAATGCTGAATATCTTTCTTCATATCTTGGTATAACCTTTTATCTACCGCAGATAAATATCTTGCAACAGCCATAAGTTCAATACCAGAACATATCCTAGGCTTACCATATTTTGGAAATCAAAAAAGAGGACACTTTTTCAGAAATTTGCAACTGGCAAATCCGGAGTCAAATTCTCAAAAACAGGTTAATTTTTCCCACTTCGTGATCAAAAAAAAGGTCATCACTTCTGCTCAGAGCTCAAAATAACGTTTTATACTCCGCATTGCCGGGTGGATGACTAAAAAAAAAAAAAAAAAAGGAAGGTCATCACTTCGCTCAGAGCTAAAATCACCGTTTTTCACTGAGGACGTATGGTAAGCCTAACATATACTATTTTGCTATACTCATTTTAACAAGATCAACTGTCGGAAGGGCCATACAAAAGTGGGGATGTGAATCCTACGGTTCGTTTATTTCCGTGATTCAACCACCGTTTCTCATGTTTATCGACTTTGGTGTGTCGACCTTCAATATGAATGTGTTTCTTGTACACTTTAAGCTCATGAAAAAGGCACGAAGGGTGATACTGTATTCAGATGCCAAAATGCGATGGGGCGTAGCCTGGAAGCGTTTAAACTTTCTTTAGTTTGATGCAATAACACAATTTGTGCTCCTATTTTAGTTGTTTATTTCGTTTCTTTTAGGTATAAATAACACCGCATGGGTGGTACAATTGCCCCTGGGTATGGGGCGACTGTAACATTTGAGCGGCGATTTCCGCGACCCAAAATTTCCATGATCGATTGTTGATTGAGTTCCTATTTAGTTATTATATCAACTATCGAGTTGTTGGCTTCTTTGTATAAAACTTTGTAAATTAAATTTCAATGAAAAAAACACATAATGTTAGAAAATACAAAAAGTGTTACAATTGTCCCCGGTCTCCCCTACTCATCATGTTCACGTGTCCCTATACTCACGTGTCCCTATACCAGGGGTCAACAACGTGGTGCCCGCGGGCCCGAGGTAGCCAACGAGGACCAGATAAGTATCCAGCGAGCCTGTTCTAGAAGTAGATGCAATTTCAGGACTTACAAGTGGGCTTTTATATAGGCATATATAGATCACACTAACATGTACCTTACAAATGAAAATACATATATAAGCATTTCATTCCAGCCAGTCATTCACTGATTGCACCTTACACTGATCCGCCATTGCTACATCACAAATGACTTGACCTCAAACGAAACGATTGCAGCTTACGTTGTCGTAGTGGTTTAGGTGGTTTAGGGTAATCTAATACCAACGTATCTTTGTTCCTAAGACGACTCAGTGCTCACATTGGGCAGTGCTCACCTTTACCAGCCCTCTGGTATAATTTAAATCGAGCCATCAGCCCTCTGGTATAATTTAAATCGAGCCAATGTAGTCTATGCGTTTCTATTCTCGGGGATGTGTAGATGGGTAGTGCATCGTACCATATCAATTTGTTGCCACTTCTCGAGGCTTCGTATTCAATCCTCTATTTTGGCTGACAATACCATACTGTAGCATGTAGCTATTCAGTTACTCACATATATTATTGGCAGCTATAGGCCTACGTGTGCGTAAGCGATATAACGCCTGTCTGCATGTAGATTTAACTTAAATTCGGTATTTGATTCAAGATGAATGGCCAACTAATCTGTCTTTCACCCAGCAAAATGGAATGACTTTGCATCATCACTCATACTCCGAAAATTCAATTTGACTTGAATCGTGACTTGACTTGACTTGACTCGACTTGACTCGAGTCACGTCCAAGAAACGAGTGACTTGACTTGACTCGAGTCACCTTCGAAAATCGATTGACTTGACTTGAATTGAGTCAAATTGTGCAATGACTCGAGATGACTCGTGACTCGAAGGTAGTGACTTGATCCCAACACTACTGAGGATACGGCGCGCTTCCTATACGGGGACATGACGGAATGCCATCTATGGTCTTCTTGAAATGGCGAGGGGCTCCGTTATGTTAGCTCGAAGTCGGGGACAATTCCACAGGAGTAAACTACATTACTATTCTGTATATCAGATAGCCGTGAAGCAGGAGCAGATTTTCAATCTCTGTATGCCGATTACATATGGTATATAGTATCTTTTGACACGGCTTGATTCTCTCACAGTCAACGCAGTTTTGTACCATGTTTCTAACTTTCTGTAATCGTTGCTGCTGTCCGGTATAATGAAATCTGATGAGCCTGGAGGCTGAACAGTAGGAGTTTGAAATTGTAGCACTGCGAAATGACCTCCACCTCAAAGCCCACCTGGCTGCACCAACCTTTTAGTGCCTTGTTGACACGGAAAAATTGAGTTGAGTAGCTCGTAGCATATAAATATTTTTGCGATTTTGGTGTCTGATCCTTTCTATTATTCCGCTTGATCCAATAAAACTTGAAACTTTTTCACGGGACAAACAGTTTGGAACTAGTGAAGTATATGCCCGCTTTACTCGTGTGTATGTTTGACGTCATTCATCATGATTCCCCATGATCATTTAATTCAATTTCCTTATTCTATCATTTTAATCTCTTTTTTCTTCTCATTCTCTCGTTTTTTTTTTTTTTTTTTTTTTTTTTAGTTACGAGACTTCAGTTTTGTACGTTTTCCCTCATCATCTCACATATTTACACTTCTGCCAAAAACAGCCCTAAATCTCTTGTATGACGGTGGGTGGGATAGGGCCTTCGCACAACACCACTTCTTGCATGTTAGATTGCAGCAATACGAGTCCCTCATTCCTTAGATCTGCTGCTTTCATGCAAATTACCACATTCCGCCTTTTGCTTTTATTCGTTAGCGTTTTGCTCAAATGAATGAATTTCCTGTTCATCCGTTCAATGCCTGCGGACATTATCTGTCTGGCATTGTTTTCGGTCGTCATGTGGTACAATACCTCGTTACCTTCATATTTACAGTATGGAGGGGGCGTCCCTTTTGTATGTCCATGGGCGGCCGCCAGACCATATTCCGAGGTTATTGCTCTGTCGCACCTTTGCATGACGCTCTGTACTTCGTCCATTTCCATTTGTTCCCCAATTGTCTTTTTTAAGACACCGCAAATATCTTCCCAGGGGTGAAACCCGTCCACCGATTCGTCGCAAAATTCATGTCGACAATGATACATCAGCGTCTGCTGTGTTTTTTCCGGTCGGGGTCTTTTCTGTCGGTACGAAACACTCTTTTTCTTGGGAATTGTCGCCCAAACATGTGGATCATCTTCCCCCGCAGCCATTTCCATCCAATAAGATCGAGACAATCCATCTGACGTAAATACTTGCATCGTACTTAAATGAATTACCTCTTTTATTTGGAATCCTGCGAGATGATTGAGCCACCTCTGAATCAGGGGTTTTGGGCTTGGATTTTTCGCTTTGTCTGTCATTCTTTTGAGGAGCCCAAATACCCCAGTATTATCAGTGATTATTGTAAAGGGTAAGGCTCTCAACATTGATTGCCATTTTTCCACCGAATCCTTTAAGGCTTTCAATTCCTTTGTATATGGATCATAAGCTTTTGCCGTTGGAGTCGCCCACTTTTGACTGTAGTAAGCAATTGGGTAAACCTTTTCGAAAGGCGGATTGCACCCCTTCTCCGTCTGAAAAATGATTGATCCAAACCCAATATCTGAAGCGTCCGTTTCCACAAAAATGGGAAGATTTGGATCCAGATGGTACAGAACCTTAGCATCATCGAGGGCTGCTTGTGCCGTTTTAAAATCCTGCAGTAATTCGTTGGTCCATAGCACAGGCGTCACTCGTCCTTGTGTCGCAGGAACCTTACCTGTCAGCGCATCGAATTTAGCTAGCTTCAAACTTAACTCAGGAATATGTTCCGAGATATAGCGAAGGGCACCGATCCACCCCCGCAGCTCGTACACATTATGGGGTGGTGAGAGTTCTCGTAAAGCCCTTATTCTCTCGGGCTGAACCTCAATTTCTTTCCCCGTCAAGGTTGCCCCCAAAAGGTTCACCCTTCGTTTTCCAATAAAACATTTATTGATGCTAACCGTTAGTCTCATCTTGGCAAGTTGTTCAAACACCATACGTAGTAGTAGCAAATGGTCTTCTACCGTTTTTGTGCTGAGAAAAAGGTCGTCTATGTAGGCCTCCATAGGCGTCGCGTTCTCCTCATCCGACCGACCATTTTGCTTCATGTATTTACGATAATTTTCCGTAATTGGTTTCACCACGCATTCCTGCATATTCGCGCTCCAAAGAGCAACAGCAGTTTTAAGCCCCATCGGCATTTTACGCCATCTTACATGCATCCCTTTGATGGCTATACCCACATATTGTTTAGACCTTTCTGTTACATCCATGTGGAAATAGGCCTTCTTCAGGTCAAGGAGAGAAAGTACTTCTCTGCCTTGGGCGAGCTGTTTTACGTCCGGTACAAGGGGTGGAGGTACTTCTATTGATTTTATGGCCGCATTAAGGGGTTGGAGATTCTGTACTACTCTCCAGGCTTGCTTCCATCCGTCCTCCTGTTTTTGTCTCTCATTCATTTTCTGAGGGACCACAAAGATAGCCAACTTCCATTCGGCAAAACCTCGTTCAATGACGCCCAAGTCCAGGAAGTTATCTACCGCTTCTTTCAATGCCTTTGCCTGGCCCTCCCCCTTCAGATTATAAGGCCCAGACACAAATGGTTTAGTCGAGGGATCCTTAAGTTCGATGTCGCATTTGTATTTCATGCTTTGCGGGCCGCCAAGATGGCCTCGCAGGTTTTCGAGTTCGGACGCGAACGATGCGTAGATGGCTTTCCAGACATCATCAGCGATAATGGTATTTTCTGGAGTAGTTAGATCAGGAGGTTTGTATGGGAGTTTGGCCAGTGCTACCGATTGTGCGCAAAGATTTTCTAGCTCCGTCTTGACGCGTGGATGAGTGTCCTTCTGTAAAACATACGTAGTAATTGGCCCAGCCCTAGGTTGATTTGAGATTCGTGATGATCGAGTTGTTGGTGTTGGTGGAGAGAGGGCGAGGTCCTTCGATGTAGGCCTCTGATCTTGGCGCGTGCCCGCACCTACTATCACGCCGACGGACTCCTTTTCCGCCGGGGACCCTTTTTCTGGGGAGACGTGCATCTTAAAATCCCCAGACTCCTTGTCGGACATGTCCGGACGAATATCCGGTTGACCGGCAATTGCTGCTTTGCTTGAACCTTTTGGGAAAGTATTTATTACTGTGGCTGTCGTCATGCGTCTATGGGCCGATCCATCAAGGTTATTCGGACAAGTGCACCCACGAAGGCACTTAGGACCAGTTTTCTCGTGCAGGTCTTCTTTTTCGCCAGCGGACATTCCACTCTGGATGTCAGCTGTAATAGTCGCCATGCATCTATGGACCGGATTTCTATTGTTACCCGGACAAGTGCATCCGCGAGAATTTTCGGGACCAGTTTTCTCATGCAGGTCCATCTTTACGCCAGCGGGGATTCCACGCTCGACGTCTTCGTTAACGGTGTCAGCAGGCATTCCTGTCTCAACACCAATAGTTTCCCATGGGTTAGGTGTGACGTCAGTTGCTATTTTCAACTCGTCGCTCGCACCAGTGGTTAATTCCATCTCAGTACTCGCGCCAGCGGCCATTTTCCGCTCCACGCTAAATTGGTTTGCAGCATCCATCAACCCATCGTCAGTTACAGTGTAGCTAATACTGCTTCCAACTTTGGTTCCGTTACCTTGATCACAATGATTCTCTTCAAGTAGTGATGCTAAAGACAACTCCTCATTTGCGTTAGACGGGGTTTTGAATTCCGTAGTTATGCCTGGTAATTGTTGGACTTCCTCAATCCATTTCAGCCCTATGATGTTAAGTGGGACTCCTGATCCGGTCACAAATGGAATGAACAGTCCATCAAAATCAATCACTACAAAGGAGTCCACTTGGGACGATCCACCTATTCCAGTCAATTCCATGTCTATTGGTTGACGTTCTTCCCAGCTTTGTGGGTATTTAGTTATAACGACCTTTTTCATTATTAAATTGGGGATGCTCCCCGTGTCAGCTAGGAATTTCGTACCAGTTGCTGTATCAACCAAATACAACAGTTGGCTGCCAAACAATTCCGTAAAATCGGGCTGTAGAGGATCATCCGGCATATCAAGAAATGTAAATAAGGGTAAAGAAGAGTTATGTACAGTTTTTATGTTTTGAAATATCAATTTGTCTGGGAGCTGATTCACCGGATCAATCAGCACCCCATGGCGTTTTTTGAAAGTCGTACACCTTGATTTAGCTCCTCGTCCGTCCAATATGAAGCATCATATCGACGCGGGCGCTCATGATAATGAGGTTTCGCCCAGACCACGTGGGTATTTCCCCCAGATGGACGTGCAGGTGGTCCATGAGGACCCCACTGATCCCTATCATGCCAGTGGGTTCTATCTCGATTTTTTGGCCTGGTATCATAATAGGCTTCGCACAGAGCGGTTCTTTGTGTAAATGAGGGTGAACCTTGAGCAACAAGATATCGATCAAGACCCTCAATTGTAAGTATGTTATTTCTTGCGAGGAACGGTTTCCAGTTTCGTTCAGCAGACTCTTTAACATGGGGGGGTACAGGTCGTGCTCGCCCACGAATTATCCATCCTAATTCATCATCTCTGGCAAGGACCTTATCGTTTAGCCACAGTATGAATTTAGCCACGCAATTACGGGATTGATGTCCCGGTGCCTTACAGTAGTAACAGACGGACAGGGATTGTCCCTGAGTGGGATTTAGATACAAGCCTAGAGGGGCAAAAATATTCGGATTTCCAAGAAAATTGTATCTCTCACCTTGACTATCCGCAATGTTGCGGGCTTCCTGGCTGCTGGACGGCGTAATCTGTGAGCTGTCTGCACCCATCCCGGAGTCTTGTGTATTCGCCATTCGCGGACTTCGGTTCGAGGTTCCCGGTCCTGGGCTAGCACGTGAAGCTCCTGTTATTCTCGTTGATTGTCCGTTAGGTCTTATTGATGCCATATGCCCATTCTGTTGTTGTACTGGCCTGGCCCTCGAGCCTTGTCCTCGCCTACCAGGTCCATTACCGTTCATGATGCGGGTAGGGGGTCGATTGATGCGCACTGTACGTTGAGGGTTACGACGTGGTTGTGGTTCCTGGCCTGCATTGGCAAGCTGACGCGGTGAGATCCCCCTAGGTGGTCCAGGAGGTGTTGCCCCCCCCAAAATTATTCAAGGGTTGCAGGGGCGAGGGTGATTGTACCACCGGCGGTGGGGTTTCACCAGGTGGAGGAGGAGTGTTGAGCTGACTGTCCTCGCTTCCATGAGTGGGATAACTGTGCACTATATGTCCTGCAGGCTGAACATTATAAATGTGTACAGGAGGCAGGGATGGTTTTGTATCACGCACTTCCTTTGTTTCCTGATACCTGGGGCGAGTCTCTTGTTCGTCCAGAAACTCGGAGTTCCACACAAGTTGTAGTTCCTCCGCAACATGCCGCCATCTTTTATCCTCTTCCCATCCTCGTAACAACAATCTAAGCGCTTCTGGTAGTCGCTGTCGTAGGTTTCGGAAAAGACGCAATCCGTCCGGATTTTTCTTAATTTTACTATCCATGTCTATTTCCAGTTGCTTCAAAGCGCTATTCAGCAGAGGTAGGGGCTCATCCTCCCACCGATAATTTCTGCGGAAATCCCCAATGATCTTTTCATCATTTACCAAACCCTGGGGATTAGATAATGAAAGAGATCGCATAACCGATTCCCAGTCTGCTTCCCCCGAATTGGTATTAAAAAAATTTCCCAATTGGGTAGCCTGCTTGTGTCTACCAGCAGCCCTCAATTTCTTCTGCAGCGCATTAGCCAAAATAACATCCACATCCGTATTTCCGGGACCGTGGCGTATTCGTCGCATCGAATTCTCCATCCATTTTAGCAGCGGCATGTCCCCAGGGTCCATCATAAGCTGAAGCATTTCTTTTTCTGACTGGATTTTAGCAGACACATTGAGTAATGGGGCCGAAACTCCAGAATACTCGTGTGGCTGTTGTTGGCCTGACCGTCTGCTACGAACGTTAGGAGTAGAGGTAAAACGAGGCATATTTGGATAAATCGGGTTGTTAGGTCGGCCCTCATCCGTATCTTCATCCGACGAATTTTCGGAACTTCGGAGCGACTTCCCAATCTCCTTTATTTCTCGAGCCAATAATCGCATGCGAGCATCGTAATCGTCGTCTCCAGTGTCTTCCGCATCTTCACTAGTATCACCCTGTTCTCGAAAGGCCACCCGTCGAGATTCGCCATCCGCACTTCCCGCTCGTCTTCGAGAATTCTTCTCCTCGTTACGACGTTCCTGCCATCCTCGATACCCCATATATTTATCTAAGGGATTCTTTTTTGGTTTTGACACAACGGAGGGCTCGAGCTCGTTCCCCCCAAGACTAATGAAGCTTGGTATTTCTACGGGGTTTTGCTTATTCTGTTTGGCGCGTGCACCACTTCCCACGTGGAAACATGGTGCCGTTCCCATTCGAGAGTCTGACAACGAGGTCCAGTCAGAACGTGGTAGCTTAGGATAGACAGCCGTTACAGTATGACAATCCAGACCCTTGCGAACCGTCATCGTTGGTCCTTGTTTTATGTTACCAGACGGCTGTTCAGTGAGAGGAACGTAAGCCGGAGGGTCATATTCTGGTGCAGTTGGAGCCACTGTCAAAACGGGAGATTGGGTCTTATCTCGCGTAACTTGTGCATGCGACTTTCCGAGCTCAAACTCTGACGTAAGAATGTCATTCAGGACATCGGTGGAGACCTTCCCGCTAACTTTTGTTGTGGCATCACAAACAGCTTTGAGGTCCGCTTGAGCTTTTCGAACCTCTTTCTTTGCCTTCTCTAGCCCTTTCATGGTTTCCGGTAGAGCTGTCTTTACTTCTTTCAATAGCTCTGTTTGTTCCGCCACATCCTTAGCAAGTTGTCTCTCTTGTCGCCGTACATCTTCATGGCGTTTTTGTGTCGCTTTAAGCAAGGTAATACCTTGTTTGAGTTCATCCGTCGCTTCTGACGACTTTTTCCTTTTGAATGCTTTCAACATCCTTCGCATAGCCCTTCCTATTGACCGGAGAATGTACTGTTGACAGAAGGTAGTAGATCAGGTGAGGACAAGTTAAAATATACTGTAGATCCCTGCGGCGTATTCGTGGGTTGGACGTAAGCAGTGGATTCGCTGCTATTAGATCCCAAAAATACGTTCAACAGTTTAGAAAGCGCTCCAGGCGATACGTGCAGATAAATTGCTGCCAATATGATCAGGAGAGATACAGACGATGAAAGTAAGGATACGACAAGTACAAGTTTTACGATAGTCGTCTTAGAAAGCATCGATTGGTCAACGTCTGAGCACCGGAAGTATCCCCGTACTGGCCACCAATTTTGTATTTAGAGTGCAGCTCCACAACGATTGTTATGCGAGTAGTCCACACTTGTTCGGGATACTTCGTAGTACAAAGTTGACACTCTTTGCTCTCTTGTGTAGTACTGACGACGTTCGTAGATCTGTAGATGTTGATTTGAGATTTTTCACAGTCGTAAATGTTGATTGAAGTATTCCGTAGTTGTAATATTGTCTTGTTTCAAAACAGCCAATGACCATTAGGTCCAAAATTCTAATCTAGCCTTATACGTGTTCTCTAAAACCTTAATACAACCAAATACTCCAATCAGCGAATTGCAATAATAAACTAATTAGATAAAAATTCTCCAAGGTAAGTTTATGCGTATGATAGCATCGGCCTTTCCTGCCGTAAATTTTATAATGCATTTCATAATAATCATCAGTATACTCGTGATTATAATGTTTCAAATTACTTCAATAAACATATCAACATTAAGGACGTCATGTCTTCAGTGCAATTATCATCACTATGATCCTCTTAATCAGACCGCATGATACTACCCTTAACTAAGATGCCACTTAATACAGGCATTGTGGATTGTTCAAACATGTTTTAGTGTTCGTTATTCAGTAATTTTAATGGTATAGTTGTCCAAGATTTTGTAAGTTTTTATATTGTTTTTCATTATTTTTATCAATAACCATTCGCACCTAAAGCATCTAGGATTTTGTTTTGGTTAAACTAGAGGGTGATGATGGTCTCTAGGGTCTGGCTTATAGTGCAGCCATATACAGCACATTATATACACACAAGAACAAGCGGTCGCTTAATTTGTTCAAGCGTTAAAGTAACAGTAGCCAGCCAAGGCACTCGAGACATTGTGTATAACCGTGAACGTGACAGAATCGTGATTTTCTTTTCTTTTAGCCTAAAATAAGGGTTCGCACCGTAAAATTCTGGATTTTGTTTCCCTGAAAACTAGGGATTTTTAAGTCCCTAGGGTCCTGCTTAAAATATAGGGCGTAGCAGTCTATAACGCCTCCACAAACTATATCACAATATCACAAAGCAGCAGTTGCGACGAAATAAACATCAAATAAACCGTGAATCGTGAAACCTTAGATTATATACCTTGTGCACACTGTACAACACAAGGGGTCCTGACCGTTAATACATAGCGTAGGTCAGTTATAACGCTTTATACACATGTGGTAGGAATGCATGAAATCAATATTATACATATACTTAACCATATTCATAGGACTAGTACTTTTACAGTATCCTCGGGGTAAAAGGGTTCCGTGGATTCGGCTTGTTCCTTCACCCATTCATCCTTGATCAAGTTTTCCATAGGATGCATTCGAGCCATATAGTGGAACCACAAAAGTTTAGCCTTTTCATAATCTCCAGAGGCCATGTTTTTTATCATCTTGTGGTTTTCTAGTACTCCTTGATAGTCAATAACAAAGGGCTTTTCATCAGAAAGGGTATCATTAACTCGTTTGCAAAAGCATTTCAATCCAAGTTTGATATATTCGGGTGGGGTTCTTGACCATTCATACCATCTACGAAAGGGGGATATTCTCGTTTCATATCGTTCTTTGAACATCCAAAAATAAAAGATCAAATCTTGTTCCGCCACATTAGATCCAACTAGTTTGGTGACATCCTCATAAACTTTATCATTTACTTCCGCGTTATTCATACTTTAATTTTTCTGAAAGAAATTAATCATTCAGGTAAGGGTCTATTTGTTCATGCGGACAGAAATGAGGTGACTCAATGTAAAACTCAATTAAATGGGCATACACGTCATTCCTGATTAATAGACATTTAACCTAACAAAAAATAAAATATACAATCCATACATTCATTGTTCATAATTATTACAGCAATTACATTTCATTTTATGTATAAGTATAGCAGCTCTCACATCAGAGGGAAAAGTATCATTAAAGAGTTTGTCCGTGGCATAAATACAAAATCCGGTTCTATCAGAACAAGGCATTCTTTCCAACACCCATTCTTCAGGTATGACATCCGAGGCAGGATGTAATCCAACACAGAAGACAAACCAACAAAACTTAGCATGTTCATAATTTTCAAACAATATCATGCGGGAGATGGCTAAATGCTTTTTGTATAGCGCATCAAACAGTTTATCGGATACTCTCAGGTTGCAAATCCTCAAATAAGGTGTCATAAATGTCTCCAGTTCATCCCGTGTTGTTGCAGCCCACTTGCCAAAGTCTTTGTGTTCATATTTCTTCTCAAAGGAATCAAAGAAAACGTCAAGTTCATGCTTTACTCTAGCAATTTTTTCACCCATATTTTCTTAACATAGATAATTTTATATTGATTATTGGACCGGAAACTTTCCTTACTAACATTTTCTACACCCATATAAGTATAGCAACACTTCTAGAATATTCAATAATTGTGATAAGCATATTAGATACATAACAATTTACTTTGCATACATATCAGTCCATTTTCGTGCCATCTTTTGATAACTATCATAGTCATCCCGATACAGTCTGGCGCTTTCAACATCCATTGGATCTTCTGGGTTAGGAGAAGCCAATAATGACGAAATCGAGACCAATACTTTTCCCAACGTTAAAGCAGGTGACCATTCATTTGCAAGAATGTCAATACATATGGTACCCTTACGGCTTATATTCGGATGGAAAATTCTGGTTTCAAATTTGATCTTCGGAGGCTTGAATGGATATTCCGTTGGAAATTCAATTCTAAGGAGAAATGTCCCTTTTTCATATGGTGTTTTTGAGGGTCCGCGCAAAAGTGCTTGCCAAACATAGATATTTGACTCGTCCAATGGCCCTGCTTGCAAAATTACAGGATTTGTTTGAATTTCTTGATTGATCTTTCGCCGTTCAACATGTAATCTATGTTTTGCCATTCGGTGTAGATTAATATTATCCAAGAAGACTTGATACACATAAAAAGAAAGGCAAACATTACTAATTTAGTCGTTTATCCATAGTATACATAGCCCGTGAAAAACCGGCAATAGTTCTGCTAGTAATGTTCCAATCTTCATCAACATTAGCTATAGCCAACACGTATCGTAGAAATACATACAAATAGTATGCAGGGCTTTCTCCAAAATTTTCTTCCACAATTTGCTCCAGTACTCTTTTGGCGCATTTCAATTGTTCCGCCACCTCCTGGTCCCGGTATAACCAGACAAGAAAATCCTTCAATACGTATTCCATGTCATTGGCTGTCAGAGTAGGAAAGTTTTCTATTCTTTCTTTTATTCGTTCATGTACAATCCCCATCCTTAGCCAAGCAACTCTGCTGTCAGGTATCGTATGGTATGGACACGGTCTAAACTTTTTCCGATTCAATTCTTTCTTCTGTGGGTCTTTGGGCACATACTCATACTTTTCATAATTGACTTCCAACATATCACGATTATAGGTCAAATAAGTTCTTAATATCTTAAAGTTTCTTACACAAAAAACCCTAATATCATTAAACATTCATCGATTCTTGACCAGCAAGTCAACATAAATACACAAATTAGAGTTTTATTTCTAGTTGTAGTAGTAGACATAGTACATGTTTTTTGAAATCACAAAGTATTTTATATATCCAATTGATATAGTGGAAAATTTGATGTAGTATATGTATCATTTCAGTTAATCATCTTTCAAACATTCCTTTATCCATTGTTCTGAAAAGTTTTCCTACAGGGGATGCATACGAACAATATGTTGGTACCAAAGAAATTTGGCTTCCTTATAGTTTCCCAGTGTAAGAATTGCAATCCGATTATGTTCCTTAATAGCAGCATGATAACCCAGAGCCTTGCCTTGCGGAGATAAAGCACTCCCGTAGACTTTGTCAACATACAGCGTCAGCATTCTGACAATGTCATTGGGTCTTGTCATAGCCCATCTCGACCATCTGTCGGAAATTTCCACATCTTCTTCATAATATTCACAAAACATGTCAAAATAATATTTCAAGTCACTTATCGCAGATTCATGTCCCATTTGCATTAATTCTTTGTTACTTATGGTCTTTTGAGACATTCCTCTTAATCATGTAATATAACAATTTTCGAAAAAGCGTCTTCTAAAATCGGAATAGCAACAGTTTCAAATTCTTGAGCATTTAAAAGTAATGTTGTAGAATCTTGCAATTCCATTTGTGGTAATCTTTCATCCAGAAATCCCTCTGGTAGATATTTATGAGCCGGGTGTAGTTTTAGAACAAGTCCAAACCATGTATATTGAGCCAGATCAAAATCTTTTGTAACAAAAACGCGAGCAATATCACTATGTGCGTTATAAAGCTTATCAAAAAGCTTTTCGGTCACATTTGCAAAACAATGATGAAGATATTTCTTTATTAATTGTTTGAATTTTTCCTTTGGGGTATTTTTCCATATCTCAAAATTTTGGTGATGGTATTCCTGTTCAAATTCATCATAGTATTCATTAATTTGTTGCTTGGCTAGCGTAATTTCCCAATTCTCCAATACTCTAGCCATCTTAACACAGAATAAAGCACATTAAAATCATTTACGAATAATTGATTCATATGTACAATGATAACTAGTAATACCATGCATTATACATATGCATCAAGAGCATTCATGCCACAAAATAATAGTCCTGCCTGCTCCATCAAGCTCTATACACCTTTATCTTTTCAAGTATTGTTTCACCACAAATGTTGCATCTTTCAGAATTTGCTGCACACCTTTCACAACTACATAAATGTCCACAAGGTATGAAAGTAATTTCGCTTTTGTTTCTCTTGCAATTTTTGCAAAGCACAACCTCTTGTATTTCTTTCAAACTTTGCGCTATCTCTTCCACCGACATTGTTTCTGCCACGGATGCTTCTTTAGTTTCTTTGTCGGTGTTCACTTCGTGGTTATTTTCAGATATGCTAGTGCCTTTTTGTTTTGTTGTTTTCGTTGGACTGGCGGTAATTGTATTTACTGTCCCCAGCAAATCCCGAATTATGTCACTGGTAGAGAAATGATCATTAGTCTGCCTATTTATAGTTCCTTCTATTTGATCTCTCGTGAATCCCATGTCTTCCAGTTGCATCCTGTTTATGTATTGTCCAGATAACCTTGGTCGATTATGGTTCCTTCGTATCTCCTCTCGTGGTGCATCAAGACATATTGCATTCCTTAGCGATGGTCGATTGAGATTGGGATGTTCATCTCTTAGTCGTAAAACGAAGTCAATACCTTTCATTTGCAAAACATATTCACAACCAGGAAACCACTTTGCATGCTCTGTCCACGGCTCATCATTGTAGTCCCAGTTTTGTAATCCTTCATTGCAATAAAAGCATTTCGTTCTATCCGAATCCCCGAGATAATACAGACCCGCTTTAGCCAATTGTTCCGCTGTTGCGAGGATCCTTTGCCTAGGCCATTTTTCATTAAATGAAGATATTCTTTGTTGTAACGATATCATATGCAAATTCATCGAATAAAGACAAGGGAATCTTTCCACCAACTGGAGTTGTTCTTCTGGCGATGGATCCGGAGGTTCTCCCATATTAGCAGTTAACCTTTCAATTTTTATTTTAAGTTCATTATCTGCCTGGTTTCTCTCGGAGTCTGTCAAGGACATGTTTCCCGCATACTCGTTATTTGCCATTCTGCATCTTGTAAAATTTCTTTGATGTTGTTCAAGGACATTATCAGCGGGTGCCCAGTTTCTAAGTACTCCTGAGCATGAAAAACATTGCGCTCTGTCAAGGTTTCCTAGGTAGAAAAATCCCTGTTTTGCCAACTCCCCTACCAAATATGGAGTAGGATAGGAAGGCCATTTGTCGAAGGTTCGTCTTCTCTCGAGTTCACTTCTCAAATTTGCAGATCGCAATGAAGTCTCATGCTCTTGGTCACAAATGTTCGCAAACACGGTTTGCGGTAATGGACACTCTTCCTCTTTGATAATTGTTCTTTGCCCATTCCGATTAGTTTGCTGGCTTCTTGTAGGAAGGTTAAGGTGGCACCTAATTTGTTCAAAAAGGAGCCTCCTAGAGCAATTTGAAATAGGCAAGTTATAACCATGTTGTCCTGTCGCCATGTCACAAGTAGATTTATGCCACTTGTCATCCAAAGCATCATCTCCAATGACCCATTTTTCCACAGATACGCCGCAGCAGCAACATCTTACTCTGTCTTGAAATCCTGTCCAATAGAAACCAGCCGCGGCTAGATAACTTGGTATCACAGGAGTTTCTTTCGGAAAATGTTTGAACGTTGCAAGTCTGTAATGTTCAACCCAGTGATTTCCAGGGGGAATATAAATGCAATTATGTCCAGGAGGATCCCGATCTCTTTTCATCAGAATGCCCATAGTTTCAATTTGGTCGCTTCTTGGTGTAATTTCTCTTGACAGAACAGGCGTTCATTATTACAGATCAAAATGTCTAAATATAACCATACCAATTCAACATTCTAGTAATAATACATAAACATTCTGTTCTTAAATAAAAAAGATCATTATATCAAATTTCCCAAGGTTCAAAATTAGCCTTGGTTCGATAAATTCCATGGATTAGGTGTGAAGTCATTATTTGATCGTTAATATGCGACAAAAATTAATGTAAATGTCAATCAAAAATATAGGAATTTTCCAGATATTGATTCACTGACTGGGCTTTCTTATCTACTTTCTTCGAGTATATGTATATATATGCATCCATAACAGTGGTATCAGAATCCAACAACATATAACCTTTTACTCCTAGATTGGTTTGGCTGTGCCAAATCCATTTGCAATTCGCATCTGTAACATAAGCAAGACTATTTGCACATACCAACAACCTTGTATAGCCCATTACTACTCCTCGTATCACTTCATATATCGCTCGCCTCATACATAAGAGAGGTATTCTTCGGACAACTTCCATCAAGGTTCCTGTAATTATAGTCCATGTATTGTCATCGGGTCGTATTGTCTGTTTATTCCATACTATGAGTCGTCGTCGTCGTGATGAATTTTTCACAATGGCAGAATCTTGGGAGTCGTCAGAGTCCGTATTACTAGACGTTTCGTCCTCCGGCGTCCCGCCATGAGGTTTTCTGTCGCCACATGGAAGTTGTCTTTTGTACCAATTATGTTCTTGTTCAAAAAAAGTCTTCACCATATCCATCAGCAATTTTAGACAGCCAGTATTTTTCTGTACATCAATTTTGTCTAATTGATTCATCAATTTACAAAAAATAGCAGTATTATGATCTTGTACTTCAGATAGATACATTTCATCCCTGTTAATATAACAATGTGCAATAACAATGAAAGATTTCAATTCAAGACTTCATTACATTAAATTCCGGTATTAGATATATCATATGACATCTATGTAATACATTTCCTCACTTATGATACAACAATAATATAATACGCTTATATTATTATTTTAACTCATATATGTACTTTAATAGAAACCCTTCATAGGTTTTCTAAGCGTGTAGATTTTAATACATGCCTCTATTGCTTCCCTGAAGATTCAAATTACTCATATCAGATGATATTACTCATAAGGACAAATATTGTTTTCAATGTTCCAATATCCGGAAATTGGAATCAAGGACAATTATCTCCAGAAATCGCTGAAATCTTTCTTCCAAGGCCACTCTTCTTTTCCAAAGCCACTCCTGTAAGTAAAGGCGAATAAGTGATCTTGATACCCCATTCAGTCTTCTAATAGCAGCTTTGAAAAAATTCCAAGACACCTCGATCAGTTGTGTATTTATACCTTCTGTAGTAACAAATTCGCGATCATGATTAACTATTGAATGTTTATAATTCATCCCCAGACTTTCCAACTTGCGGTAACTGGCAAATGAATCAGTCCATATAGTGGATCCCTCCTTTACGTGTCTCATAATTATTTCTGATAATACCGAGGTTTTTCGCCCTTCTTCAGGTACCAATTCTGCAAACATTTCTCGCGTTTCCATATCTATTCCAGCCAAAACCCAGCGTTGGCGTATTATCCTTCCACGATTAAATTTTCTTTTAGCCACAAACGTCTCATCAATTTGAATTACATGTGATTTACCTTGTGATATTCCCCCTATTATGGTACCTCTTCTTTCCATCTCCCCAGAGCATATCTTACGAAGTTTCTTGGTCCAATTCACCATTGTTCTCTTGCTGACGTGTGCTTCAAAAGCTATTTGTCGTTGAGATACATCTATGGTCCAAAGATAAATCATCATTACAAGTTTAGTGAGTCTTATTTTGCTTCCTTCAAATAGCGATCTTTTCCTTATGGACGTGGTAGTCCGGCACTTTGAAATCGGACACCTCCATCTATATCCATCCATAGTTCTTTTGCATTTTTCTTCAATCATCTGTTGTCCACATTTAAAACATGTTGCCTCTTGAACAAGGAGTTGCCGTGATCGCAGAAACTTTATACATTTTCGGTCACTTGATATTATACCACATCGAGCAAGATTGAACAAATTTCTTCTTTTTCTGGGTTCTTTAATCTTCATCTTTATTTAACTTAATTGTCTTTTTTCAAAAGTAGTTTCTGCATATATAAACATTGGAAAGGTAAGTTTCATGCAGGTACTTTCAGAGTCATAAATCGACAATCGGCTTCCTTTAATGATATTTCCTGCGTCTTTGCCAACGCGTAGATCTGAACTTCCGGAAAGATTATCCACATTATGAGATCTCTTTCAGAATCCCCTTTTTTTAGAAATTCCCTCATTTCAGGATTTACTCCTTTTAAAATTGTTACCCAATTTATGCAGATTTCTGCAAAAGCCATTTGTATAGGTTTTTCAGGATAAATGCTTCCTGTATAAATTTCTTCCCACTCATTTTCAACCAGATGTTTCCCAGGATAATGATTGTGGCATGTAGTGACACCATATTTTTGTTTCCAATATAGTAGACGAGGATTTAATTCGTCGTACATTATATCGCATAAGTGATCCGTTAATGTATATGTTGTTAACAGAAACTTCAGCGACTTTAATCCTTTATCTATTAGTGTTTCTTTTTTGGGTATCCATGTCGAATGTTGTATTTCCGGATCATCGCAACGCAATCCCAAACACATTTTGATACTTTTTAGTAATTCCTTTATACAAAATATATAAGGTCATTTACATAGTGCCCTATTAAAATTCTACACTGAATTTCAATTTATATCAAAAAAAGAATTTTTTACATTAGTTCTATAGTGACTAGCCAAACAATAATGGCAAATGTCCATTTTGAATGTATAGTCACATGATTAGAGCGACTTTTCATTTCATCATAATATAATCTTGATTGTTTACGGACATAGAGCCTTTTGGTAGACGTTCCATTATTATATCTATTTAATTTTAAAACCTCCAAATCTGGCAATTTTTTTAATAGAGAGTCATTAAGAAATTGTACATGATTATAACTAAGATCAACAGTATGTAGATATTTGAACGAAGTGTTGGAGGACAGAGAAAAATATTGTAAGTTATTATAGTACAACGTTAATCTCTCTAAATTACATAAAGATTCGAGTATTGTCATATCAAACTCAACCAGTCTATTTTCATCCAAGTGTAACGTTTCCAGTTCCTTCAGTCCTTGGAACGCCCCTTCTTCTATAACGTTTATTGCGTTTCTTGATAAATCCAGTATTCTTAAACGACGCAAGTGAATGAATGTTCCGTTCTTTAGTCTCTTTATTAAATTATTATCCAAGTATAACCTTCGTAAGTTTTTCAGACTTGCAAATGTTGACCCTTCAATCTCTTCCAACAAATTGCTACTCATGTACAGTTCCTCCAGTCGGTGTAGGCCTGAAAAGCTTTCCTTTTGTATTCTTGTGATGTAATTTCGCATCAAATTTATCTCTCTGAGCTTTTCATTTTCGCAGAAGGCACCTCCTGGTATTGTTTGGATTTTATTCCAACCACAATGCAACACCTCTACGTCTTTATATTTTTCCAATTGTTCTTTGGTTATTTCCCGTAGGCAGCTGTCGTTGATGAATATCTTTATTGTGTTCCGACAAGATTTTGCCAGGTATATTTTATCAGGATCCGGAATTCTTGTATAACTCGAATGATCACACCAAAGTACCAAATTGCTTCCTTGCATGCATTCCGGGTATAACATGGTTCGTCTTTCATTGGTTGTACACTTCTTTTGTTCTATTGTTTCCGGATAAATAGCATAACACATGCCCAGCCATAATACTAGTAGTTCCACTCGGTTCATTTTACTCATGAATTAGATAACCCACTTTGTTACTTTATACCTTCGGAAAAGGTATCTTTTGTAAGTCAAAATCTTATTTACATTCGTTGTCATTACTCATGATTGTTCTGGTATTATAGAGTCAATGTTCACACTTTCCCCTTCATAGGGGTAAGGATGTATCTC
This sequence comes from Botryllus schlosseri, assembly GCF_051294905.1. Taxonomy (NCBI): domain Eukaryota; kingdom Metazoa; phylum Chordata; class Ascidiacea; order Stolidobranchia; family Styelidae; genus Botryllus; species Botryllus schlosseri. Next base: position 24,860,796 of record NC_137242.1, on the reverse strand, counting down.
TATACACCTTATCCTTTTTGTTCGCCAATGTATTGAACTTGAATAGCCCTTTATTCCCAAATTATTCTGACAATTCCATTGTTCCATATGTGGCGGATCTTTACAATAGTCTCTCTCCTGGTACACATCCTTTGTTATATTAGTATTTGTAAGTTTCATCACAAGTCCTCTAATTAATTCATACAACATGACTCTTCTTCCCAAAGAGATGTATTCCTTCGCTCTTATTTCAAATATCTCTTCTACCACATGATTGAATATATCAAAAATTTCTGGGGTTATTTCCTCATCTAGGGCTGCCTCTTCTAGGCCATTGTCTGTTTGTTTAACCCAATCAACTCGGTCCGTAAGCAATTCCCATACTCTTTCTTTTAACTGGTATCTCTCATAATTGCTGTCGTATTCTTTCAGATTCAATAGATCCAACTCATCATATACATCGTACAAAAGACACCAATTCGATGGATTGTATCCTTCAATATAATCAAAATCTAACATTCTCTTTTCATTCCTGCATCGATATATCCACCTTCTTTTTAAACAAATCTTAATTACGCACAATTTATCATTTTCAGGATATGACAATTTTCTAGATTCATGTAATACTTTTACTTTTCATTCATAACTTATAAAGTATACTCCATACTCGTTAAGACATTTATCAATCCATTAATCACCCAATACTTATTGGGCAATAAATCTCTCCCCCCCCCCCACAAGGGATTTAATCATTTTGTAATTTTCTATTTTCTGGTTTTTATTTATATAATTTTTTTCGTATGAAGATTTTATTTAGTATATGGCTTTTCTCATTCGGTTTTGGAAATCATTTTTATCAATTTTTATGATTTATAAACATATTCCGACATTTATTAATTTGAAGATTTTTTTAGTGGGGAAAGTTATACAACATATCAATTGAAACATTATTAAAAAGTAATATTACTCATCAACCCTGCCTTCCCTTCCATAAGAAATATTTAGACACGATTATCTCTGAATGACAAACTACTCAATTCAAGGGTCATTTATAGAGAGTTGTTCATAACAAGTATTACACAACTACGTCTCATATAGACCATCAGAAGAAGGGTGCCATGAGACAGGAATGTGAGTAATTTGCAAAATGTTACTCTTCAAAACTATTATATAATCAAGTACTGGATAAAAGACTAGAGGTTAAGTTAATTTTACGCATGTTATGTACAGTGCAATAAAGAATTTACATAATCAGTAAAAAATTGTAATAACAGCAATAACTTAAATAGCAGCAAATTGGTGTGAGGCTCATACAAAGAGATCTTGGCAGAGTGACAATTGTGGGCAAAACGGAAAAAATTACGCATACGTCAGCCTTCATAAAACATAATTCGATTAGCATAATATTTAAGTATGAACACGAGGTGATTTGTGATAGGATAAGTGGTCTGGGGCCATTACAGACTAAATCTCAACACGAAAATTGCAGCCGAAAATACGTACATAACATTCAATATTATAGGAAACAAACACCGTACAGTTCTTCATAATTTACAATAACAAGTTCTCCTCGAATTAAAAAATTTTTTTCAATAAATATAGGTCGATCTTGCTTTCAAGTACTCAAGTTCTCATAGTCCCCTGGATGTTATTCTAGGGGAGGTGGTAGCGGTAACAATCCCAGCGATTGATCAATGTATCGGAATCTTTTAATAAAAAAAGGAAATTGTATTAATAACTGAGTATATATATATCGTAAAATACAGGTATATAGTTTCCACTTTTGCTAATCTCAAGTTTCACTATAACCGGCTTCTATACTTTTTCCCGTTAAGTTTGACCTTTGGTAGCGGTGCCGAATTGATAAGTTGTCCTAAACCACCACCAGTCAGACCTAATAATTTAGTTATCATAGCTTGTCTAATAGGCTAGCCCTAAAAGTCTAGATCAACCTATCCCATAAATCCATATTACGTCTCTACCGCATTTCTGAAGACAAGTTCTAGATCAATTTATTAGTAGCTCATTTTAGAATCAGCTCATATTACTACTAGAAACAGCATGGGTTTCGTCTACACTGGGTCTCCGTAAAGCTACCATTCGGGTCGAAGCCTCTAGTCTGTTCGGAAGCCTACTATCTCTACTGGTTGAAGGCTCAATATCAAACATCAATGTGGTTTCCGAATTGGTATTTTTGACTATTTGTTTGTCTCCCTCTTTTTTTAACGAGTTTTCAAGAGCTGATTCCGACAGTTGGTCAATCGGTAGAATAAAAACGCCTCCCACATAACCGAACGTGCTTGTGGACCCGTATGTAAACCTCCATTGTTCAGGATTTCCCCCAAATAGGAACTCAAATTCTGCGTCCATTCGACATCTCGTAAAACAAAATGTTCGCATGTTTTTTGCCCCTCGATATTGTTGCAACATGAGAGCTATGGCGGTTATTATCGCTTCTGGATATAACACATAAAGTACTATATGTCCTTTATCTCTTTCGGTGTTTTGATCTAGTCCTTTGTGCATACTACAAGCTTCTTTTAGATAGGCATGGCATATTTTCATAAGTTCCAAAATCTGCCGGTGTTCTTGAAATACGGTTTTACGTGCTTCATAATGTAACATTGTTTGCATTCACTGTTCCCAACCGGGTGACAAGGCTTTCCTAGCTTTGTCCAGTCCTCCTTGGTGTACATACATTGTTGCCAATATTGTACCCTTGGATTGTCCCGCTCACAAGTGCCGAACAAAAGGCTCATCAAACGATCCCGAACCGGCGCAGTTTTTATGGTTTCCATTACCATTCGCTGCCTATGCGTAATATCGAACTGCATTGCCCACTCGTAGACAACCTTGTGATCCGTATTAGGGTTACACAATAGCCCGTGGCACATTTCTTTCTCTAATTATTTCAATAGTTATGATCTTCACAATACAATTTTTCATTTTTATTTATAATACATACAGTCCATTAACTCGATAATAGTCACATCATTCCACTGAATATCTTCATTTAAAATATTTTATTGTAATTTCATTATTCGTTAGTGCGATGCGATGTTGTAGGTCGAGACTGATAAAAAGATGATTGTTGCGAAAACATTATACTACCAAAAGATGCATAAGTTCCATTTGACATGATATTGTTATTAGACGGTGCGTCATTGTTTGTCGCAGATGATGTCAGAGAGGACGTCAAGAGAGTATTACTCATCGATGTCGAAGAGCTTGCTCTTATTTCTGCACTCTGATTCTGTTTGTTTGAGGAAGTTTTTATTAGCAAATATGGTTTTACTTTTGCTATTTTTCGATTTTTCAAGTGTTTTCTACGATAGTCATTTCGCCATGGCCATTCTTTGACCTTTTCATTACTTGCTCCCATTCCTTCAAAGAAGGTTTCTGCATAACGTCTAGTTCCATTTTTAATGTCCTCGAAAAAATCATTCCATCGTTGTAATCTCTCTGTCTTTTTCACCCCTCGAAGTTCCTCATACCATAGTTCGATATTTTCAATGGATAACTCCCATAATTGTTCTTTAGTTATTGAGGCAGACATTCTTTAATTTATGACACCTTGCTATTTTTACACCTTAAGAGAATATTATTTTCTTTCATTCGAGGATACCATCCAATATTGTCATCAACCTTTGTGATTTAAAATTGCAAATTGATTTGGTGCGACCTCTTCAAATTACTGGGTTTCAGATTAATTGAATGAATATATAATAACTACACACGCTGATTCTGATTAAATATTATATAAAATTCGCGAATAGAAATGGTGTCCTACTAGCACCACGATCTATAATTTATTGGCTAGAAAAGGTATGGCCGGGCGAAAAATATTTTTTTTTTTTGTATTAATCGAAAATGTGATGATTTTTTGTGTTAACCTTAAATAATGTAACAGCAAATCACAAATTCACGATATTTGTTGAATGCCTATCAAATAAGACTGAGTTAGAACCCACATACCGAATATCCAGATTACTGATGCTACGGCCCGCGGTGTCACCTAAACTAGGAAATGTCCCGCTAGCACATATGAGTCTGAGGCCTCTATGACTGATCTCCTATCTTATGCAAGCCCCCGGTCTATCCTATACTTCATAAAACTGTTGAAAATACTAACGCTGCTATTCTGGTACTCAACTCTTTCAACAACCAGATGCACGCAGCATAACTTGTTTCATAATATTCTTGCAAAACAATAAGAGAACATGACATTTTTGGTAACAATGCAACATCGTCAATATACACCCACCACAAATTATGGTTCCTACGGATTTGTACATTTTGGTCACCAAGCTCTTAAATACTATGCATCCTCCCAGGGACGCCAAAATCTATCGTAGCGCATGAGAGTTTCCTCGTCTAGAGGTTGTAACTGTTCATGATCTGAGGATAGATCAGATTCGCTACTATTAACTCCAGAGTCAGTGTCGGGTAGGGTATTCAGACTCTCATCCGAGTCTGTCAAATCACCGGACTCGGAATTCTGATAAGGTCTTAATTCATGATATGGGAAAAGATAGGATTCTATAACATCATTTCCAGAGTCGGTATCCGACGAGATACTCAAACTTTCATCCGAGTCTGTTAGATCTAATTCCGAATCAGTATTGTCTCCCCAAATCGAAGGGTTCTTTTCGAAATAGCTTTTCAAGGTTGCCTCGTCAATTTCTTGTTTACTCTCCTCATTTTCATCCCTTTCGGTATTACTATCTTCTGCTTCAGGCGATGGTTGGCATGATTTGAGAATTTCATCTATATTTTTTATAACAACAATCCACCTTCCGGTCCAAATCTGTTCATCTAGAACAGAGGGCTCCATGGCATCAGCACTTGTCATGGCCACAATTGTACCAACAAAAGGATGTATTGTAGTTACTGGGCCCTATATATACCAGGCCTGTGGAAATGCAATAAGCCCATGTGTCATTAATTTTCCAAGTAACCAGCAGGAAGATTCTGTTTATTTTGACGAGCCTTGGTGAACTGTGGCGCAGCAATGTCCAATGACAACATGCTCATTGCTACAATTATTGCGCATTCGAAATATTTGACGGCTAGAAATTATTTATTACGCGAAAATTTTTAGGAAAAAGCTGTTCAGGTTTCCAAACTCACTATCCATGATCATCAATAATTCGTGAAATGATTCTGGGCCCTTTAGAGCCCAGCCATCCATCCAATTGATGGTCATGGAGTGCCGTAATTATAGTTTGGTTTATAGCAATTACAATCTGAACACCATCGTATAGTTCATATACCTGATTTTAAGAAATTATACCTCTTTGCGTAAAAGTCGATGTCCACACACCGCGTCGTGCAGTACAAGTCATCAAATTCCATTGTCAATCATTCGTACCTCAATTTGAGCGAGGATTTACTATGCTACAATCTACTTTGTGGCTGTACATCCATTATTAAATTCAATTATTTTGCGGATCGAATATTAACCCATGGATATTGTTATTTCTATTGATCAGGCTGTAGAAACAATGTATCATTAAGGTTGTAATGGACCACTATATATCCGACTGACTGACCAGGACTTACGTGAACAATATATCTGGCTTTTAACTATTGTGTGATTTGTTTTCAATCTTTTGTATATAGCAAAGAGTTTTCATTGAACCTTACTTCCATTGTAGACACGGCTTAATACCCAAAAATCGCAAACTGTCAATATATGAAATAGAGCATCAACGCATGGCGCGCGCTGCTATTTTTTTTAGGGTTGACAATATAAACCAGCACAATAAATCGCAACTAGACTCGGATGTGCCTACTCAATTTGTGTTCACGTGACAATTCCAATAAATTGGGCAGAATTTTGGGTTCATAACCCTTCTATTCTGCACGCAAATTGAGGAAGTATTGATTATATGCGCACTATCTCGTTTGCTATAAATATTGGACAACTAAAAACACCTCATCGCCATCTATTCCGTGTTAGCTGTATCCCACCGAATTCAAGCGGTAAGTCAAGCTATAAGTCGATAGTTTCGGAAAAATAAGACTAACCTCAGCCTGGTGTAAATGACCATAGTAGACGACAAAACATCTTGAATAACCCAAATTAATTAGTTCATAGCGCCTCAAGTTATTATCAATATCAATTAGCTGATCAGGATATCTATAGGTTCCGGGCCAACATTTACAAGTACTTGATAGTTACTGACAACAGGTGCAAAGATAGTAAATTTATTTATTTATAATTAAAATGATATCATTTTGAGACGTCAATTACCCAGTTTGCTATATCGCTGTTGTCTCCTGTAAATTATTCATGACCCATTCCGCATACTAATCATTTGCTTTATTTTATACTCGTTACCGTGGATAGTTAAATTTAGTGCGTGCTCCTATGGTTCAGCTACCGTCCATAAAGATTTTTCGGGAAATAGTAACATCCCTTAAGTGAAATTATTGTTAATGTTTATCTATTTATTTCACTATAATTCTCGCCCAAAGTTGAATAAATTATGCCCTTTGCCACCAGTGAATTCGGGAAGTTAGATATGGCTGACGCATTCCATAAATGCGGTTTCTGCAAATTAGCTGTTTGTCCGTAATCCCATTACAAGTGCAACTTTGCCGATCGATCGTGCAGTCGCTACTGTGCTTTCCCGCACAGCTTAAATGAATAGAATGAACGATCTCTATGGGATTCAAAAATCCACCTTACAATATAAAAAACGGAAATATTCTTGTACATACAAAATAGCATCCTATCCTTTAGTGATTTTATGACCCAATATTCGTTCAGATTTCCATTTTCTAAAGGTTTTGGTGCACATTGTTCAATTATCAGGGCTGGCAGTTGATTATCACAGTTACCAAGTGTCGTGACATAGCCTACACATCAATGGTAAACTACCTGTGTTTGACGACGATGATCACTCTTTAATTGATCACGTCCCTTTGTCGTGCCTATGCGCACAATTTCGTCCCTAAAACAAGGCGCTCCCCATCATTTGAGACACTATGTGTATTCGTTACTAATTTTAGGCAGTAAAACCAAACCTACTTAGCAAATTGTACATCTCTGAGTTTAATTAACTGATAAATGAATATCCGGCTGTCTGAATATTTTAATCAGTAAATTGCGATTTTCACACATCTGAAATATTAAGAATCATTCAAATTTGCGCCATTTTGTTCAAATTCATATTTTTTTAATATGATATGACCAATTTTTAAATTGCCACTTTCCGATTGATTTTGAACTGATGTTTTCTGGTCAAATTTCAATGCACCTTACAGCCCCTCAATTTGTCACGTGGTCACATCTAGACTTTGACAATGGCAGGTCAATCTTGGTCCATACCCCCTAACCTTTCTAGAAGGCACAATAACCAACGCGCACTGCTACATATTACATTATTTTATACTGCTATAGAACGACACTCGTTTCTATGTTTTTAAATAATCTGTGTCACCAATGCTAATACTCCATTAATGAATTATTCATCTTTCTACAAAATCAATCTGTTTCGAGTAACTACCCATGTAAAATACAACTTAAAAATGTAGGTTTCACTACCCGCAAAAGCCAAAGAACCACTATAGCAGTATCATGCCCTTCATTCGTGATAATAAAAAATTTCGCACAATTGTCCAATATTAGCGGGCCAGCGTTTAGTCTGCCGAAATCTCTGTAACTCCTACGCCGTCTCCAACAATACTTAAAACGTACTTTTGTAGATGTAGACATGCAACCATAACTCAAAATACCTGTTCTGCATACTTGCTAATGGACCTTGCAGCCAAAACATCTGTGCGTCAATATGCCATTGCAACATTTACATTCCCACAGTCATTTATGGTTGCATTTTACAATAATTACGCCATCTGCTCCCATATTTTACAAACTAATGTATTACTCAATCCTGATTTGGCTTAGCAATACCATCCGAAAATTTCGCAATTATGTATTTCGCAATGATGTTCGTTGCATAAGCATAGTTAATACCGCGAATTTGCCTCGTACATTCTTAAATCCCGCACTCTTTTAGGCTTCTATAGGCAAACACAGCATAATTTTTAAACATTGTTATCTCAATAAAATTAAATTTAGGTTTTTGGTTAATTTTTATTTATGGACTCCAAACCACGCAAACGGACCGAACACAACACATAACAACACTCACTTCTATAATTACAATAATTCAGTAATTATTTCGCAATACCTATCTCAGTTTTTCGTGCAATGTTACTGCTGTAATATCCGTCTTTCGGTTATTCCGTCGAATAACCTCACTAAGATAGTTTTTTGAAGCGACTCTCCCACATTTCGCATAACATAAATACATACATCCTACCATTGCTGTTACGCTAACCGCAAAAATTAAGGCATAATTGTTAAGCGATTCCTCGAAATCCTTTTTATTATTAATATCAACAATAATTCTACCTGCTGAATATCCTTGTTCCATTTCTTTTAGTTTGTGTAATTCTCCATAGAAATTAAATGTAATTCGGTCCGGTCTGTCATATTTGGCAGTCGGTAAGGTACGCAGTGTACTGAGTGTAGTTATTCCTTCTTCTTCGACAGTAGGCGTAATTGAAGAACGTGCACTATTGGAAGTCCTCTTCCAACTTCTGATCACATTATTTTTATTTAATGATGTGGTTTCGCTCTGATAGTCCCCTGATGAAAGCAATGATGTTGATTTAGTTCTTACCTTAAGGTCATGTTCTATGTTTCGCTCATCCGGTTCTGTATTAGAGCGAGCCTTGCTGGTGATGAAATATCGGTGCGTTTCGGATGTCGTTGCTACTTGTGTTGTATCAAACAACATATTGAAATGCGCTCTTGGCGGTGTTGTGTCCATGATTTGATTTGTGTAATGACTCAATTGTATATAAGACTCAGGTGTCTGTGTAATCTGGGGTGTTTTCGTTATTGGCACGGATATGGAGCCTAACACTTCATCGTTTTTTGTGGGTATTTGATAAGCCATGGTATTCCATTGTAACCTAGCGTTTGCAGTTCTCTCCATTGGTGTGAGCGTTGTTAACTCACTTTCGGAAAAGGTGACTCCTGTCGTAGAAATACCAAGGCTTTTCTGAGCGTCCATCTTTGTAAATATAGCCGTAGACGGTTCCACAGTTGAGAAAATATTTGTGGGGCTCGTCCTGCGTCTTTCTTGTTCACTCACAGTTTTCACTGTAGTTAAGAATGTAGTAATAGATGCAGTCGGTATTGGGCTAGTGTTTTCTTCGCGTGAGGAATACAAAGTAGTCAATATGGCTGGGAGTGGTGTCGATGAAGTCGTTCCGGAAGTAATAATGGCCGATGTCAATCCTCTGGTATATGGTGTGATTGCAGTAGTTGTTAATGTGGACGCAATAATCTTCGATGTGTATGCATACGTTCGTGGCATAGAAATTGTTGTATCAGTTGTTAAATTAATTGTATATCGATTACTTTTAGTCGATGTTGGAGTTTCAGTCATTGGTAACGCCATTGTAGTTTCAATAATATTTGTGAAATCAGAAACGGGTATAGGTCTTCTTCTTAGTGAACTGTCATACTCACCATCTGCGTCATAATAGTCATAGTAGAATTTTCCAGATTCTTGATAACTAGTATAGTTGTTATATTCGTCATAGCTAAATCCCTCATATTCTTCAATATTATCATAATTATATCGTTTAATGTCGTAGTGATCCGTCCTTCTTACATCTCCCTCAGTGTTTGTGATGGTTTCCACCGTTCTTATTGTTGGTTGTTGACTAATTTCAATAGGAGTGAGATTATATAATGTACCAGACTTGCTATTGGGGACCGCCGTTCGAGTGGTCCCTTCATGATTGACAGGCCTTGTTGTTATTACTCTTGCAATACTTGATGGCCTTGCGGAGTTTGTTTTCATTTTGATATTCTCCTTATAGGCATAAGGTGTATATACCAATATACCCGCACATATTATAGCTTTGTAGGCAACGCTAGGTCGAAATAGCCGCATATCATCTTGAAGTTGCGCCTCTCTCAATTTGCGCGTCGACATGTAGCTCAATAGCCCCTCATTTATCCTACTCAGTTTCCGTTGCGTCAATATTGATCCTAGTTCTTGGCTTAAAGAATCCATTTCAGCTATTGTTATTGGTCTTTCCAGCCTCTCTAGATTTTTTCGCTTTTTGTATATAGGAAGCGACAACTGGCGTAAACGTCTTTTCGTTACTTCTACATAAAACATTCCTAGGCGGGCTAGATAATAATCAATATTTCTTGTGTTTTGTCCATTGTTTTGAAGTGATGCAGTCAGAACAAAATTGCCTAATCTCCCGGGTTGTTTACAATAGGATAGATTCTTGGGCCATGCTTCAAGCGGAGATTTTTGACCCGAAGGTCTCAGGGATGCAATTCGCAATCGACCATTGCTGTGATCTGCATACACGGGCTGATTTGTGTATGGATCATATAACACTTCCTTGAAGGTTAAGACCGTCTTTAAATCTCCTATTGTATTTCGACATACCTTCCTATTCTTCTTGCGTTCACATTCCAGGCTGCCTTGCAACATTGTCGGAAAATTATTTGTCCCCATTATCCGTCGAGTTTCATTATTCAGATGTTCACGAAGGGCATAAATCCTTAATCTAGACCATGTATGACCATCAAAGATTGCTGGCCTTTCTCTGGGACCGGTTTCGTTGCGAGCTTTTAGCCAAATTATATCGTGATGTAGCCTGGGTAGCTTGACTCGCGCTGGCCATTGACTGTAAGAATAGGTTTCCCGCATTCTTGTTCCTGGTCCTTTAATGCTGTTATCTATTTCCATGAACACAAAGTCTCTGGACAGTGTATTCACTGCCAGATTGTCTGCATAAAATGCACATCCTATACATTGCATCCCGCTAGTATTTTCGAGTACACATACACTAAATTCGCCTTTGTTGACCTTCCACCCCTCGATTCCTTCCGAATGCTGTTGACACCTTGCTGTCACCGTTGCATATTGTGCGAAGAGGTTCATTATTGATAACTTGTATACTGTCAACAGCTGGTGTATAGTAACTTCTGGGGTTGTATTAGGAGAGATTATTCGACGAAGATTTCTCGAGACGGCTATTGGAACACGTGATTCCCGTCTTACAACATATTTCCATGTATGTATTGATCCGAAATTATTTTTCCGACGATACGTTATGGCTCTGGTCAAGGCTGATAACATAATATCGGGAGATATTCGTGATAGTTTTCGATTGCACCCGCATTCTCTTTCGTATTGCCTAACATTGTTATATACCGCCTCTCAGACCTTGAGGGTGCAAATAACTTATACAATTGATCTTGGCCAGCTCGTGTTGGGCCAAATTCGGGCGTCTCTTCGTGTATTGGAAAATTATTTTCCATTTCACCTATTGGCCAACTCTCATTTAATTGGAATAGTCGATTAAGGCGGATGTATCTGAGACCTTGATACCGGAACGTTGTCCATCCTGTAAGATTAAATGTGATCTTGGGCACCACACTCATAGCAGATAGGGGCAATAGTTCGCCATGAATTTGCAAATATCCTCGGTGCAGTATTAAGGCTACTGCCAGCACAATCCATATTTTCAGGTAACAGTTCATATTATTATAAATTAGTTAGTATATCTGTGGACTTATAAAAAAGTTAAATTTTATACAAGTAAAATCCTTTGAGTACATATGTGTGCCCTACATTCCTGTCGATTTGGCTGTTTTCAAGTATGCAGGTACCGATGATATGTACATTGACAATTGAGTGTTCGTGTTCCGCCTTTGTACCTTAGGTTTTAACTTAGGACAGCAAAGACTGCTATAACGACAGCAACAAAACAAGATGATCCCAGCCCCCAATATCAAAATTACTGGAATTAAAACAGACCCCAGGCCGGAAAAAATTCCGCTCACTCCCTTACTGAATATTCCTCCGACCGCACCTAATCCGTCTTGTAGTAGATCTCCTGTACTATCTCCTACTGATTTTATCAAGCTTCCGGCCCCGTGTGCCATTTCTTCTATCGTTTGGCCCAAGTTCTTCATAAATTCTTCTCCTCCAACAAATTCGAAAGGCTTCACTGTAATATTCTCATATCGCCAATCAGAAATGTTCATGTACACACTCTTATTCAGATCTTCTCTCCAAACTTGCAAACCCAAATCCACATTCTGTTGGGCTTGATCTAGACTGATACGATTAGCACGTAGTTCCACTCCGATGTCATTCGTCTCATTGATGTAAGCGTCCCTATAGGCTGTTAATTGCTGAGCATGTTCTTTTATCCGTAACGTTCCTTGTCGGATTTTCGTGAGATATACCTTGCTGGAGTCAAATATTAACTTGCCAGTCAAATTAGCCAATTCGTCCAAAACCAATCGGTCGACGGCTAGTTCGGCATCACTCATTTCCTTATAGTTTTGAAAAGAGGTCAGAGAGGCTGTGGCTTGTCGTATTATCATTTGTCGGTTTCTTTCTATGTACTTTTCCATTAGTACAAGTCGTTTATTTGTTAGTGATGTCCTTACTTCCATGGTAGCGATCGTTTGATCCAGTTTTTGTTGTTGAGCTGTTTGAAGTAGAGAGAGCTCGTTAATCTTTCTCCCTAGTGCCGTGGACCTCTGCGTGGCCTGTATCATTCTGTTATTGATCTGTCGGCTAAGATCCACCGTCTCTTCATGTACCTGGGACGAAACTGTCGCAACGACGGCGATCGTGGATATTACGGCAAATACAAGACATATTAATCCAGACAGAAACCTTTTACGCCTTCTACGCGCACCCCGCTTGGTACTATCACTCGGTACTATATCGCCTTTAATTTCTATTGGACCCCCAGGGAACCGTGGTCGGTTTTGCTCTGGGTCAAAATGAATATGGTCCCAAAACGCAGCTTTCAAAGCAATTCCCCCCACAGGGTCACGGCATACATCGTAGTTCCTTGATATCCTGTTTTTACATGCCGTATCCGTTTCAGTAAGAGAGGGAAATCTTACCCACATGGGCGTAGTACCCGACTTAGATGGCACACCATCGTAAAGGTTATCAAATCGTCCAAATCGTTCTACAAGTCTAATATACGCCTTCCCCAGGTTCGGAAAAGACGGAAATATCCATTTCACTCTATTAGGAAATTTTGTCATTGGTAGATCGCCCCACAAAGTGACATTTTTTCCTGGCCAAAAGTTACACGAGTGAGCCATTCTATTGTAATACAATTTAGGGTCAAGGTTATACTTATTCCAATGGTTAGTCTTCCATTGGTTTTCGTAATACTCTTGATCAATCCATCCTCTCGTTTTCACATCCTCCCTGCATTGTATCAACTTCCGATAAAGATACTCCCATTTAGTCAATCCAGTCATCTCTACTTCTTGGATAACTATATCTGCCTTATCTGGTTCAAAAGCCGAGATTACTCCTTTAATTTCGCATCTCGTACAGATTCCCATTGTGACCCCATTCTTTACCAGATACCAGCATTGTGTAAAGTTATTGCTACTAGCATTGTACTTGCTCAATTCCCACATTTTTTCCCTGTCCTGATCTCTCATTCGCTCTTGGCGGCACGAAGCTTCAACAGCTGAATACTTTTCGAAGACTCGTAGAGTAATTATTTTAAATTTGGTCATCGCAAACATAGAGTAATTCCTTCCAAGTTCCCTAAACAGGTATGCGTTTCCAGACCAAAACCAGCGGATCCTATAAGGTCCTATCGGACGAATGAACGTATTTGTTTGATTAAGGACATCATAGGAAATATTAGGCGAAATTTGGCCCAGGCGCCGCTGACATAGACAGGTGCGTTCAAATTCTTGTACACTTGTCCAATATCTTCCATGTGGAAACGCCATTTGTTGTAATGAAAATCGCTCAGCCACTACGTAACCAAATGACTTACTGTAAAACAACTCAGGCCGTCTATATACATGTCGCTCCGCCGTTTTATTGAAGATGCTCATCAAGTGATAGTCCTCCCATTGTGTATCATTTAAAGTGACCCATTCCTCAGGCAGGGGTCCCCGTAGTTCACCTATCGTCCCCTGAGTGAAAGACCGTGCTCTACTTGTTACAGGATCTGCGAGTCCGTGCATGCCTTTCGCCGCCGTATGCAGCAACAAATCAGATGTACAAATGATACCAACAAGGATAGACAGAGGATAAGGAAGGAGGTCCATGGTACGGATAGTGGTGGTTCTCGCCACGTTATAAGTTAAATATAACCGCGCACTAACCCTAGGCTACCGTCTGTAAAAACACAAAATAACAGATGTCGTCATTTCCGTCCTAGAACCCTATAGCGGGGCTCACAGTTACAGTCCTACCGGAGACCCATCAAATTTGTCAAAATTATACTGTGGGTCATTGTATATGGTGCGCAGGAGTGCCAGGAATCGGTCAGTTTTTTGATGTTGACGTTTCCACAAAAACTCCCCTACGTAATCGGCCAAAAGGTGACGTGCTAAACCACGAGACCTATGTAAATGATATTTGAGCTGGCTCCAGCAACACTCCACTTCATTGGTACAGAAGGATGTCCGAGGGTCTTTAAACCAACGGGAATGGTCCACTACCCCGTGTATATAACCCTTCCCCCAGCTCTCTATGCCCTTATAGGAAGGGTAGGCATCTGTTAGAATTGTGGACCCTTCTGCGACATTTTCTACTATGAGTTTTCGGAATACTTCAGCAGTCCTGTCGGCAGTTATTTCTATGAACATTTTTCCGGTAGCTTTATCTATGCCTCCGAACCCCCAAATGGCTTTAACAGCTGGTCCTTTACCCGAGGCAGCCCGGCGCTTAGCTAAGTGCGTTTCATCAATGATAACACAGCCTTTTTCACCTCCTAAACGTCGTTTATTCCTGCGAAATTCGGCCGTACAAATTTTTCGCAGTCGTCCACACCAAGAGACCGTTGAACGTTGGCTAATCTCGGCTTCATGTGCAATTTGGGTTTGTAGCGCGTCATGGGCCCAAAAGTAGAATAATATTAACAATTTGGGAAGTTCTACCTTGCTTCCTGCGAATATCGAGTTTTTCCGTATAGTCGCCGTAGTATCACACGGGTTGCATCGCCACCTAAGTCCATCACCGCCCGTAGACGTACTCTCTTCATTCATTATTTTTTTACATCGTTTGCATTTCATCCTTCGCACCAACAACCCGTGGTCTCTCAGAAATAGCACACAGTCTCGTGTGTTGAGAAGCGCACCCGACTCGATCAAACTCAACACATTGTATGTTCTTCCCCACGTATCTGCGCAAGTAAACAATACAGTATGTGGCGTCCATCAACTCTCTACCGTCCTTTGCGGGTCAAAGCTTCTTTTTCTTGACATCTCATAGGTACTGATTCTCTCCTACTTGATCCCGTGCTATATATATGGCAGGGTTATGTTTTTCACTTGTTCCTTACCAGACCTTGTGCTTTTTTTTACCCTTATTTCAATGTCCATGAAAAACACTTACTATCCTACAACACACCCACTTTATGATGCAACAACTATTGCCGCGTAGACCTCCGGGTACTTATTGCACTTGTACCACGATTTCTTATGATCAATTTCATTGATTGGTTGAATAAGCATCATACGCTGACTACCGACGTGTATAGTGTATTGGGTTTTTGCTGTCGTGTGATTGTGGTTCAAGCTCACATCAGATAGTCACAAAATATTCACGAACGGGAAGTTGAATGTTTCGAGCAAACTTTTGTTAACAACGTAAGAAATTGTTTTTGAGATTGGCAAGGTCCATGCTTAGTTAGTGTTGATAATTGTTATGCTGACAGCGTAGGCTTACCATATTTTGAAAATGCAAAAAGAGGACACTTTTTCGGAAATTTGCAAGATACAAAACCGGAGTAGAATTCTCAAAAACCGGTGAATTTTTCCCACTTTGCGGTCGGTTAACAAAAAAAAAAAAAAAAAGGTCTTCACTTCCGCTCAGATCTCAAAATAACGTTTTTTACTCTACATTGCCAGGTGGATGACTAAAAAAAAAAAAAAAAAAAAAAAAGGTCTTCATTTCGCTCAGAGCTGAAATCACCGCTTTTCCTCCGAAATACCCGCCGGAGCTTCACTTCTGCGCTAATTTGCGGCATATCACTCGCAATTTCCTCTATATCTGACCTAAATTTTCAAAAAAGAGGACAAAATCTCAAAAAAGAGGACAAAAGGGCGTCCTCCGAGGACACTTTCAAAAAAGTCAAAAAAGAGGACAAATCCTCTTAAAAGAGGACGTATGGTAAGTCTATGACAGCGCCATGCATAGAGTGGTCCGAAGTTAAAATGCAAAGATTTTCAACCAAAGATGTTATAATGACTTGAAAATTGTAATATATGAAAGAGTTCACAGTACAGAACCCAGTGTTGGGATCAAGTCACTACCTTCGAGTCACGAGTCATTTCGAGTCATTGCACATTTTGACTCGAGTCAAGTCAAGTCAATCGATTTTCGAAGGTGACTCGAGTCAAGTCAAGTCACTCGATTTCTAGAGGTGACTCGAGTCAAGTCGATTCAAGTCAAGTAAAGTCACGAGTAAAGTCACAATTCAAGTCAAGTTGCCTTTTCAAAGTATGAGGCATGATAACGTCGTTGTCTTTTGCTAGCTGTCTGAAATACAGATTGAGTGGTCATTGTTTCTGCACCGATGATAGAATATATAGTTGAATATGCCCGCAAGAAGGCATCGATCACATATACGTGGAACTGCTTAACTACGTAAGTAATTGCATAGCCTCAGTTTATAGTTACCAGCCAAAAAGAGAAACGAATTGATAAGATGCAATACACGACCCTTTTACAAATTGATATGATACAATTCGAGCCTTCGCCAATGACTGAGGAATATATAAACTATATTCGAATTCAATTTCATTAAAACAAGAGGTTTGGTTAAGGCAAGAACAGAGAACAGAAATAGACATTTTGCTATTACATTACTTTACTACTAATCTACGTCAACGTAAGCTGTAAGCTTCGATCACATCGTTTGCGGTCAATTTATTTGTGAGACAACAATGGAAGCTCAGTGAAACGCACGATTATTGAATGATTGGTCGCTCTCATGGGTTACACCAGCGTTTCGTGAACAATCCGACCATGCAAGACACAGTGATTTTTATCGAAACCGATTTGCCTACTTGATGACTTGAGATTGACTCGTGAATTTTGCTTCGAGTCACGAGTCAATCCACATTTCTGATGCGCCGGGTCAAGTCAAGTCAAGTCATTTCAGCAAAGTGACTCAAGTCAAGTCATACGAAAAATGTGACTCGAGTCATCCCAACACTGTCAGAACCCGCCAAGGTTCGTTTGTGAGCGTGAACCTCTAAATTCCCGAGGTTCACACACACAGAACGTGAACGTGAACCTCACGTTCACACCATCCCTAGTTTGAATATCGACGTTTTCGGTCAGCATTACGATAGTCCTTTTTGGTCATGATTTTCACGATGCCGATCGTTCAGGGCTTATACCTGATATGTCTTGCTTCTTCATGGCGCGGTAATGGCCGACTTCAAAATGCCCATGTCTCTAAATCACGCGTAGGCCTATTTCGTCTTGAGGAAACGGTACCTAATAACGAAGACATTTGGTAACATGAAATAGCATGTAGCACTAAAAAAATTATATGAAATTGAATAAATTTTCAAAAAATACACTATTATATATGTTCATACACGAAATAATTTTGGCTGAGCTCCTTTGCTTCTTTGTAAATCTACCAGATTTTTTTTTGTAGATATGTGTAGTCTTCAGTGCAATCATTTGCATTTATCGAAATCAAAATCGCGCTACAGCGATTGATACGACGCTAAATACTCCGAGAGTCACGGAGAACACGGTTCGACCAGGATTGTAATGACTCTAGTCATGACTCGACTCGAGTCAGACTCGAGTCGCAATTATTGGGTGACTCGACTTGACTCGAGTCATTTTCTCAAAAATGAAAAATGACTCGACTCGATTCAAGTCAATTTGTGTATTGACTCGAATTGTACTCGAGTCATTTCGCATGACTCGAACCAAGTCATATGACTTGAGACCGTATCTACCAAGACATGCATTTCATTGTAATTTCGAAAAATAGTAAAGTTATTACACTACTATTTTTTCGTCTATCAGTACTGGTAGTTGAAAATGATACCAGAAACTGTTAAAAGTGAAAAAAATTAGTATATTATGAACGCGAAGCATTCGATATCACCGAGCAGAGTTGTAAAAAGTGGGTTTCACGTGACATTAACACGGAACTGAGCAGTGGACATAATGACTATGACTCGGACTCGAGTCAAAACACTATGACTCAGACTCGACACTCTACTCCATGACTTGGACTTGACTCGATGGTGAATTGAAAATGACTCGACTTGACTCGAGTCAAAACTATAAAAGTGAGATTGACTTGTGACTCGGAGCCTTGTGACGTGGTTACAACCCTGGATGCCATAGTGTTAAGTTATGTAGGGGCGATGTGGTACCGAAAATCAGGGATATCTAAATATCTAGTCTAGATATCCCTGCCGAGAATACTTGAAAAATTCTCTGTGATAATCCCATGATTACAGTACACGACTTTGTCTACAGTGGCATGCAGGCAGAATCTTTCCTCACAAACAAAACACTTCGATCTGCGAGTGGACTATTTTCAATTCAATTACAATATTTATAGGGTGGGGGACCTATGGTACCATAGCCAAATCAAACAAAATATTCTGACCAACTAATCACTTTAACGTAGAGTACGAAATCATACGCGATAAGGAAAATCCAGTCCAACAAGACCCGCTGACATCATTGATGCAAAACTCAACCCATGGTGGGATTCGAACCCACAATCCTCGGCTTAGGAGGCCGATGCCTTATCCATTGGGCCACATGGGCACATAGCACAAGATCTTTCCTCTGCTAGAAACAACACCCTACTGTATTGACTGTGGGTAAGTGCTCATTATCACTTGCATACAACAGTCATCAACGCAATTGAAGTTATTTGAGCTTATAGTTGAATCTATATGTGAGCTTTGCAGTGTTATACGGGTTATGCATGCACAATATAGCCGACAAGATAACGTAATGGTGAAGCGTCCGGCTTCTTGATCGGTGGGTCGTGGGTTCGATCCCCGGCCGGGTCAGACCAAAGACACGATTAGTATGACTGGCATCGATGACTTCCCTGCTTGGCGCTTGTGCATTACTGGGATAGCATGGAGGGGTGGTGCATGACTTAGGAAGCCGTAAAGGCTATATCTGCACTTCTTTGTCGAGCGGCATATGCACATCATGCACTCAAGGTATGCATATGCACAGATCGTGTGTATGTGTATCACAGGGGTGGGCAATTATTTGACTCCGCGGGCCAAATGAGAAGCAGAAAATATGTTGAGTCAGAAATTTTAGCTGTATTCTGGAGTGCAGTGATTATATTTCTAAATTGAAAGCAGTGAATAACGATAAATCAGTGGTTCTCAACCCGAGGGGCGTGAAAACATCTGAAGGGGGCGCGAAAAAGCGGTCAACTGAAAAACATTTCGCGCTCTGTGTGATTTACCTCCAATTCACGCGTGTTTCTTCATATATAGACCGAATTTCATATTTTTGAATTCTCTCATCAACAGCCATAACCTTCCATGTCATCAAACAATATGTGGGGGTTGCTAGCATCCGGTTGAATTTTGTGATATGACGATTAGGGGATCACGAAATTTTTCACTATCATAAAGGGGGGCGTGTCTAAAAAAAGGTTGGGAACCACTGCACTAAATGGTGCTCAGTGGGTGTGTTGATATTGGGGAATGAGAAAGTGACGGTTAATTACCAAAAAAATATTTATTTGCCGTCATATTTCGAAACAATGTTAAACAGGATACATTTTGAACCCTCTTTAAACCCCTATCCGCGTTCTTCTATCAATATGTCAAAATGTATTTGGGATGGCCGAATCAGCACTTCGTCATCCCCCAAAAATCATTGGTCTTGTGCCCCCATAGAGTTATAAAACAAACTACTGGGGGCATAGCCCCACAGACCGGACCCCGTCGGGATTCATGTTTCAACACTTCTACCGAGCGAGATTTCTTTTATACGCTAATTGGAACCGTTTTATGCCCTAATAGCGCCAAGCGCGGAATTTTTTCATGATTCGCGATTCAATCGGTCAATAATATTGATAATTGCATATATATTGCTAGTTTTAACCTCTCTCAGCCTATGTACTCATGTTTTAACGCTACAGCTGAGTGAGATGTTGTCTTCGAAATATTCGGCGGATGGGGGGGGGGGGGGCGTTGACATAATTACTTCGTTACATGTTGTTATTTCGTGACCTTCCGTCTGCTGTGCGAAAAAGCGTACCAAACTAAAATACGCACACAATTCCAAATTAGTATTTCTTCACTGCCAAATATTGCCTATGGACAATTGGAGATCGGGTTTTTCGGTCAACATAAGGGCAGTGCTTTTCGGCCGAGGTTTTCTCGCCGTCGAGCTTTTTTCCCTTTACTTAGTTAATTTGATCATCAGTTGCAATTGCAGTGCCTTCTGGGGGTTCTGTGTTGGCCTAAACTTCATATGTATTGGTGCGTCGTGGCGCGGTAATGGCTGACGCCGAAATGTCCAATTCTATAAACTATTGATTTCTAAATCGCGGCTAGCGCGAGAAAAATTTAAAAGAAGTTACATAAATTTTCAAAAAAATACTCAATAATTTATGTTCATTCGCGATATCATTTTTGACCCCCTCCGAGCTCGCCCCCTCCCCAATTGGGAGGTTTGGGGTGCGACAGTTTCGGTCCTGGGGATACTATAAAGCTTATTGTCTTGTTCGCTGGCTTCCGAGCAGAGTAGAGCTTGGCGAAATGGCCTTGTTGTTGAGCCACTTGCATTTCTTCCTAAATTCGCCGTCACTTGACCAAGTGTATGTCTTCGTGTTTGTGTCATAGAACCGACTTAAATTATACTCCTTAACCATGCCGACCTGCTCGGCACTAACTACTAGAAAGACGGGTTTACCCCTGACTCCAGTAAACAAATATTTATTCCTCCGAAACTTCTTTGAATTGCAACTTTCGGCTTTATTTTTTTTACATCCTTTACGGGTGATGATGACTCATAGAAATCACGAGCACTGATTGACTTGTTTTACGAATTAGGGATTTGGAAACGCGTCACGCAACAATTTGAAAAACATACCGTGAAATGCGTAATGTGACAATGGCAACAAAGAAGGTTTGGGGACTTCTTGGGACTTTAATTGTAACGGCATAATTTGCTACACTGACTTTATTTTGAATCTGGATTATGCATGTGAGGTACGTAATCGCGCCATGTTAATGGACAATTGGACATTATTGATAGTAAACGAATTTGCAGTCACATTATATATCCTATGGTTTCAGTCCACGCATCAACAGTCGAAAATAGGTTTCATATTTTGAGTTCCAAGCAACCTTTCGCGGGCCGCACAGGATAGCTTCGCGGGCCGCACTTTGCCCAGGCCTGGACTGTATCATGATTCGGTGTATATACCGCAAAAAAACATCAAGGTCAAAAATAAACTACGTCCTTTCCTTCCAATATCTCGGCTCTCGACGATATTTCCATTTTGCGCAAAGGCGGTGTATTCTGAGTTTGCTTCGCATAGGACTGTCGTACCTTGCTCACATACAATGTTCCCTCTAATTTTTCACGAGTCTGCGCGCACTCACCAACTCACTGCGCGGTCCCTTGGACAACAGTGCGAAGCGACTAAAAAAAGTCCATCACGTCGGCTTTCGTATGCGCGGCGACTTTAAAAGCAATGCTCAAATGGTATAGACATCGAAATCAAACGTCCACCTGCATTGAGAGTCTATTGTGTGAGTAATCATTTAATAAATGTCTATCGCCGCCCCCTATGTAACTATTAATTGCAGATTGATATTATTATCAGCTGTCAAGTTACGGAAAACGATGGATAGGGCTTTCTAGATATGTAAAGGTTTGTAAACATAATCCATATCAGAAGTCACGACGATATCAACATCAACGTTAAATTGGAAGCGCATGCCGTGCACGCCGTGTACCCATGGTCAGCACAACACAATGTTCAGCATCCAAGACTAATGAAGCTTAAATTGATTTTTTCACGAATACGCTTTATAAGCTCAGTTCGGTTAATAAAGAATTTTCATCATTTCCGGATACCACAAGACTGCCGTACAACGAAAAGATGGGAAGGTGTCGAAACGTCTTGGAGTATTCTTTGAAATCAGACATCTACCAGGGCCTAAGCGATGTAAAGAGGGGGCATGTGAAGAGGAAAATAAGTTATTACAAAAGGACAAGCGACAAAATGAGGTGGCATGTGACGGAAGGCGAGATCGACAGGTCAGTTCGTGGCCCGGTAAACTTGAGGTCTGACCAGTATTTATTAAGTAGAAATTGTTTGTATTTCGACCTGAATACGGACATGCTCGGTGACTGTCGGATAGCAGGCGAGATACTTTTACACAATTCAAGTCCGGCATAATTGATAAAGCGATGATCCTTCCTATCGACCATATGATAGCTGGATGACGAGTACGCTCGGCTATTGTACGTACGCGATTTTGATACCGGGGTAAAACTCATTGAAATTTACGGGCAGTGACCGCAATGAAATTGACGCATAAACTTGGCAATTTCTGGTTTACGCATATCTTTCATGTTTAGGACACCAGATCTTACCAGCAGCGACTTGTTGAACGAACAAATAGGCCTCTTTAGTGGCTAGCTGTGATACGGAGTACATGATGTCGTAGTTTTTGCAGTGTCTTAAGTGCGCCTTCTCAACTGAATCAAGCGTATTTGAAATGCGTTCAGATGCAAAACCTATTCACTCGGTCTGCGCAAATTGATTCAAGTACTCGGTTCTAAATAGTATACTAATTTTGCTCCCCCCTAATCATCACGTGCCAGCCTCTAGTGAAGGTATACACCGAAACAGAACTGTCGGTCGCAAAGACTGCATGCGGTGCAGAACAGTAGCTGTTGTAGTTACGATACGGATCATGAAGGCAGAAATGGAATTGCTAATTAGTACCATCGCATCTATTTATTTTGGCTGTAGCGACAACTAGGGATGGTGTGAACGTGAGGTTCACGTTCGCGTTCTGTGTGTGAACCTCGGAAATTTAGAGGTTCGTGTTCACAACAGAACCTTGGTAGGTTCTGCACTGTGAACCTTTTGGTAAATTGTAATTTTCACTCCATTAAAAGATCTTTGGCTCAAAGTTATTGCATTTCAACTGCGGGCCACTCCATGCATGGTGCTGGCAGCATAAAAAATCAACGCTTAACGAGCATGCACCATGCACCTCGACAACCTTAAAAGTTTTAGTTGCTTTGTTGCAAAAATTTTCTCGGGATAACCAGCTTTCCGTTTGTGAATATTTAGTGACTATCTGTTGTGAGCTTGTAGTGCGGAGCGGATCGACAAATTCTCTGGTTCGGCTCCGATCCGGTTGTTCAATTCTCTGGTCCGGCTCCGATCCGGCTCCGGCCGTATCAGGAAAAGTACTGATCCGGCTCCAATCCGATCCGGCCAAAAATGAAAAAGTCCGGCCAGAAATCCGGCCCTACCCGGTACGGAGGTTCCGTGAATTGATAAATATGCCTCGTTTATGTTCACACTGGCTTGGAGGTTACTTACGTGTGGTTGGTTGGTAGTTATATAGTTATAAAAGTCATGCTTATCCATAAAGATTCTGGCCGGATCAAAAAAGTAGTGATCCGGCTCCGATCCGGCTCCGGCCGTAACAGTAAAAGTACTGATCCGGCTCCGATCCGGTCCGACCAAAATTGTAAAAATCCGGCCGGATATCCAATCCGGCTCCGGTCCATGCTCCGCACTATGAGCTTGACCCGCAATCACACAACATCACGAGCGATATACGTAGTCAGCGAAATATGCTTATTCAACCAATCAATGACATTGATATCGTCTTCTAATGTAAAAAATCGAACGGGCGTACGGGGTCAATCTTGGCTTCATATCTTTACTGTACACCAGAGGTCTCAAACACGCGGCCCGCGGGCCGCATGCGGCCCGCCAGGGCATTTTGTGCGGCCCGCGACGACATTTTAGATTTTTAATAATTTGACAATATATAAGTGTCACATATATCTTTTCAGGTTATAAAGTGAAAATTCCCTCTTAAATTGCTCCGAAAGCCTAAAACTATTCATCAATCTTCACTATCACATCAATTGCAAACGCTACCATGCAGTGGACGATTCACTATTTCGCCACATTTCCACATCGTGATCACAAAACCTGACCCTTAGACGATTCGTGTCTGTTATTTGTGAGTTGGACTTTGACGCGACCTTACTTAAAATTACTCAGACTCGGGCAACTCGATTGCAAAATGAAAATGACTCGAGTGGACTCGGAGTGACTCGGAATACCGTGAATTTGTTAGAACCATGAACGCAACAAACTAAACGCGTATCAGGGGAATAGTACTAGATCAGAAAGTCGCTAACTAAGCATGTAGTTATGACAACCATTGGCAATCTGTTAGTTACATTTTTGGTCGCTACACCATGTTATTAAAGCCACTTAAAGGTACCGAGTACCGTAGTGGTACGCTCCAACGATGTAACAATGGGGGCCGGTCAGCGTTCGGACATTTCAATCACTAGGACACATTCATTAATATATTTATAATATATTTATATTTTTGTCTGCTCCTATTTGAAGATATTTGGCGATGAGATTAATAGCCTACTTATCAGAAGCATACCCGAATCCTGGATTGGAATTACAGAGCTCAACCTCAAAATGTTTTGATATCAAATCAGTCTCTATAATCAATCTGTTAAATTCAAAATATTCATAGTAGCTGAGAAATTATAACCCGATAGCTTTTATGATGGCATCATACATTTTTCCGCCCATATGGTGTCTATATCTTATAATTAATATATATCAAATACAAGAACAATTATATTCAAATAGTTATAAATGCGATGATTCTTTTCGTGCCAGGCCTAAATTGATACAAGAGTAAATCAAATTTTGACGATGTTTACGGTCAGTCTGCTGGATCGGCTCACTTTCAATAGGACAATTCACTCCAACCAAATAAGGCCTACTTGGAAAGACATAGAATACCCCTATAAATGCTGCGGCCCGCGGTGTCGTCGAAACTGGAAAAATGGCCCGCGAGCACATTTGAGTTTGAGACCTCTGCTGTACACTGTAAAAAATAAAGGTGGGTTTTTAGCTAAAATCGAGGTGGAAACCATAATTACCACTTTTACGAGAGGTGAAAACATGTCATACACCTTCGTAGAAGGTATAATACCATGATCCCTCCTTTTCATGAGAGGTGGGTACATGCCATACACCACTGAAGAAGGTATAATAATCTTCCCACCTCCAACAATGCATCTTCAACCTCCCAAAACCCTCCAATAGAGTGAAGTACTAGCTCCTACTCCATGGAGCGGTAACGTCAGACGCTCAAATTTATAAGCCGTGTAATGCATATTTTCAGTTTTCACCTTCATATGAAAATCGTTTTCGATACCAAGCTATCGTTGTTGTTGTGACAGTATATGTCTTCATTATCATTGGTTTATTAGCAATGAGCTATGAGTTCAATACACCACAAAATGCGATACAATGAAAAGACAGCCGTATAAAGTTTATTCCAAAGTTCTGATATTGTTATGCGGGGTTTCGACACAATATTATACTAAATTATGCAACGCATCAGGTATTTGCGCGGCGATTCCGCGAAGTCAGCTGAGTTTCCGCGGGAACCACATTCTCGAGGGAAACCCCGTTTAACAATCGAGTTTCATAAACACCGATGAGCTTATGGTTCGACTTACATCTAACTATCCTATTCAGTCAATTTCTAGTCTGTACTCAATAACGATAGTTATAATATTTATTTGGTGTACTAAGTAGTAAGTCGAACACAAAAAGCGAAGATAATAATATCTCATGCTGATTGATCAGCCATGTCGGTTACGCTTTAATTATTCAGCGGCCGAACCTCGAAGCAGACAGATCGAAGAGACCGCGTGGGCGGCGCATGTCTTCTCTTGAAGTTCATTGTGAAGCGAATTCTTATGACTTGTGCTTATTCTTACTACACAGGCAATAGTTGTACGTTTTTTAATATGAACCGTTTCTTCCTGTTAAGGAATGCAGTATGAACGCATTCTGTTCTCGCTAGCATAAACCCGTATATATAGTTGCTCAACTGTTCCTGTCGTTGTCGGCTGTCTGACGACCGGCCGCCATATTGGAGAATAGAGATTACATTACGCCACGTGAAGAAATGGAAGGTGAGACGATAATGGACTAATAAATGAATTTTGCATGCTTCAAACTTGCCTTTTCAAGTTTACATGCTTAAGTCAGAGTCAGCTTTGTTCAGTTCAGTTGAATTAATTGTTTGAAAATTTTTGAAGTAACTGCAATTTATGGTCATTTTCCAATATGAAACCATGCTATATAGTATATCAAGTAGGGAATTGGTGTATACGCAGCACACTTAGGCGACTGGCAGGCTGACTATCACTAGTAGCTGGGGCTGGGCACAATGAGTCCATACCTTGAACCTGAATCGCGTATTAATTCTTATGATTCGAGTCGAGTAGGAAAATACGATGTTTTCTAGTACCGGTACTGATATTACGCTTCTCTCCACTGAAAGTTAATTTATACCCGAAAATTATAGTTTCCATACTAATTTTCACAGTTGAAGCCTTGATTGGCGGTATCGTAGCATACGAAACCTATAGTACAAAATCTACCAAGGTTACTGGACGTAGCATATTTCCGAAGTCATGATCCTCCAACTTAACATTATTTTCACCAAGTGGAATGAAATCGGTGAAGTCGAAAAAATACCAAAGCATCTTTTATGTGATGGATAAAAGGCATTAAATTCTTGGTGGTGGCTTAAACGGTATATATTTCAACTTTGACATCTTACATTCTGTTATGACGTCATAATGAGTGATACTTGATTACTTGACTCGACTCGAAGCATATTAGGTGATTCAGAATTCAATCACTCAGGTACTAGATTTTGCCCAGCCCTACTGAGCATGAAAAGTTCGACTGGCTCACCAAGGCGAAGTAAAGCCTATAAATTCAAATCTGCTCATTTTTGCTGCTTTGCCTGTTAAAAAAATGATTGAGGTTCGGTTTCACAAATTTAATCTCCTAATAAAATTTTTATTCTGTTTCACTGCATATTTCAAATTTCCGCTGCTTTGCAGAAAACGGTTTCGTCTTCTGTCCCTGAAGACGAGATGAGCATGATTTCCCATCAACGCGGAATTGGTTGAAAATATGATTGATAGGATGAAGCGCAAAAGCTGACATCGCTGTCCCGAAGACAAAATGACGGATTGTGATTGGTATGTTTTTCTCTCTCTGCTATTATATCTATTATCTTTGTTGTAATAAAGCTGTTGATTTTGACATAAGCAGTGATCCCTTCAAATATTTGTATTGAGTAGGTAATTTCCATCTATTAATTGCCTCTCGTGATATAGGCCTATATAGCGTTCTTCAGTCATGTTGCATTGCACGGCATCAATTTTCGCACAGTTTTTAATCTATACTAATACGTAATTACGAAGCGACGCGTTGACGCACTCCACTTTGTTGTCTTGTAATGACTTAATGTTGACCTGTATGTATTAAGTGATCAACTGGGACTTATAATATATTTTGTTTTACAGCATCTCAAAATCTAGAGCGGATTGTTTCTATACCTACAATTTTTCATAAAGGATATGGCAACTTCTTCCAGGTTGAACAGGTACGGATTTTTATCAATATTATAAGTACCTGTTTGCTTAAAATTTGGGAGGGGAAAAACTATTCCACTACTGGCCCAAAGTCGAGCTTCAACTGTAGTTGAGTCGTGGAGATTCGGAGACGATTTTAAATACTGAAAATTACGTTTTATAATATCAATTATTGAATTATAGTATCAATACATTTCTCTCAATGTCGTGTATTGAACCTTTTTTAGTGAGGTGCAAACCTAAAACCCGTGTTACAAGCCCATGTTCCCTTTTCAGCTCGGTCCCACAAACCGCAGTTCTAACTCTGGGTCCGTGAAGCACATCTTTATGGTGTTTGCAGACCTCTAAATTTTTAACCTGAATGATAATATATTTTGTGATTTTCTTAGCTCGGGTAAAGCATCACTTCGGATATTTCTAGGTTAGTACAGTGTAGAAGTAGTGATTTCAAATCCATAACAAAGCTACTTCAAGTGGAAGTAGAAAATGAAGGTCTGCAAAGTACTCAAGTAGTTTGAAAAAGTAAATATCAGCAGTTATCCAAGGTTGCTACTTCAAACTCGCCAAGATGTACCGTCGCGACTTGCAAAAATGGACTATTGATAAGAGGTGGATGGCGGTTGCACTATTATTGAGCATGATTTGAACTAAAACTTGACGGTGTCTGCACGGATGCCTTGATGGTTGAAAAAAGGGGTCCGCGCTGACAAAAAAAATTTAGAGCCGCTCTACTAAAGGTTACTGTTCACATTAGCTGATGACTCAAAATGGTCATCACTTCCACCTGGCCAAGTGCGCATATACATTGGCCTATTTGCTATTTGATATCATATGTTGACTGAAAATAGGATCCGCAGTGCCCTGCTGCCGGTATATTTGATAAGCTGATTACTGAAAGAGCATCAATGTGTGTGTTGTGTGTGTGTGTAGGGTATGTTTGACCTGATGCTTCTTTCACATAATAATACATTTCTTTAAGACACCCACATCCGCGTGGCCTACAATTTGCTTCGATACAAAGAAGAAAGAGTGGACCGTCTGGTTTGATGTTGAAAAGGTGAAGAATATCGAGAGCTTCCATGAGGCATTTGAAGAGATGCTAGAAATTCATTACATCTTCGAAATGCAGTTTCTGACTGTCATGTCAGTTTTTCTGGCGCGTTTGCCAGGTGTAAGAGACACCAGTACTGCAGCTTATGCCAAACTGGATCACATTCGTGACTAATTTGCAAATAAAGTCATTGGAATTAAGGTGATTTAGTGCTTAAAGTGTGGTTATATGCTGTACCTCAAGGATATCCGGGTAGGATGAAGTGGAATCCGGATCGGGCAAGGTGGAAAGTTGCCCACCTCATGTTGAGGTGGGAAAATAACCACCAGGTGAAATAAGGTAGAAAATTTCCCTCCTCTTTTTAAGGTTTTTTTTGAAACACCTTAAAAGGTGGGCCCAGTTTTTAGAGTGAATGGCTTACTGCTTATTTACTCTTTACCACACTGCATACAACGTGGCCTCTAAGTGGCTTATTTTACTCAAATGTACTGGTATTTTCTAGTTGTTGGTGTGACTACTTTACCGCCTCCATGAATAGTGAGAAAACACAATTTATTGTGATGGCTGTCAGTGTTTCTATCTGCTAACGTTCGTTTATCCTTGCTGTAGCACTGGGTGGGCAACTGGGCATACCTGCTTCATGCGCGAGCCGTATATCAAAATTATTAGTCAAACTCTATTGAAAGCCATCACTTCTCAATGAAATATAGCCTATTGAATGAAGTTTATTATTGTGTGGTGATACGATGCGTCTCCACCTGGGCTGCAAGGCCTTCGAAATCAAGCTGATATGACGTCAAAGCGGTGCTGGGCAGTTCCTTTAGGACAAGTGCTGATGAGCATTTATGGAATATTGGAGCTCGGTAATCTTACTACTCCGTAAATCTGTCTTTGTTGGGTAACTCGGGTCAAATTTTGGTGTTTGGTTTCGTAATGACGTTTCAAGTTAGTAACTTTGTAATCATTGAGCGGATCCTGACAGATTAGGTACAGTGGCTTATCTTCATTATCCTCAAATACAAACTCTTCCTCCCATTATGTTTTAAAAATTATATTTTCCTGTTGATACTTTATTTTCTTGTAACTATCGCTCAACGACAACTTCATGGTTAAACCCGGCAGTTATTTCTAGCGTTCACAATACAAATGGAAGAGCTGTATTAACCAATGTTAGCCCAGAAATAATCGTGACATGCTGCCGTGAGTATAATTATCAAATTCATTGTTGAAAACAACGATTTATCATTGATTGACGACGATGCACCATTGTTGCAGGTGAAACATTTATGTGAACTCGATGCGAGAGTCCATTGCAAAGCTCTAACTCTGTAGTTCACTTTCCCCTAAATTTCACTCGGGTTACGTAAACCACAAGGAAAGAAACAACACGAAACCAATACGCATATTGTTAATACGTAATAGAATACATCAGTTTAAAATCATGTTAAACTTCTCTAGCAAAATGGCGAAAGGCATGTGAGTAGTTAGTATGATCGCTCGTGACGGGCTATGGGGTTCTTATGGGCGGGGTGGTGACCTGCCTGAAAACCCGGGGTGATGACCCCACCCTTTTAGACCCCCCATGTGGTGGTGACCTGCCATTGTTTCTTATGGGCGCGGTGATGATACCACCCTTTCAGGTATAGGCTGCGGTGATGACATACCTTGAAAACTCGTGTTGGTGACCCCACCCTTTCGGTATTGGCGGCGGCGATGACCTGCCGTCTGGTATTCGAGGGAATCCTAACGTTTACGGTGAATGCGACTTCGATATATCGTTATTCTTATGACCGCGGCGATGATTCGTACTTTCGTTGATAGAATGCTAGCGGCATGTCGTACTTTCACCAAAAGGGTGTGAAATAGTTTGCTAAATCTAGGAATCAGTCGCTTGGTAATTAGTTTACCACGGAGCCGGCGTAGACGGCGATTCCAATACCAACAATAGCCGCGTTCACATATTAACACTCCAAATAGGTGTGAAATAGTTTGCAAACCCCGCGATCGCTGACGAGATAATGTCTCGGACATAACCATCTTTCACGACTTGGTGTCATAGCCATACCGATCGCTCACACGGTGAAATTTTCGTAAGCAGTTTGTCACAGAACTTGATTTCGATCGTAAGATTTAATAAGTAACGAATAACAGGCCGTCAGTGTCGGTAACTTGAATAGCGATAAATTGTCACTTATTTCCGCTCCAACCCTAATCCTTTGTGAAGTGAACGCTTATTCAAATAGGTGTGAAATAATTTTAAAATCCTACGACACTCACAGGGTAATGCTTCAGACAAAGCGATCCCTCATGCCCGCTCACAAGGTAATATTTCCGTAATTAGTTTGTCACAGTGTCGTCGCAGACGGGGATTCGTAAACCAACAATTTGACACTTTCTGGTGGTCGCTATATGTTTTTGACACTTTGGAACGTGGTTGACTTTAGTTGTATGATAAGAATCATGCGAATATTCAAGCAATGTATCAATTTGACAACTTGAAATGAAACTTACTACACAGCTCAAGTTGATTCGTATCTGAATGTGTTAATTCGGTACAATTCTAATTAATTTGAGAAATCTTTTTAACGTGATCTTTTGATTCGATCGTAACCTGAATATTACTGACGCCGACTTTCAGCCACATTGAATTATTCACACATTCGCGCCGCTGTTTTCACGCCTATAGAATCAATACCAACTATAACTCTAGAAGAATCAAGAATCACAAGTATGTGCATTATACAGTTATTGTCGTTGTCAACTTCAAATCAAACTCTTAATACAAACACGCATCTTATCACTTGTCAACTCTATCATGAAAATCCTCGAACCTGTATTATTAAGAATGTTATAGTACGGCGTCGGAATCCACTCGCGAGATGTACTAAAGGTAAATTGAGATCATCCAAAATGAAATATTTGGACTTTGACATAGTCTGAATTGCAATAGATTGACAAACATGACTACCAACTTTCAACCCATACATATTTAGAGGTTATGCGCATGTTGATATGAAACAAGTAATGACCATACAACTCTATTCACGACTGAGTTTTCCGTTTGTCAAATAGAGTTTCAGTAAATAATTTCACTATACTATCATGATATTTAAATGTGTTACTACACACAATAGAATCAATCAATGAAATAGCACCTGTTGTAAATATTTCTTACTTGACAACCACTTGAACATACCGCGATCGAGTTGCGACACGATGAGTTAAATCGGAATATTTCCATCTATTTGTCGAAACCTTGTACAAGCTATCTGGTTATTTTTTCGTTGCAATTGAGTTAACGGAAATAGTATTACGTCTCGACATCTTACCATCTTACCATACTCCAAAAAGCCAACAAGGAAAAACCTAGTCAAGTAAATCGTTTGTAACTCACCCAATCAACTCAAACAGTATCAGTATGAAAACAGTCAAGCATACACGAGTCCATACAATCGCTACAATCTAAAATCCATAGCAAGTTCGGTTTTAGGCATATACCGTCAACTCGTCTTTTTTGTTCAACTGTAAAAGTCGTTACTATTCTGCGAGACAAAGAAATTACTATGCGGTATATTTTGTAAGATAAAAGTAATTACTACTCGATATATTTTGTAAGACAAAAGTAATTTCTACTCGGTGCAGGTGACTTGAGATTAACATACTATGTTTGAGTATACGAGATTTGAAAGTCTGATCAACGTAGTTGCGACTCCATTTCTTACAATCGAACGCTGGTGTTATACTCAAAGTTATCATGCTGTAAACATAAGGATTGACATATTGATTTGACATATGTTATAGTTGATCATGACTTGATTATTAAATTATTCGCGGTAATTAGACACGACGTTGTGGTAAATGTTATGACAGCAACAAACTTTTCAGTGCCATCATTCTTAACATATTAAGTTGTAAAACTATACGTGTCTGAAATGTTCTTGATTGGAGAATTACTCCACCTCGATAAAAATCACTCTGCGTATCGCGATATCAGGAAATATTTTACAAATGTAATTGTTTTCAGTAACCAAGACTAAAGATGAAACAGCAATATCGGTATTATTACATTCAACAACCAGTACAATTATTAAAATCTATCGTTTGCGATAAACAACGCTAAAGATGCAATAATTCCATTATTCATACATTGAACATCCGATACAAAATGCTTTATTATCCCGATTCGCAACGGATAATTGAAACGACTAAGTGTAGAGTCAGTATATCACAATGACACGTCGTTACTATTGAATCCAGCAATTGATACATTTATTGTCGGGATTTGTGACAGCGCATTGAAACATACACAACTTACAGAGTGTGAAAATATCACTTTGGGTATCGAGTACCCTTTGAAGCGCGCGATCAATACATAATTCCGGTCGCACTCTCTAAGACATTGTGAAGTCTACAGATTTACACTTCAAGACTTTGATCAACACAGAAGCAATTTGGAATATCTTTACTGAACCATCCTATTCTACTAGACTTGAGTATACGCAAAACCCATAGCATTGACAAAATCGCAATAGGCGCTACACTGAAATCTACAAAATGTGTTTGTATTGTTGCTCAAAGTAGTGATCATAAATTATCATTTGAATCTTCTAAAGTAATTGTAATCATAAAACCAAACTTGCGGAAGTCATTACCATAACAAAAGAATATTGTAGGTTGCTTGCTAAATGTATGCCGGAAATATTTGTAGAACGCTCACGACCAAAGAAATCGGGAATTTTCCCTATTGTCATTCGTCAAAGTAAAAGTCGTCACAATACTCATCTCGTAAAAGATCTTACTTGTATGTGATTGAATCGCCTGTAATTAACTCGCTAAATCAAACCCTAAGGAAATTTCACTCACTCATCGGAATATGAGATTAAACAGCGTCGCTTAATCGGTGTAGTTCGTTTATTTTTTTTTTTTTTTTTTTTTTTTTCTAAATGCAAATCATACCTAGCCAGCAGAAAACAATTTTCACTAGCTTGGTACTGAAACCGAAGTCTTCATTCAATATTTTGTTTGTGTCAAATACTTTGCAATAAACACACTGGAGTGGTTGAGCTTTACATCATCATACTGTAATCTGTAAATCAAGCTTACATCCGATTTGTAACTGTATTGTTCACCTAACCGAGTTGTATGCACAGTTTGATATTTTTGTCATTTAGTGATTGGTGAACATACCAAACGATACACATCCCCCTCCGAAATACCGCGTTGATCTTAATTTCCATCGTCGTGATAATCGAAGTACATTTCTTTCGAATTCGTAACAACCGGCGTTTCTATGACATGATAAATTTTTGACAAGTAATGCTTAGAAGATTGGTTGCATATCGCGAAAAATAATATACCACTCATATTGATACTCATATTTCTTGAGTTTCTCCGCTTAATGTAAATGTAAACTCAGCCGTCTTTTAACATCACAAAGACATTGATAAAAAGTAGGCAATCAAACGCTACAAGTTTAACTTTTGTAGGTTGTGTATGATTACCCCACGCAACTCATTTCTTACCGAAGGCATATGAAATATATTCATGTTACACGAAAATACTCGATATTCCCATGCTACGAACCTGTACAATGATTGGTGACGCTTTCACACTGTTTCGATACCTCAAGACCTTTATTGTCTGAATGGTTGTTCATTTATCTCAATAATCAAATAGTTCAACACAGAACTAGTATTAACAGAAACATCAGAGTTGTTTACACAAAAGTTTGTATGTGTACAGTATATGCGAATATCATGTGTAAGTCCAACACAATTGTGGTATCCATCCGGGTTTAGTTAACACAATTTACGACACCGAGGTCGCCTCATCTTTCGTAAGACAACAAACCAACCAAGGCTTCAGGATATGTCCATGTCATAGCAATAAATCAGCTACTCCAACAACAGAGTACATATGTTTTCTAGTTACGGTGCTTACATCTTACACACAAATCAATCTACTTTGCTAACAAAAAGTGCTGAGTCATCAAGTGATTGCCCTAGCAACAAAACAGCTAAACGTACTATCATACAAAATGGCCGTTATAGTCACCAACGGTACATGGTACAAGTAACAAGTCTCGAGAATCCAGTTATTGAAAAAAACGTGAAAGTGTTTCTCCTGTGCCAAGTCGGTATGTTGACGAAAGCGTCTATTGTAATATCATGATCAATTTGCATTCGTTGGTCACAAAATGTCACTACTCTAAATAATTATTTTTCACTCAAACACAAACACAGACTTGTCACCATTCGTTTTCATCAAGCACGAGTTCACGAAACCTACTTACTACGACATGAATTGTTATTTTTATGTTGTGTAAATAGGTAATAATTCATTTTAGTAACACTATATCAACATCATCGAGTTGTGTGAATAGATTTACATGTGGACTTGTGGTTTTAATCGAAGTACACAGCACGGTCTAATGTAGAGTCATCTCTATTGTACAGCAACTCGGTAATCGAAATGCATTAAAATTTAAACAGCGATCTTGTTTCATCACACAAAAAATATGTTCACTGTCGCGATACTCTGCACAGGACGTGTAAATCCTTTTCACACTCGTAATAGTATCCCAACGGCTACCGGCGACAACGTTTAACAGCACCAACGACACTAAACATACGATACCTACCCAAGTAAAATTTCCATTTTCACCTGGAGGTCGGCCGTTACCTGAGTAAAAATACCATTATTCTTAGGAGATTTATCGTTTAATCAGAGTAACAAAACATTTTCACTTGAGGGTCTATCGTTTCCAAGAGTACCAAGCCCCCTTTCCTTTGGAAATCGATTTTTCCCTGGGTAACAAACCTTTTTCACTTGCAAATATATTTTTCCTCCGGGTAACAAACCTTTTTTCGCTTGGAAATATATTTTTTCCTTGAGCAACAAACCATTTTCACTTGGAAATATATTTTTTCCCTGAACAACAAACCATTTTCACTTGGAAATATATTTTTTCCCTGAGCAACAAACCATTTTCACTCGGCGGGTCGTCGTTTACCTGAGTAAAAACATTACTTTCCTTTGGAGATCTATCGTTTACACAGAGTAACAATACATTTTCACTTTGGGTTTCTATCCTTTCCTAGAGTAACAAAACCCTTTTCGTTTGCAAATTTATTTTTTTCCTACAACAACAACAACCCATTTTCACTTGGAAAAATACTTTTACCTAAAGTAACTATCCATTTTCTTTTGGAAATATATTTTCTCCCTGGGTAACAAACCTTTTTCGTTTGAAAAACTATCATTTACCTGAGTACCAATACCGTTTTCACTTGGAAATCTATATTTTCCCTGGGTAACAATACCATTTTCGTTTTGAAAACTGACCACCACACCGGCCAATTTGATATTTTTGTATATTGTTACAACAGACAGTGATAAAATATACACCAACAACGACTCCGATACATTTGTGTAATCGCATACTCACTTGTTCTGGTGCATCCCATCAAAATCGACGGTTAGCCACACACACACACAATAACAATGCGCTATTTCGATATGACTGCGATGTCCGGGTTCGTGCTTTAGATTTTCCAGAATCAATCCGTCTAAAGTTGTAATCCCCCGACTTTGTTAACTGGTTGATACACGGATAACAATCTTCGGAAATGTAGGAATGCATGCTACCCATCGTGCTAACGATTCCAGGTTACTTGTAAATAATTTTCTTGCTCACCCTATACAGATTATACGTACAGGGATATGTAGCGGTAATCGGTTTGGTCAATACATATCGCCGCATTCAGTATGGAATTACAAACCCAATACAGGTCAGTTCATAACCGGATCCGGATATTCAATGCAAAGCGATAAAGCAGAACCAATGACCAAATGTAATTAAACATGTAGATTCACAACCCTTGATTTTTTTTTCGTGAAAAATGACAATACATATCGAATATATTTTACGATTGTTCAACCCTACCAAGTATTCACGTAAATGTGGTTTATGACATTACATACAATGTGTCGGTGTACAAATGTTGGGTGTTTATGCACACATCGGTATGACCTATAGACAACATCATCATACCCTCCAGGACTTCGTTATTGCATCGCGAGGTCAATAAAATCAATTTTGTATATTCAATCGGTGGCATAGACGACGGAAGGCTTGGAGATCCAATGTAAAATTCAGACAAACAAACGGGTATATTTGTCCATCTTGGTTATTCACTCAACTACCATTGGTGCTCTCGATACAGCGAACGGTACAGTATGCAACGCATATCATTAGAGTGATATATTCACAGGTAAAAATGGGGCCTGGCCACAATAATTGTACGACGCCGATAAATCGATGCACGCAAGGTGTGGTTGATAATAATTGTTTCATGTAGCAAAAAAACAGCACTCTCTCGTAAAGGTTAGCAGATCCCGCAGAAACACACCTTGGATTACATTACCAAATCGATTTCAAACTTAAACGAATCACTGGTGTTGAGAGTAGTGATATCCGATTTTTCGAATATTCATATCGACTTAGTGAACGATGGGTAACGACACTTATCATAAACATTATGAATATTAGTAATTCCAGTCGTGTCTATCTTGTGTTGTTACAAGTTGCTAAAACCATCGAGTGAATCAGTGAACGGAAAGTAATCTGGGTTAAATCTCGATACAATTATTGTGGCCAGGCCCCATTTTTACCTGTGAATATATCACTCTAATGATATGCGTTGCATACTGTACCGTTCGCTGTATCGAGAGCACCAATGGTAGTTGAGTGAATAACCAAGATGGACAAATATACCCGTTTGTTTGTCTGAATTTTACATTGGATCTCCAAGCCTTCCGTCGTCTATGCCACCGATTGAATATACAAAATTGATTTTATTGACCTCGCGATGCAATAACGAAGTCCTGGAGGGTATGATGATGTTGTCTATAGGTCATACCGATGTGTGCATAAACACCCAACATTTGTACACCGACACATTGTATGTAATGTCATAAACCACATTTACGTGAATACTTGGTAGGGTTGAACAATCGTAAAATATATTCGATATGTATTGTCATTTTTCACGAAAAAAAAATCAAGGGTTGTGAATCTACATGTTTAATTACATTTGGTCATTGGTTCTGCTTTATCGCTTTGCATTGAATATCCGGATCCGGTTATGAACTGACCTGTATTGGGTTTGTAATTCCATACTGAATGCGGCGATATGTATTGACCAAACCGATTACCGCTACATATCCCTGTACGTATAATCTGTATAGGGTGAGCAAGAAAATTATTTACAAGTAACCTGGAATCGTTAGCACGATGGGTAGCATGCATTCCTACATTTCCGAAGATTGTTATCCGTGTATCAACCAGTTAACAAAGTCGGGGGATTACAACTTTAGACGGATTGATTCTGGAAAATCTAAAGCACGAACCCGGACATCGCAGTCATATCGAAATAGCGCATTGTTATTGTGTGTGTGTGTGGCTAACCGTCGATTTTGATGGGATGCACCAGAACAAGTGAGTATGCGATTACACAAATGTATCGGAGTCGTTGTTGGTGTATATTTTATCACTGTCTGTTGTAACAATATACAAAAATATCAAATTGGCCGGTGTGGTGGTCAGTTTTCAAAACGAAAATGGTATTGTTACCCAGGGAAAATATAGATTTCCAAGTGAAAACGGTATTGGTACTCAGGTAAATGATAGTTTTTCAAACGAAAAAGGTTTGTTACCCAGGGAGAAAATATATTTCCAAAAGAAAATGGATAGTTACTTTAGGTAAAAGTATTTTTCCAAGTGAAAATGGGTTGTTGTTGTTGTAGGAAAAAAATAAATTTGCAAACGAAAAGGGTTTTGTTACTCTAGGAAAGGATAGAAACCCAAAGTGAAAATGTATTGTTACTCTGTGTAAACGATAGATCTCCAAAGGAAAGTAATGTTTTTACTCAGGTAAACGACGACCCGCCGAGTGAAAATGGTTTGTTGCTCAGGGAAAAAATATATTTCCAAGTGAAAATGGTTTGTTGTTCAGGGAAAAAATATATTTCCAAGTGAAAATGGTTTGTTGCTCAAGGAAAAAATATATTTCCAAGCGAAAAAAGGTTTGTTACCCGGAGGAAAAATATATTTGCAAGTGAAAAAGGTTTGTTACCCAGGGAAAAATCGATTTCCAAAGGAAAGGGGGCTTGGTACTCTTGGAAACGATAGACCCTCAAGTGAAAATGTTTTGTTACTCTGATTAAACGATAAATCTCCTAAGAATAATGGTATTTTTACTCAGGTAACGGCCGACCTCCAGGTGAAAATGGAAATTTTACTTGGGTAGGTATCGTATGTTTAGTGTCGTTGGTGCTGTTAAACGTTGTCGCCGGTAGCCGTTGGGATACTATTACGAGTGTGAAAAGGATTTACACGTCCTGTGCAGAGTATCGCGACAGTGAACATATTTTTTGTGTGATGAAACAAGATCGCTGTTTAAATTTTAATGCATTTCGATTACCGAGTTGCTGTACAATAGAGATGACTCTACATTAGACCGTGCTGTGTACTTCGATTAAAACCACAAGTCCACATGTAAATCTATTCACACAACTCGATGATGTTGATATAGTGTTACTAAAATGAATTATTACCTATTTACACAACATAAAAATAACAATTCATGTCGTAGTACAGTGGTTCCCAAACGGTGGGGAATTCCCCACTGGTGGGGAATTTCGGGATTTCTGGTGGGGAATGGACTCACTTTTGCAAAAATCTTTACAGTAATATTTTCTTTTATTAAATGTCGTTTTGAAACGCCGATCGTATCGCGAATATTTCTTCGCTCATTTGCAATTCAGCGATTCATAATATCAGTGCATCCAATTAGCGAGAATCGCCTGGATAGCGACACGCCATCTCCAGCAAATGTTATTATTCATTTGCATACCGTCATCGGTCACGAAACATATTGATAGAAAATTTCTGCTTCGTTGTAATAAGAGCTCATATTGCTGAACATGTATTCAAGGGAGATCATGGACTGGCTAATTGATAGCACATCCGGACTCGTTACAAATAAATTACATACTTATGATATCTCAAGCTTTTTTAGTACTGTGCGAAAGTGTAGTTTACGGCGGCTTATATATATATCGCACGCATGAGTTCGTCAACATCAGGAAGTTTACGTATGTAAATTGGTGCTACCCCGCGCATTTGGAAGATTTTCAAACCCCTCCTATTTTTCTGCTGGCTGCGCGTCGGGGTATATACATATTTACGGGGTTGCGTTTACGGTTACCAATTCACTGCTGTGTTAATTTTATTGTGTGCTGATCAATTCCAGGGATCTTAACAATCACCAATAGCACGTACTATTTACTAAGCAAAGTCTTGCAAAATGTTATTGAAGGTAGCATTAGGGTGGATATGGATATAAAGATTTTAGGTGGGGAATGAAGGCTCGGAATAATTCGGAAGTGGGGAATTATCATAAAAAGGTTGGGAACCACTGTCGTAGTAAGTAGGTTTCGTGAACTCGTGCTTGATGAAAACGAATGGTGACAAGTCTGTGTTTGTGTTTGAGTGAAAAATAATTATTTAGAGTAGTGACATTTTGTGACCAACGAATGCAAATTGATCATGATATTACAATAGACGCTTTCGTCAACATACCGACTTGGCACAGGAGAAACACTTTCACGTTTTTTTCAATAACTGGATTCTCGAGACTTGTTACTTGTACCATGTACCGTTGGTGACTATAACGGCCATTTTGTATGATAGTACGTTTAGCTGTTTTGTTGCTAGGGCAATCACTTGATGACTCAGCACTTTTTGTTAGCAAAGTAGATTGATTTGTGTGTAAGATGTAAGCACCGTAACTAGAAAACATATGTACTCTGTTGTTGGAGTAGCTGATTTATTGCTATGACATGGACATATCCTGAAGCCTTGGTTGGTTTGTTGTCTTACGAAAGATGAGGCGACCTCGGTGTCGTAAATTGTGTTAACTAAACCCGGATGGATACCACAATTGTGTTGGACTTACACATGATATTCGCATATACTGTACACATACAAACTTTTGTGTAAACAACTCTGATGTTTCTGTTAATACTAGTTCTGTGTTGAACTATTTGATTATTGAGATAAATGAACAACCATTCAGACAATAAAGGTCTTGAGGTATCGAAACAGTGTGAAAGCGTCACCAATCATTGTACAGGTTCGTAGCATGGGAATATCGAGTATTTTCGTGTAACATGAATATATTTCATATGCCTTCGGTAAGAAATGAGTTGCGTGGGGTAATCATACACAACCTACAAAAGTTAAACTTGTAGCGTTTGATTGCCTACTTTTTATCAATGTCTTTGTGATGTTAAAAGACGGCTGAGTTTACATTTACATTAAGCGGAGAAACTCAAGAAATATGAGTATCAATATGAGTGGTATATTATTTTTCGCGATATGCAACCAATCTTCTAAGCATTACTTGTCAAAAATTTATCATGTCATAGAAACGCCGGTTGTTACGAATTCGAAAGAAATGTACTTCGATTATCACGACGATGGAAATTAAGATCAACGCGGTATTTCGGAGGGGGATGTGTATCGTTTGGTATGTTCACCAATCACTAAATGACAAAAATATCAAACTGTGCATACAACTCGGTTAGGTGAACAATACAGTTACAAATCGGATGTAAGCTTGATTTACAGATTACAGTATGATGATGTAAAGCTCAACCACTCCAGTGTGTTTATTGCAAAGTATTTGACACAAACAAAATATTGAATGAAGACTTCGGTTTCAGTACCAAGCTAGTGAAAATTGTTTTCTGCTGGCTAGGTATGATTTGCATTTAGAAAAAAAAAAAAAAAAAAAAAAAATAAACGAACTACACCGATTAAGCGACGCTGTTTAATCTCATATTCCGATGAGTGAGTGAAATTTCCTTAGGGTTTGATTTAGCGAGTTAATTACAGGCGATTCAATCACATACAAGTAAGATCTTTTACGAGATGAGTATTGTGACGACTTTTACTTTGACGAATGACAATAGGGAAAATTCCCGATTTCTTTGGTCGTGAGCGTTCTACAAATATTTCCGGCATACATTTAGCAAGCAACCTACAATATTCTTTTGTTATGGTAATGACTTCCGCAAGTTTGGTTTTATGATTACAATTACTTTAGAAGATTCAAATGATAATTTATGATCACTACTTTGAGCAACAATACAAACACATTTTGTAGATTTCAGTGTAGCGCCTATTGCGATTTTGTCAATGCTATGGGTTTTGCGTATACTCAAGTCTAGTAGAATAGGATGGTTCAGTAAAGATATTCCAAATTGCTTCTGTGTTGATCAAAGTCTTGAAGTGTAAATCTGTAGACTTCACAATGTCTTAGAGAGTGCGACCGGAATTATGTATTGATCGCGCGCTTCAAAGGGTACTCGATACCCAAAGTGATATTTTCACACTCTGTAAGTTGTGTATGTTTCAATGCGCTGTCACAAATCCCGACAATAAATGTATCAATTGCTGGATTCAATAGTAACGACGTGTCATTGTGATATACTGACTCTACACTTAGTCGTTTCAATTATCCGTTGCGAATCGGGATAATAAAGCATTTTGTATCGGATGTTCAATGTATGAATAATGGAATTATTGCATCTTTAGCGTTGTTTATCGCAAACGATAGATTTTAATAATTGTACTGGTTGTTGAATGTAATAATACCGATATTGCTGTTTCATCTTTAGTCTTGGTTACTGAAAACAATTACATTTGTAAAATATTTCCTGATATCGCGATACGCAGAGTGATTTTTATCGAGGTGGAGTAATTCTCCAATCAAGAACATTTCAGACACGTATAGTTTTACAACTTAATATGTTAAGAATGATGGCACTGAAAAGTTTGTTGCTGTCATAACATTTACCACAACGTCGTGTCTAATTACCGCGAATAATTTAATAATCAAGTCATGATCAACTATAACATATGTCAAATCAATATGTCAATCCTTATGTTTACAGCATGATAACTTTGAGTATAACACCAGCGTTCGATTGTAAGAAATGGAGTCGCAACTACGTTGATCAGACTTTCAAATCTCGTATACTCAAACATAGTATGTTAATCTCAAGTCACCTGCACCGAGTAGAAATTACTTTTGTCTTACAAAATATATCGAGTAGTAATTACTTTTATCTTACAAAATATACCGCATAGTAATTTCTTTGTCTCGCAGAATAGTAACGACTTTTACAGTTGAACAAAAAAGACGAGTTGACGGTATATGCCTAAAACCGAACTTGCTATGGATTTTAGATTGTAGCGATTGTATGGACTCGTGTATGCTTGACTGTTTTCATACTGATACTGTTTGAGTTGATTGGGTGAGTTACAAACGATTTACTTGACTAGGTTTTTCCTTGTTGGCTTTTTGGAGTATGGTAAGATGGTAAGATGTCGAGACGTAATACTATTTCCGTTAACTCAATTGCAACGAAAAAATAACCAGATAGCTTGTACAAGGTTTCGACAAATAGATGGAAATATTCCGATTTAACTCATCGTGTCGCAACTCGATCGCGGTATGTTCAAGTGGTTGTCAAGTAAGAAATATTTACAACAGGTGCTATTTCATTGATTGATTCTATTGTGTGTAGTAACACATTTAAATATCATGATAGTATAGTGAAATTATTTACTGAAACTCTATTTGACAAACGGAAAACTCAGTCGTGAATAGAGTTGTATGGTCATTACTTGTTTCATATCAACATGCGCATAACCTCTAAATATGTATGGGTTGAAAGTTGGTAGTCATGTTTGTCAATCTATTGCAATTCAGACTATGTCAAAGTCCAAATATTTCATTTTGGATGATCTCAATTTACCTTTAGTACATCTCGCGAGTGGATTCCGACGCCGTACTATAACATTCTTAATAATACAGGTTCGAGGATTTTCATGATAGAGTTGACAAGTGATAAGATGCGTGTTTGTATTAAGAGTTTGATTTGAAGTTGACAACGACAATAACTGTATAATGCACATACTTGTGATTCTTGATTCTTCTAGAGTTATAGTTGGTATTGATTCTATAGGCGTGAAAACAGCGGCGCGAATGTGTGAATAATTCAATGTGGCTGAAAGTCGGCGTCAGTAATATTCAGGTTACGATCGAATCAAAAGATCACGTTAAAAAGATTTCTCAAATTAATTAGAATTGTACCGAATTAACACATTCAGATACGAATCAACTTGAGCTGTGTAGTAAGTTTCATTTCAAGTTGTCAAATTGATACATTGCTTGAATATTCGCATGATTCTTATCATACAACTAAAGTCAACCACGTTCCAAAGTGTCAAAAACATATAGCGACCACCAGAAAGTGTCAAATTGTTGGTTTACGAATCCCCGTCTGCGACGACACTGTGACAAACTAATTACGGAAATATTACCTTGTGAGCGGGC
This sequence comes from Botryllus schlosseri, assembly GCF_051294905.1. Taxonomy (NCBI): domain Eukaryota; kingdom Metazoa; phylum Chordata; class Ascidiacea; order Stolidobranchia; family Styelidae; genus Botryllus; species Botryllus schlosseri. The sequence goes on along the minus strand of NC_137242.1, from coordinate 24,816,505 downwards.
ATGAGGGATCGCTTTGTCTGAAGCATTACCCTGTGAGTGTCGTAGGATTTTAAAATTATTTCACACCTATTTGAATAAGCGTTCACTTCACAAAGGATTAGGGTTGGAGCGGAAATAAGTGACAATTTATCGCTATTCAAGTTACCGACACTGACGGCCTGTTATTCGTTACTTATTAAATCTTACGATCGAAATCAAGTTCTGTGACAAACTGCTTACGAAAATTTCACCGTGTGAGCGATCGGTATGGCTATGACACCAAGTCGTGAAAGATGGTTATGTCCGAGACATTATCTCGTCAGCGATCGCGGGGTTTGCAAACTATTTCACACCTATTTGGAGTGTTAATATGTGAACGCGGCTATTGTTGGTATTGGAATCGCCGTCTACGCCGGCTCCGTGGTAAACTAATTACCAAGCGACTGATTCCTAGATTTAGCAAACTATTTCACACCCTTTTGGTGAAAGTACGACATGCCGCTAGCATTATATCAACGAAAGTACGAATCATCGCCGCGGTCATAAGAATAACGATATATCGAAGTCGCATTCACCGTAAACGTTAGGATTCCCTCGAATACCAGACGGCAGGTCATCGCCGCCGCCTATACCGAAAGGGTGGGGTCACCAACACGAGTTTTCAAGGTATGTCATCACCGCAGCCTATACCTGAAAGGGTGGTATCATCACCGCGCCCATAAGAAACAATGGCAGGTCACCACCACATGGGGGGTCTAAAAGGGTGGGGTCATCACCCCGGGTTTTCAGGCAGGTCACCACCCAGCCCATAAGAACCCCATAGCCCGTCACGAGCGATCATACTAACTACTCATTTGCAATCATTAAAGAGCCGCAGTTCCCCCCCTCCCCCGACTGGCATCATCATCAGCACATCAAAGGAGCTGTGGAGTCGAGTCGTGGAATCGGACACGAATTTTTTTCTTCGCGGAGTCGGAGTCGACCATTGCGGTCAGAGTTGGCGTAGAAGTCGTGAAAAGTTATTGAAAGGAGTCGGGGTCAGAGTTTGTAAAACTGCTTGTGACTCCGACTCCAACTACTTTAATATGAAGTCGAGTCCTCTCGAAGGTCTCTGAAAATTGCTGATGGAGTAAACATACCAACCATAGCAGCAGCAAAAAGTTAGCAATGTTATTGGTAATATTAGCCTATTGCTGGTAAACTTATGTATACTATTTGTAAATTGCAATTCAATTGCATAGAGAAAAATGCAAGATATACTTCACGACCAACACAAAACCACTGATGGAGTCGCAAATTTGTGAAAATTTGCGAAATTACATCTGTAAAAAGTATACATCGTCCGGTTTGGTACGTGACAGCATCATTCATAAATTTGGTGCAAATACAACAACACGCTGCTTTCAACTAGGTAAAATGAAAAAAGATATTCCTACTTAGTTACTAAACCGCTTGGGTCGAACAAATGATTAAGATAGAGTGGGAAGAAGTCCACGAAAAACTTGCCTTATAGTTATCACGTGAGCGAGTTAGCGTACCACCACCAATAACGGTTGACGCGCCGGTTTGATTCTTGACAGTAGCAAGTTCAGTACCGTCGGGAGTTAACCTGAGCGTTTTTACAATAAAATGAGCTTAGAAAAAGCCAATCAAGTACCAATCCATGGAAGAGAATGAAAAGAGCGAGGAAGCCAAAAACAAAGACAAAGATAGAACTCTGACATTGGGCTAAGGGGGATGCCATATTGAGAGGCCATTCTTGGTCGTTTAGTTATCCTCGTATCCGTTCATTGCATTGTATATTGTGTGTCTTGAGCGTGTAAAAATAGCATAATCACCGATTAAGCCAAACTCGGAATTTAAATTCCCTAATTTTTGTTACACGTCGGCCTTGTTTAGGGGAGATGTGGTACCGATGGATCACCGGGACCGAAATGATAATTCACTGCTTCAGTGCTTAATTTTACCTATAAAATCAGTAATCTGCTTGTAACTTTTTTCCGTTCATTTTTAAGAGTAAGTTCTACGGAAGTGAGATAGAAACATGTTGCTTCTGCATCTTTTAAGCCCAAAACCAGCTTTCTGGTGTAAGCGTTTACCAAGATATGGCGAAATTGGCTATTTTCGGTTCGTTCGGTGAAAGTGCACGACCACTAGAGGGTGTACGAACCCAAAATTATGACAGAATTTATTTATTTGCTATTCGGCACCACATATCAAGACACTTTTTTGAAATTCAAAATTTTTCATTTTTCACTCCACCCTATTATTCATAAGTGCATTGCGTAATATGCTGATTAACCTCTGTCGCCTGAGTCGGACAATAGCGGTGTTAAAATCAATAATATATATGCAGCCGATGAATACCAATTATAGGGATTGAGCGTTTGTGAGGAGTTTGCAGAAGAGTATATGGAGTGTCACGTCAAATCATGACGTCCGCATCATGTGGCCGCTGGTATCAGGAATTTCGCAATGCAGTTGTTTGTTTGTTTGTTTTATTAAGCAATTTTGGCTCTTATCGCCTATTTAGGTTCTTAGCGCCATGATAATGAATGTTACAATGTTTATAGGTTTCTGTGCGTTTGGTACGCTTTTTCGGACGACTTCCAGCCACGCATCCATTCGTCTTCTGTATATCTCGTTTTCATGAGTCCTTTGCCCGCGTCTATGCTGGGGAATTTGAAAGCTTGGCTTAGTTGGTCCGTATGGGCTTCGTGCGTCCACTACGCCGCGTACGCATTAGATCATAATACGGTCGCAATGCATTAATCAAGACCATTGCCCCGGTTACAACTAGTATGTAATAATCAGACTGCTCACCGTTGCCGGTGTAATGATGAGTAGATCTACATTAGCATCAGTTCCAGTAGCGAAATTTTTAATCGCAGAACATCATTATAACTTGTGTAAATCGATCAATTAACACATGCCATGGCTGTACAGTGTACAGTGTACACTGTACAGTAGGATATATAGGTACTGCAAATAATTCAATTAATGGATAGCGAAAATCAATAATAATATTTCGAATTGAATATCACCAGTCAATACGATCCACAGCTATTTAATGGGTGCTTCGGTCTTTCTTAGGGACTTTCACATAATACACCGTTTTTTTTGTCGGATGCTGCATTGATGTTATATACGCCGCCCCTTGTGGGATAACGTTTGTACACTAGAAGGACAATATTCTTCTTCGATGATATTGATTCTGGTCCCCTGTGCCATTTGAACTGGTCTTTCGAAACTTCTTTTCCAGATCTGTACAGCATCTTGGAGGTCTGTCCAAATAAAATTTGTACCTTATCACTTAATCGCATAAGAGGCGAATTCAACTGACTATGATTTTGTTGACGGCAGGGATCGCCGGGCTTGCACTCGGATTCAGTTCCTTGCAATTATCAACTATTGTGCTTGTCATGCACGTCTGCACGCCTGCATCAAGTTGGTCAATAACTATTATATTTTGTGCCAATCGCCTAGGTTTCTATATACCCAGAGTTGCCTTCCATTATATAAGTCTGCTCTCTTATATAGACTATAGTTGAATGCTGTCACATGCCTGAATATACAGATAACTGATGATAAACGCAAATGACTCTACTATATTAATCTGCAGTGTACCCTACGAAGAATGTGTCAGGCTCTGCCGCCTCGTCAAGAGATTGGATATACCCAGTGGCGGCTCGTGATAATATCGGGTGGTGGGGCAAGGGGTGTACGCGATTTTAATTGTCTAAATGACGTCACAATAGTGTATTCCGACGTGAAAATGTGTGGTCACACACAGTTTGTATGGGGTATATACATTAAGCATGGTAAACAAGACTTGCGTATTTCAAATTCGAAAAAAAATATCAAGAACAGTTGTTCATACCTGCATATTTTGACATTTGTATCAGCAGGGCTAAAGCGATTTTTCAACTATAGGAATTTTAAAAGTTCACTTGTGGTTACTACTTCGGAAAAAGATGTATTAGAATATAAACAAGTCCACTCGAGCCGAGCAATGTCGACTATCGGGTGATATCGAGACACCGTTTGCAGTAGACCACATGCTTCAGATCACGATAACGAGACCCAATTTCGGTCGAACTAGAGACACTGTCCCCTGGCACCAGCAGCGTAAAAGTGTATAACATGGCGTCCTTATCCTCGCTTATACGTCAGCCTTTCATTTTTATCGCAATACGTTGGGAAAAGGTAAGAGTGCGCTTTCCTCCCGTGTACGATTAGATCAATGGACAATTTCCAGGCTGATAAGAGCCGAGTCTTGCCTAAAAACACTGAATTTTGCGTAAAATATATTGAGGAATAGGCTGATCAATTGATCAGCTGTTAGCCGTCATCAAAAACGAACTATAGCTAACGCGCTTGACATCGGGTTGTCAGCAAATGGCTTGAAGGCCACAATTTCACGGTGAAATTGACATTGGAGAATATAAAACAGAGTAAATATTTGAATGCAAACCGAGAATCTTAGTAAACTGTTTCATGAGATCATCATCTCATCACCTATCTCAGTATGAAACACAGTTAAAATTAGCACAGACCAACGCCGGCTTTTGCGTGAAACCCGCAATGCGGTAGTCCGCGTTAGGCCTACCATACTCGATAATGAAATTAATGCCCTAATCATTGAGTGTCAACCTCGGGACTTGGCACAGCATTCGATACTGAAATCAAGATATACCGTCCAAAAGCTCAAGACGGATATAGGTATGGAGCATCGTTAAAATCGATACAGACCAATACCGGTATTGCGTAAAATCTGTTAGTGATAAATGGCGAGTCAGCTCTCGCTCGACTTAGGAAACGAAATTACCACCCACATAATTCAGTGATGAACTTTAAACTTGGTACGGCGATCGATACTAACACTACGAGCAACTATGCCAAATGTCATGACCGATCTCGGTATGGAACATCGTCAAAATCAATGGAGACCAATACCCGCTTTTGAGTAAAATCTGTTTGCGATACATGAAGGATAAGCACACAGTCAACTTTGGAAACGAAATTACTACCCTACACTTTAAGTAGCAACCCTGAAACTTGGAGCAGTGTTAAATACGACCTTCACTACATAACATACACAGTTTCAAGAATTATCATGGAGCGAAACATCGTCAAAATCGAACTATACCAACAAAGGTCGACTCAACGCATATGACGGTAACCGAGTTCAGATATAGACACGATTGTTACATCACACCTTAAGGGCAACCAGGCAGGTTGCCCCACTTGCTCGGTAATTTTATGAATAGGAGAGAGTAAATCACCGTTTCTTTATTGTGCGCGGCTTTGAGAGAATAGACAGTAAAAGCTTGTTATGAGCGCTACCGGGGCAAGCCCCGGCTAGGCATTCACAAAGCGAAAACACAGAAGAGAATTCGATTTTCGCAGAAACTTCGCTAGGTATGGGCATTTACAAGCCAATGCACAAGAATAATGCGGGTTTCGCTGTAATTTCGGTATATATTGATTGTTGTGCATCTATAAATGGTAAATAATTGTTATTGGACCGAATTTTAGGTGGGGCAAGGCCCCAGTTGCCCTATAGGACGAGCCGCCACTGGATATACCACTATAGTAGGGCAAAAGTTAACAACTCCAGCAGCGATGAAAACTAGGCGCCAAATCAAACTGACGTCACAGTGGTGCACTTAGACATAGAAATGTCACAAAGTCTTCAGAGCTGTGGTTTTCAACGGTTCTACAGTGAGAGAGACCTTGAGAGTAGAGCCCGACCGATTATCGGCTCGCCGATAATATCGAGTCGATATCACACTTGGAAAGTAATATCGGTATCGGCCATTGGAGGTAAAAAAATATCGGCCATTTTCGTGACGTCACAAAATGGTCGTAGGGAGTCAGAGAAGACGCGAAGTCTTAACTGAATGTCAGTAAATTATTAAGATAAATGGCCAAGCTTCAATGCACACAGGCCAGTAGCCCAGCCCTATGTGAAAAATATACTTTCACCGTTATGCCCCAGTGACTTCAGTGGAAATCCCCGTGCGGTGATCGAACATCAGAGACAGAGAGCAGAGATGCCACTCCTGGGTTTTTCCACCCAGATCTGGGTTTTTCGAGCATCACCTGGGTTTCTGGGTTTTTGTGCTTGAAATCTGGTTTTGTTTCAACATAATGTTTGGCAGATCAATTTTACGGCGCAAAATTGATTATTAGATTAGTAAGATCTTCAAATGTCGACGAATTCCACTGTGATTGAAACGGAGTCCAAAGAGACCCATTTACTATTAAAATGAGAGGTCTTGGCGTGATGCGATTGAGAGCTTCATTGAATACTGACTACTAGGTCGCAGAAAGTCATGTTCACATGGCAACTCTGATTTAGGACTTGACGGCTACCGGTAGCGCTGCAATAAATTCATTGTGTGTCAGTAAATAGTATGTAACTGCTGTAAAGTATGCAATTTATGCACATGGAAAGACCAATTGTTGATCTAACTAATTTACCATGTTGACATCAGAGTATATTCACTTTCAACAGGGACACTCAAAGAGAGACATTTTTGGCAACCGGGCAAGTTATTCAGAGTGAGAGGGGTTTGTTAAATGCAAATGTACTCTTAATTTCATGATTTGGCAGTTTCTTTTTCGACTGGTTATCCCACATAAAAGTGTTTGTCCCAGGTTTAATGAATCGAAAGCTAATTTCAATCTATCTGGTCAGCACGCAGTCTCTAGAACTACCCTACAATCATCCTCACGATAGATGAGGATTATCATTGTTACTAACATTACGAATATATAAAACACTAGTACTGACCCCCCATACCGAATGCCTGGTAGCAATCTGTCGATGGATTTGCTCATTAAACTGAGCAACATGCATATTATAGTATGGAAATGAGCCGTTGGGATTTCAATATCAAGGGCTAGAACTTCTATGTCCGTATAACTGTCATTCATGACTCTCAGTCACTGTTTTAAAGCTATATCATAGAAATTTGAGTGAAATAGAGGATCTGGGTTTTTCTGGGTTTTGTTAACGTCCAAATCTGGGTTTTTCCAAAATATCTCAGTGGCATCTCTGACAGAGAGCAGACATCGAGTGAATGGAAAGTTGTATGCCGAAGATTTCAATCGATTCATTTGAGGAATGAGAACTTCATTCAAGCTGGACTGGCCGTCGTGATGACAGAGAAAAGGGTCACATGTAAACATTTACCTGTAGATAGTGCTGTTGGTGTCTGTGTAGGAAGCTCACAAGCCAAGGCTCGCTACCAACAAAGCTTAAAATACCAGTAATGTATGGACATGTAGTCATCTGACTGAGGGGTCACCATGATAAGGAGTATGCGGGCATAGAGTGCAAGAAAATCAAGCAAAAAGCGAGTAGAGCCAACAATTCATACGAATATTTTTGATTCCATAATGACATGGGCCAATTCTGACAAAAGTGTGTAAAAGATTGATCAACTGATTGTTGAAATGCTGGTCATAGTCAAGGGGATGGGTGGAGCGGACGTGAAGAATTTGAGTTGTTTTACACATTCTCTTCAACTGTTAATGATGTTCTGAAGGCTCCAGGTGCACTTCCAAAAGCATATCAATATTTGGTGGAACTAATGAAGAAAAGATCCCCTGCAGTCGTGGAACCAAAATAAACAAAGATTCCTAGTTCTTGCTGTGCTACCATCTACGGTACCAAGTGAAAAACTGTTCAATGTGTTTAGTACTGTATATCCTACATCATTTATGAATTCCACACATGTTCACTCCCTGGAGAAACGCAGAGGAATTATGCTTCGTGAACTGTAATCTGCAACTGCTAGACTGGTGCTACTGATATATTTTTATTGCCTTATCATTTCATGTTAAGTGTAGCAATGGCTGTAAACATGTTCAATTAAATACTCTTGAGGTGCTAAATATGCGCCTTGAGCTAGGTTTTATAACTTTTGAATATCGGCTGAATATATCGGGGTTATCGGTGAAGGTACTGAATATCGGTTTTATCGGTATCGGCTCAAAAATCCAATATCGGTCGGGCTCTACTTGAGAGTATACAACTTGCTATGCTGTCGCGTTATCGAGATGCTCGCGCAAAATGTTATTCACCGAAGCTGTATAATGAATTAATCTAAAATCCCCCCCATATTAAGAGAACTTTCCTTCTCATAGTGTCCATGAATAGATGGAAATTAACGAAATCTAATATTATTATTGTATCAAACACCCGAGCGAGAGCAAACCGATTCTTATTTACAAACCCCACCTTCATTCAAGTGGTACATGATCTTGACTTTGCCTAACCATTCGCATCAACTGCAGTGTCTTTAAATGCTCTTGGGAAATCTGGTGTTCTTTCATACGCTTCGAGAAATGATTCGGATGACGATACCCATTTTTCTTTCAATTACATTTACTGCTTTTGTTATCCGCGGTGGGAGAAAGATACGAGATCATGGTTCTTGCCTCTAGACGATAATATCAGTGGCTTTCAAAAATTGTGGACCATGGCCCAGAACTAGGCCACTAAGACATTTTCATTGGGTTGCAAAGTCATTTGAACATATTCTAATGCTGTGGCGATATAGCGTAGCAGTATGATCCACAGCTGCAACACCAATGGGTAGCGGGTTCGAGTCTGACCTAGGTCGACTCCAGATTTCCTTACTTAAGTGACAGAGGTTTATATAGGCACTAGGCTCCTCCTCGCCACGTGATCCCCGTAAGCGGTGTCTTGTAAAAACCTAGAAGTGGGCCGTGCTAAAAGTCGGTAAATACGGAATCAAAAATAAAGATTATCGGTCTGGTGTAAAATGACTAATTTAGTCGAAACACGATGAATATCAAACAAACAAGCAAACATTCTAATGTTTTGTCAAAATGTGCTTTGTTTTGATAAACATGATATATGCAAAAGTTGCGAAAAGGGTCATTGTCTCATAATAATGGATTTTCGCTGCTGCGTTTGAGCATAGATAAATAAAATACGGGGTCAGTGAATAACGAATGAAAATCTTGGGATCGAGGCTAAAAACTCGAGTAATTAAATTTGGATTTACGGTCAATCCGTAGATTGATCAATCCAGCGATCGGGAAGTAGATGATCTTTGCTCGCGAAGTGAGATTTTCAATAGTAGCACTGATCAACACATATTTTTAGGCGGACAAAGCAAGAGTAGTTTTGCAGGTTCTGAAAAGAACTGATTCCGAATAAGACCTTAATTTAATTCAAATTAGCTCCTGTTTTCGAGATAACCTATGGGACTATTTTGACTAAAATCTCATAATTTCGCTGTATGCGCTAGATTAAAAACCGTACAGTAGTATATTATAAAGTTCAGAAATTCAATCTGCATGTTATTTTTTCACACTGAAGACTGTTTAATATATTTTATATCATTGTCGGCTCAGCAGAAAATTGTGCATTTATAAGTCAAAAGAGATGCATATGAGTATTGTAGTCAAGCTTTTCAAGGACAAATTTGATCGCTTTATACTCCTATTTTATCTTGGTACAATGGTAGAATTGGTACAGGAGAAAATATATGTCTGTTGTGCAAAAGTACAAATTTTAGGCTTCAATCTCTTTTATGACATTCGCATCACGTCACGTTATTGATTGAATAACTGAGGACGACATTAGAGTTTTTCATCGTCAATGATATATTTATATGCGTAGTATAAAAGTAAAACAAGCTACGATTTACTTCCTATCAAGTGATATATTCAGGGGGTAAATACAGTAATTGGGTATTTATTGGGGTATAAGTAGGGTTACCATATTTTGGAAATCTGAAAAGAGGACACCTTTTCAAAATTTTCAGACCCACAATACTGGAGTGAAATCCGGAAAAAAGGGTAAATTTCTCCCGAGTTTGTGGTTGGTTGACTTAATAATATCATCTTTCCGGCTCAACTCCCGAAATACCGACTTTCTATGAAATTTTCCGTTCGTTGACTAAAAAAGGGTCATTTTTCTGGCTCAAGTCCCGTAAAAGCCGCCGGAACGTTATTCAAGCGCTGATTTCCTATATCTCAGTCCAATTTCCACGCGTGCATTTAACCCTAATTTTCAAAAATGAGGACAAATTCTCAAAAAAGAGGGCATTTATGCTTCTTCCGTGGACACTTTCTAATAAGTCAAAAAAGAGGACAAATCCTCCTAAAAGAACACGTATGGTAACCCTAGGTATAAGTATCTTCTAACATGGCGTCAATATGGCAAAACTAATGTGATGATCGTAATCAGCAACCCTGAAAACCTCAGAAACGGCTCTTAGATGTTTTGGCAAAAAAAAATCATTCTGTTTACCGTGAATGCGAGCCAAAATTGTTGAGCTTCGCGCAATGACTAGGAATATCAAATGACACCGCTGGTGCATTTTGTTTCACCATGTAGCTGCCACGCACGCCCCAGACTGCTTTCAGCTTAAAGCCCATATATGTACCAAATTTCATTCACTTTTAACTTGCTATTGAAATATGTATGCATGATTCAACCACTGACAGACTATGTTGCGTAGTGCAATAGGGACATAGGTTCATAAATGAATAGCCTATATATGGTACAAAAGGCATCAGTCGCCAAGAAGCGACCCCCATCTACGTACCAAAGTACATAAATCCAGTATTTTCCTGCAGTTTTATTTGCAGGGTGGATATTTTTTAATATATCGAAAATTAAAGTAACTGGATATTTTTAACCATTGATTAGGTAGGGAAGGCGGCGATCCAAACGTATCAATAACCCTTCAGAATTACCATATGTGATGCTGTGATCAGCGTGAATGCCTGTAAATTTGCACGCATAACGAATCGAATAATGAAATTAGATATTGCAGAAGCAGTCGGTTTTGTATCGGGTAAATCAGCTCTCCAACACCGTTGTCAATTCAGTTTTCAATTTTGCTTGTTGATGACAAAAGGTGGATACCGTACGTTCTGTGACTTTCGTGTTATAAGAAAGACCAAACTAAAGCGCCTTACACGGTTAACTCGAGTCTACAGATATGAATTCATGGCGATGCCAAAATTGTCAAAATCGAAATTTGAAAAATGCCAAAATTAAGCTATGCCAAAAATAAACGGGACTGGATATATCCCAGGGGTAAAGTAAGTAGTGTTTATGTATACCACTGTGTTGGGGGTTATACCATTATACGCTAACAATTCGTAATGTTACTTACCATTGATTTATACTCCATTCCAAGCCACATATATACATACAATTCATCTGGCATCTTTATTTGAACATAATTCTCGAGAGCCTTCTGATGGACCAAGCCATGAATCTCCGCCAGCAGATATCCGTACTTTTTACATTCCGCCACTGCTCCGGCGTAGGTCAAGTCATAGGATGACGAGAGATGAGGGATGATGTAACATTTCGAGCGATTGAACAAGCCGCCTTTTTGCTCTTCGCACGATTTTTCTATGAAATGCACATACCAGGAACATGACTCGTTGGACATTTGAACTATTATTTCATAAAATATACTGATTTGTACATCAGAGATTAGATCTAGCGATCATTGGAGTAGACCGGATTTAAATTCGGGAAGGGGTGTGGATAGCGCGGCGAATTTTGTTCACTGATGCATTGTGACGTGCTGAAATCAACGAAACCACGATGGGCAAGCTCAAGATTACGACAGGCGGACAGTTTCGACGGCTACTCCACTGCTCAAGATGCCAAATATATTTGGGGTGCCCATGAAATGACGCAATCGAATCTAATACTTCATACATACTCTCAATATCACACCAAAAAAACATATATTTACGCGATCCCGGTGGTGGTGGTGGCGGCTTCGTCGTGATTTCCGCCATTCCTTTTCCTTGAAACTTGACTTTCTTCAAAGCTAATAGAGAAGATGCGGAATATAGTTATAGTTATGAATTAATAGAGCGCATCTGTTATAGGCCTAGCTGTTACCAAGAGCCACTTTCTCATCGATGAGTTTACCGATCTTTGCATAGTCTACTGGTGTTGCTGCTGCTGGTCGAGGTTTTGCCGTATCGTTCATTGGTATGTTGCTGCTTTCAGCGAAGACATCTTCAACAGTTTTGCAAATCAAATGTTGTTGACTGCTTGAGGCAGGGGAAAAATGAAATGCCAATATCGCGGCGGCGTACACGTACAGCATGTTTGTTCCTCTTAATCGAGTCTTTCCAGCATCGACAACACACATATGGATACCGAGGCTCCTCATCAACGTAATATATATGTTACACGATAGTCGATCGGAAATGCAAGATTTGCATGTTTAAAAATCGTGCAATATCGCGACGGCGCAGCTTCTCGAAAAAATAGCTTGCATGAAAGGTGGCGTAAGATGTGATCCAAATCGTGACTATTCCTTGCCTTCGACGATTCATCAAACTCCCCCTACCGCTCGTCGTGAACAGACGAAAGCTTGCATGAAAGGTGACAGAAAATGTATCCCGAATCGTGACCATTCCTGCTTTCAACATAATATCAAGCTCTCCCTTCCGCTCGCGCGAACGGACGAATATATGTTAAAATGCTTGTTGCGAAATCTTCCGATTGAGCCTTCTCGTCCATTCCAGATAGTGAATATGAGCTACATGCACCCAGTGGTGGCCTTACGATTGGGGGGGGGGGCCTAGGCGAAACTTCTGGGGGGGGGGGCCTCCTTATCTATATTATCGCAACTTCTGGGGGGCTACGCCCCCCAGACCCCCCTCACTAGCGCTTAACGATACTTTTATTGTTCTACACCACGTATACACTGTTCCGGTAGTGCTTTGTCTGTACATCATGTTGAAACTTTCAGCATATAAAATAATTATAATGTCATGCCACAGTACAATAAACGACTTGGCATATTCGAAAACAAGTGACTCAAGTGAACTACAGCGCGTGCCCAGACCCACCTATGTAGAAGAATTATGGGATGTAGCATGACATAATAGTGTAACAAGGCAACTGCACGCCAAATATACCACATAAATCCAGAAAGCTGTCGGTTGACATCAGTAATGAGCCAGCACACCACGTCAAGGTTTCAGCCAGGTGCTGGATTGGGCCTATCTTTTTGCTACAAAGAAGATTTTGTTGCATGATAAGGCATAAAAGCAAAATGTGCGGCAATGTGGTACAACACCAGTAATACCACAGGAACACATCAGTACTGGTATCACCTGTGAAGGGCTAGTTCCATGATCTGTAAGAATATAGCTTTCAATACAACATCCATTGTAATATGATATTTATTGAACTCGGATAATTTTTGGGTGCCTCTCTTCAAGAGTTAACTGCACACCTAAGGGATTTAAATAGATTTAAAAGCAAAATCAAAACGGCAAAGTATGACGCAACAATCAAAATCACAAACCATGATATTCGCATTGTAACAATGACAACAACAACAAACCTTGAAGTATACGGACATACGGTACTATAGTAGCAGCGCAATTTGTAAATAAACAGTTACACACACGAAACAACACGCACTAATGAAAAAATTGTAAGTCATAGAAAAAAAATTTTTGTCTGTAAGAACTTGCCTGGTTGGATTAAACATAAAACGCCACAACTAGCATAGACAAAAGACCACTACAATCAAATACAATATACGTATTTGAAAGCACTGTTACATCATTCAAGTCTACAAGGCAATATAGTTGGTGGAAAAACAGCATCATCCTCAATTTGTGCAGAACATTCCTGACCTGAAATAGATGGTTAATTATTTGTGTCGCAGTTCAAAATTTGCATTGTCACTTTCTTTCCAAATCTGAACCACTTCCTTTTCTGAGATCCTGACTTACATTTAGCATGTACTCGCGGCATTGTAACAGATACTTGACCGCAGTAATTAGGAGATACTGATGCTACCAATTACAACATAACATATAACTGAGTGATACCAAACTCATCGTAGCTAATGAAAGGTACGGTTGTCAACTGACGAGTGCGCCTTACTAAATATGCTGTTTACCGAGTCACATTTATATTGAACTGGTAGCCCATTTCAAGAGTGTAATGGTCAAAATTGTCTTGTGCAACAGCTGATCTTAGGGCAAATTTTGGTTGCAGTCAAATCCGTGGAAAGTTGCACATATTTTTAATAAAAGTTGAAGTAAAAAGTTGCATTTATTTTTCATTTATTTTTCACTAAAGTTACACTAAAAAAGTACATTTATGGATAAGTTTCTTGACATTATTAAGGTATGAGATACTCGAATCGATGCGTATCCAAGGCACAGTCGCAAAACTCAGTGTTGGCGCCTTCAACAAAATCAATAGCCTGAAAAAATTGACCCAGCAGTAGGCTAATATAATTTACGGCGGTCTAGCCTGAATGTATGTCAACTGAGAAGTGACCTCAAATTTAAACGACAGTGATGATGATCAAGCGATCTATTTACATAGAGTACCAAATATTTCCAGTAAAAAGTGAGTTGCATGAAAAATCGAAAAGCTGCAAAAAGTTGCTTGAAAAAATGAAGAAAAGTCGCAATATAAGATTCCTCGAAACAGCTTAAAACACCATACTACATAACTTCCGAGTATTTAGGAAGCTGCCAGAAGCTGTAAAAAAAGTTGCAAAAACTTGACTTGTGATCATTTAATTCTTTCCTCTGCCCTGCTGAAATTGATTCCATTGCTAATTGTTTGGTCACATTTTGGTCTTTTTCTGTGACATCACATTAAATTATCAACCTCACAACAAATTGGATATATGTAGACTTTCGTACACCTTTCTCAATGATAGCCATTCAAACCTTTCAAGTATCGACATAGATTTTTGAGGCATAAAATATCAGGCATCAGGCCGCTAGAAACTGTCCTGCATGCAAGATGTATTGCATATCTATCTATAGTACACCACCAATTAAAAGACATCCACCTGTGATAAAAAAACACTTTCTGACAACACCATAAACACTTTCTGACTGACTGTACCGGGTGCACATTGAGCATGGTAAAGCTTTGAAAATACGCTGCTAATCCGCAGACAAGAAATGAACAAATTTACCATCATGACAACCCTGAGAATGGATTTCCATCCAGAAAAGGCCCAATTCACAACAAGAGAATGGCTCAGTAAACAACAATATATAGGCTATAATAGCCTATGCTTTCATTGGCTTTCAAATGACTATTTCCTTTGATATTTTGGATATTCAGGCTCAGTGTGGACACGGTTCATTATCAATTAACATACGGTATCATATGAAAGCTGGCATCAAGAGCTAGCAAGTAGAATCTCACAAACTTATACTGGAAAATTTTGATGCACTGAAATATACACTGCTGCCACTAGGAAATATATACTCAATAATAATTCATTCCATGTTACAATATGACCTCATTAACATAAAATCGAAGTAGGCTCTTTTAACAAGCACAGAAATCCAATTATCGAACACCGTTTACAAGACAATATTCTACATGGGTAGGCCTACATGTATTTTCACGGTTATTCGCAAAATGATAAACTAAAATTGGCATAAATGGAGGGGGGGCTCATAAAATCAAAGTAAGCTCTATTAGCAGGTGCAGAAATTTAATGATCGACTACTGTTTACTGTACCATATTCTACATGGGTACATATATTTTCACGGTTACTCGTAAAATGACAACTAAAATTCGCATAAATGTAAGGGGGGGGGGGGGGGCTCATAAAATCAAAGTAAGCTCTTTTAGCAGATGCAGAAATTTAATGATCGACGGTTTACGGTACCATATTCTTCATCGGTACATACATTTTCACGGTTATTCGCAAAATGGTAACTAAAATTCGCATAAATTTAGGGGGGGGGCTCATAAAATCGAAGTAAGCTCTTTAAGCGGATGCAGAAATTCAATGATCGATTACTGTTTACGGTACCATATGCTACATGGGTACATGTATTTTTACGGTTATTCGTAAAATGATAACCAAAAATCGCGTAAATGAAGAAGGGCCCCCCCCCTCATAAAATCAAAGTAAGCTTTTAGCAGGTGCAGTAATTTAATGATTGACTTCTGTGTGCGGTATTACATTCTACATGGGTACATGTATTTTCAGTTATTTGCAAAATGATAACATTTATAGCTAATGGCAAAATAGATAGAGATCATCAAATCAAAGTGAGCTGTTGCAACTAGCGCAGAAATTTAATGATCGACTACTGCTTACGGTACCATATTCTAAATTGGCGCATGGATTTTTGTGGTTATTTGTAAAATGATTACTAAAAAATGAGATTTGATGATTGACCTGTCTTTACGGTACAATACCATATTCTTTATGGATACAAGGATTACGCGGTTATTCAGAAAATGGTAATACTTGATAAAAAGCGCGTAAACCGGAGTAATAGTTGGAAAAAGCGCGTAAACCGAGGAGGGGGGGCCCTCGAAAGCGCGTAAATCAACCAGGGGGGCCCTAGGCGACCGCCTACCTCGCCTACCCCAAAAGCCACCACTGCATGCACCCATTCTCATTGGGATAGCCCATTCATACCAAGGTGAAGTAACTTCTGTTTACGTAATCCACATTTTGGGTGGTATGCACTTTCCCGACTTCGCAAGGTTACCTACCATTGATTGACTCCATTCCGAGCAGTTACTTTCATTAGTATTATCCTTATCATTACTATTAGTGAGAACGTGAGTGGCGCTTTTCGCCTGTAGGCTCCATGGCATAGGCGTAGACATTTTGAGATGTTTAGAGGGAAATGTGGCGAAGTTATCGTAACGAAGACGTGACTTCACGGTTTCTTGTGGCGTATTGATATCTGTGATGCCATAATGGAAAAGTTCAAAATTATGAGAGAAACCACCTGTCGTCCCTTTGATGAACAAGTCACTGCTCGAAATTCAAAGTTTCCCCCGCACCTGGAATCATATTTGTAGTGTCGTGCCAAGGTCGGTCCTGGATGAAATGACGTAATCGTGTCTGCTGTTGCGTGTACTCTCATTGTTAGATCGAAATGTAGCACGTGAATGTGACTGCTCCGGAAATGCAATAGATATACAATTATACATACTTTCGGTCGAAGGTGTATGATATGCTTGTAGCAAAATTGTGCGACGTAGAGGTATCATGACTTCGTGAATGAATATTTTTCGTGTAAGGTGACTGTAAATATGTTGCAAACGATTACATGTCCTCTACTACTTTCTAAACTTACTTTTCCGCGAATATACGATTTGTGGATACGATATAACAAATACGGCGTCTTCATCGTATCACGTTTATCGTGAACAGACAAAAAGTAAAACTCGTGGTCGCATCTGATTTCTGGCACATTCTGTTTTAAATATCAAACGTGAAGAGATATCAGCATGATCGTGGTTACACATGAATTATGCGTATTAAATTTGGTTGGTTGCAGAAGTCAACACAATTAACCGTCAAAAAAATCCAAGCAGGTATAGCAAACAGGTAAAATACCCGTTTTCACAGTCAAACCAAGACAACACCCTTACGTATGTCATGTCCATCTCGGTAATAGCATTCTCGGTAATATACATTTTCGGTAATATCCGTTCTCGGTAATGTCCATTCTCGGTAATATCATTCTCGCTCGTGTCTATCTCGGTAATAGCATTCTCGGTAATAGTAGGGAACCGAGCTTGCGACGGGGGTGACGAGTTGAAAAGGGTTTGGAACCATACCTCTATAGCTTCGAGCCGCATATTATAGAGTTGCTTTCATAACCTCGAAAATTGAAACCTGACATAAGGGAGTCGTCTTGGTTTGACTTTAAAAACGAGTATTTTACCTGTTTGCTATACTTGCTTGGATTTTTTAGTCGGTCAATTGTGTTGACTTCTGCAACCAACCAAATGTAATACGCATAATTCATGTGTAACCACGATCATGCTGATATCTCTTCACGTTTGATATTTAAAACAGAATGTGCCAGAAATCTGACGCAACCGCGACATTTGCTTTTTGTCTGTTCACGATAAACGTGATATGGTGAAGACACCTTATTTGTTATATCGTATCCACAAATCGTATATTCGCGGAAAAGTAAGTTTCGAAAGTAGTGCAGGACAGGCAATCGTTTGCAACATATTTACAGTCACCTCACATGAAAAAATATCCATTCACGAAGTCAAGATGGTTCCCTACTATTACCGAGAATGCTATTACCGAGATAGACACGAGCGAGAATGATATTACCGAGAATGGACATTACCGAGAACGGATATTACCGAAAATGTATATTTCCGATAATGCTATTACCCAGCAAACACATAATTGCCTAGGGCTATCCAAGCAGTGTCCGAGTGTCCCAGTGTCCGGTTGGACAGACGTGGGCTAATACTTGGCTATCCACGTTCGAAAATGTCCGGTTCGGATATCCTAGGACAAACACACAGAAAATCATTTCGGATAGTCCACTAAAAGTCCCAATTCAATTTTCAATGGATATCATAATCTGACAGTGTGCGGATATTTCCATGTTGTATCAGCTAAAAAGTCAACCACTCAAGTTCTTGCTGATAGGGCCACATATTTCATCCTTTCAAAATATTTCAAGAGTACAGTTCGAAAGAAAATCGCACATTTACACACCGATATTCGGGACAGTCCACTGAAAGTGCGAATCAGAATTCCAATGGATATCATATTCGGACAGTGTGAGGATAGCTCCATTTTGTTTCATTTTGTATAAATTCAATCTCTCATTAACTCCCGACGCTGATATGCACAAATTGCACACATTTCAGTATTTCAAAATATTTCAAGAGGAAGGAAAATCGTCACTGGACGTGATTCTGTGCCCTTTAGCTGTCGTGTTACTGTTACTTCCTGCGGTGAAAATTCGCAATTCCAAAAGATGTTATGAACTTTTCGCGTGCGTCATGCCGTGAGATGTTTAGCGTTTTTCATTTGAATGCGCTCAATGGGTCGGCAGAAATGGCGACTGCGCACAGTGAATCTGACTTGATCGCCATATAATTGGCAGTGATTATATGCTAGTATATTGAATAGTTAATGGTATACTCTATTATCGACTTCGATAATGGTACATTCTCTTTCCTACTTTTATTTCGAGCATGTAATAAACTTTACAATTTTTGTACCGCATAATGTTTTACCGATGTTACCCGCTGAATACCACTCAACGATTGATGAGATTTCCTCGTACGTCGCGTGGCGCGCCATGCGTGAAGTGAATGAGATCATTAGCTTTTTTCATCTATATGCGCAGTGGCGCATTGCGCAGCGAACCCAGTTCACTTGATTCAAATTTTCGTCTGGGAAGTTTGAACTGTGATTCTGTGAAGTGAGTTGTTGTCAGAGGCGAGAAGCATTTTCGACATTTGCTGTGTGCCACTTAGCTCGGTGATTACTTAACCATAACCACTGGTTGTAGCAGTGTAGTCAGTCAATGATACGGTTATAGTCAGAAGTGGCGTTTGTGCACAACGAAAATGCGCTTGGTTATTGAATCCCTATAGTGAAGAGCAATGACGGATGTTCGGTAGGCCTATTACTGTTTAGAGTTGATACTGTTATAGTACGTCCTTTTATTGTAACCAAACCTGATATATCGATCAACATAAGGTAAGATTCACTGTTCTGTGATTTACAACTAGAAATGGATTGGAAGGTAACTTTTGACTGACAATGACAACAAAAGCTATATCAGAATTTTTTAATTCGACCCACAGCCCAAATTGAGACGTGATTGCTGGTTTTGCAATCATGATATGATATTAATGCTTGGCTTCGAAATTGTATTATTAAAGCACCGATATTCAATTTTACCCAGCCCTATTAATATATGGTTACCGTATCGTAAGAGTATATACTATTGCAATACTAACTTGGATAGCTCGGCATCGCGCATCGGATGCGGGGAAAAGAAGACATACGAAGATCTACCAAATATGATTCCGATTCAAGGTCTGATTCGGGAGGTCACGAGAAGATTTGAAGGAAACGCACATGTTCGTGATACGGATCTTGCTGAAGCTCAGGCGAAACAGTTCGAAAAGAAATCTCACCATCTTGAAAAAAAGTGAAAAAAAGAAATCTGCCAGTAATTTCATGATTATACTGACATTGCATCACCAAATGCAGGTTAGAGCTTAATTCCTTGATGTGGTATCAAAACAACAAGAAATCCACAGTTATGACCGTTTGATTTGTAAAAAGATTATTTAACTCTCAAGTAGCCTATAGTCTAAAAAGCTGAGCTGAGTATATAGAGTAAAACTGAATATCTAAGTTTTGAATTACTCGAAATTTTTTATGCACATGCAATGATGACTGTAGAAACTTCCAATTTGATAACTCAACGGTAATAGCTGGCGACCAGAACGCACAATTTAATTACACAGGTCTCAATCGAAAGCTACTTTCGCACTGATTCCTGACTGAATTTGAAGGCAATTTTCGGGGGGTTTCAGTGGCCGGATCAGATTTTAATTGATATTTTCTGAATCATTTGCAAAAGTAGTTTTGCGCTCAGCTCGCCAACTATAAGTTTCTACCAACTTAACTGCGTTTTATGATCCTATGCCGGTTATTATGTGTGTTTGAGGTGCAACTGACTGTTATTCATCTGTTCAGATACGTTGTCTCAACAAGTAGCCCTTCATAGAAAGAGTCGTCTAGGTTCATTCTGCTGGGAATTTCCTTCTGGAAATGGTGAGTATATAGTATATTTATTAGATTAGCGCGGAGTTTCCCAATAGAGTGGCAACTGCTAAGAGTTGGGCAGAACTGGGAACAAAGCTCTGTGTGCACTGAGTTAATACAATATCGTATATCGTAAGTTAAACTTGTTTGTTGTCTCAATTAATTGTTTAATATAATCTTCCTGTTCAGGTGCTTGTTGCAATATTCCTACGACTGTTCCGGAAATGGACTGCAAAATTTCAGTCAGATCTGTGTTGCGCCATGCACCATCCGAAACAGAAATCAGCAATACGAGGTACGGTAGATGCAATATTGATTGGCTAAATATATGAGGAGAGCCTATAATGGGTATATTGTGTAACCATACTCGTAGGCGCCAAATTTTATTTCTACATAGGGTGGCCAGATGAAACAAGGGAGGGGTTTGAAATTGTTTAAAATTTACCAAGTTAGCATCGTTTATTACGGTTAAGTACATGCATCTTCTGATGTTTCAGTATTAGCGCTAATCAATTACGTTCGTTCGCGTCTGTTTGGCCAATTGCGCAGATTTAAAGTTATTCAATTTGACGCTGTCAGTCTTAAGCCAGTGTAACATAACAATCATCAGGCAAATCATACGATGCCTGTAGCAGACGCTATAGTTAAGGCCAGCGATGTTATCACATGCACCAGTCCTGCTGTAGACTCGAACTCCATAGTTCAGGCTGGTAACGATATCAGGCATAGCCCGGTGCACGATATAGCGTGGCAGGCTAGGGGTATTCATAAATGACTTTTTTTTCTCAAATCATACTGGCTACTTGATAAAATTGTTAGGTTACCTAATCTAAGCCTACATGCCAAATTTGGTTCAATTCCAACCAGTGGAAGCAGAGTTATTGCCGTCGAAAAATTTTGATGTGAAGAAAATAGTATATACAGTGAGCATAACCACAGTAAATAAACAAAGAATCGGTCACCGTAAATACTATTTTACTCAAATCCAAAATTTTAAAAATTTTTCATCATTTCTTTTTATCTATAATAAATCGAAACTTTCTTCTCCTGTAGCAATGCGGCTACTGGCTGGAATTGAACCAAATTTGGTGTGTCGAGTCCAATGAAGTTTATTGTATTGGGACATAGAAGGTTCCCGTTCAAACTAATCGAATAAATTCAGAATGTACGCCACGAACAACCTCGTGTTGCATCAATATTTGACAACGTGATTCAACCTCGTGCACTGCACAATGCGCAGTATTATTAACGAATCGAACACCGACAAGTGACACCGAGGAAATACGAGTGTATAAAGCAGACACGAATCAGTAGCCTAAAGATGATTGCAAACGAGAAAGCACGCATCCGAGGCCTACTATACGAATATTGTACACCCCGGCGCATCTAAACAGTAATTCCCCAACTTGACTACAACGCAATGGGTTGGAGCCTAGTCCGACATCGCGACAATTGCATCTCGAAATCCCGGATTAGAATTTACTGGGGCGTTTCAAGCATTAGTTTGTCGTATGCAATTATTTGCGTGTGTATCGGTTAACGGTAAATAGTTAGCCTTTACGCGATATCTAAGACTCCCTCATCAACAGCGCTGATGTCGTATCGAAATGACAAGACAGTAGAAATATACGGACACTTAGCGTTTCAGCATTTTGTAGGGGGTATTTTACCTGGGTGTCAGTTAATTTTCGTTTTCGTGGTCGTTAATTTCAGTGTGAAAAGTAGTTTATTTGCAAAGTATATCACCATCATTTGAACGTGTCTTCCGGCTATTTTATTGAAATCTACTAATTTCCAGCTAATCCGTGTCATATCTTTTATTCGTCAACTGGCGATGTCTTCATCCAAACTCTACCATAGGCCCTTGTAAAGATGGAAACAGGTGAAAAAAACCATCCCAGCATCTTAGGCATTTTTGATCATCTCGGAGTGGAATTTTTCACCGTAACTACTATTATTTGAAAAATGATTGAAATTTCGAATTGACATCTGTTGAAATTCAGTCAAATTTGTTGTGCAAGGTATTTTTATGTACCCTAATGATTTGCCAACTAATCCAATGTGCAAATTTGAAAAAAGTTTCTTTGAACAGCCCTAGTGTCCACTGTTCTATACTGGTAATAAATTTTAATATTCATGATTTGTGCATTTATGCATAGTATGCTGTACTTTGTCAGTATTTGAATATATTTTGCAAGGCGTTCGGAATTGGTAGCATTTTGAAGGATTGTTTCATGTTCGCTTGTAATGATTTTCTTGCTAATTATTTTAGGACAAGCATGCAGAAAAAGTCCATATCCTCGCCTTACCCAGACGATGACGAGGAAGAGGATGCTGTGTAAAGTCATTTCTTTCCATCATACCAACTTTTCATCTCGTTGCAAGTTAAACCTGTATCGAGATAGAAGATATTTCCAGAAGATATTTCCAGCTAGAGAAATTGTTGATTGCAAGTGTGCATTGCTTGCTGTGGAATTTTTTACAAGCTACAGTTGAATCTGCTGATCATTATTTTCATCTGCTCTAGACATGGTATATACGATCAAAAAGAGGTGAAATTGAGTCATCCTTGCTGCTCAAGTAAAGGTGGATCTGAATCTGACTACTTGAGTACTTTCCAAAAGTAGAACGAGTCTCTCACACTTCCAGCTCACTGCAGTTGGTAGGGGCCACTTTCAAAATTGCAGGATATACCACCGTGACAAATATATAATTGCACTCAATTATAGTGTGATTTCTAAATAGTATTCACTATCCTACATTATAGGGGCTATCTGACTGGTTATGTCTCAAAAACCTAAGTAGAAGTAGTCACGAAAACATGCACTAAAAGTAGGCAAAATCCAAGTAGAAATGCTTTGTTTGTTATACTGCACCATGCACAATGTGTGACAGATCTGCGCATAGAGGATGTCAGAACAAAAAATAGACCGGAGTTATAACATCCTATTTTTTTGTATCTCTATTCGTATTACCTCTTCACCTTCAATACTAGCCATCTTAAATATCAAAGTAAGGTATTTCCCTAGTGTACATGTACTTTAATGTCATTGAAGAACTTCAACCTGCCACTTTTTGAACTTTTGTTACCGTCCCATTTCTATGATATTCTCATATTGTGAACGTAATTTTTCAAATTGATTTGACAGTTGTTGCTTTGAATCGATTCTGTGCTTTTTTTACTTCGCTGCAATTTTTGATGTATCGCTATGTCTTGTTGCATGATGATTTGCAAAAGTTGCCAACCTCTGTATTTCTGATACGTTTGTTTATGTGCAATGTCCATGTGTAATGCGGTGCGTGTCTTATTTTTATTCTCATTGGCAGAATTCTAGGTAAATGCTTCGACCAATCATAAGTTTTCAACACTTGCCCATGTGTCGTATTCTGTAATCCTCTAAGTGTGTATGCTTCTTTACCTTGATTGATTGACAATTGTTGCTTTGACTCAATGCTGTGCTTTACTTAGCTGCAGTTTTTATTATTGCCTATAATGATTTTCAAAACTTGCCAACCTCTGGTATTTCTGATAAAGTTGTGTATGTGTAATGCGTTGCGTGTTTTGTTTTTATTCTCATTTGCGAAATTCAAGGTAATTGTTTCGAGTTCGAACTTTCTTTTAATTTTTCAACGCTTGCCCATGTGTGGTATTCTGAATCGTCCCAGTGTACAACTGTACAAGTGTACATACTCCCGTAGTCATCTTATTTTTAGGCGGATTGATTAATTGATCGACTGTTAGTGATATTTTGAGTCCACCTGCAGCTTTATTGTATCTCTTCAACTTGAGTTAGTGATTGATTTTGACGCGAGTTACAGCCATTGTTAATTTTACTCAATGCTGCTTTTTATTGTTGACAATTTGATAATATATGCTTTCTGCCTGAAAATCAATTTTGTGTAAGTGTATTTCTGCGTCGCCCAACCTGTGGTATAAGGGAATATGCAGGTCAAGGAGCTAGCTAGTGTTCAGAGCGTTGATCAGTGGATAGTATATGGATATCAGTCTCGACCAGACTTTGTCCCTACAGTGGCCAGGAAATGACTTGATGGGATAATCAATGGACGCGCAATGGATGACACCAAGATTCGACATTCTCGGTGCGACCGGATGGCACTAGGATGAATCTGGGCCAAATGACAACTTATCCAACGGATATCCGCTTGCCATAATGTGTTTGCTGGGTACCGAGAATGCTAATACAGAGAATGACATAACCAATAATGACATAACCGAGTATGACATTACCGAGAATGGACATTAGCGAGAATATGCGTTACCGAGAATGTATATTACCAAGAATTCTCATTACGGAGAATGGACATTACGGAGAATATGGACATTACCGAGAATGGACATTACCGAGACCGTAAATTACCGGGAATGTGTATTACTGATGATGCTATTACCGAGAATTCGCATTACCAATAATACTGTTACCGAGAATGGGCATTACCGAAAACGTGAATTACTGAGAATGCTATTACCGAGAGTGCACATTACCGAGAATGGACATTGCCGAGACTAGAAATTACCGAGAATGACTTTACCGAGACTGACAATACCGAGAATGGACATTACCGATAATAGACATTACCGAGAATACATTCCGAAAATCGACAGTACCGAAAATACATTCCCGAAAATGGACGATCCATCATCGATAACATTCATCTTAACAAGCTGCTAAATCCATTGGAGCACACCCAGCAAACACATAATTGCCGAGGGCTATCCAAGCAGTGTCCGAGTGTCCCAGTGTCCGGTTGGATAGACGTGGGCTAATACTTGGCTATCCACGTTCGAAAATGTCCGGTTCGGATATCCTCGGACATACATACAGAAATACATTCTGGATAGTCCACTAAAATTCCCAATTCAATTTCCACTGGATATCATAATCTGACAGTGTGCGGATATTTCCATGTTGGTTCAGCTAAAAAGTCAACCTCTCAAGCTCTTGCTGATAAATGCACATATTTCATCCTTTCAAGATATTTCAAGAGTACAGTTCGAACGAAAATCGCACATTTACACACTGATATTCGGGATAGTCCACTGAAAGTGCGAATCAGAATTCTAAAGGATATCATATTCGGACAGTGTGAGGATAGTTCCATTTTGTTTCAGCTATAAAGTCAATCTCTCATTAACTCCTGAAACTGATATGCACAGATTGCACATATTTCAGGATTATTTCAAGAGAATTTGAAAGAAAATCGTCACTGGATGTGATTCTTCACCGACGTCACGTAACCGGATTATGTTATGCTGGCATTGAATGGTCGATATTCCGTGTTGGGCCTACATTTCAAGCTTTTAAACTTTGCTATTTCTGTGCCCTTCTGGCTGTTTTGTTGATTACTGTTTGTTCCAGCGGCGAACATTCGCCGTTCCGAAAGATGTTACAGACTTTTTGCGTGCGTCGATCATGCCGTGAGATGTTTAGCGTTTTTCACTTGAATGCGCTCAGTGGGTCGGCAGAAATGGTGACTGCGCACAGTGAATCTGTATTTCGTTATGGCTTGATCGCCATATGGATTATATGCTGGTATTGAATAGTTGATGGTATTATCGACTTCGATAATGGTATATTCTCTTTCGTACTTTTATTTCGAGCATGTAATAAACTTTACAATTTTTGTGCCGCAAAATGTTTTACCGATGTTCCTGCGGTGAATACCACTCATCGATTGACGAGCTTTCCTCGTGCGTCTCGTAGCGCTATGCGTGAAGCCTGAAGTGAATGAGATCGTTAGCTTTTTTCCCTTACATGCGCAGTGGCGCATTGCGCAGCGAGCACAGTTCACGTGATTCAAATTTTCGTCTGGGAAGTTTGAACCGTAATGATTCTGTGAAGTGAATTGTTGTCAGCGGCCAGACGCGTTTTCGACATCGGCTGTGTGCCACTTACGTCGGTGATTACTTAATCATAACCGCTGGTTGTAGTTAGTGTAGTCAGTCAATGATGCGGTTATAGTCAGAAGTGGCGTCTGTGCACAACGAAATTGCGCTTGGTTATTGAATCACTTTATAGTAAAGAGCAATGATGGATGTTCGGTAGGCCTATTATTGTTTAGCGTTGACACTGATATAGTACGTCCTTTTATTGTAACCAAACCTGATTTTTTGATCAACATAAGGTAAGAGTTACTGTTTTGCGATTTATAACTAGAAATGGATTGGAAGGTAGCTTTTGACTAATAATGACAAAGGGCTAGGCCTATATCAGAATTTTTGAATTCGACCCCAGCCCAAATTGAGTCATGGTTGCTGGTTTTGCAATCATGATATGATATTATTGCTTGGCTTCGAAATTGTATTATTGAAGCACCGATATTCAATTCTACCCAGCCCTATATATAGCGGAAGAGCACTATATTGCAATACTAACTTATGGATAGCTCGGCATCGGATGCGGGGAAAAGACAACATATAAGAAGATCTACCAAATATGATTCCGATTCAAGGTCTGATTCGGGTGATCACGAGAAGATTAGAAGAAAACGCACATGTTCCACTGATACGGATCTTGCTGAAGCTCAGGCGAAGCAGTTCGAAAAGGAATCTCAGCATCTTGAAGAAAGTGAAAAAGGAAATCTGCCAGTAATGTCATGATTATACTGACAGTGCATCAATAATTCACCAAATGCAGGTTAGAGCTTAATTCCTCGATGTGGTATCAAAACAGCAAGAAATCCGCAGTTATGACCGTTTGATTTCTGAAAAGATTATTTAACTCTTTAAGTATAGTGAAAAAGCAGAGCTGAGTATATATATAGAGTAAAACTGCATATGTAAGTTATGAATTACTTGAAATTTTTTATGCACATGCAATGATGACTGTAGAAACTTCCAATTTGATAACTCAACGATAATCTTATAGCTCATGGCGACCAGAACGCACAATTTAATTACACTTACACAGGTCTCAATCGAAATCTACTTTCGCACTGATTCCTGACTGAATTTGAAGGCAATTTTCGGGGGGTTTCAGTGCCCGGACTAGATTTTAATTGATATTTTCTGAATCATTTGCAAAAGTAGCTTTCAATTGAGTCCTGTTTTGTTGAATTTTGCGCTCAGTTCGCCAGCTATAAGATTATACCTACTTAACTGCGTTTAATCATCCCATGCCGGTTATTATGTGTGTTTGAGGTGCCACTGACTGTTATTCATCTGTTCAGATACGTTGTCTCAGCAAGTAGCCCTTCATGGAGAGTTGTCTAGGTTCATTCTGCTGGGAATTTCCTACTGGAAATGGTGAGTATATAGTATATTTATTAGATTTGTGCTGAGTTTCCCAATAGAGTGGCAACTGATAAAGTTGGGCAGAACTGAGAAGAAAGCTTTGTGTGCACTGAGTTGATGCAATATTGTATATCATCGGTTAAACTAGTTTGGCGTCTCAATTTGTTTAATATAATCTTCCTGTTTAGGTGCTTGTTGCAATATTCCTACGACTGTTCCGGAAAAAGACGGCAAAATTGCAGTCAGATCTGCGTTGCGCCATGCACCGTCCAAAAAACAGAAATCAGCAATACGAGGTAGATGCAATATTGATTGGCTAAATGTATGCGGAGAGCGCATAATGGTTATATTGTGTAACCATACTTCTGGGCGCCGAATTTTATGTCTACATAGGGTGGCCAGATGAAACAAGGGAGGGGTTTGAAATTGTTAAAAATTTACCAAGTTAGCATCGTTTATTACGGTTAAGTAAATGCATCTTCTGATGTTTTAGTAGGCCTATTAGCGCTAATCAATTATGTCCGTTCGCGTCTGTTCGTGGCCAATTGCGCTGATTTAAAGTTATTCAATTTGACGCTGTCAGTCTTAAGCCAGTATAACATAACAATCGAATAAATAGAGATAGCAGGCAAATCATACGATGCCTGTAGCAGACGCTATAGTTAAGGCCATGCAGCAATGTTATCACATGCGCCAGTCCTGCTGTAGACTCTAACTCGATAGTTCAGGCTGGTAACGATATCAGGCGTAGCCCGGTGCACATTATAATTCATGCCAACGATTATAGCGTGCAGGCTTTAAAAATGACTATTTTTCTCAAATCATACTGGCTACTTGATAAAATTGTTAGGTTACCTAATTTAAGCCTACAAAACAAATTTGGTTGAATTCCAACCAGTGGAAGCAGAGTTATTGTCCTCAAAAAATTTTGATTTGAATAAAATAGTATTTACAGTGAGCATAACTATAGTAAATAAACAAAGAAACGGTCACCGTAAAGACTCAAATCCGAAATTTTTATATTTTTTTATTATTTATTTTTATATAATAAATCAAAACTTTCTTCTCCTGTAGCAATGCGGCTACTGGCTGGAATTGAACCAAATTTGGTGTGTCGAGTCCATTGAAGTTTATTGTATTGGAACGTAGAAGGTTCCCGTTCAAACTAATCGAATAAATTCAGAATTTGCGCCAAAGAGAATCTCGTGTTGCATCAAATTTGAGAACGTAATCCAACGCTGTGCACTGCGCAATGCGCATTATTAATAACAGATCCAACACCGACAAGTGACACTGAAGGAATACGAGTGTATAAAGCAGACGCGAATCAGTAGCTTACCGATGATTGCAAACGAGAAAGCACGCATCCGAGGCCTACGATGCGAATATTGTAGGCCCCGGCGCATCTAATCAGTAATTCCTTAACTTGACTACAGCACAATGGGTTGGAACCTAGTTGGAACCTAGTCTGACATCGCGACAATGTCATGTCGAAATCCAGGATTACAATTTACTGGGGCCTTTCAAGCATTAGTTTGTCGCCGCCTACGAAGCTGCGTATTCAATTATTGCGCGTGTATCGGTTGATGGTTAATAAGTTAGCATTTACGCGATATCACGGACTCGCTCATCGACAGCGCTGATTTCGTATCGAAATGACCAGACAATGGAAATATACGAAAATTTGGCGTTTTAGCATTTTGTAGGGGGTTTTTACCTGCGTGTCAGTTATTTTTCGTGTTCGTTAATTTTAGTGTGAAAAGTAGTTTATTTGCAAAGTATATCACCAATTCACCATCATTTGAATGTATCTACTGGCTATTTCAATGAAATCTACTAATTTCCAGCTAATTCGTGTCATATCTTTTATTCGTCAACTGGCAATGTCTTCATCCAAACTTTACCATAGGCCATTGAAAAGATGGAAACGGGTGGAAAAAAGCATCCCTGCATCATAGGCATTTTTGATCATCTCGGAGTGGTGAAATTTTCCACCGTAAATACTATTATTTGAAAAATGATTGAAATTTAGAATTGAATGACCTTGGCATCTACTGGTTGAAATTTAGTCAAATTTGTTGTGCAAGGTATCTTTAGGTACCCTAATGATTTGCCAACTAATCCAATGAAATTGGAAAAAAGTTTCTTTGGACACCCCTACCCCTAGTGTCCTGTCCACTGTTCAATAATGGTCATAAATTTTAATATTCATGATTTGTGTGTTTATGCATAGTATGCTGTACTTTGTCAGTATTTGAATATATTTTGCAAGGCGTTCGGAATTGGTAGCATTTTGAAGGATTGTTTCATGTTCGCTTGTAACGATTTTGCTAATTATTTTAGGACAAGCATGCAGAACAGTCCATATCCTGTCTCAGCCTTACCCAGACGATGACGAGGAAGAGGATGCTGTGTAAAGTCATTTCTTCCCATCATACCAACTTTTCACCTCGTTGCAAGTTAAACCTGTATCGAGATTGAAGATATTTCCAGCTAGAGAAATTGTTGATCGCAAGTGTGCAATGCTTGCTCTGGAATTTTTTACAAGTTACAGTTGAATCTGCTGATCATTATTTTCATCCGCTCTAGACATGGTATATACGATCAAAAAGAGGTGAAAGCGAGTCATCCTTGCTGCTCTAGTAAAGGTGGATCTGAATCTGACTACCTGAGTACTTTCCAAAAGTAGAACAAGTCGCACACTTGTAGGTTACTGCAGTAGGTAGGGGCCGCTTTCTAAATTGCAGGATATACCACCGCGACAAATATAGAATGGCACTTAATTATAGTGTGATTTCTAAATTGCACTCACTATAACTACATTATAGGGGCTATCTAACTGGTTATGTCTGAAAAACCCAAGTAGAAGTGTTTTATTATTTGTCACACTACACCTTGCACAATGTGGGACAGATCTGCACATAGAGGATGTCGGAACGACCAATTGACCAGACTGATACATCCTATTTTTTTGTATCTCTATTTGTATTACGTCTTCACCTCAATACTTGCCATCTTGAATGTCAACGACAGGTAGTTCCCTGTATAACGGACGTTTTGGTCGTTGCCTAGCTCAAACGATAGTTCGTTATATTTACTTGATTAGAGTTTTGGCTGTAACACTTTAGGCTTGTCGAGTAGCTTGCCAACTCGAATTGAGACTACCACCTCACTTTCTTTGCTTCCTACAATCCGAGCCTACCCCTGAGACCCGGTCAAATGTAACTCAAACAGTTACAGAATAGGATAGCAATTTACTACATAGAAAGATCACGTCAACGTCGAGGCAATAGTCACAATAGCGGTTAACAACAGTTAACTCTCTAGGCTCTAAACTTACAATCTAAACAAAATACAATCACCTGAATGATGGCCTAAACTTATACAATACTCACACAATACAAATAATGCCCTATGGTACATTATATCCCTAAATTTAGCCTAACTTCAATCACTGATCCAATGATATTACAAGCAACAAAGCGACTAAACTTCAACAAGTGACTATCA
This sequence comes from Botryllus schlosseri, assembly GCF_051294905.1. Classification (NCBI taxonomy): domain Eukaryota; kingdom Metazoa; phylum Chordata; class Ascidiacea; order Stolidobranchia; family Styelidae; genus Botryllus; species Botryllus schlosseri. The sequence goes on along the minus strand of NC_137242.1, from coordinate 24,785,157 downwards.
AGACACGAGGGGAAAATCCAACCAGAGAGGGCACTAGTGAGCTGTGAGGCTCACAATCACTTGACCATTTCTCGTGTTACATTCCCCCCCACAGATGTAGGAATTACGAGAATACATCGACTTAACCCAATAGCACGAGATATTATCAAGCCAAAGAAAAGTAATTCAAATTACCAATCAACTCATGCCACAATGTCACTATCAATATAGGTCAAATGTTCTTCAAAAGGTTGGTGAGACTTCAGTAAATCTCTCAAATATATCAACAGTCTTAAGTAACATTTTCGAACAACCATCTGTTTACTGGCTGTACAATCAACCAAGTACGAACGAAAAACTGGAACTCCATGAGGAAAGGTTCCACTCTTCTTCTTTGGGAGACATCGGAGTTCGATCCACATCGCGCAATGGTTCTAACCAGACAATCGATCTTCTTCAAGGTCTCCAAAGCTGTTTCGGTTTGCACCTCCTTATAAAAGAAGGATAATGACAATATGTCAGTGCCAATCCAAATGGCAGCCAACTCCAACATTGATTTGTCCATGCTACCAAACCGAGCAAGCTCTTGAAGACAAGCTCCATTATAAAGAGATGCTTCTTCATCAAACTCAGTGCTGTCAGAATACCCTTGTGGATCCTTCAACAATTGCGATTGGAAATTAGCACTCACATCGCGAATCCCATCGTCACCAGTTATAGAACGAGAGCATGCTTCAATCTTTGAATCCAGTGCGCAATCCATTGACACCTGTGTCATCAACTTTTCAATATTGGCATCAAGAGAATATCGTTTCTCAAATGTGAATTGATCTCCTGTCACTTCTCTATGCACAAATTGCACAGGCATCTTTGCTACCTGACCATTACCAGTTGGATCAGGATGGCTTGACTTGTGAAGTATTGATACTTCATCATGCGCATTAGGTGATTCGGTTTCACCTTCAAACTTTGCATCACGTGAACAACCCGAGTGTTCACACAACAATGTATCTTCCGGAATATGATTATCAACTCTGTTCACATGGAGAACGTCTTCCAGAATACATTTCAGCGCCTTTCCAATATCAGGAAATTTACAAGACCTAGCACTGTCAAATTTAACCATTGTGGTTTGAGAACATTCTGTGTCACAGTCCTCAACGTTGTCGTAGTTTCCTTTCAAAATACCAAGGTCCTGAACACAAGTATTTGCATTGATGCAATCTTCAATCGGGTGTGGCGCATTGACAGGATCGACGATAACATCGACTTCAGTGGAATTGAATACTGCAGCTTCAGAATTACTTGGACATTCCACATCCTGACCTTTCACATCACATTTGTCTTTGCTTGTCCCATTGACAAATACTTGTGCAGTGTTGCCAAGGCCTTTCACAGCAAGTCCAACGAGGGCAGGAGAAACTGGATTCTCTGTATTTACACTGCTTTGCTTCAGAGCAGTACTTTGACAAACAGCCATTTCTTCAGTATTCTTTTGCGAGTATGTATGTAGCTTGTGCACGTTAGCTGAGGATTTCCAAATACTTGCTTCAACGCAAGCAAGTTCAAAGTCTTGCTTCAATCGTAATCGTGACGTTTTACGTTCAATCATTACTTTCTCATCTTCCAAAACTTCGCGATTAAACTGATGAGCCAATTTCAAATGAGCCATTTTCTTTTGGATTATTGCTTCTTTTCTCTTCACGTTTACACTATCATGTATGCTGGCAGAATATGCATTTCCCAACCGCCGAGACATATGACGACTGCTTCCAACATAATGCGAACGAGTATGTTTCGATCTTTCTTGCATGCATCTCTCCAACTTACTTTGGAATTCATGATAAAATCTCACTTGTTTATCATGATCTTTATGACATGCAATCTTTTTTAGATCATCTTCGACTCCGAGGAGATATAAACTCCAGAGTGTAGAATATTCTTGAAACATACACCGTAGATCACTTTGATGTCGCAGAAGATTGATATTTTTGTCTCGGGTCAAGATTTCGTGTTCAATGCTTTCATATCTTCTATGCAGTCCGGCCAACTTCTGAATCAATTCTTCTTCAGACACACACTTAATTCTTGCCATGGTCATTGTTGTTTTTCATCAGGTACGAATTGGAGAGACGTTGGAAACCTCAGTTGCACATTACCGTTTTGACTGGCGTGAACTATAACTAATTTGCTTATTACATATGGTGGGCCAATTAACAACTCCTGAACTTGCTTCCACTTTCAATTACAACTAGGACAATTTCATGTATGGAGGACACTAGCCTCATATGAGAACCTATATCTCATTCAAATGCAAAATACTTCTGCTGAGAACCCTTGGCTTAGCAGTCAAATTTTCTATTGGGAACACCAGCCTCAATAGACTTACGAATTTGTATCAACTGCTACTAAAGCTGATTCTAACAATCAATTCAATGTCAGCTCTTCGAATGCAACTAGCAGTTGTCAATGGTACAATACCGGTACTCCACTTGCAGCAATTGATATTCAACAATGGCCAAGTCTATACAATAGACTTGGATATATCAAATTGTGGACGACCGTTTCTATCAAAGGTTGCCGTTTTGATAGTCTTCAAATTACTTCTGAGATTGTTGTTAACTTAAATGTAACGGACGTTTTGGTCGTTGCCTAGCTCAAACGATAGTTCGTTATATTTACTTGATTAGAGTTTTGGCTGTAACACTTTAGGCTTGTCGAGTAGCTTGCCAACTCGAATTGAGACTACCACCTCACTTTCTTTGCTTCCTACAATCCGAGCCTACCCCTGAGACCCGGTCAAATGTAACTCAAACAGTTACAGAATAGGATAGCAATTTACTACATAGAAAGATCACGTCAACGTCGAGGCAATAGTCACAATAGCGGTTAACAACAGTTAACTCTCTAGGCTCTAAACTTACAATCTAAACAAAATACAATCACCTGAATGATGGCCTAAACTTATACAATACTCACACAATACAAATAATGCCCTATGGTACATTATATCCCTAAATTTAGCCTAACTTCAATCACTGATCCAATGATATTACAAGCAACAAAGCGACTAAACTTCAACAAGTGACTATCAAGACACGAGGGGAAAATCCAACCAGAGAGGGCACTAGTGAGCTGTGAGGCTCACAATCACTTGACCATTTCTCGTGTTACACCCTGTGCATGTATTTTTGCTGTCATTGAAGAACTTACCCTGCCACTTATCGAATTTTTGTTACCGTCCCATTTCTATGGTATTATCAATTATCATATTGTGAACGTACTTTTTCAACTTGATTTGACGGTTGTTGCTTTGACTCGATGCTGTGCTTTTTTCTACTTCACTGCAATTTGTAATGTAGGCCTATCGCTTTGTCTTGTTGCATAATGATTTTCAAAACTTGCCAACCTCTGTATTTCTGATACATTTGTATACGTGTAATGCGGTGCGTGTGTCTTGTTTTTATATTCTCATTGGCAGAATTTTAGGTAATTGCTTCGACCTATCTTCATTTTTCAACACTTGCCCATGTGTCTGTATTCTGAAATTCTCCCAGTGTGCATGCTTCTTCACCTTGATTGTTTGACAGTTGTTGCTTTTTGCTGCAATTTTTACTATTGCCTATAATGCGTGCGTGTCTTGTTTTTATTCTCATTGACGAAATTGAAGGTGATTGCTTCGAACTTTCTTTTTATTTTTCAACACTAGCCCATGTGTGGTATTCTTCCCAGTGTACATACTTCCTCGTCATCTTATTCTTGCCCGATTGATTAATTGATCAATCGACTGCTTGTGATATTTTTGAGTCCACCTGCTGCTTTATTGTATCTCTTCAACTTGAGTGAGTGATTGATTTTGAAGTGATTTACAGCCGTTGTCGATTTTACTCTTTGCTGCTTCATTTTTATTGTTGACAATTTGATAATATAAGCTTTTTGCCTGAAAATCAATCTTGTTTAAGTGTATTTGTGCGTCGCCTAACCTGTGGTAAGGAAATATGCAGGTCCAGGAGCTAGCTAGTATTCAGAGGGTTGATCAGTGGATAGTCTATGGATATCGGTCCCTACCGGACTTTGTCCCTACAGTGGCCAGGAAGTGACTCAGAAATGACTTGATGGATGGTCAGTGGTCACCCATTGGATAACACCAGGAGTCGACACGCTCGGTTCAACCGGATGGCACTAGGTTGAATCTGGGCCAAATGACAAGTTATCCGACGGATATCCGCTTGCCGTAATGTGTTTGCTGGGCATCTTCGACTGAGCTAACGGCAGCAACGATAGCCACGGAAAATTCGTTTGATCCAACTTTCCGTACGGCAGCAACAAAGCAAAGAAATCGACCATACGATAGCTGTAGCGACAACCGTTGTAAACGAATCGTGTGTTCATGTGTGAACATTTCCACGGATAGCCGACCTGTCAGCCGTACAAAGGAAAACCGCACGGCAAAAATCGTGGCCAGAAACCGTGCATGTGTGAATGGGCCTCTAATCAGTTAGTGGTAATCTTGTAACTTGCTACAGCGTTAGATGATGTCATCAAGATATACAATTCGACAGGTAGTCACTCATCCCGGTAACCAACACCGTCCAAATCTACACAGACCTATACCGGCTTTTGCAACAAATTAGGCCTACTACTATTATCGCGGAGTAACAGCCTTGCAACTTTGCACAGAATTAGAACGCATAATCCGAATAAGAAATAGGAAATCTCGTCATCTCTCTCGCTCTGAAGCACGTTAAAAATCTATACATAGAAATACCGGCATTTGCGTAAAAAATGTTCCGTAGGTGGGTTGGATGTCATATCAGCGCACGTTTGTATATTCGGGCGGACCATGGACCGGAGCCGGATTGGATATCCGACCGGACTTTTTCATTCTTGGTTGGTGCTGGATCAGTACTTTTTTGATACGGCCAGAATCTTTAATATTAAGTATGACTTTTGCAACTATAAATAACTACCAACCACACGCAAATAACCGCCAAGATAGTACAAAAATAAACCAGCCATATTTATAAATTCCCGGAACCACCGTATCGTGTAGGGCAGAGCATGGACCGGAGCCGGATATCCTGCCGGATTTTTCATTTTTGGCCGGAGCCAGATCGGAGCCCGATCAGTACTTTTTCTGATAAGGCCGGACCGGGTCGGAGCCGGACCAGAGAATTGAAAAACAGGATCGGAGTCGGACCAGAAAATTTGTCGATCCGCTTCGCCCTACTCTATATACACTCGACTTTAATAGCAGAATTACTGCGCTAATCCTGGAGTAACAACCTGGATACCACACTTCGTACAAAGTTAAATTACCCAATCTGAATATTACATACGAAATCTCGTCATCTCCCTCGGCAAGTAACACCGTCCAATTTCAAGGTTGTCACTGAAATTATTGTGTAGTAATTTCGTTATCCAAGTTGCCTCCAAAATTGACATCCTTCGCACCCAATACTTTATAAATCACTGGCGTAACCGATGCCGTTGGCAACTGCAGATAAGCGGTTGGTGGGATTCCTTGCTTGAAATGCTATATATGACCAAATTAAAATGTTTGGCACGTCACTTGATAATATTTCGACATTTTGGCACGCTGCATACAAAAGGTTGCCGACCCCTGGTATATTGTATAGGTGTGCGTAAAGTACGCTATCGCATAATAGATTTCACCAGAGGTGGTCAAAGTAATCAAGAAAGCTACTCAAGTAGAAGTAGAAGTAGCGACGAAAAAAATCTACCTAGATACGAGTAGAAGTACTTCTTCAATTAGCCACCTAAAACTACTTGAAGTAGAAGTAGAATTGACTGACTTTAAATCTACTCAAGTAAGTAAGTAATTTTGAAAACAGTCTTAACTCGTTCGCATGGACTGTCAAAAGCTGCGAATTGAGCTATGCGGCAGGTGCAGCGACCTTGATTCGTATTGATACATCCCAGGAGGTATCAATTTTCGACAGCATAAGCATTGTTTCGCATCATGGGATGCAAATTATAGTATTGATATGAAAATGCGATACTGACCCGTTGTTTACTAGAAGACCCCGTTTTTAGAGAATATCATGGCGTGGCGCCCTACCCCATATTGTAAGGCCCCTAGTTTAGGCGAAGAGCAATACGTAGAAGATGTATCGGACACGGTTTCATAACTTTGCGCGATTATGGTATACGTTATTAACAAATATTGTGGATCGTAAAAGTTATACTTAATGTAGCTTTATTTTCGGAAAATACAGGCATTACTACACTTGCTTTCAAGCTTCAACAATCGAGATGTGTTGTGAATCGAATACACCTCTTTACATCCAAGGCTTTTATTAACTAAGACAAACAATGAATAGAAACGCAATGGTTTTATACCTAGGACTACAGTATATAATCAACCATTTAGGCAATAATAACAAAACCGAAATGAGACGATAGCAATTACCACAATCTCCCCAACTAATAAAACAGACATTAGCGCTGAAAATAACCAATTCAAACAAAAGTTATCTAATGAGAAACGAAATCCCCATATCTATCAGGAGCTCTTCTTGTCCGTGAAGAGCGTCTCGGAGTCGAACTGCTTTGAGCATTGTCATCGATTTCAGCAGGGATGGTAGCGTCCTCACTACAGAATTCGTCGGCCTGAGTAGCCTTTTCTTCTTCGATTTCGCTGGAGGGCATATCCAAGTCCGACTGAGAAGGAAGAGATTTCTTTCCTTGTGGCAAGGATTCGGTGACCTCGGTCATACGTGGATAAGGAGCAAGGTCTGTAGTGGAGACGGTCGACTCTCTTCCATCTGGATAGCGAATCAAAGCGTATTTTGGATTAGCATCGAGCAAATACACTTTATCGCATAAAGGGTCACTCTTATCGCGGACGAACTTACGCAGTAGAACTGTGCCCGACTTGAAAAGCCAATCGGGCAATGAAGAGCCATTCATTGATCGCCTTTGAAATGAGAAGAATCGATCGTGAGGTGTACAATTTGTAGCCGTGCACAGGAGCGACCTGATACAATGCAATGCGTCTGGGAGTACCTCCTCCCATGAGGACAGTGGCATTTGATATTGGGCAAGCAGTAGTTTAACTGTTCTCCAAACAGTTTGGTTGGTTCTCTCACATTGGGAGTTGCCAGTGGGGTGATAAGGGGTTGATTGACTTGTTGCAACACCTTTCTTCGTTAGGAAATCGTTCATTCTTTTCGACATAAATGACATCGATCTATCGCTATGTACATATTCAGGCAATCCAACGAGAGTGAACAACGTCATTAGACATTCGATTACGGTTTCCGACGTCATATTGTAGCATGGAAATGCAAAAGGGAATCGTGAATATTCGTCGACAATGATTAAAATGAATTTACGTTTACCGGGAACCGGACCTTTGAAATCAATTGATATTCTTTGCCACGGATAAATGGCTTTGATCAGTTGGTGAGAATCTCCTTTATAAAATCTAGGTTTGAGTTCTGCGCATACACGGCAGCTGGAACAGATACGTTTCACGTCTTCCGTGGAATACGGTAAATTCTTGGATTTAACAAAGTGGGACAATCGGCTAACTCCGGGATGGCCAAGTTGTGCATGGATTTCATTTAAATTTTGAGCTGAACCGGTTACGGAGCAAATACGAGACAAGGTGTCTGCAGCGACGTTTTCGATTCCCGCGCGATGTGAGATGTCATAGTTGAAAGAGCTGAGTTCAAGACGCCATAGCGCAAGTTTTGTATTCTTGATTTTGCTGTGATGCTTTTTCTGAAATATGTAAGATAACGCTCTTTGATCTGTAACAAGAAGGAATTTCTGATTGGCAAGCAAGTAATTCCACTTCCGAACCGATTCAATGATTGCGAGAGCTTCTTTCTCAATAGCGGGGTAGTTCGATTCTGTCTTTGTAAGTGTGCGAGAGAAGAACGCTACAGGCCGATCACACTGATTCAAAACTGCTGCAATGGCGCAGTTTGACGCGTCACACTCAACTGTAAATGGTTGGTCTTCGTAAATGCATCCTAGACAAGAGTCCATTATCTCTTTCTTTAATTGACGAAAAGCAGCAATAGCATCAGATCCCAAAGGAAAATTGGATGAACGAATAAGAGGCCTAATCTTAGCCGAGAAATTGTGAATCCATTTTGAATAATATGAAAACATACCGCATATACGTTTCAAACCTTTAGAGTCCGTTGGCGCGGCCATTTCCAGGAGCGGCTTCATGTGGTTAGGGTCCGGACTTATGTTGCCGTGAGATATTTTGTGCCCAAGCAATTGTATTTCTTCGATTCCAAAACTTGATTTCTCTGTATTGATGGTGAGGTGACAAGCTGTTGCGGAATCTAAAAATGCTTTCAAACGGATATCATGCTCTTCCTTGGTCGCGCCATAGATTGTAATATCATCCAAATACGCTACTACACCCTGCAATTGATGCTTTGAAATAAACGAATCGATATAACGTTGATAAGCCGCTACTCCATTCGTGACGCCGAACGGTAATCTGCAAAATTGGTAAAGTGAACCGCAAGCGGCGAACGCCGTGAAAGGTCTGTCATCAGGGTGTAACGGGACTTGATGGTAAGCCGATTTCAAATCAACGGCTGAATAGTACTTGCCTTTAGAGACTTCATTGATAACATCTTCTATACGTGGCAGTGGATAAGCATCCAAATTGGTGTACCTGTTGATAGATACTGAATAGTCAATGACAAGTCTTCGTTTATGCCGCGCGTCCCTGGTTACTAGTGGCTGAGCACGCCAAGGTGAATGACTCGGTTCTATGATACCGTCACTGAGGAGCTTCTGTACTTCTCCTTTAATAAATTCGTTATCTTCTTTGCTATACCTTCGAGAAGGAGCGGCAATAGGTTTGTAATCTGGAGTCAAGAATTGGAATATACGAAGCGGTTCATCGACTTTGGAAGTAACAAGTGCCAAGTGAGAGTTTACGCCTACTGTAAATGGCTCGTTCTTGCCATCTTTGAATTCGAAAATAACCTTCTTGTGCAATCTCATGAAATCTAGTCCGAGGACGAAGTCTGCACATAAATCATCGATTATGCCAAATTGATGAGTGTACTCACGTGACGCCACTATGAATACAACGGTAACGTGTCCTAGCACATCGGTGGCGCATTTGTTGGAAGCCAATTTGATACTGTAAGTTGGTCCCTGTGGAAACAAACCTAGTTTGATGGCAATATCCAGTTTGATGAAACATTCAGCAGCTCCCGAATCGAGCATGGCATCGAATATCTGCTGTGCAGTTGTAAGGGGTATGGTCGAGTCCTTCAAACATTTCGGAGCAGCAGCCAGGTATTTGCTTTTTGATTTACAGAACTTCCTGAAATGTCCAAGTCTGCCACATTTATAACACATTGTTGTGAATCGAATACACCTCTTTACATCCAAGGCTTTTATTAACTAAGACAAACAATGAATAGAAACGCAATGGTTTTATACCTAGGACTACAGTATATAATCAACCATTTAGGCAATAATAACAAAACCGAAATGAGACGATAGCAATTACCACAAGATGTATGTTCTGCAGACAAAAGAACTCAAAGTAATTAGAACTCAAAGTATGATACTCGCCATTGAAAGTAAAATAGAAATACCACTTCTAAAAAGCGGAAAATATATTTCATGTCTTTTGTCCATAAAGCTTCAAAGATGATCTGCTAAAACAGGCGTAACGTTACAAAAGCTGGGTTTTCCAGATGCTAGCTGATGCTAGCTGCTAGATTACGATATGATAGGTAATTGCTAGATTGCGAAACGGTAGTTTCAAACGTTATGGTGGGCCATATTTACTGTGATGAAATATTTGATATGGGCGACAATGCGGTGTGAGAGGAACCAAGCTATCCGGTACCTAAATTATATTCACTCATACTTTCGTGCAAACACATATGTTACTGCATAACTACTGTGCGCGAAGCGCAACAAAATCTCTGGGCTTTACTTGACTTCTATGAATATTAAATGTTGGTACTACATGAAAACAGCCCAGGAATTCCTAAAGCTATCTTTCTTATTGGGAGATTAAACTACTTCTATTTGACAAACTGAAAATAGCGAAAGTAAGTAAGTAGATCACAAAATAATACGAAGTAGAAGTAGAGAAAATCAGATCTACTTGAGTAAGTAACAAAAGTAAAGGAAAACTACTTGAGTACTTCCAAAAAGTAGAATTACTTCGTTACAGACCACCTCAGGATTTTACGCAAATGCCGGAATTGCCCTGTCTAGAGTGTGACGGTATTCCTTTCCAAGATAGATGTCCAAATTACGTCTGGCATATTTGAATTATATGTGATCTAACTGCATGCGAAGTCTCAAGGGTGGCACTTTATGATAAGGTAGTAACTTCGTTCTCGAAGTAGTCGAATATGCATAAGCTGATATGACATCCAGCCTACCAGCGAAAAAGATTTTACGCAAAAGCAGGTATTGCACTCATGCACTGTATACATTTTGACATAGTGTCACAGCGGGACAGATGACGATTTCGTATCTATTATTCGGATTATGCGTTTTAACTCTATGCGAAGTTTCATGACTGTTATTCCCCGGTAGGGTAGTGATTTCGTTTCGAGTATGCATATGTGCGCGCAGCCTAGCGCACAACGGATTTTTGGCGAAAGCCGGTAGAGGTCTGCTGGGTTGATTTTAACGTTGTTGTATACCGGGATGATCGACTAGCTTTCGAATTGCATATCTTGATGATGTAATCTGTAAGTTACAAGATTATCACTAACTGATTCCGGTAGTGATTTCGTCATCAACGTCGAGTATCCATAAGTGTGATTGTTACTGCAGCTCAGGAGCAAGTGCGCACGAGAGTGAGAGTATGAATGCTCAATCGTTTGCTCAGCAATACCAAACTCCGTCACAATGCAACATTTGAGGCTGAATTTGGAGGGTTCCAGGACAACGAGCTGAATAAAATTTATGTTGCGGAAATCCCGTGACGGCTCGTCCTGTAGGGCAACTGGGGCATTGCCCCACCTAAAAGTCTGTTCAATAACAATTATTTACCATTTATAGACGCACAGCAATCAATATATACCGAAATCACAGCGAAAATCACATTCTTCTTGTGCTTTCGCGTGTAAATGCCCATGTATAGCGAAGTCTCAGCAAAAATCGGATTATCTTCTGTGTTTTCGCTTTGTAAATGCCTAGCCCGGGCTTTCACTGTCTGTTCTTTCAAAGCCGCTCGCAAAAAAAAAATTGTGATTTACTCTATCCTCTTCATCAAATTACAGAAAAAACGAGGCAACTCTGCGAGTTGCCCCGACAGTGTGATGTAGCAATCATATATATTTCTGAGCTCTGTTACCGTCCTATTCGTTGAGTCGACCTTTGCTGGTATAGGTCTAGTGTGACTGTGTTTCGCACCATTATAATTCTTGAAACTGTATGTTATGTCGCGATTATGGTATTAAACACTACTCCAATTTTCGGGGTCACCACTTAAAGATTAGGGTAGTAATTTCGTTTCCGAAATTCGGTGTGTGCTGATCCGTCATGGATCGCAAACAGATTTTACTCAAAATTGGTCTCCATTGATTTTGACGATGTTCCATACTGAGTCTTAATGTTAGTATCGAACACTGTACCAAGTTTTAAGTTTTTCACTGAACCACGTGGGTGGTGATTTTGTTTGCTAAGTCGAGTGAGAGCTGATTCGTAATTTGTTGCTAACACATTTTAAGCAGAGCCGCTATTGGTCTCTATTGATTTCAACGATGCTCCATACCTAGATATATGTGCGGAGCGGATCGACAAATTCTTTGGTCCGACTCCGATGCTGTTGTTCAATTCTCTGGTTCGACTGCACTCCGACTCCGAAGCCGGATTCTAAAAATGAGCAACATCCGCTCCGAAAAACTCCGATTTCATAGTAATCATCTGCCAGTACCTATTTCTATTCAACTACCTACATAAACAGTGGATTATGCAATACGGGTAAAGGTTATATTGCGAAAAAAAGAACGCATGACATTAAGAACTCAGAGGTTGTTATTGAAAATTGAAACAAAACAACATGACAATAAATTTCAAGTTCACAGGTTGGTATTGAATATTGATTGAAACAAAACAAACAAGAAATTAAAAACTCAGAGACCAAGCCCAACCTTTATCTGAAGTAATTATACCAACTCGGACTTAGCAAGCGGTTTATTTCCATGAACTGTTTTATGGAACTATTGATTCCAGGGTGAAAGAGGACATTGCTGAACTTTTCTTTGTAACGACATTGCCACATGAACTAAATAGTCACCCACTGGCAGCATTGGATGCTGCTATTGAAGGAAAAGTCTATGTCGGTTGGTGTAAGAAGAGAAATAATCTTTTGACTGACTGAAATTACCAGATTTTCAGTTCTTCGTTTTTGGAAAGGTATTGGATCTTCATTTTGCATATCGGGAGCTTGCTTCTTTATGCAGGGTGATCAGAAAGCCGATGTAACCCGGTTCTTTACCTTTCAGTCAGTGATATCAGTCCACATCTCTGTGGTGAACGCAATCATTCCATATTCGTCGATAGCCTATTGCCTTCTCTACAGCAGCACTCATCTTCCAATAGCATTATCTGAATGGCATGATGGTATAAAATACTTCACAATCTATGATTTAGCAATTTCAAATAATTGGATCCAGGTATCACTTTGCAACGGAGCAGCAGATCTTTTTGTTTCTCACAAATTATGACATCGAACATTGCCCAGATGCTCTCTGTTTGGATAAAATGCATCAATCTTTAATATGAGAGCATAAATGTGATGTGCCACTGAGCATCTCTTGTTTGAATGTGCCACCCCACCACACTGCTGACTGCTGACACAAAACACATCCAGATTAGTTACCATCCGAGGTGCGATTGAGCAAGGTAACATTGTTCCATATTCCAATTTCATTGCCCTTGGTATCTCAACTTTCGGTTTCTCTCTGCATAAGGAGCTTTAATTGCTTTCTTCGATAATACAAGCCTGCTCACAGCATAACGAGAACGAGACTTAAATATTGGAGGGAAAATGCCTAGTCAGAAATGACTGTTAAGTTGACTGGGCCTAAATTCGGTACTGTACGGTGGTTCCGTGAATTTATAAATGTGGCGGGTTTATTTTGCACTGGCTTGGCGGCTACTGACGTGTGGTTGGTAGTTAGCCTATTCAGTTACAATAGTTATGCTTACTAATAAAGATTCTGGCCGTATCAAAAAAGTACTGACCCGGCTCCAATCCAGCTCCGGCCAAAATTGAAAAATCCGGCCAGATGTCCAATCTGGCTTCGGTCCATGCTCCGCACTACTAAATATATCATGCGCTTTTGCACGGTATTTCTTGCTTTTAGTATCGAACGCTGTGTCAGGTCTCAACGTTGACACTCAACGATTAGGGCAGTCATTTTGTTATCGATGTCGAATATGGTAGAGATATGCGCTGATCTGACATTTACCTACCGCATTGCGGATTTCAAGCAAAATCCGGTGTTGGTCTGTGTGATCCATACTGATATAGGTGATGAGATGTGTTCCATACTGAGATAGGTGATGAGATAAAGATCTCATGAAACAGTCGCTAAGATTCTCGGTTTGCATTGAAATATTTACTTAATTTTATATTCTGCAATGTCAATTTTAAATTGTGGCCTTCAAGCCATTTGCTTAAAGCCCCTATCAAGTGCAATAGCTAGTTCGTTTTCGATGACGGCTAACGGCTGATCACTTGATCAGCCTACTCCTTAATATATTTTACGCAAAATTCGGTGTATCTATTTTGTCAGTGTACCTACCAAAATGGGTCATGAGGCTACCTTTCGATGATGTCATGTAACAGTGTATGTTTACGGCTTTAATTTACGTATTTCTTCGATACTATAATTTCTAATGTCGATTTCGCAGCAGACTTTAAAAAAGTAAGCCGTTTGTGTCTTGGGCCCGTATTCAAGAAACCTTACTCAGTGCTCAAACTCATTTTACGTCAACATTGCGTAATAATCGGTATTCAGAAAGCGAAGCGAGAGAGCGAGTTTGAGTTCGACTGAAGTCGAACTTGGCGCTTTTTCGAGTTCTACTTTTGTGGTTATGGTATTCAATGACGATCTGAGGTTGGAGTCGATCTCGAAATGCGGCGTTTGAGCTAGCGTTTTCCGAGTCAAGCCGTGGGCAGACTCAAGGCCTTACTCATTCCCTTTTTACGGTTTGGCCCTGAATATATTGCGGAAATTGCGCTGTGAGCATGTTTGGTGCCTGAATTCACAATTTCAACTGTAATATATAGCACCGTTATAAGAAGGAAATCATGTTCTAGCGCCATATGGCTTCATCGTTGGCTGCGTAGGCTATTCCAATATCGGCGGACATTTTTCATCACAAGGGTTTCCAATGGATTCGCAATAGCAGTTATTTCCTCACAACGCCCTGTTTTATCATATAACTGTAACAACGTAGCATCAGGATATGTAGAAACGAATGGAGGATGAATGTTACTGAAAAACCACACACAAGCTGTTGTCTACAATAGCGATCCTCCAATCCTAGCAAGAACCGAATCCTCGGCGATGCGTACAAATGCAATACACGATGGTAGATGACCTGGCGATTTATGAATGTACGCAATGTTAGGTCATCGCAATACAGTTGATAAAACCGTCCGTCCCTGTGTATGGCGAAAATATCAACAACGCGTTACCAATACAATTATCAGTAATCCAATAAATAGCTTGCGCGTATGCCTTAAAACTTCAGGATGAAGTCTGATGTTTCATTATTTGAAAATAATTGCTTTGGCTACTACAGTATGTCAAATAGTCATGTTATTGAGCGGTGTTATTTCGTCTATACATCCAGCGTATAATTCTAATATAAGGTGTTGACGTAATTGAAGGCAATACTAGGCAACCAACATCACATCGAAACCCGCGGATTGCCAGATCGCGAGCAAATAACAAAACCGCAGACGTCTGCAAGCAGTCATCAAGCTGTCTAATCTATCGAGTCGAAACCGAGCAACGCTCATATTCCTATACGAATACCAAACGATCTCTCGAATCGAGCTTGACTCAGCCTTTGCTCCGTCGAGCACGACTTGAGTTTGAGATAGAGACGTGTCTCTGAATACGCGCCTTGGCGTCTCCAGTACGAAGGATAAAATCTCCTATGTTGTTTTGAGACCGAAATTCCGAGGCTGCCATCGTCTTAGTTAGGGCTGGGCACAATGATTCTAGTACTCGAATCTGAATCGAGTAGTAATTTTAATGATTCGAGTCGAGTAGTAAAATACGATTATTTTGAAAACTGAAATTATACGCTCATCGCCACTGAAAGTTAATTTATCAACCAGAATTTTAGTTTCGATTCTAATTTTCATAGTTGAAGCCTTGAAACGTTGATTAGCCGTATCGTAGCACACGAGACATATAGTACCAGCTAGGAACGCTACTGGAAATAGCACATTTCCGAAGTCACGATCATCCCACAACATTGTCACCAAGTGCAATGAAATCGGTATGGTCGAAAAAATACCAAGGTATCTTGAATGTGATGGATAACAGGCATTCTGTTCTTTGTGGTTGCATAAAAGGCACATATTTGAACTTTGACGTACTACATTATGTTACGACGTCATGACAAGTGATACTCGATTACTCAACTCTACTCGAAGCATATTTCGTGATTCCGAATCGAATCATTCATGTACTCGATTTTGCCCAGCCCTAGTCTTTGTTCTTCAAAGACCAATGGAAATGATGTGTTGGATTCAAAACATGACATGCCAAATGTATGATATAACAATAGCGGATGTGTCTGAATTCGCATCTTGAGTTATAGTCATATCTGCAGATTGTTAGTCAGGTCAAGTTCGACCGTAAATCGTGTTGAATCTTTGCTCCGTACGCTGCTGATGCAATTTCCATTAGAGCAATAAATAGAGGCAAAGAGACTCGGTCCTTATCGGCCTAGAAATTGTCCATTGATCTAATCGTACGCAGGTGGAAAGCGCACTCTTACCTTTTTCCCAACGTATTTCGATAAAAATGAATGGCTTACGTATAAGCGAGGATAAAAACGCCTTGTTATACACTTTTACAGTGCTGGTGCCAGAGACAGTATGTCTAGTTGGAACGAAATTGAGAATCGTGATCTGAACCATGCGATCTACTGCAAACGGTGTCTTGATATTACCCGATGGTCGACATTGCTCTGCTCGAGTTGACTTTTGATATTCAAATACATCTTTGTCCGAAGTAGTAACCACTACTGAACTTCAAAATTCCCATAGTTAAAAAATCGCTTTCTATCAAATTTGCTGCAGTAACTATCTTTTTTAACATCATATTGACCACCCCGATTTCATCTGCAGAATCCGAGCGTGGTTTCAGCACATTAAAACGCACCGGGACTTTTCTTAGTATTGGGATGAGTAAAGATATAGGCTCGATGCGTTAGATGTGCACATGATTCTCAACGCTGTCATTCTGGGTATTCCAGATTTCGATGAACTCATCGTTTAACATCTTGCAACTATGAAATCACGCCGCGCGCAATAGGCTACGGCTACAAACGTTAAAGTATGCAGGTATGAACTACTGTACTTCATAGTTTCTTCCGAATAATTTGAAATACGTAAGCTATGTTATCCATTCCTAATGTCTATACCCCATCCAAACTGTGTGTGACCACCACGAAGTCCCATTTTCACGTCGGAATACACAATTGTGACGTCATTTAGACAACAAACATCGCGTGCACTTCTTGCCCCACCACCCGATATTGTCACGAGTCGCCACTGTCGAGATCAGTACCGCGATAGCTTTCGAATTAAAGCCCGTTTTATCAAAAATTACCGGCAAATTGCCTTTAGCCAAATGGAAAGTTTGGCGTAGGGTAATTTTACTGAGCCGCAAGGTTTGCCTGTTTCCACCAGTGTTGGGATGACTCGAGTCAACTTTTTCGTATGACTTGACTTGACTCGAGTCACTTTAGAAAAATGACTTGACTTGACTTGACTCGGAGCTAAATTTAGTAGTCAATTTCAAGTCATCAAGCAACCGGTGACAAAATATCACTGTAACTTCTGTATATTCGGATTATTCGTGATACGCCGGTATTATTATTATTATATTCTTTATTCACAGTAAAACTGGTAAATACACACATAATCCGGGGAGCAACCTGCCCCCAAAAGAAAATGGCGAGATTGGAGTAAATTTTTAAAATTTCAGTAATACATTCAAATTGTTATTCCTATGCAATACATGGAGAAGTCAGATTACAGAATTGCAGCAGATGAAGAATTGGCAAGGGTTACAGAACAGAGGTAGAGATGATTGAAGATGAAGAATCGAAATTACAGAAATCATGCTGTGATTCACAAGTGTAATTTTAGTCCAGTGGTGCATTCAAGGCCTTCCGAAGAACGTGCACAGTGCCCAATAATGTGATCTTTTGGATCATGTCGAATCGAACGATACCCGGAATTTGTTGGATATGTCTCATGAGTTTTTTGCTTGCGACCCCAGTAGCGCCAATGACGATCGGTACAATGTTTATTTTGCGTCGCCACATTTTCTCACATTCCATTTTGAGGTCTGCGTATTTGGAGTGGTTTTCTGATTCTTTTTGCAGTAGGTTGTGATCAGCTGGGACAGCCAGTTCAATGAATAAGCATTCTCTTTTCTTTTTTTAGTTTGACGATTATATCCGGGCGGTTGCTCCTGATTTCGCGGTCAGTTATAACTGGTAGGCCTACAGCCCACAGAATTTTCACTTGTTCGTTTTCTGTCACTGGTGCTTGGCTGTAATCGTACCAATTTTTTGTCGAAGTGGTGACGTTAAAATGTTTGCATGATTCAAGATGAATGTAGTGCCCAATCCTATTGTGTCTCCATGATGTATTCGGTAGCTGCAAGTGCACCACAGCCGGACGTGAGATGTGCTACAGCTTCATTTTGGTTGTGGCACATTCTGCATTTGCCGTCCGTGTTTTGCTTCAGAATTCTTTTGCGATAGTATTTTGTAGGAAGCGATTGGTCTTGTGCTGCGAAAATGAATCCTTCGCTTGCCGGTTTCAGGCCAGAGCTGGATAGCCAGGTCCATGAAAGCTCGTCTACATGGGGCTGTGAAGTTAACTTCTTGTGCTGTCCATGAAGAGGCATCGACTCCCATATAGTTTCTCTCATTTTGAGCGTTGCATTTTTGTATTGAACAGGTGCTGCTTTTGCTATTGTTGTGGGTTTGGCAACAGTGTTTTCAGCAGTGTACTACTGTACAGGTTAGCTACTTCCATGTTGACTCCTCTGATGTACTTGTCGTGACGATAGCTCAGAGATTTTGTTTTGCGCTGTTTGTCTTCCTGTGCAGTGAGTTTGCAGTAAATGTTATCGCTGTTGTTGATGTACTGTGACAAGCCAATGATTTCTGCTTTGAAAGTTTGTTCAATTTCTTGTAGTCCTCGATCACCTTTTTTCTGGGGATGTACAGTCTTTGTGTATCAGATTTTGGGTGATGCATGTGGTGCATTGTCATCAGTTTTCTCGTCTTTGTGTCCAACTTTTTAATTTCATTTTTGCGCCACTTCATCACACCAAAGCTATATCTCAAGACAGGCACTGCAAGACTGTTTATGGCAGTGGTTCTTAACCTTTTTTCCTCCAGCGCCCCCTTTCAAAGATTATCGTGATCCAGCTCCCCCCAACCTCATATTGCAAGGAATGTAATAAAGACAATGAGTAAGAGGGAGGGCCGTAACAGCACTTCGTCAACCCTCCTAAAAACGATTGCCTTGCGCACACATAGCGTGATAAACCAAACTTCTGAGGGCTTCGCCCCCAAGAACCCCGTAGCGGGATTTCGATGGTCAGCAAAGTTTGTGTGGCCTGGTCGCCCTAGGTGCCAAAATTTTCTATAATGCATGAATGAATAGGTGGTAATTACATATATATGTCGCTATAAACTTGTTATCCTCTCAGTCCACGTAATCAGATTTACAAATAGCGCGGAGTGAGCTGTTGTATTGGAAAATAAAGGGCGCGTAATTGATAATTAAACATATTCGGGCGTGCCCGTAGGTACCATTAATTTGTTACCAGGGCCGTAACAGCACTTCGTCAGCCCCTCCAAAAAACGTTGGTCTTGGGCCCCCACAGGGTGATAAACCAAACTTCCGGGTGGCTTCGTCCCAAGACCCCCCTTCGGCTATCCGCTATTTGCTGATACTGGTCATCTACATTGGGTGTCCATTTACTGAGCCAGCTATACTCGCCTAGACGCGCGAAGCGCGAGAAATTTCACTGATTATTGATTGAATTGGTCAATATGATCGATCAATATATATTTCATTTTTATATCTTCCGAAAACTCAAGAACAATTTTCATTTGGTTATTCAGGTCCGCATCGGATTTCGAAAACAGTTTCATATCATCCATGAACAAAAGGTGATGTATCTTTTGACCTTAAGAGTTTGCTGCTTTTTGCATCACGTATCCTGCTTCATTTTATCTCAGCAACTCACTGAGTGGAGCTAAGCTGAGGCAAAATAGAAGTGGTGAGAATGAGTCGCCTTGAAAGATATCATTCCGTACCTGAATTGAACAGGTTTCTGTTTCACCTTGGTCATGTTTGATCAACAGTTTGGTATGCCAATTTTTCATTGAATCTTCAATAAATCTGATGATGATCGGATTCATTTTGTCCATACGCATTGTTTTCAGTATCCACGTGTGCGGGACTGAATCGAAAGCTTTTTTGTAATCTATCCATGCCATGCTGAGGTTAGTGTGTCTCCTGTTGCAGAAGAATGGTTTTGTCAAGGAGCAGGTGGTCCTTACAGCCAAGGGCACCTTCCACAGCAGTGGTGCGTCAGTTTAGAAGTTAGGTTAAGTTAAAGTAATTAATTAATTGATAATTACTACTTAATACAACCAAATACTTATTATTATTATTACAAATATGAGTGGTGCTTTCCGCGATTTATGGCCTTGTGCGCCACGGTCGTCAGGAAATTCAAATCAAGCATTCACTAAATGAACTTATTACAACTTATCACGAACTCAGCGACGGCGGTGGACAATGGCGATGACGAGAGTATGTTGCGTATGGTGAACGGCATATGTAACTGATTGCAATAGGTTATTAAAAACGATCGATGAAAGTCGCATTTAATGCATGATATTAAAACGTGTTCGACTGTTTCGATGACATCGCATTCTTCGCACATTAGAGAGTCCGAGCAGCCGATTCTGAATAAGTGGGATGCTACTCTACAGTGTCCTGACCGTAGTCGAAATATTAGGCGTTCGATATACGCCGGTATCACTTGTGAGAGCAACCAGTCATTCACTGATTGTACGTTACACTGATGGTTCATTGACTTGTTAGATCAAAAATAAATTAACTACTAACTAAACGATCACAGCTTACGTTGTCGTAGTACTAGAATAGGATTAATCTAAATAGCAATGTGTCTCAGTTTCTTAGACGGCTCAATGCTTACGTTGCGCAGTGCTCACCTTCACCGACCCTCTTGTATGATTTAAATCAGTGGTTCTCAACCTGGGAGGCGCGCCCTCCTTGGGGGCGCGTGGAAGCATCTGAAGGGGGTGCGAAGAAGTGGTCAACTGAAAAAAAAAATTGCGCTCTGCGCGATTTGCCTCCAGTTCACGCGTGTTTCTCTATATATAGGCCTAAACAGAATTTCATATTTTTTAATTCTCTCATCAACAGTCATAACCTTCCATGCCATCAAACAATCTGTTAAGGTTGCTAGCATCCCGGTTGGATTTTGTGATATCACGATAAGGGGGCGCGAAATTTTTCACTATCATAAAGGGTGGCGTGTCTAAAAAAGGTTGGGAACCACTGATTTAAATCAAACAAATATGGTTTGTTTGTGCTTTTATATTCACACAGATGAGTAGATGGGTAGTGTGGGCTACTGTACCATATCAACTTGTTTCAGCTTCTCGAAGCTTCGTATTAGGTCCTATATTTTGTCTGATAACAACTGACTGTAGCATGTAGCTGTACATTTACTTGCGTAGTTCATTAGCAGTTTTACGTGTGCGTCAGGGATATAATGTCTTTTTGCATGTATATTTAACTAGATTACGTTTGATTCTAGCTAAATGATCAATTAATTTGTCTTTCACACACAGCTAGCAAAATATATACTTTTAATCATCACTAGGGCGGTTTTTTTTTGACATGTCAAAATTTGTCAAAATTTTGTCAAAATTGTAGCGTTAGGTCAAAATTTGTCAAAATTTTTCATGAAGTCAAAAAATTTTTGACGCCTGCATTTTGTTTGTATCGTAGATGTTGCACTGTCGGTGAACTTATAATTTGATATTTTACCGCTGTTAGCCTATTTTATATGCCTACCGTTGTAAACGGCTAATCGTCTGCTCATTGTGAATCATAAACGGTCAAATAAAACAAATATTAGGTAGACATAGTGTTATGGTCAACGTACTGCAATATCCTAACTGAAGAAAGACTTCTTGTGCATTGCATCATTCTTATATTAGGAAGCGCATGATGAAAATTTGTGATGCAGACAACATTGTCAGAATGAAGCAACACGGTGTGTCACCAGCACCAGCAGTGTACGCACAACTTGAGTGTTGTCAGCCAACAACTGCTGCTGTTGAACGTCCTTGTCAAGCTTCTTAGTAAGGACGTGCACTTTCTACCCAAGAATGTAGGAAAGTATCTCTCGTTGTACTACAAAATGTTTTAATTATTTCTACCATAATACATATTGTAACCACTGGAATTCTTCATAGGGCCAGATTTCGTTAAAATATTGTTTTTTCATGTAAAAAGTGGCCTGTTTCTAAGCCAAAAACGCTTTTTCAGGCCAAACTACTTAGTTAGGACAGTCAGATCCAACCAGAAATGAAGATAAGTAGTAGAATTGTAACATTATGTGGGGAAAATACCTAATTTGCATACGTTTGGTCAAATTTTGGTCAAAAGTCAGTTTTTTTAGGTCAAAAAAAGTCAAAATTTGGATTTTTTAGGTCAATATTTTCTTTTTTTTAGGTAAAAAAAACCGCCCTAATCATCACTCATACTTCGAAAACTCAATTTGACTTTAATTTTGACTTGACTCGTGACTCGTCTTGACTTGACTTGACTTGACTCGACTTGACTCGAGTCACTTTCAAACAACGAGTGACTTGACTTGACTCGAGTCACCTTTGAAAATCGATTGACTTGACTTGACTCGAGTCAAAATCTGCAATGACTCGAGATGACTCGTGACTTGAAAGTATAGTGACTTGATCCCAACACTGGTGTCTACACCATACAGGGCACCATGGTGATATCGCGTGTCAGTAGTTGAGCGCGACCTAATAATGGGAAAATGGGAGTCTCCGTTCCATAGTCACATTCGATAGTCAAACCAATAATATTATCCGTAAAAATCTCCAATTTACCTATTTTCCCGTCCGCTAATATAGCTTTTATATTTCGTAAAACGTGTCCACTTTTCGGATCTCAAAATATGATAACCCTATTGCACACTCTGTAACAGTGCTTGACCAATGGGTCGCCCAGCATTCCTAAATGTTACAATTTTCCTGTGAATACGTCGTGGCGGGCTACTTTTTGTTGTTATAGAATGTCAGCAATCTTCTAATCCGTATGATAGCAGATGTTGAGGTATAGATATAAAAAAAAAACTTTGAAAGACTGACGATCTTACATGTTGCTGCTGGTTGAAAATTGGTTTCCATCAATTTTTGGTATGTCTAAATATTTTTAGAGTAGGAAAATCAAGACTATCAAGCCCAGACGTGATCTGATAGGTATTATCTGATATGCAAGCTCAACTATAGGATCAATAGTAAACTGCATACGCATGCATTGTGTATTTTTTCGTTGATTTGTTTTCTATTGGTTGGTCATATCCAGGCCTGTTTATTTTTGGATTTCTCCAAAAATAACAAAAATAGCTTAGTTTTGGATGTTTTCAAATTTTATTTTTGGAGAATCTCCAAAAATAAGAAATGAAGGTGTTTTTAGCCCTAATACTACATAGAAAACTTCACCGAAAGTCTGTTATTATTATGTATTCATGTTCTTCAACACATCGACATCATCAGTGATCTTGATTTAACTTTCTAATACTTTCGTCACGAAGTCTTTGGCCTGGAGAATGCCCTCCAAATAAAAATCAGTGGGTGACGCCTGGAAGAGACCTTTCTCCCAGTTGATTTTCGAGAAATCATCTTCGACCGTCGCAGTTGTGGGAAACATCGAGCCATGTGGGTCCAAAGAACTGATGCTCGTCAATAATGCGCTTGAAAGTGACGTCCATTTGGTATCGCACAGACATGGATTGGAATTGGTCTTCGATATTCTTTATCTACTCAGGTGTCCACTTGTTCGACAGCCCACCCCGGTGTTTGTCGATCAATTCACTGAGCTGCAAATGAAGTTGCTTACATATATGTATCACTGTTGTTTATATTATTAGAATCTAAAAGAGCAAAAAGTATTTGTTCTGTCCTGCCTACGAGGTTGCACCACTTGGTGTGGTGGACAGGGCAGAACCCTTTCATTGTCGGCAACTTCAATTTTCTTTATGCCGTCGATGAGCCCTGCTATAAGGCTCCTGGCTGCCTCGAACGTGGACTGCTTCTCTTCTTCGTCGATATTCTCGAGAAGGTCGAGGACTACACAGTGCACCTGCACACTCTGATCCTCCACGAAATTGCGTGACTCAGTGAACTTGAGAGCCTAGCACCTTCTGGCCAAAGGAACTTCCTTGCCGCGGGTGTCATTGTCCCAGTCCTCAGCTGGGCACCGAGCTCGAAGGCGTTCGACCAGGCGATGGAGCTCATCCTGATGCTCCACGATCAGATGGCCAAGTCCCTGAATCTTTGTGACGGTGGTGCTCACCTCTGTGGCCATGCGCTCGAGGAAGATTAGTTGGATCCACTACTGCAGCGGAGGGATGCACAGGCCGGACTTCTATCGTTTATAACCCCGAGGAGTTTGGCACGGTGTCTAGTCAACCAAGTGGTCATCTTCTTAATTGACAACCAACATGTGTCTACAAACTTGGGGCACATACTTTTCTTTTCCTGGATCAAGTCCTGTTGCCGTTGGAGGTAGGCCTAACCATTCAGTTCCATCATCGTGTAGACCAGTGGTTCCCAACGTGGGCGATATCGCCCCCAGGGGGCGATTTGGCGGTCTAGGGGGGCGAAAATCACGAAGGGGGCGATAGGGGGGCGAAAACGGACGAAGGGGGCGATAGGGGGCGAAAACAACGAAGGGGGCGATAGGGATGCGAGGGCGCGTTAAAACGGCTTTATTGGAGTCGGGACTGTAACTACCGCACTCCAAACCCCCGATTGGGGGGTTTGGCGCCCGAAACCGATGGAAGCCCAAAATTATTTCGTGAATTAACATGAATGATAGAGTAATTTTTCAGAGATTCATGCGACTTTTTCAAAAAATTTTCGCTCTGGGCGCGATTTAATATTGTCATGTGTCTTGATGTTGGGGTCCCCGTCACCCAACAAAAATACGCATGATTTATGGAAATGGGAGACTTCGGCGTCGGCCAGTACTGCGCCACGACGCACCAAGACATGTGAAGTTAGAGGCCATGTAACATGCGACTTCGAGAAGTGTGCCAGAACGATCAGCAGCGAGAAGACCTTGGCCGAAAAGGAATGCCCTTGTTCTGACTGAAAACTTCGATATGTATGCAATGCATATATGTTTAATTGTCCATAGGCGCCTAAATGGCTGGCGTCGAATGTTCCTGTCCTGGCGACCCTAACCCTACAGGACAAATGCCATCCCGCAAAGAAAAAATTATTTGCCAGTAAAGAAATACCAATATGAAATCATGTGCGTCTTTTAGTTTGGTACGTTTTGATGATTTTCATATCTTCTGACATAGCAGATATAGGAGGTCACGAAATTGCATCATGTAAAGGAGTCAATATAACAACGATTCCGCCCGAAGATGTTTAATTATTATTTAGGGGTCCTACCTATTCCAACATACCACACCGACCATATTGACCGATTCAAACATGAATAATATAAATTTGTCGCGCTTCGCGCGTTTCGTGGAAATACGGTGACTCACCAAACAGTACATGAAATAGGGTATAGCTGATATGTAGCGACAAAAAGCCCACTGGCTGAGGGGGTCTGGGTTTTTAATTATCACCATATGGGACCAAAGACCAACGTTTTTTTCGGGGGGGATGACGAAGTGCTGTTTTCAGTTCCCAATACTTGGGGGGCGATGATCGCTGTGGAGCTTCAAAAGGGGGCGATGAGTCGAAAAAGGTTGGGAACCACTGGTGTAGACGAAGTTATTGTTGTAGAGGTGGCGGTATTTGGCCTGTGTTACAAGGTCCCGCCGGCACCACACTCGCACGATTTCATACCATGCCGCCTCTTCAACCCTTGTTGTGTCGCCTCTGATCCTTCCAGTGAGTGGAAGTACTTATAGCGTTTCGGAGACCCCCTCCCGCTCACACATGCTGTTTTCGTGTGTGTTTGTGAGTTTCCTGGTTGTGTCAACAGTATTTACACTGCTCTGACTCGTGCATTTCACTAAAAAACTTGAAAAAACATCATCCAAAAAAAGCTTATTTTTGGATGTTTTCAAATCTTATTTTGGGAGAATCTCCAAAAATAAAACCCAATATCCAAAAATAAACAGGCCTGGTCATATCTCATTCGGGATACAGCACAATTAAACTTGCAAGAAAAAGGGGGTCGCGAAGTGGAAAAGGTTGGGAAAAGCACTGCTTTATAATACATAACCAGGAGATACGAACTACGGGCAATGATCCATCCTTCAATAGATGTTGGGTGGAACATAACCGCTCATTGCTCAAGGCTCTGTAATATACTTTGGGTTCGGATTGCATTTCCATGATTATTAGTTGTCAAATCAGGATGAACGAAAATCGCTAGATCCTGTATCGAAAATCGCTAGATGTCGCTAGATCCAGAAGAAAATCACTAAATCTGCATTCATTCAAAAATAGTTAGATTAGGATTACCATGCGTCCTCTTCTCTTTTGACGTTTTTGAAAGTGTCCTCGGTGGCCGCCCAAATATCCTCTTTTTGAGAATTTTGGTTAAATATAGGGCAACATTCGACTAAGACACAGTAAATCAGCACTGAAGTAACGCTCCGGCGGCTATTTCGGGAGCTGAGCCGGAAAGCTGACTTTTTTTTAGTCCACCGACCAAGAAGTGGAAAAAATTGAAAATATTTTCAGGATTTTCCTTCGATATCGCAAGTCTGAAAATTTTGAAGAAGTGTCCTCTTTTCGGATCTCCAAAATATGGTATCTTCAAGTTAAATTGAACCAGAATATCCAAACATTCTTGTCAGCTTTATTTTACTCACATATGTGAAATGCCACTTGTCATATGTCTAGCTCCTAATTCGCAGGAGTAAACTCAAAGCTGGTCAAAACGTGTGGTGCATTTCAACAAAGCAGAACGCTCTGTACGACCAGATTTGCAGTAACTAGAGACAGGACACGAACTGCCGCTGAAAGGGAATCTGGGGTGGAAAACCTCCGAGATTGTAGCAGTGTTGGGATCAAGTCACTACCTTCGAGTCACGAGTCATTTCGAGTCATTGTACATTTTGACTCGAGTCAAGTCAAGTCAATCGATTTTCAAAGGTGACTCGAGTCAAGTCAAGTCACTCGATTTTTGGAGGTGACTTGAGTCAAGTCGAGTCAAGTCAAGTCAAGTCACGAGTGAAGTCACAATTCAAGTCAAGTTGCGTTTTCGAGGTATGAGGCATGATTACGTCATTGCATTTTGCTAGCTATCTGAAATACAGATTGAGTGGTCTCTTTGATTTTGTACCAGTTAAGGAATATAGTGTTAAATATAAACGCAAGAAGGCGCTATATCATTCACATATACTTAGAACTGCTAAACTACGTAAGTAATGGCATAGCCTCAGTTTATATAGTTACCAGCCAAAATAGAGATACGAATTGATAAGATTCAATACATTAACCATTTACAAATTGATATGATGCAATTCTAGCCTGCGCCAATGGTTGAGGACTATTTAAACTATATTCGAATTCAATTTCAATAAAACAGGAGGTTTGGTGAAGGTAAGAACAGAGAATAGAAATATACATTTTGCTACATTACTTTACTATACTAGTTTGCAACAACGTAAGCTGTAAGCTTCGATCACTTCGTTTTCGGTCAATTTATTTGTGAGAGAACAATTGAGGCTCAGTAAATCGCACGGTCATTGAATGATTGGTTGCTCTCACGGGTTACACCAGCGTTTTGCGAACAATCCGTACATATGCAAGATACAGTGACTTTTATCGACACCGATTACTTTATGACTTGAAATTGACTTGTGAATTTTGCTCCGAGTCTCGAGTCAATCCACATTTTTGATACGCCGAGTCAAGTCAAGTCAAGTCATTTTAGCAAAGTGACTCGAGTCAAGTCAAGTCATACGAAAAAGTTGACTCGAGTCTGACTCGAGTCAAGTCATGACTCGAGTCATCCCAACACTGGATTGTAGAGATGCAATTTTCCTTACTCGATGCGTCCGAGAATATGTGGGTCGATATGACGATAATTGCGGAAATGCGCTTGTCTTCCCTTAACCGTGTCGTAGTAATCGTATTCGTTACATTGTACATTTTCGTTAGCTACAGACACAGACAATGTACAATGCGATACAAACGACACAATGTGATGTAATGATCAGATAGGAGGATGCCCGAACGACCATGCAGTTGCGGTCTGGCATCTGGCATCCAGCTCGGTCCTCGGTTTAGCGCACGATGTCACAATCGATCGATGGTAAGCTACGAGATGACTCTTAGTGGGTTTGCTGTGCGTGCACGTTGGAAAATAATAGGAGCGTCAACGCGCTAAGTACATATCACTAATACTTATAACGGCTGGTCCTCTAAGTCTGGGAGAGTGGAGTTTGTGGGGGTATTTAATAGTGTTCTCCACGGCGAATCTCGATGAAATTCGGTGCAATTCGGTTACTAGAGTGTTGTTACGTACCGCGTCAATGTCAAAAGTCTGCGACACAATCATTTATTTCTATTCATTCATCTTATGTGAACCAAATATGAAACCTTTTGAATATAGTAGGAGGCATATCGATAAAAGTTGGTGCAAACAATGTTATATTACTGTCACGTCTTGTGTATAGCTGAGAAAAGTCCGCTAACTATGGTGTAATGACTCGCGTCATGACTCAACTCGAGCCGTGATTTTCTGATGCCTCGACTTGAGTCGAGTCGATCGGTGTATTGACTCGACATGGACTCGAGTCATTGCGCATGAGTCGGACCAAGTGATATGACTCGAGACCCAGACGGCCAAAACTGACATTTCATCGTAATTTCGAAGAATAGTAAATCAAACACTCGTCTGTTGGTACTGGTAGCCTACTTGAAAATGCGACCAGAAACTGTTACAAGTGAGGAAATTTAGTATATCATAAATGCGAACCATTCGATATCACCAAACAGCGTTATAAAAGTGGATTTAACAAGACTTATTTAACTGGAAACGGAGTAGTCAACGCAATGACTTGGACTCCGACTCGAGTCATAGTACCATGACTCGGACTCGACCCGTTGGTCACTGACTTGGACTAGGTGGTGAATTGAAAATGACTCGACAGTTATCTGCCCTGGATCCGAATGCTATCATATAGCACCGTGGGCTGCCGCTATAGAACATCACGATTTCAGTTTTGAGGGGGTGGGATGAACCCTATTCATTCACCGTTGACGTAAAGAAGTCAGATATGTGGCCTTTTACAGCGAATTGCATTGGACGAGCATGATTGTGACCGACAGACCGACAGTTTTATTGAACGAAATTGCAATTAACATATAATACATGTTGCAGCGATACGATCCTTAGGGATTCCCGCTGATCATCCAGTCAGCTGCATTGATGGAATGCTAATTAGACATTTTCAATTCGATTGCTCGTAATTTGTCGAGGGTCAATGGGTAAGGATTTTAACCAGATTTCCGAGCATACCACTTTAAATTTTATGGCTTGAATGATCGAACAACTTTACTCACATGACCAGAAAACCCAGAAGACGTTTATACTAGGGATGGTGTGAACGTGAGGTTCACGTTCGCGTTCTGTGTGTGAACCTCAGAAATTTAAAGGTTCACGTTCACAAACGAACCTTGGTAGGTTCTGCACTGTGAACCTTTTTCATATATTACAATTTCCACGTCTAAATAGCATATTTGGTTGAAATTTACTGCATTTCAACTGCGGGGTCACTCTATACATGGCGCTAGCGGCATAAAAAATATCAACACTAGATATGCATGCACCTTGACAATGTCGAAAATTTTACTTTCTTTGTTACAAATGTTTGCTGGAAATATCCAGCTTTCCGTTTGTTAATGTTTAGTGACTCTGCTGTGAGCTTGACCCGCAATCACACAATATCAAGAGCGAAATAAGCTAAATGTAGGTAGTCAACGAATGATGCTTATTCAACCAATCAATGAAATTGATGTCGCGGTCTCTGATGTAAAAAATCCAGCAAGCGTACGGGGTTCATCTCGATTTCATATGTTTACTGTATCATAAAAACCAAATCCGGGCGATTCGGGTGTTGGCTACTGCAGTATATCATGTTGATGAAATAATTTCGGTCGCAAGTGGAGAAACCCGTTTTACGCTCTGCTCAACATCAACGTAGCAACACTCAGACGCCGAATACGTTGCCCCGTCTGGCCTAGATCGTTTAGGCGTAAGCTTATATTCCCTTTCAAGTACTGATCGAAATTGTTGGCAAAGCGACGGAAGATATTGATTATATGGGATTATTATATCATTTGATTGCTCGAGTTGATACATTTGGCGACGTTTGAAAAGTCAGTATGTACAGTATGTATGTCAGTATGTAGGGTTGGAATTAGCAATATGACGTCACGTGACGTCATGAGGTTCACGTTCGCGTTCACACAGAACCTTTCAAAAAGGGTTGCGTTCACGCGAACCTGAACCTTTCAGAGGTTCACACCATCCTTAGTTTATACCTATCCATCCACGCTACTTGAGCGTTGATCGGCGACGACTGCTGGTGCTGTGACGCACTTGAAATATGGGAAACGTGTATGTATGTTTTATGCTCAATACTGATCGTTTTTACATATTTCTTGAAAAAATCGCAAGAAAATCGCTAAATATATTTTAAGGGTTGCTAAATTTATCGCTAGTTGCTAGATCGATAATTTTTGTCGCTAAACCGAATGAAAAATTCCCAGATGTAGTGGCAAATTCGCAAAACTGGCAACACTGCCGTTAACCTTTAACTCTCGATAACATCGCTCATATTAGCGTAAGCGCCTCAGTTGCTACATTGCGGACATATTGAAACACCTACCTCTTTCAAAACTCAAGAGAAATCACTACTTCTGACTATGTATTTTTCGCTATTTGAAGGTGACAAGTCCGTACACTGAACACTGAATAGTAACGGAAACCATGGCTCAAAGGCAGTAAATAGGTGAAATCGAAGAGACGTATCGAAGTATGATAATTTTTTGAAAACCCTTCGAAATCTCGCGAGATATGGTTTAAGTTGTACACATATGGACATGACTGGTAGGAGATTTATTAATGTTCTGCAATTTGGCATGCCTTACGGGAGAGGTTACCGACCCGTATATATATATAAGTATCTCATGATCATTTCTTGAAATGGATAACATATGCCAATATCATCACTCACTAACTAATAAATGAAACAGCATGCCCTTCCGGTGTCTAGATTGTTCCACGATTGTAGCGAATTCGGACCCGGTTTATTTACCGACATATGTCGAAGGCGTACATCATAAGTTAAATCAAGTATCACATTGATTTTGGGTTTATTTGCAATTCAAATAATTCACAATTCTGAAAAAAAGGTTTCGAATATTTTTACCGGATTAGCATCAGATAAGGATTGAGAATTTTAAGATATGGATTTCGACTCGGACGTGAAGTTTCAATTTTATTTATTACGGAGCAAAATTTCCTAGTTACCGGATACGAACCTGGATATGGGCGTAATATATGGAATGAGTTGTGGATTATGATTTGGACTCAGATTCTAATTTCAAATCGGGAACAGCATTTGGTTTTGCATATATTGTTATTCACTTATTTCTGGAAGTAGGACACCGTATTCATTTTGTTCATCTGAGAGGTTTGCTTATCCTTGTTCGTATTACGATTCGTGGACTCGGGTGTATTAGTTGTGAGAAAATGTTATAAAGTTATACCAATGTTATACCATTCGGTAAAAGGTTGACAAGCACTGTTGTCCAATGTACATTGTACCACAGCTTTTGGAAATGCTTGGGTAATAACGGTAATGCTTTATGATAAACAGCAACGAACAACAATCCGCAACACCTATATGTTGACTATTGAATGACTCAAGAATTCTTGGCCAGAGTTCTTCGCTAACTATTAGGACGAAACAGGAAACACAGCATGTAGTACCACAATAGTCGGTAAAATACATTCATAAGCGATCCTGCTGCCAAGCTCCGATTCACAGGTGGATTCCACATGAATTAGAATTCCACACCACGGACTTTAGTCTCCGTTAGAGCATAGTCAGATTGGATTAGCGTCGGATGTACACAATCAATTTCACTTTTCGGGACACTACAGATTGTGTGTTCATTTTCTAAATTCTCCAACTCCATGCATCTATTTCAAAGTAATATATTTCATATCAATATATTTTCCATTACCACAGTTGGCCCATTCTTAAAGCAGCCAATGCTTTTCAGCAATCGGACAATACATAATTTAGCTGCAAAATTGTTCATCAAGTACAATGGACTGGAATCAATATCTCACTGCAAGGAGTCCACCGGGTAAGATACCGTACCCAACGATACAACCTAGCCCAGGGGTGTCAAACATACGGCCCGCCAGATGACTTCATCCGGCCGCGAAGCAATTTTGAGAAGAAAAAAAATGAGGGATTATTTAATGAAAGTATTTTTTACTAAAAATCGAAGCACTTGTTAGACATGTGCTGGATAATATAAGGACTTTTCAATTTACTCAGCTTAGTTCTAAAAAATGCTTCGATTTTTAGTAAAAAATACTTTCATTAAGTAATCTCTCAAGACAGTAAATGTCGAGTATGTTCACATTGTTCATAGCATGGTTGTAACCAAGTCACAAAGCTCCGAGTCACAAATCAATTTCACTTTATAGTTTTGACTCGAGTCAAGTCGAGTCATTTTATATTCATCACCAAGTCAAGTCCGAGTCCAAGTCACCGAAAAGAGGGTCGAGTCCGAGTCATTGTATTATGACTCGAGTCCGAGTCCAAGTCACTGTGTTGACTGGTCCGTTCCGTTCCGTTCCGTTCTGTCCATCCGTTCCGTTTCCAGTTGAAGTCTTGTTAAAACACCTCTTAATAAGTCTCTTCGGGGATATCGAATGTTTCGCATTATTTTCCTCAATTTTAACAGTTTCTGGCGCATTTTAAAGTACCAGTACCAATAGACGTGATCCCAATAGTATAGTTACTTCACTATTCTTCGAAATTACAATCAAATGTCGGTCTTAGCCGTCTTAAGCTCGAGTCATATGACTTGGTTCGAGTCATGCGCAATGCAGTGTTGGGATGACTCGAGTCATGACTTGACTCGAGTCAGACTCGAGTCACCTTTTTCGTATGACTTGACTTGACTTGACTCGAGTCACTTTGCTAAAATGACTTGACTTGACTTGATTCGGCGAATCAGAAATGTGGATTGCCTCGTGACTCGGAGGAAAATTCACGAGTCAATTTCAAGTCATCAAGTAATCGGTGTCGATAAAAATCACAGTATCTTGCATATGTTCGGATTGTTCGCGAAACGCGGGTATAACCCGCGAGAGCGACCAATATTTCAATGATCGTTCGTTTTACTGAGCCTCCATTGTTCTCTCACAAATTTAATTTAATTTAAAGTAATTTAACAGCCAACTGTATATTTCTGTTCCCTGTTCTTGCCCTAACCAAACCTTTTGTTTTATTTAAAGTGAATTCGAATGTAGTTTATATAGTCCTCAACCATTGGCGCAGGCTCGAATTGTTTCATATCAGATCAATTTGTAAATGGGTAATGTATTGCATCTCATCAATTCGTTTTCTCTGTTCTCTATTTTGGCTGGTAACTGTAAACTGAGGCTATGCCATTACTAGGTCTACGTATATGTGAGCGATACATCGGCTTATTGCGTAGATATTTAACTCTATCAGCTCAAAATCCAAGACCGATCAGTCTGTATTGCAGACAGCTAGCAAAATGCAATGACGTCAGCATGCCTCATACTTCGAAAAGGCAATTTGACTCGAGCTGTGACTTGACTCGTGACTTGACTTGACTTGACTTGACTCGACTTGACTCGAGTCATCTCCAAAAATCGAGTGACTTGACTTGACTCGAGTCACCTTCGAAAATCGATTGACTTGACTTGACTCGAGTCAAAATGTGCAATGACTCGAGATGACTCGTGACTCGAAGGTAGTGACTTGATCCCAACACTGGCGCAATGACTCGATCCAAGTCGAGTCAACACACAGATTGACTCGAGTCGAGTCTAGTCATTTCGGTATTTTGAGAAAATGACTCGAGTCAAGTTGAGTCATCTGAAAATCGTGACTCGAGTCGGACTAGAGTCGAGTCATGACTCGAGTCATTACAACCCTGGTTCATAGGCCACATTATAACCATCCGACAGCAGTCTTGTGGTTTCAGTATACAGTGGCTATTAGGAGCAAGTCTATGACATTGACGCCCAATTCGGAGAAGACTACAAAGTGCACCCACTGAGTTCAGAGTGTTATGGACGAATGGGCTGAAAACTGGATATTCACATGAGTGAAAACGACAATGCGAAGCCGTTATATGCAGGATGCATAGAGAATATAATCGTTACACAGAAGTATAAATCAAATATATGGGTCGCACCGTTTTGCAATCTAGCAATTACCTATTATACCTAGCGGCCCATGACGTGTCCTAATCTGGAAAAGTGGACTTTTTAAACGTTAGACCTGTTTTAGCAGACCACCATTAAAACTTTCTGGACAAAAGACATGAAAAATATTTTCCGCTTTTAGAAGTAGTATTTGTGCTTTTCTTTCAATTACGAGTATTATACGTTGAGTTTTAATTATAGTTCCAGTTCTTTTGTCTGGAGAACACACATGTTGAAGCATAAAAGCAAGTGTAGTAATGCCCCTATTTTCCGAAAATAAAGCTACATTATATGGCCTTTTTATGATCATATTTTTTTTATTAACGTTTACTAATCGCGCAAAGTGTTAACACCGTATCCGACACAACTTCTGCGTATTGCTCTTCGACTGAACTTAGGGCCTTACAATATGGGGGAGGGCGCCAGGCAATGATATTCCCTATAACGGGGTGTTCGAGTAGACAAAGGACTAGTATCGCATTTCCATATCAATACTATCATTCACATCCAATGATGTGGACGACTGCTTATTCTGTCGAAAATTGGATACCTCCTGGGATGCATCAATATGAATCAAGCTCTCTACACCTTCCGCATAGCTCCATTTGCAGCTTTTGACAGTCCATGCGAACAAATTACGATCGCTTTCACATCGACTTACTTACTTGAGTAAATTTAAAGTCAGTCAATTCTACTTCTACTTCAAGTAGTTTTAGGTTGCTTACGTAAGAAGTACTTCTACTCGTACTTGAGTGGATTTTTTTCGTCGCTACTTCTACATCTACTTGAGTAGCTTTCTTCACTACTTTGACCACCTCTGTCAGAGGTGGTCAGTAACGAAGTACTTCTACTTTTTGGAAGTACACAAGTAGTTTTCGTCTACTCCTGCTACTTACTCAAGTAGATCATATTTGCTCTACTTCTACTTCTACTTCGTAATATTTTGTGATCTACTCACTTACTTTTCGCTATTTTCAGTTTGTCAAGTAGAAGTAGTTTAATCCCCTAATACGGAAGATTGCCTGAGGAATTTCGTGACCGTTTTCACGGAGTACCAACATTTAATATTCATAAAAGTCAAGTAAAGCCCAGAGATTTTGTTGCGCCTCGCGCACAATAGTTATGCTGTAACATATATGTTTGCACGAAAGTATCAGTGAATATAATTTAGGTACCGGATTGCTTGGTTCCGCTCACACCGCATTGTCGCCCATATCAAATATTTCATCACAGTAAATATGGTCCGCCATAACGTTTGAAACTATCGTTTCGCAATCTAGCAATTACCTATCATATCGCAATCTCGATGCCCATGACGTGCACTGCTAATCTGGAAAATCCGGCTTTTTTAACGTTACACCTGTTTTAGCAGATCACCCTTGGAGCTTTACTGACAAAACACATGAAATATATTTTCCGCTTTTTAGAAGTGGTATTTGTATTTCACTTTCAATTCCGAGTATCATACTTTGATTTCTAATTTCTTTCAGCTCTTTTGTCTGCAGAACATACATGTTGAAGCATAAAAAGCTAGTGTAGTAATGCCTCTATTTTCCGAAAATAAAGCTACACTAAATATAAATTTTACGATCCACGATGTTTGTTATTAACGTATACTAATAATGCTAAGTTTTGAAACCGTATCCGATATTTCTCTTGGCCTAAACTTCTTATCATATGGGGTAGGGCACCATGCCATGATGCTCTCTAAAACGAGGTCTTAGTAAACAAATAGTTAGTATCGCATTTTCATATCAATACTATAATTTGTATCCCATGATGTGAAAGAATACTCATTCTGTCGGAAATTGATACCTCCTGGGATGCATCAATACGAATCAAGCTCACTGTACCTTCTACACTACATACCTCAATTTGCAGCTTTTGTAAGTAACATGCGAACGAATTAAGACTGTTTTCAAAACTACTTACCTGAGTAGATTTAAAGTCAGTCAATTCTACTTCTACTTCAAGTAGTTTTAGATGGCTTATTGAATAAGTACTTCTACTCTTACTTGAGTGGATTTTTTTCGTCGCTACTTCTACTTCTACTTGAGTAGCTTTCTTGACTACTTTGACCACCTATGGAAATCGAGCCTATCAATTTAAGTTATCACATGTAGCTTTCGTGATGGTTATCAATATTGCAATATGACGAAAGCACCCGAAGTAATCGAACTTCATGTCGGCCTTTAATCTTGTCGCGATATATTCCATAGCGGGGAAAGAAGATCAGGGGTTCATAGAATAAAACCGACCGAAGACAGACCTTTGTTCAAGGTGATTGTATATCTATAAACATATAGGTATGTAAGTTTGATTGAATGGTATCATTCTGCATATCAGGAATTTTGTGACTTGCAATCAGCAGGCGGCGGATGGACATTGATTGCCAGCGTTCACAAAAGCTGTATAAAAAGCCGGTGCACCGGTTGCGACAAATGGTCCATCGAACAAAGTAACACCAACGATTCTAGCGAAGGTGAGATTCCCATGTGCTCTTCACAGAAACAATCTATAAAAGTCTATCACCTGTAGAACTCAAGATGTGCACCGTTATGTGACATGTATTCGTCCGTGCGTTTAAATCTAGACGGCTTTCAGCAACATTCTTGAACTAATATCCGTTATTTTAACACTGATATACAGTAATTGACGACGACTATATTGATAGAAACAAACTACAACTATCTGTGTCTGTCTACGCAACATAATTCCGGTATCCCGATTGTCGACCGCCGTTGTTGAGATCGTAATAAGTCGTAATAAGCTCATTTAAATACCGCTTGATTTGAATTATCTCACGATCGTGGCGCACAAGACCATATATTGCGATGAATGCCGCTCATATTTTCATTAATATTAATATTACTAATAATAAAATTTTTGTAGGATTTTAGAAGTGATCGAGTGCCGCAAGAAGGCTAGCTTGGAGCACGGTTGATAATAATTAATGTTCAGCCTTTCCAATGATACACATCAATATCATTTGCCATTTCCCGTATATTTCATTGGATTAAATATTAAATTTTGAATGACTGTGCTAAGAAAATCTGTCGACAGTCGAGCTTGTCTCTTTTCTTACTATATAGGCTGCCTATATAATAGGCAAGCTTACATGCTATCTCAAATTGATTCCGAGAAATGTGGTCTAGTTTTTATACATAACAGTAATTCATGAATTCAATAATTTTACATATTTTCGAGGCAGGTTCTGGCAACTGGCGGTACTTAAAAGCGTTCGGAACAGTTGAAAATGCAACACGCGATAATTATAAAAGTCCGGCATACTTCAATCTTCAGGTATAGTGCGATATTTGATCCCTTCAAGCTGGTCGCGTAGCCATATATTGTGACCTTATGTATTGCTCATGGTCAAGAAGAAAAGAAGACGGGCGGTGGGTGGTTTATTTACGCCTATCTCTATACAGACCACACCTAGGGCTATATCAGCTGTAGTAACAGATATACTAGCAGCTGGCCAATGCATCCATTTGCAATTCCTCAGCAAATAAATGCGACACCATCTTGCTAGACCGCGTATTGTAATGATTGGGATTGAACGTTGATTTCTGAATCGTTCAGAGAATGTGTAACGCAATCTGTAAAAGTCTCACGGGGTCATCTTGTTCTACATATATCCTGATACGCGTTCTCCTGCGTCTAGGCGTGGCCCTTTCACTACTGTCTCATGAACATGACAAAACTGGAAAATAAACGCCTTATACACGTCGTAATTTTAATCTCTTTCAATTGATGAACTTTGCTACTGACAAGGTTCATACTGCGCTTGGAGCTTTGCTCTAAATAAAGCGCTTCAGCCAACGGATCATTTTCCTTCTTGCTTTGTAAATCATATCCTTGTTAGGGTCGTCTGGAGTGGGTAGCTTCCTGTGCACAAATCCGTGAGTTTGACCTGAGTATTTGCGAATCGCAAACTTCATTGTTTAATTTTTCAGACTTTTCCGCAGCTTGATAACCTAGGCACGCACAATAAAAATAAAGATTAAGGAAATGTCACGTTCTGCTAATCTCTAAGCAAAATGCTTTCCGACCTTTTTTAGTTCGTGGCCTATTTTTAATTCAAGATTTATTTACGACCCACAATGAGAGAAAGAAAAATAAATTGATATAATAATAAACAAGGTATAGACACGCAATTTACTATCAATGCAAAACTTTAGCTTGACTATTGGATATTATCTAGGGTTGGTGCGAACGTGAGGTTCACATTCTCGTTCTGTGTGTGAACCTTAAAAACTTGGAGTTTCGCGTTCACAAATGACACTTTTTGGTAGGTTCTGCACTGTAAATCTTTTCCATTTATTGCAATTTTTCACGTTATTGTAACGTCTTTGGTTCAAAATATTTGCATTTCAACTTCGTACCACTCGGCGCATGGCGGCATGGAAAGAAATTCTGCACCAACAGAGCATGCATCTTGCCAAATTCAAAAGATTAGTTGCTTGAAAGTTTGCTTGAAATATTTAGCTTTCAGTTTGTGAACATTTAGTAACGTCTAGGCTTGACTGGATTGATCAAACTACTCGGAAAATATCCAGAAACATCTATAATATTTGAGGAACTCGTCTATGTATTTTTGACCAATCTCAATATGCAAGTACGTCAGTCTTCGTAAAGGTTATTTTATATATAATTGTAAAATTGACATGATATCAATGAGTTGATTGCTTGAATTCCATAACAACCAGAAGCAACATCGGTCGCGACATACTGACTATAAAGCAAAGTCTTAGTATTCATATCTCTCACCCTTCTGTTTGGAATGACCGGGTCTAAACCCC
Organism: Botryllus schlosseri; assembly: GCF_051294905.1. NCBI lineage: Eukaryota > Metazoa > Chordata > Ascidiacea > Stolidobranchia > Styelidae > Botryllus > Botryllus schlosseri. The sequence continues at coordinate 24,746,346 of NC_137242.1, read as the reverse complement.
CGAAAATAAACAGTGTCGGTCCATTGATCTTGCCGAATCTCGGATCTTCGGCATCCATGAGACCGTAACACGCCACAGTCGCAGAAATGTCCTTACGATTGACCATCGCGTAATGAGCGGCACCGCCTCCCCAGCAAAATCCGACCATACCGAAATTCGTGATAGCGTATTCGTCACGTAGATATTCCATACTGGCGGTGATGATGCTGAATTCATGCGAATAATTATTGTATTGGTCTGATAACAAAGGACTGGTACAACTCAATAGGAAGCAGTTGGGAATTTGAATGCGACAGTGTGTTTGCAACCTAATCTCAAAATTGCCAAGGGTAGATATGAACAGTGTTGAAATTTTATCATCGCATAATCCAGAATTTGGAAGGAAAATTCGTTCCTTCCCTGCGGGCCTAGCACAAGTAGCCTACTTATCTCAACATTAGAAATCATTACAAAATTCTAGATCAGTGGTTATGAGCTGGCGTTCCAAGGGACTCATATGACTGATACATATATGATTTGTGATGACACGCCCGTACGTGGTTGTAGGTAACTAGGCCCGCTCAATAGTCGAAATGTGACTGTTGTGGTGGTATACGTCGTGTGCATAGTGAAATCCGAATTCGATTTTCAATATTTATAAACCCATTTACAATTAGGCAATTTGTTTCATGCTGTTGGATTCTCAATGAACAATACGCTGACATTTTCCAAGGCGAAGCCTTTTAGTTGTGAATGGTATCTAAAAGGGAACAGCAGAGGTCTAACTGATCTACAGTAAATATTCATCACTGTGTTTTCGCTTGGTGTGAAAATCGTACTTTAACCCTTTCTAAACTGGGGAACACTTACCCATTAATCTGAAAGTCTTCGAGGAATCCAAATTTTCACCGAGTCTCCAATACAAATATCTACCCAATTACATATATGACTACCCTTACATTACTTTGGATTACTGGTGCCGAAATGAATCTTACATCAACGGAGGGTTAAAAAAAATCCATTAAGTACCAATGTTCCAGATCTATATCTATCTTTAGTAGGCTTGAGTTTGAGTTTGACGTTCAATGAGGTAAAGTTGCCTATGATGTAATTGATGGTAAATCCTGAATAAATTCCGATATTACTTAATGATAGATTCGTCGACGCGATACACATTGCAATTACTATCTCGTGTTCTCTAATTCTATGATTTCAACTCAAGTGGTATGAGCACGCAGGTTATTTATAGTAGCAAATCATTCACATGTGCATATCGCATGACACAAATATAAAATTAAGATACAAAGTGCTAATGATACAAGTCTAATCCGCAATCTCTTCTGAGAAGTCTGCTTAAGATCGTTACCCACGTCTTCGGCATTTTGTAAGCTTACTTCGAACAAAGATACTGTAAAAGCTTACTGATCAATTCCCGATGACGGCCGTCGCATCATAAATCCGGAGAATTCGCTCCTCGGTCTTGACGAATTCCATGCTCGTTTTCCTTCATACGAATCGGGCAAAATCGCTCTGACAAAAAGGCGAACAATTTAGATATATAGTAAAACATATAAATAAATGAGCATCCATGTCAGTGGGTATATACTAACGTGAAACCATTATCCATGAGCATATCAACAATTGCTCTCGTGTTTGAAAGAGTCCATCCATAAATATCCTGTATCACTATCACCCCTCCTTTTGAGGTAACATTTTTCGGGTGCGATACATAGGCATCAAGTCCGCCTTAATGAGATCAGATCGACGTTAGGACTTAACAAATCATTGGGTGACAAAAGAGATTAACCTGGCAGCTGCACTTCCTCGCCCAATTTTCCGTATTCGATTTTATCCCCGAATTTGCAAGGTTGTCTCATCTGCCCTTTGACCTAAAAAATTGAAGAAGATACTGGATCACATTTGTTACACTATTCCGCTATTACTTTTACCCTATTAGACTATTGCAACTGTAATTATATTTTAGAGTAACCATCTGAAAACATTCTAACGTTAATATTCTTATGTAGTCTTACAAGATTTCTCGAACCCTAAAGGGAACATTTTTCCGGCGAGTAAAACGAATGTAGATTTGCTACGTTTGAGTTTGATGTTTCACATTGTCTTGATAATAGTTGCGCGCGAAAGTTACAAAAACAAAGCAAAGCGAAAGTTACGAAAACAGACACAAAAATAACAAATCAGATTCATTTTAGAGATTCAGCTACTTTTTGCGGTCCCCCCAACTTCTGCCAGCAAGGAATGATCATTTATAACGAGATCGTGGAATTGTTTAAAAGAAATATTAGTGAAATTATATACTAACGTCAATATTCTGGAAATTTATCTAACAAATAGGCTGGCAACAGTAATTTTTTGGAAATATATACGCCCCGTTGAACACTGTGAGGAAAGGATAAGTAACTTACACGAAATATGGGGGAAAAGACTACATTTGAGAGTCCTTTGGAGGACCATTCACTCTTCTTGAGAATAGAGAACAAATCCTCTTACTTATGTTAGGCTTATCTTATGGGCTGATATCCTGAAATCCCTGTGACGCAGAATTGTGATCTCAAAGCATTTCGGTATAAACTTTATACTATAAAGCTTCCGGCAACTAACCATGGCAAATTGTAGAGTAACTACAATAAGCGGTATGAGCAGAGCGCTCCTTTTTCCCGTCAACATCATGTAGCTTTTATAACGACCGGCAACAGGCTAATAGTGGTTGATTGATCGTTGCATGGCTGAGCTATATACCCGCTGGTATAGCCTGCGGCAGTAAAGGACGAATCAAGATTCTTTTAACATGTGTTACGAAACGATATCTCACATTCTCGTCCTTTACATAATTTTTTATAGCATAGAATGTTCTGAATGTGTATCGTGTGACGCTGATGTGTGTGACATTGCATCTGATTTGTGAAATTATTATTTAGAAATTATATTTTATAAATAAGTAATATTGCCAGTAAAATAGAGTAGTCCACTTCGAACGCATAATGTAAGGCGAGAAAGGTGTATGGATCAATAATTATTTACAAATAGTTACTGTTAAACTAAGTTTCCAAATCTTCGCACGATAGCTGACAGTAAGTCTAGCACAAAAATTGTTGTGGTAGCTAAGACAAGTCTATGCTAGAAGGTCAAGACGGTGTCGCATCCAACGGAATCTACGGGCTCGGGAATCTCCCTTTTCAAAATCCTTATATTTCTGTGAAACATTGCTGATAGCTTGTTAATTTATCTGCCCAATACCGTAATTTTACTATAGTAGGGTACCATCCAGTTATTTAGCAGTCTACATCAGACAAGTTTAATCCATCCACTTCAATACGAAGTCAGTGGAATTGTAACCAATATCACCATCGAGTTCGACCTTAACGCCTTGAAGATTTTGGATCTCACGAAGCGTTCAATAATTGGAGAGAAAAGCAGATATTGCAGCGCCTGTGTGACAATGCAGCTTTCGAATCTAAATTGTCTTCCTGATCTTTGCCAGGCAATGAGCTCCTTTGGAAGTGACATTTCCAAATACATATTCAAATTGCAAACATATAGTCTTTAAATCCTTAATCCAATCGAAGTTACATTATGGCATCCTCTGTTGGGGGGCTTCCAGTAAAACTGCACTCAAGCCACTGCAAAACCTACAGCAAAAAGTACTCTGAATCATAGCTAGGGACCCAAAGGGGCCTGACTGCCCATCCAACAAGTCGCTGCTGAAGAGATTCGGCGTCCTAAACATAGAAGATATGCGGAAAATAGAAATCGCCACGTTTATGTATCAGTTCCACTGCGGTCGTTGCCCGAATATTTCAATGACTTCTTTACCTCGGAATCAAAAGCGCACAAGTAGGCTACAACAGACTCGCGTCCACGTCGTCCAAATATCATATGATCGACCGAAAAGATCTTCGCTCTATCAAATACGCCGGACCTGATATGTGGAACAGTATCCCGCCGACCATCCGACAGTCGACGAGCATGTTCACATTCAAGTCGAAGTACAAGCAATTACTACTAAATAAATACAGTCCATCCTCAAGATTACCGGACCACGACTGACCTAATGATCTCGCTTCCCATGACATGCCGCCCTATTTCTTGTCGCTTTCTTTCTTTATACTATCTTCTTTACTTTCATTCAGAGTGCATGCCTCCTCTTTACATCGCCTAGGCCAAGGTGGGTGTCTGATTACTTAGACTACTTCAAGTCGCTTCAACATCTTCCTGTTTTTTTGATTGTATCGCATTTTTTGTGGTGTATTGAACTAAAAAAATTGCTAATAAACCAATGGTGATGATGAATTTAAGACTGTTTTCAAAACTACTTACTTACTTGAGTAGATTTAAAGTCAGTCAATTCTACTTCTACTGCAAGTAGTTCTAGGTAGCTTATGAAAGAAGTACTTCTACTCGTACTTGAGTAGATTTTTTCGTCCCTACTTCTACTTCTATTTGAGTAGCTTTTTTCACTACTTTGACCACCTCTGCTTGTATACCTCAAATCTCCCATCGCGCTACATTTGTGAACAATAAACATGTCAATTCCGTTATTTTGTGTGTTTTTAGAATTAATCATTCATGAACATAGACGGAAAATACACATAAGTAATGGTTTTATAATCCTTGAAGGTGTAACAATTTGCTTTTACTGATCCTGACAACAGGTGAGGCACTGCATCACTTGCGCCACCTCGCCGCACGTCACTGATCGTTAAAATATAAATGCAGTTTGAACAACATCCCATCACAACCCCCGTCAAAATATCACTTGCTTGAATTAACACAAGAAAAGGCCCGGAAATCGCTCACGAATACAGAAATCAAATAACGACATGTGAAAAATACGCGGTAATGTACAGACAGAATGATTGACAGCTCATCATCATCAACCCTTTACCCCGCCGTGTAATTGATCGCTTGGGAGGAAACACTCTGTTACACTCCAGATGATCATGCCACGAATTGCAGTTAAGGAAGTTTAAGCAAGTAAGAGTAAAAAACCAAGCTTAATACATTTTCGAGACCATTGGTTCTTTACCGGTGATTCTTAGAACAGAAGAGATTCCGTGAGCCTGTCTCAGGGCTTCCGAGGAGGGAAGCACACACAAACAACTTATAAATATGATTGGTGTCTTGTCCCGTCTTGGCCATCATTGATTGCAAGCGATCAGGCTCGATCAGTAGTGCAATAGTGATTGTTGTGGAGGAGGTACGCCGTGTGTGGTGGCGTACGCAGCTGAGGTTTGAGGTTCGGAATCGAAACCTCGACCCCCGGAAATACCAATCATATCTGCAATATTTATAGCAATTGGTATCACGTTGTTGCGTTTCGACCGAACAATACGACGACCGTTTCAAAGGTGAAGCCTCGCATTTTTGAACTGATATCTGAAATGAAACAGCAGAAGTTGGACTGATCTGCAATACATTCTCATTATCATGTTTTTGTTTCGTGTGAAAATCATTATTTGTAGGTTTTATTATTTAATAATAGTAATATTAATCTTCAGTAATGTATTAAATGTCATAGTTGAATGTCTATTTTGTTCGATTTTTGTTTTCATGACTAAGCGAGAATTTGGGGTTCGGCTTGAAGATTAGCGTAATGTCCCGCAGATTAAGAAAGGTTAAAAACCACTGGTATAGACAAAAAAAAGTGACATTGAAACAGATTTAATTTTCCGGCCAACCTGTAACCATTGTTAGTAATCCTGTGCCCATTTGCTCTTAAGTGATAAATGTGCTGTTTTACATGCATCAAACGAAAGAAAATCAGTAAAATAGTTCTTGAATATTGTGGTATTGCGATTAGGGTTGCATTTAAAACAAAAATAAAATTAAAACAATCATGTTTTAAAATAGCCCGTTTTTAAAACACACTTTTATTGTCTTTTTGGTTAGCCATGACGTCACGAGTCTTGAAAATGTGACGTCATAGTGAGGTGACATTTACAATTGAAAATATAGGGTAGATATGTCTCCTCTGACGAAAAAGGCTTCCGAGTCCTTTCTTAAGCGGACCAAAAATATCTTTGAACCATTCGATATCGTATACGTCTACTATTTTGGGTGCAAATCATCCGCATACGGTGATATTGCATGATTTGTCGAAAGTATAACACAACCATAGCATAATTATACAACTTAAAAAACATTTTTAATTGGTATTTTTAAAGCACTGGTTAAAGCATGTTTTAAACAAAGTTTTCGAAATACCATTTGCTTTAAATGCAACCCTAATTGCGATGCTCTAGTCTTCGCAAAAGGCATGATCAAAATCGCCGTTCATGAAAATTAAAATTTCCACCACCTCCCACCACCGTTTGATAGATCACTGATTTCTCACTTGAGTATGGGATATGCCACACTACTTTCTTGAGCAATACAACTCGAGTTTTTTCCAAGTCGAGGTAATCATTAAAGTGACTCTAGCGAGTTGAATGTCGACAGAATTGCGACTCGTGTTAAGTCGTGATTCAAGTTACTACAACCCTGTAATTCGAGGAAATAAATCGAAAAGTAACTGGTAGGCTCATGTTGTTGCGGCGACAAAAAAACGATTAAAAATCCATCTAGATGCCGGAAAACACATTAGTGTTCAGTATATGCCAGGATCAGGGTGCTCGGGTGCAGGACTGTGGCTTGAATCGCATCAAGACATCAAGTTTTAGTTTAAACTACTATACATGGCTTTCGTACAGCAACTTTGCAATAAATTCTGTCGAGAAGAAACATAGAATAGATATACTGGCGCAATTGTATCATAGGTTTCTTTCCTAATGGGCATCTTTGACATCTCCCATATGCTTCTCAAAGACAGGCTAAATCGTAGCATTCTCAATGAAATGTAAACGGAATGCAGTTATAACTTGAATAACATGATGTATCCTGCTCACTCATGGGAGATATGAATCATTGTATAGAATGAATAAAATTGAATGTGCTAACACATGATGAGTGTGGGGGCACTCATCAAATTCGTGGTAATCATGTGTTCGGCAGTCACTACTGACACTTTCGATAATAAGTGACTTGAAGTCATCTCTTTTTTCTCCAAAGCCAGCAGGAGTAAAAACTTCTATAGAAAATCGGGATTTATACCGAAGATTTTTCTTTGTGCCAGCCTAGATTCGAAATTGCTGAAGTTTATTATGCATATGAAGCTGAAGGTAACCGTTATTATTATTATGTTAATGGGGCTGCTGGCAATGATCGAAGCAAGAGGAAGAAGTAAGTATGTGACTAACAACGTTGTTATCGCTGTTGTTGTAGTGTGTGGTGTTCGTGGTGTGTTTGTCGATTACTGCGATCATTTACTAGAGCAGACCAATTTTCTTCATTTTTATTCCGTAGATGTCGACTTGTTGCACGGCCCATCTCTAGGCTTTTATAAAATCACCGCGGTACATGAAGCAGTGAGTATGTGACTAACACGTGATGGTAAGCCCCAACTGCTGTTTTACATTCATGGTGTTTCGAATACATTGTTCATTTACAGCAGGCCAAAATTCTTTATTTTTGATTGCGTATTTACCGACTTACAACACGGCCTACTTCTATGATTTTTGTAAGACAAAGCTTACGCGGATCACGCGGCGAGGAGTCGACTTCGTGCGGTCTCAAACCCGCAACCCCTAGGTGTTGCAGTCGTGGATCATACCACTACGCCATCTCTCCACCGCAATCTAAGCCCAAACTAACTGCTATGATATTAGATTTTTCATGCCGTGCCGATTCAATCACTTGCTCTTTTTCAGGGAAGAGATCCTGCTTTTGGAACTTCCAATGCCCGGATAAATACGTCTGCAATTTCTTTCAAAGCCGTTGCTACCCAAGGTTTTAGGGTAAGTATCCCGTAATAACAGTAGGTAATAACGTTGGTAAAATAAATGGCGGTGCTGTAAGATGTTAGCTTGGAAGAGTCCGTCTGCACCAATTCTGCTACTGTATCTGCGCTTACTTCTACTTAGGTATAGGTGAGCTATGGGCTATTGAGGATAACTGAGAGTAAAGGGGGGTTTTATTCACTATATAAAAATCAGTGTGGGAATTCGAATAATTAATAACTATATTTGTGCACTGAGAAGAGATATACAAATATGTGGCCCACGCGTTCGCTGTTTCACAGGGCATATTCAATCGTCATCAACGCTCTTCATATAAATGTTTATTGGCATTGAATACTATGTTTTCCAACCAAATAATAACAACTAACTGCAATCCTAGCTAGCGTCGCTTATTGTGCTTAACTTCATAAGCACCTGTGCAACAAGCATAATGAATGTTTGTTGCACTACAGTGAAGTGCAGTGACATTGAAAAGGGAATTTGCTTGCACGACTTTATCCCATCATAGTGTTTATCCTAAGAGATGTGATGTGACTTCTAAATTACGTGAAGCGTCCTGCCTAGCCTAATAAGATCACAAGCGACAACGCCGTTTGTCTGAGTTAAACAATATAACTTTTTGTCGATGTTAGGGGGAGGGGCGTTTGGTACATGGATTATTGGCCAGGAGGGCATTGTGTAAAAAGATTGGGGAACACTGCTCTATATCTAATCTAAGTCGCCTATTTTTAGTGCAGTTCGTACGAATGCTCATAGTGCACGTCATTTTTCGAAAATATATGGACTCTTGTGACGTGATTATGCAACTTGTGAATTTGTTTTATATATACCGGGTTTAGCCCATAAATTCTCAACTTGAGGTGTCATCACGGTACTCCCAATGTAATATTGCTTTATATTTTGACAGAGCCACGGGACTTCCGCCAGCACCCCACGCTATACCTTTTATAGGAAAGGTTGTATCAAGTGCTGTATGATGATGTGAATAAAACCCACATGCAAAATGCTGTAGGCAAGGAATTTCCGTATTTTCAATGTGGCTATAGTCAGCTGTAGAGGATTGCCTTTGGAAGATAGATTAGTGAAGTAGTTATATTGGATTGAAAAGTTACACATTTACTGTTTTTCAACTGTTTTTTCGTGGAAGCGAGAAACTGTATTTCTGACGCTCGCTGAAGGAAGCAATTGGCTCGCAACCTGCTAGGAAAGACAGAGCTACGCCACTTAAAATCTTACTAATACCCAAAAGTACAAGACGTGCGTCATAAGGATTATTATGACTATTATTATTTGCTGCACCTGTTTGTGTCGCGGGGCAAGGCTTACCAGATGTCATGCAGATACTTGGAGGCTTTCAGAATTGTCTGCATGCGTGGTTATGGTTTGATATGAAGCGAGTTGTTGCGATCGTCAATTTGCACTATGATATCAATATTTATTTCTTATACTTTATCTTAAACTCTAAACGTGCTTGCGACACGATCACAGACCTCACCAGGGTTGTAATGACTCGAGTCATGACTCGACTCGAGTCAGACTCGAGTCACGATTTTTTTGTGACTCGACTTGACTCGAGTCATTTTCTTGAAATGGGAAAATGACTCGACTCGACTCGAGTCAAGTCAATATTGGGATTGACTCGACTTGTATTCGAGTCATTACGCATGACTCGAGCCAAGTCATTGACTCGGCCTATATTATATGACTTGAAGATGAAAAAATTTGCGAATCGCAATGGTTAGATCAACGCATCTGACGAATTCTGTCGACATCGCTATTTGTCACCACTGCTTTCGTTGCACTCGTCTGATATCAGATATGCCGCCGTACGAACAGAAGACAATGGTACATAGTAGCAATGCATTGTACAAAATCATCCAGTGATGAAGAGGTAATAGATCCTCCGCAATCAAAGTACTCAAGACTTTTCAATTATACAAACAAACAATCGAAGCAAAGTTCAATTAGAGCCAATGAAATGACTCAGATGGTCTAGTAGGCTATAGCCTACTTGGAAGAGACTGATAAGCTCATGTGTAGATTTAAAGGCGATGATTCTTTGCATTTTTGGGCGACTAGAATGGATGAGTATCCAATGCTCTTCAGTGTGGTTAAAAAATGCTTTTCAATTCCTGCATCTAATGCACCAGTGGTATGTGTATCCAGTGGATGCGAATTTATTCTAAGGCCATGCCGCTTTAACATATCTGAGGTCACTGAGGATATCCTTTCCACTTTAGTATTTTTGAAGTGTAACTCATTGATTTGATCTGCTGTCTGTGAAAACACACAATAACCTCCGTCCATTTGACGTTTTGTTAGGTAGGCCTATGTGCATTGTGCACGTGAGTAATAATGAATGGCTAATGTTGTGTGATGCTTGTACAATAGGGCTGATCAAAAATAAATTCTTTTTTATTCTACTGGGTGGCTACTTGATAAAATTGTTATGTTCCATAAAAAGAACACTGAATCTGGCTTAATTTTAAAGAGTAGAATCAATGATATGAGAGGAGAAAATTTTGGATTTGAAAATAAATGGAGTATTTTTAGTGAGAAATTCTTTCATATAATATAATTACATACTAGTAGTTAGTCGACTATTTTTTCATATCCAAAATATTCCACTTTAATAATTTCGCTTCTTCTAGTTGGAATTGAGCCAAATTTGCTATGAATCATATTTTTACACAATCTAACAATACCATGAGGTAGCCGGTAAAATTCGAAAGTCTCTATTTGTAATTAATCCAAAAAAAATCTTTTAGCATTGCTTTCTACTGGTTGGAATTGAGCCAAATTTAAGTTCTTTTAGGAGATCTAACACTTTTAAGAAGTATAGCCTCCTTTTTGAAATTTTGTCCTCATTTTCGAGAATTTTTGGTAAATGTAGGGCAAATTCGACAAAGATACAGTAAATCAGCACTAAAGTAACGCTCCCGCGACTATTTCGGAAGCTGAGCAGGAAAGTTGACCTTTTTTTGGTCAACCATCAGATAACGTGAAAGCAAAACTGTACTTCTACATAAACATGCATCTGTTGATTCTCTACCAGCTGATATCTAGACGTGAATTCGTTGGTTCTCTGTAGACGTGAATTCGTTAATTCTCTATAAGCTATTTGTGAGCGGTCGTCGATGTGCTCGTAATAAAAACTGAATGCTTGTATTTGTGATGTATCAGACTGACAAGACAGATATTTGATTTAACGTTCTAAGATTAGTAAAGTTATCATATTGGCGGCCTGTCTCGTCTATCTGTAGCATAGGTAAATGAGGCCAGGAACTGTCCTTTATCTGCCTAAATAAACATGTGCCAAGACTATGTTAGGGACAAAATAAGCGTGTTTGGCAAGCAAGGAATTCGATATCACCCAAGCAGGATTCAAGACATAAGTTGAACATGACTTCAATACTGTGACTTGGACTCGGACTCGAGTCATAACACTATGACTCGGACTTGACCCTTTAAACCAGTGGTTCTTAACCTTGCCCCCAGCGCCCCCCAGGGGGCGCTGGCGATTTTGAAGGGGGGCGGAAACGCTCAGGGGGCGATATGGGGGGCGCTGGGCTCAGGGGGGCGGTATGGGGGGCGCTGGAGAAAAATGGCTTCGCAGTAGATGATGTGGTGATAGGACATATCCTTAATGAGTATTTAGAGCAAATTAACACCGAAAACTTCGTTACATATAGCCTTCAAAATACATATTGGTTTAATTGTCCATCGGCGCCTAAATGACTGACACCGAATGTTCCTGTCTTGGCAATCTGAACCCCAGAAGACGAATTCCATCTGGCAGGGAAAAATTATATGTCAGTGAAGAAATACCAATCTGAAATCGTGTGCGTCTTTTGGTTTAGTACGATTGGGCGACAGGGATATTCCTGTTGGGCGATATCCCCGCTGAGCGATTCTATATTTTTTGATATTGCAGACAGGGGGTCACGAAATAACATCATGCAACGAAGTCATACCAACGCGTTCGCCCGCCCGAATATGTTTAATTATTAGTGACGGGCCCTACAGTTTCCAAGAAACCTCACAATGTTCGCTTCAAGTTTTGATGAGTCTGCGCACACTCAACAACTCACTGCGCTGACCCCTGTACAACAGTGCGTATCGACTAAAAAAAGGCAATAACTTCGGATTTGTTGTGCGCAACGTAGATTTTCTGTGCGCAGAGACCGTGTCAGCACTGCGCACGTGCGCAGCTTAGAGGGAACATTGCACCTCACTCAGCTCTATCGGTAAATGTGTTTACTAGAGCAGAGAGAGGATAAAAATTAATCTCAATTTACATGCAATTCCCGATGATATTGACCAATTCAATCATTATTTAGTGAAATTTTTCGCTCTTCGCGCGACTAGGCGAGACTAGCTGCCTCAGTAAATGGACACCCAATGTAGAGGACAGCCTAATGGGGGTCTGGGAGTGAAGTCCCCCGGAAGCTTGGTTTATCACCCGATGGGGGCCCAGGACCAACGTTTTTTGTTTGGGGGGGGGGGGTGGCTGACGAAGTGCTGTTACGGCTCTGGTAACGAATAATTGTACCTGCGGGCACGCCCGAATATGTTTAATTATTATTCACGAGCCCTTCATTTGCCTATACAACAGCTCACTCAGTTTATCGCGACTTATGTATGTAATTACCACCTATTCATTCATGCATTATAGAAAATTTTGGTACCTAGGGCGACCAGGCCACACAAACTTTGCTGACCATCGCAATCACGATAGGGGGTTCGTGGGGGCGAAGCCCTCAGAAGTTCGGTTTATCACGCTATGGGTGCGCAAGGCAATCGTTTTTAGGGGGTTGACGAAGTGCTGTTACGGCCCTCCCTCTTACTCATTGTCTTTATTACATTCCTTACATTATGAATTTGGGGGGGGGGCGCTGGAGCTCGATAATTTTTGAAAGGGGGCGCTGGAGGAAAAAAGGTTAAGAACCACTGCTTTAAACGGTGACTTGGACTCGGACTCGACTCGGTGATGAATTGAAAATGACTCGACTCGACTCGAGTCAAAACCCCGAAAGTAAGATTGACTCGTGACTCGGAACCATGTGACTTGGTTACAACCCTGGACCTCACTGACACTCAGCTTATCATTTAGTCCATCGGTTCTTAACCTGGGGCCATAGACCCATTGGGGGTACGAGGCACCGAGGTAGGTGGTACGAGGTGTGAAATTATATTATATTTAATTACCTAAATTATTTTCTCAAATCACCCTTTTCGCGATTTGCTTCCAACATGATTGTTGCTTTCAATTTTGGTTTGCCATCCCTTTCGACAAAACAATAGCAGACTAACCAAACCTTTTTCGCATTTGAGATATTGGCGGGTTGAGGCTTGGCTGCATTGCCAAAGCGATCGGCAGTGATAAAACGTTGGACCGTAAAACACGTGCTGTGTTTAATTATCTCGAATCGTTGAAATATCTCCTCTCCTTGAAATCCATAGATGTTGCGTTCAAAACCCGATGGGGCCAAGACCAGCGTTTAGAGACGTTTAGTGCAACTAGCTCAATGCGTTTAATCTGAAATTACCAATCTCTAATCTGTGAATGTCTAATGACAATAGCACATGAACCTGAATGCTCATGCGATAAAAAGCATCACGGTTGCTATGATTCGTAAAGTCCTGACGCAAATAACTATAGTTTGTTCGAACATTGGAATAACGACACATCTGGACACGCTGCAGCTATGTTTATGGTATTTCTGTGAATACTCGACTATACTGTTTATGATATCCATGTACTAAATCTTGGAGGGTCACCTTCCTAGCGGAAGTGAATGTAGCGATACAGCTCGTTCTGATGCACTGCAGGATATATTATCTGGAGGAATGAATGTCTCAATCATTTCTCAGGACGGACGTCACGTTTTTACGTAGAGCGGATATAGTCCTAAATCGCAATTTCCCTACTCTATGAGTCAACCTTGTACACGGATGCCTTACATAATCCATGAAAACATTCCAGTAGCGACTCGGCAACAGAGATGCTGAATGTTTTAGTGTGTACGGTCTGTATTACAATAATTAGTGTGTTGGTGTTTGCATGTGAAACGAATGGTAAGTGTGTACTATGGAATCTATATTATGTAGACCTTTACGATATAAGTTTGAAATAATTCTGGTTCGAATACTGCGGTTTTCAACCGGTGTTTCGTGGAACCCCATGAGTTCCACGAGCGAGTCTCAGAGTGTTGCCTGCTGGGGGTCAGAACACACACTGAACGCATGTATAAGTTTTGTAATGACGAGTTCGTCTTGGTCATCATTGGTTGCATGCAATTAGGCATCACATTTAGTTGAATTGTGACTGCTGTGGTGGAACGCAGGGGCGTTTAGGGTTCGGATTCGAGACCCCGTCAATCAGAAAAGCCAATTTCAACTCCAATATTCATGCGTTCATTTACAATTCAGCTGTTGCGTTTCATCAAACAACAACAGCCAAACAAAATGTACCTGTTCGTGAATGGTAAGGCACTCATGATATTTAATCCCTACACTATACGTCACAAATGATTGAGAGTTTCTTTGGGGTGAAGGTGGTTAAACAAAAATGTTTATGTGTAACTAAATTCACTTTAGACCCTCAAAACATTAAATCCCTGTTACAGATTCCATAACTTGAGCAAATGGGAGTTGATCGAGTGTGAGGAAAGCTTCGATTTTACATAGGAAATTGTAAACAAATTCACGTAGTGGATATAATGGGTTATCACAGAGAAATAGTTAGCCATCGTCCGTCCCGCTGTCGCCCAGTCACATCATATATGTGCATTAAGTAGGTTACTACTACCATACTTGCTGTGCATTCGTTGTCAGCATAGTTATCACATCGAGTGCTATGGTATTGAATGGTATATGCCAGTGCTTCCCATCGTGAGCGATTTGGCGGTCTAGGGGGCGAAAATAACGAAGGGGTAGATGGAGGGGGGCGAAAATAACGAAGAGGGCAATGGCGCGTTAAAACGGTTATATTGGAGTCAAGTCGAAGAAATGACCTTGTTTCAGTCAACTCACGAAAATTTAGCTGTAAAAGTGTAATTTCTAGGTCTAGACGAAAAGTTGACCTTTGTTTTAGTCAACTCACGAAAATTTAGCTGCAAAAGTGTAATTATGAGGTCCAGACGAAAAGTGGACCTTTTTTTAGTCAACCCCCCAGCCCCCCCCACGTTCGACGATGTTCACCGCTACTTATCATCTAAATTGACAATCTGTTTGGTGAGTCGGCTTTTCGCGAGAGATTTCTATAATTCATGACTGAGTCGGTCAATATGATCCGGAATTGCATACATATTGCTATAATTTTTATCCTCTCTCTGCTCACCTAATCTGGTTTACCGTTAGAGCTGAGTGAGGTGTGTTTGAAAAGGTGTAGGACCCCTCGATAATAATTAAACATCTCCGGGGTATACCCGTTGGCAGGAACGAAACGGCACTTCGTCAGCCCCCCCCCCCACCTCCCCCCCCCAAAAAAGACTAGAGTCTTGGGCTCACATTGGGTGATATACCGACCCCCCATCACGTTGTTCGCCTTTGCCACGAAATTATAGACGTACCGTTAAGTGAGCGAGCGCAAATATTTTCGATCATACATGATAACATCGGTCAATAAGATCGAGAATTGCATATATATTGCTATCAATTTCTCGTCCTCTCTGCTCACATAATCAGATTTGCCAGTACAGATGAGTGAAGTGTCTTGAAACTGTAGAGCCCGTAAATAGTAATTAAACAACTACGGGCGGGCGGACCCGTTGGTATGACTTCGTTACATAATGTTATTTCGTGACCTCCTGTCTGCTTTAGCAAAAAATATAGAATCGCCCAAACATACTAAACGAAAAGATAACACAATTTCAAATTGGTATTTCTTCACTGGCATATAATTTTTTCCTGCGGGAAGGTATTTGTCTTGTGAGATTCAGATTGTCAAGACAGGAACATTCGGTGCCAGTCATTTGGGCGATTATGGACAATTTAACCTATAGGTATTTTGTATATATAACGAAGTTTTCGGTCAGCATAAGGACCGTCCTTTTCGGTCAAGATTTTCTCGCTGCCGATCGTTCTGGCACACTTCTTGGAGTCGCATGTTACATGGCCTAAGCTTGATATGTTCTGGAGCATCGTAGCGCGGTAATGGGCGACGCTGATATGCCCATTTTTATAAATATTGCGTATTTTTTCTTGTGGGACGAGTACCCAATAATTAGGAAATTCGGTAACTTGAAATTGAAAAAAAAAATTTGAAAAAGTTGCATAAATTCGAACAAAAACAGTATAATTTATGCTAATTCACGAAATAATTTAGCCCAAACCCCAATTGTGGGGTTTGGGATGCGGCAGTTACGGCCCTGATCAGGATGATACGATTTTAACGTCACATAAGTGTTATTTATTTAGGAATTACGTTGCAAACACCTGATCTATTTAACATGATAAAAAAAGTGTTAATATGCGAAAATATATTCAGTCAGGTGTATAAGAACTAAAGTTTTTGATTTCTTGACAATTTTGACAAAATTTCGTAACCGACGTCAACATGCTCAAACCTATTTTTTCCAGTACACAAATATTAGGTATGGGCCCTCCCGTTTTAGGCATAATGTTCCGTTCCTGTCAATAAACGTGACTTTCGTCAATTCCTACCATGTCTCTCATCCTGTTTGAAATGGAGTATACCATGCAATGACTCGAGGGTACTAACTCGATACCAATACTGCTATATATTGCCCAAGGTGGCTGTTTGATCGATCACAATGTTGCTTTGACTTTTTCTTTTAATAAGATATACTACTTTCAACAGAATCGATGTCAAAGTCATTTCAAATATATGTCAATACTAGGCTTACCATACGTCCTCTTTTAAGAGGATTTGTCCTCTTTTTTGACTTATTTGAAAGTGTCCTCGGAGGACGCCCTTTTGTCCTCTTTTTTGAGATTTTGTCCTCTTTTTTGAAAATTTAGGTCATATTTAGAGGAAATCGCGAGTGATATGCCGCAAATTAGCGCTGAAGTGTTTCAGCTCTGAGCGAAAAAAAGACCTTTTTTTTTTTTTTTTTTTTAGTCATCCACCTGGCAATGTGGAGTGAAAAACGTGTTTTTGAGCTCTGAGCGGAAGTGATGACCTTTTTTTTTTTTTTTTTTTTCATGAAGCGGGTGAAATTTACCTGTTTTTGAGAATTCTTCTCCAGTTTTGCTTGTCTGAAATTTCTGAAAAAGTGTCCTCTTTTTTCATTTCCGAAATATGGTAAGCCTAGTCAATACATAATAATTACATCCTATTATAGAGATCAAGATGTATAAATAAGCACTACTTCCAGTTCACACATACTAATTAAAAAGTTTTCGGCATTGGTGTATGATAATATTTTTCATCGTAAATACTATTCTTTTCTAATCCCATATTATCTGCTAACTTCCGTTGCACATTTTGGAACTAGGCCAAATTTGTTAACCCTTTTAGAACAACCCTTCTGCTTATTCATTAGTTTGATTTGAATACACATTCTCATCCAGGGGTAGCCAACCTGCGGCCGCAGAAGGAAATTTGTGCGGCCGTCGACATGCATATTGAATTTACGAATTTACTCTTGAATTTCTTAGAGACTTTAATCAATCATGCAATTTTCTTCGCATTGCGCGCGATTCAATGCGACTTCATTTTCTGCGCCCTTTATAATCTGATCCCCACAGTACAGATGTGGAGAGAAAAGGAAAATGATGCGCCCTATGTAGAGATACCAACTTAGAATCGTGTGCTCCTCACGAAAGAAATTTGTGTCTGGTACGTCCGTGCGATTCCAATACTATTCCACTATACCGACAATCCTGATGAGAGGTAAAGAAATAACAGCATGCAACAAATTGACCAATGAAAATTGGTCTAACCGAACATCCATCATCATTTATGACTTGCCCTAAACTTTCGAAAACAACGCCTCTATCAACTCTGTCGGTGAATCTGACCGCATGAGCTGAGAAAGGATGAATGTTTGATAGAAATATGTGAAACCACTAATATTAATGACGAAATTCATACGTGAATATGAAAGAATTCTCGACCACAATAAATCCCTGATCATATTCATAGCATGAACACTCCCAATTTCGGTCCGTAGATAAATAGACTATAGCCCGGAGTTGACTGGAAATGGACATTGGAAACTGGACACTGGACAGTTTAACATCGGTATTTCGGGTCTACTTAGTTCATTACAAGTGTTACGACTATACCCTGGAATGCAGCCGTAGGTTATATGAGTAATCGGAATGCGTCCGTGAATAGCATAAGCAATGACCATGCCTGTTCTATTGTCGCCTATATAGGCCTACTCAATATTTCAGGGCAATTCTGCATGCGGAAATTCGTCAACGGGAAGTGGCATAAAATTGGAAACTGTGATGTTAGTATAAAAGCCAAACGCTCTGGGATACAGCATAAACCTATATCTAAAATCCCGGTCGATATAGAAGATTCTTAGATTTGATATATGGTCACTCATGATATTCATGGTCACATAGCCGTTTATCTTATTCTATTTTGCAGTAGACCTACAGCGTTGACTGCTGGAACTGATTCTCTTATCTTCATGACCCGGGCATTTGTGTATTAGAATATTTTCACCGTAATGTCATTGCGAATGAATGCAAATCCGGTCAAATGAAGTGTCTTTCGTTATTTCGACGATCCGTCTAATGATTGCCGTCATTTTCTGAGGTCCGCATGTCTTGTTCTGGGGCGCGACTGTCAAATTGAAAAATCGCTTAGGTACAGCTCCTTCGCGGAAAAAAGTTTTTAAAAACGAATCTCGTTCTCCTATCATGGGTCATACATAATTTAGGTAATACGCGGATTATTGTATCGTCAGTTGTAGGTCCAAGACCAGGCTGAGGTGGGTGTCTGATCTTAAAGGCTACTCAAACTTGTCTCGACGCCTTCCTATCTTTTCATTGTATCGCAGTCTTGTGATGTTTTGAAACGATGAAAATATTAATAAACCTGATTGACTGATAGACTGACCAGTGGCTCGTAACCGTAATTCCATGAAACACTAGGGATTTTCTGGTCGATTCTCGGTAGTTCCTTAGAGGTCAGTAACTGCACTCAATGCATGCAAATGATTTGCCATGATGGGCATGAGGGCGATTTTTTACCTAATAAACGGAAGATTTTGACCTAAAAAATCGAAATTTGGACACAACTTAATTTTGACCAAATTTTGACCTCATGTATGTAAATAAGGCGTTTTCACACATAATTTTAGAATTGTTCTACTTATCTTCATTTCTGGTTTGAACTGTCTGTCGCTACGAAGTAGTTTGGCATGAAAAAACTTTTTGAGTTAAAAACTGTCAAATTTTTACATGAATAAACATTTATTCTAACGAAATCTGGACCTATGAAAAATTCCAGTATTTACATAACGCATTATGGTGGAAATAATTAAATTTTTGTAGTAAAATGAAAGATAGTTTCCTACATTCTCGGGTAGAAATAGTCTGTCCTTGCTAAGTAGCTGACCAAGAATGAAGAAATAACGTTATAGCAGCAGTTGTTGGGTGGTAACACTGAAGTTGTGCGTACGCTACTGGTGACAAACCGTGTTGCTTCATTTTGACGATGCTGTCTACACTCTAAATTCCAAGCGTTAGATTAAAACACGAAATGACTTTTTTCCCTCTCTCGAGTTACGTGATATTGAAGTAAACACCGTTCAAGCGAGAGAGCGAGGTCTGTTTTCGCGGGAGTGACACATATCGTGCTCATTCCTCATTTTCCTCTTATCTCCTAACATAAACTCACAAACGAAATGCGGTATCACGCGCTCGATGGTGTGTCAGGCGCGGGAATTCAGAAAGCGTTGATCGCATATTCTGTCGCATTTATCACGAGTGTCGAGTTGCGAGTCTTCCGTGCCAAGTGCCGAGTCGAGTGCGAGTATTATTAGTGATCGTTCGTGATGGATTACGAATTAGCTGAATTCTTATTGGGAGACGGCATAGAACAAAGACATGTCGACGTATTGAAAGGTAAGTGTTAATAATATCCATTACCTGAATTAAAGCTATATTAAGACAGGTCATCTTTACTACCGATATGCCAAAGTGCTGTCTTCCATTTCAACAACTCGACTGTTATTCGTTAACATGCAGTAACGCATTTTGTTTCATTGTAAGCTTTCAGATGCAGATATAATACAGCACGACAACATAGCAGCACATGACCCCGTTTTTTGTAGCAATCGGCAGAATGCAAAATTGTACAGTAAAAACTGGCTTAAGTTCCTGGCAAAAACAATGTAGTATGGTATGATAATCGTTTACATTAGAAGATAACATCATGAAAAAATAACTAATATTGATTTTATGTAATATAGAGCCTGCGCCGGCAGACGAAGTTCAGCGGCGCCTTATCGAGTCGGTTATTCTGACTCAAGCCGCTTTACTGTTGCGACTAAAAACTATTCATAAACTGAGTGATTCTGGGCTTACTGATGTTTTGTCATCCAATGTCAACTTGTTGAGTAGCATTTCTGCAGATAATTACACTCATTCATCCCCAGATGCACTGTACTTGTTGCAAACAAAGGAAGCAAAACAACTTTTTATAAGGAACATTTTGGTCTTATTGAACCTGAAAGTGTCGAATTTGGGAAACGGTTTCAAAATATTTTAACTCGAGATGGTTATATGCTCCAGACTGCTTCTGCATACGACTACTTTGTACCTTTTATGTAGCAGTTGGAAGCACTGTTAAATGCCACTTCTGAATCTCCCATTTCGAAGCCAACTCCGTTTCACGGGTGTCATACCATGACAGACTGCTTACATGGAGATTATCTCAAAAGTCATCCTGAGATAGCCAGTCACCCTGACTGCCTGCTATTCTCCATTTATTTTGATGTATTTGAAATAGTTAATCCAATCGGATCCCACCGTAAAAACACAAAATATTGGCATAGTATTACTGGTCGCTTTAATGTTCTGTATTTTGAGTCTGAATTCAATGCATTTGCCGTAGAAAGTGGTCATGTTGTTGAGTTTTGTAAAGTTTCCGACTTCACCTATCTGTGGCCACAAATTAGTCACAAAATCGGTGACATTCAGTATATTATAGCCGAGTGTGTTGATCAGGTGTGGTGTCTTTAAAGGTAGTCCTGCTAAAGCTAGTAGAGTATATTTGCTCAACATGCCATACGTTTGGAAGTGAAATGTATATTTGTATTTTGTTTTCTCAGAAAATGAAGTATGTAGCATGGTTTTCGGCTTGCTGGCTGATGAGGATTTCGTTAAAATGGATTTTAAAGTTGGCTTGATGCGCCGTTTGATTGCCCTGAGAGATGTGAGTACGTTGTTTCCGCATTCATAGCTATGTATTTCCCATCGTGGAAAGGGGGCGATCTGCATCATCTAATCTTGTCTTGCAGAAGTGGTTGAGGTCGATCAAACACAGTGGGACCGATTTAGTGCCGCATGTACCTGCTTGGAATAATGATTTCGAAAATCCAGTGACATCTACTCCTGATGTGCGTAGAACTTATTAAAGGCAATATTTCATGCACTGTTACATGGAACTATATTTTACAGAAAATTGAGCCCATGAAGATGCAAGTAGATTCTATTACGGAGGACTCACCACCTGCATCAAATACTGACGTTTTGGTATGAACATTTACATTACTATAATCTACCAATCAGTGTTGGGATGAAGTCACTACCTTCGAGTCACAAGTCATTTTGAGTCATTGTACATTTTGACTCGAGTCAAATCAAGTCAATCGATTCTCGAATGTGACTCGTGTCAAGTCACCCGATTTTTGGACCTCGAGTCAACCCAACACGGCTACCAATACGCATAAATTGAGTATGATATTTCATTTTAGGACAGAGATGTTCAAACGATTCCAGACGATAGTCTGCTGGGAATTGCTCCTGCCCAAAAGAGATTTACATTACCGAAATTCAGTGCCCGTGTTGCATCCGCATTGCAACATCAAAAGGCTGGACAAGGACATTTACTAAATGCTGTGGTGGAAGAATGCGCATACCACATCCGAGCACACGGTGATATGACGTCCAAAAAAGCATATACCGAATTTTCCAGGCATCTTTGCGAAAAGTATCCATGCCTGCAATATGGGGAAGTTGGGTGCCATCACTGGGTAAGTGTTCATTGCATGTTTTTCGGCCTATGATCATGCAACGACTTTCTCAATTTTCAGTCATTACATATATCAATACCGGGATTACGCTACACCGCTCAAATGCTCTGATATCAGATATATCTTTGGTAGATTTTAAAATATACTACATAATATTGTGGCACATCAAAGGTCCATTAGCTGCAATAATATAACCCGACTGTTTTACGATGTCATGATGCATCCTCTCGCATGATATCTATAACTCATTAATTTAAAAAAATTATGCCCGGCACAAAAACAATTTTATTCAAATATTTGAAAATGTGATTTTTTCCCATGTCAAGCGTGATTAATACAGTAGTAAATTACATTTCCACGATGTCTTTGGAATGCCTGTCTGCAAGGTCCCGTCAAATAAGATCTACTTTGAACTTATACATTGAATATCCCTATTATTGATACTGCGGCCCGCGGCATCATCAAAAACTAGGAATTGGCCCGCGAGCACATTTGAGTTTAAGACCACTGCTCTATAGGGCATGGGTGTCAAACTCAACTGGTTTCTCGGGCCAGATCAAACCTTCAGATTGCTCGCGGGCTACACCAGATGAATGATTTTTATACGTAGCCGCGAAATTCATGTCATTGTTTTCACGTGCCAGTGGTTCCCAACTTTTCTCGGTGTCAGGGCCAAATTGGCATTGTTCCGATCGATCGACGGCATTGGCCGCGAGCTATAGGACTATATCAGGGTTGTAACCAAGTCACAAGGCTCTGAGTCACAAGTCAATCCCACTTTTATAGTTCAGACTCGAGTCAAGTCCGAGTCGAAGTCATCGACCAGAGGGTCGTGTCCGAGTCATGGTATTATGACTCGAGTCCAAGTCATTGTGTTGACTGCTCAGTTTCCAGTTAAAGTCTTGTCGAACCCACTTTTTATAACTCTGTTTAGTGATATCGAATGGTTCGCATTTGGTTCACGTAGGGTCTCATTTTCAAGTACCAGTTCCAATAGACAAAATACCAATGGGGTGGTTACTTTACTATTCTTCGAAATTTCAATGAAATGTCCGTCTTGCCATCTGAGTCTCGAGTCATATGACTTCGTTCGGGTTATACCCAACGACTCTAGTCCAAGTCGAGTCGATACACAGATTGGCTTGAGTCGAGTCGATTTATTTACGTATTTTGAGAAAATGACTTGAGTCAAGTCGAGTCATCAGAAAATCGACCCGAGTCATTACAACCCTGACTATATGCTGCTTTTGCCGGTTAAGCAGTACCAATCTTGTCGTATTCAACAGTGAGTCCCGTGTTGCACAACTATCCGTAGATTACTTATCAATACATATATCTATCTATAGCTACTGCTCGTTCAACTGGAACGTTAGCGCACATTGCACTGACACAGCAATGACGTAACGTTAGCAGTCTACTCTACAACATTCCTGAAATCCTAATTTAAAACTCCAGATCCCGAGCCAAGCAAGAGTATTTTATAAATATAAATTTTGTTTAAATAATTTTTCCAGGGAGAAGTTGAAAGCAAAGAAGTCAAAAGTCTGCTATTTCTTAAGAAATAATTGACTGACTTGCGATTAAGATCAAAGTCAACGTTGCTGGCTATCGACGCAAAACAGGTATAATTCTATATAGGTCACAGGTGACCAAACAGTTACCTACTATGTGTAGCGACCGCATGTATTCTGCGAGAAGGTTTTGTGTGCATGGCCAGCGAGGTATAATTAGTGATAACATCAGGTGAAATAGTAAGGCTAACCAAAATTTGATCAGCCTGAATGCCGAAATTTGTTAATGATTAAATCATCAGTTCTGACGTCTTGGTGTACCCAGGGCCAGCCTCATTTACCGCAGATCTTGGTATATTCATGATCATGAAGTAGGATACTTCGTAGCAGATTTATTTTAACTTGAAATTTTTATTAGCAGTTCGCATGATTTATTGTCCCTCGATTTATTGCATTCAGTCTTTCAGCCCCCTACTTCTCGTTAGCACAACACCGCGCTCACTTGCATGGACATGGGTATGGTTACCACAAAAGAAGTAGCTTTAATAAAGAGGTTTAGACACAAGAAGTATTATGAACATAAACTTGTGGGAAAGCCCTCAGAGGCCATTTTCTAGGCGTCTCAGTCTTGGCATCAGTGGTCCAAGTATATAGTCATCGTCAGCCTGTCAAGTTTCAGGGTGCATTTTTGCGACTATAACATGCTAGGCATGGATGTGTTTGCAAGAAAATTTGTTCTGAACCCCAACAAAACCTCTGATAAGCAATATCAGCAATCTATTGGAAAATTGACGATTAAAATGAGTTTGCACAGTAGAATATTTCATCCCAGACAGCCATAAGTAAGTTTTAATAATTATGGAGTAAAACTGCTTTGTGAATTCTCTTTGCAAAAAAATGATGATAAATTATTATAAATTTTACAAATTTGGAGGATTCGCAAAACCCTGGATTTGCTTTGTGGATCCTGGTTGTGAGCCACTGTTATATAGAAATGATTGAAACTACTTCGATACAAACGTTATTCTGAGCGTGCCCTTTTGAGCTTTGTGGATTGAAGTCGGAGCTAAGAGTGTTCTTTTTTATTCTTGCTCAGCAGTCCCTTGAACAGTCGTGCTTCGATAATGGTGGTCATCATTTGATATGCTGACTATATGATTTATATGCATTTGTATTATTTCAGGCGCATGATGCTGAAGTTGCATGCTTGAAATTGGATCCACCACACTTACTGATCGTCCGCCACGAGTCGGGCGTACATCAAGGATGGGCATTGGTTGACAATACCTCTATATCATGCACAAAAGGGCAAGGAATCCTAGGCATGGTCATTGACCTCATGTCTTGTTACTATGTCTGGGACCTTGGATACCCTAAAACGTTTATGGTCCTTGGATTTCTACAAAAGATGATGCTTGAAAATTACTTCGTGATATGGCAAAAAAGGGGGCGCCTGTTGCCTGACATTTGAGCGTGGGACAGTATTTACGGTGCATGCAGCATAATAACCGTATTTTGCAATAAAATTCGTTATCATTTCAAGCTCTGTGTCGTTTTTCAGCATGCCAGCGCAGCTATTTTCATTTCTAGCTCTGCGTTGGTATTTAACGCATGAGCGTTTTTCACAAGTAGAACCTCAGATAATCTTCACGACGAAATCTCTGATGCCTGCAACGCAAAAGGATGTGCTACCTGCGACAAATCAAAGCAATATAATATATGAATACACGTGCCGATGTGACAGTCGGTATGTAGGTCGCACGTCTCAGCGCTTGCAGCAAAGAATTCGCCAGCATGTCCCACGGCAAATTAGAATAAATAATGTTTCTCCAACTCCTTCATCGCAGTCTGTTGACACACTGCGTGATTATGATCAAGTTACTGCTTGTAATTCGGCTATTGGACAGCATCTCTTATCCCATCCAGAATGTGCTGATCATTACAACGACAGTCAATTTTCTATACTTGCTCGTGGCCGTTCTCTTTTTCATTTAAAGGTCCTGGAATCTACGATCATAAAGCTACGAAAGCCGATTCTCTGTCGCCAGAAGGAACGCCTCTACACTCTTGGAATATTTCATTAATGTTATGTGTTGTGTTTTCGGTTATTTATAACCGAATATGTACTCGTAACGTTTGTTTTGTACCGTTACTACCGTATCTAGCCCGTCTACTGTTTGTTTGTTTTTGTTATTATTACGTCATACAGACAAAATAGTTCTTACATTTCGAATTTGATTCACCCCATCACTAACGTTCGCTACTGATGAGAGTTAGTCGAAAAGCTTTTAGCGAATAAATTAACAATATGAAGTTATTGTTTCGCGTTATTCTAAAACGTAAAAGTGGGAGACGCAATATGAGACACAATCGGACAGTTAAAAGGGGCTCACTTTTGGCGTTTAATTTTCCGTCTCATAAACGCTTTTGAAATTTAGAGTGTAGATCAAAATTTTCATCATGCGCTTCTTGACATAAGAACCGATGCCAACGCAGTCTTGCTTCAGTTAGGATATTGCGGTACATTGAGCACAGCACCATGTCAACTTATGTGTTTCATTTGGCCGTTTATGATTCACAATGAGCATACAATGGGCCGCTAACAACGATAGGACCATAAAGTAGGCTACGAGCTGTAAAATATGAAATGATACGTTCGACGACAGTGCAAACATCAACGATATTAACGAAAAGTAGGTTGCAAAAATTTTTGACTTTGTAAACAATTTTGACAATTTTTTGACCTAACGCTACAATTTTGACAAAAGTTACACTCATTTTGACATGTCAAAAAATTGCCCTACTGAAGATGCACCCATCTTATGGCCATCATTGGTTACCGATATATCGATCAGTTTTCGATTAGTGTCCGTTGTGGTACGTCGTGTGCAGTGGCGTACGTAAAGGGAGTTGGGGATCGATATCGAAACACCCTCCTTCGGAAATGTCAATTCTGTCAGATATATTTGTATGGTCGTTTATAATTAAGCAATTGGTGTATGACGCTGATGCGTTTAGACCGAACAACGCGATGACACCTTCGAAGGTGATTCCAAGGGAGTCTCGAATTATCCAACTGGGTGGGAACAGCTGACGTCACACTGTTTTGCAAAAAATTTTCATTATAATGTATTCGTTCTTAGGAAAATTATATTTTCATGGCTTTATTTTTTTAACAATCTGTTGCTGCGCAGTTTGTTTTGTGTACCAACGATCTATAGCAGTGGTTCCAAACTTTCTCAGACGTCGGAGCCACGTTTCAAACTTCAGAGTACGTATGGAGCCCCATGAAAACACTGGAGTAGGCTACTTATGACGAAAACTTTAAAAGTAGCTAGCCTACCCCTGGATCTGACCATCCAGCTAATTCAAAAGCATGCGCATAAACTTTTATAGATCTGTATCGGTTATTTCGGCATTGATAGACGCATATTGGCGAGTGCTATACATTGAAATGAACTGAAAATGCATATCATTATACAACATATACTACTATGTCGTTATGTGTATGGCTATTCAGTCTTCATACAATCTAGCAGTTGATGCTCAAGCTTGCTGGGGATTGCTGAGTAATATTTGACTTATTGCAGTTTATATCTTCACTATGAGGCGCTGTTTTGATGTTAGTAAAACTATGTCGAAATTTGCTCTTCACAGAGACGATATATAAAGGTCTATGACCAACAGAACTCGAGATGTATCCTTGTCTGACATGTATTGTTCCATACGTTTGACGCTAGTATTCAAGAATTCTATTTTCCTGTTTTCAAAAGCGGCCTTGGACGGATTTACACATAACTAATATCCTTCATTTTATCATTTAATATACAGAAATTGACTAAAACTATTCATAGAAACAAACAACAGCTCACGTCTAATATATTTTGTGGCATATTCAGAGGTAACTCAGAGCCGCAAGAAGGCTGCCTTTGAGCCGCGTGCGACTCTGAGAGCTGCGGTTGGGAATCACTGCTCTATAGTAGCCTATGTATTGGATTTGTAGTAAAATGTCGACTACGGTAGGTTTTTGACTTTATGAGTCGGGTTTCCGCGATGTCTTTGTAGATTACCGTAAGGCAGGGGTGGTCAAACTTTTGAGCTCGCGGGCCGCATTCAACATCTGAATCCATTCGCGGGCCGCACTATATAAAATTGGGATTATATAGTATTGGTATTTGATTATATAGTGAAGACATGGAGATGCTTATTTAAAACAAATCAAGCATTACTTTGATGATATCGCAGATGGGGCAGAAACAATGGCGAGATTTCATAGGCTGGTCGACCTCAATTACCAATTTTTCAAAACTATAGAGATGAAAGTCGGTGGTCCCGATTCCTAGAAGAGGATTGAAATTTAAAGATTGGTAATTCCACTTTTGGTTCAGTTCCAGGACACACAATGCTGACAGCATCATAACCATGTTAGCTTCAAACACACTTCTACTGTGTGCAGATCAAATATAAATACCGTACCCTAATTCTACGCATACAGAGATCGAATCTACCTAAGACACGCGTGAATCGTTTTTTACTAGCACATCACTGAAATAAATAAAACTGGAGTGGTCAATCTGAAATCGCACTCGTGATGCGAATTATGTCAATCTCGTTTAGGATTTCTGTGATGTTTAGCAGTTGAAACCTTTCAAACTGCGTGGGCTTTAATATCGGGCTGCAGTGTCAGACATTAAACATAAAAAACAATATAGAAAGTATTTACTTTAAAACAGTGGTTCTCAAACTTCTTAAGACACGGCCCCCTTATGATGGTGAAAGATTTTGAGTCTCCCTTATCGTCATAACACAAAACGCAACCAGGATGCTAGCAAACCCAATGGGTAGTTTGATGGCATGGAAGGTTACGACTGTGGATGAGTGATTTTTAAAAATGAAATTCAGACTAAATACAGAGCGACAATGCTGAATCGGATGTCAATCGCGCGATGCGCGAAAAAAAAATTCAGTTGATCTCAACTACGCGCCCCCTTCAGATGCTTCCACGCCCTCAAGGGGGGCGCGCCCCCAGTTTGAGAACCACTTCCTAAAATTATCATGGTGAAATATACTAAGAAAAAGTTTAATCAAGTCCCTGCATTAATTCGATGTTTAGTAGGCTACGCATTTCAGCAATATTTGTAAAAAGTTTCTTTAGACTCTCGCGCGCCGCACAGAACGGTGTTGCGGGCCGCATGCGGCCCGCGGGCCGTAGTTTGCCCACCCCTGCCGTAAGGGTTCCGCGATTCAGTAAAGGTTAACAATCACTGGCCCAGATATAGAAACCAACCCTAATATATATTCTTGTTTTCTCATTATATGCTTTTATCACACCAACCATTTTCGGGTTTGAATAGGAAATTCTTCCGCGTGTTGGACCTAAATCATGCCGCGACATTCTACATGAGGGCGAAGCAAGATCAGGAGTTTACAAAATCCAACCGACCCAAGACAGAACTCCTTTTAAGGTGATTATCTATGTATGGATATATCGATTCACGGCAGATGGTTTTCCACATAGCCTATACTGCATGGAATTTCTTTTCGTAAACCTATCACACCTGAACCAACATTGTTCACTGATTTGTATCCTTAGTAATTGAACTGACGCGTGTCTATTTGTCTCCATATATGAAATTATCTTCCATAGATTAAATTATAACTTCGAGACTGCTCACGCTTGGTATCAGAGTCTGTCCTTTCTTCACTAAATTTGTAATCACAAAGGTGCCGCTATCGCATTCACGACTTATCTATGTGTTTTCGTGGTGATGCATGCAAGGTATATTGCGACTTGGAATCAGCAGGCGGTGGATGGACTCTTGTTGCCAGTGTTCACGAAAACAACATGCAAGGCCGGTGCAGCCACGGTGACAAGTGGTCTAGCGAAAAAGGCAGTACCAACAAATCAAGCAAAGGTGCAATCGTGAAATTCATATTTCTATATCATTGATTGGACAGTGCGTGACTTGTGAACTAGAATATTCAAAACGTAGTCCACGCATCCGTAACTTGGTATAGGCTAGTGGTTCTCACCCAGAGTTCCAAAGAACTACAGGGGTTCCGCGGTGTTTTAAACGAAGGCCTTATTAAAAAAATTGTGTTGTTTTTCAAATTGTATAATTATGCCATAATTGTGTATGACTTTCCAAAAAACATGCTGTATGAGAATACGGACGATTACCCCCCGATATAACCGACGTATACGATATGGGATGGTCGGAGCCGCCGAAATAGTCGGTCAACAACTATAATACGTACATATAGATCATTGGTACGGAATGACTGCTGTGATCATGATGACCGACGACCGTAAAAATTCTGCATGACGATATAGTCCAGTAAAGACATTTTTATCGGTATATGATGTTGGAAGCCAACTTCGTCAAAGGAACTATATTCACCCTATATTTGCAAATGTCGATGTAAAGCTGCTATGACGCCTCAATTGAATATATGCAACAGACATCAGGGCAAAAAAAATGAAAGACATGTTTTAAACAAGCTTGTAATGAACTGATTCTTGTTTTAAATGCAACCCTTGTATTAGGGTAACGTTTCATATGTGTAGTTAAATATGCAATGCGGTAGATTACATTGGTTAACACCAATTTTTAGGCAGACAAAGTAACTTAAGAGTGGTTTCAGGGATTCTGAAGGGCACTGATTCCGAATATGACCTTGTTTTTTTTCAAATTGTCTCTTGTTTTGGAATAACCCATGGGGCTATTTTGACCAAAATATCCCATTTTCGTTGTAATGGGTAGATAGAAAATCGGCTAAGTCGTACTATAAAGTTCAGAAATTCAATGTACTTGGTATTTGTACACACAGAAGACTCTTTTAAATCAACATACATCAACAGCACTATATTTAGGGGTATTAGATGTGTCATAGTTATAGACTTTCACGGATACTCAAACTTAGGCTTACCATATTTTGGAAATCTGAAAAGAGGACACTTTTTCAGAAACTTCAGACTTGCAAAACCGGAGAAGAATTCTCAAAAAACCGGTGAATTTTTCCCACTTTGCCAGGTGGAAGACTAAAAAAAAAGGTCTTCTTTTCGCTCAGAGCTAAAATCACCGTTTTTCACTCCGAAATGCCCGCCGGAGCGTCTCTTCTGTGCTAATTTGCGGCATATCGCTCGCAATTTGCTCTAAATCTGACCTAAATTTTCAAAAAAGAGGACAAAATCTCAAAAATGATGACAAAAGGGCGTCCTCCGAGGACACTTTCAAAAAAGTCATAAAAGAGGACAAATCAAAAAAGAGGACGTATGGTAAGCCTACTCAAACTCAAACGTGGCAATAATTCAATCAGTTTTACGTCCACCACCTATTGTAAATTTGAAATAATCAGTTTGAATATAATATATTATTAATTAATTTTAAAGCACAAATGTTTTTGTACTATTTTCGCCTGTAAGCAATTTGATGCAGTTTCTCGCAAGTTTCTAGCAATGCTATGCCAGAATATGCTCATCTCATCTGCCCTGATGTCTTTATTTTGTTGTTTTGATGTCTCGGTGAAAAATCTTCCCTTGCTAATCAACAAGAGAATCAGGAAATATTTCAAGATGACTGAACAGGAAGTGAATTTTATGTTCCAAGTTTTTTTCCATATTCCAAGTTTTCCATATGCAGATACAAATTTTCGGACTAACTGTTTGTAATCGGGTGCTTTGTGATCATCTAAAAAGTTTTATTTAACGTACTACATCTTAGGAGAAATTCCACCCAATGAACTCCGTCCTAATATTAAATTGGAATCTTTCATCCGTATTCGAATCTGTAATCTATCAAGGATACCAGGTTTAAGCCTCTCGTTTGATAGGGATACTAGGTATACCCACTTTGTTGACTCAGCGTAAAATTATCCATGTACAAGTCAATAGAAATGGGACGCAAATTAGTATTGTAGGTAAGCTTCTCGAGGACCAATTTTATAGGTTTATGCTCCTCTTTAATCTTGGTAGGATGACCAATTGACAAATTGGAATATGTTTTTCCGTTTTGCAAAAGTACAATTTTCAGGCTTGACAAACTGCGTTTTTGACAAACAAATATTTCGTATCAGGTCTTGTTAATATTGATAGAATGACTGAGAACTACATGAGGGTTCTTCATGGTCTATGCGAAGTATAAAATGAGAAAAAACTGCTATTCTCTACATATCAACTGAAATATTCCAGGGTAAATACAGTAATTTTGGGCTTCTTTAGGGGTATAAGTATCTTCGAACAAGAGGCAATCTGGCAAAAGTAATGTGATATTCGTAATCAGCATCCTCGAAAACCCTAGAAATGGCTCTCAGATGTTCTGCCATTTTTTTTTCATTTTGTGATACAATGTTATTTTCATGACATAGCAAAAATTTGGGATTTCCGAAGGCTTGTACATTAGCGAAAGGGTTTCCCTGGTTATTAAAGGTTTAGAACCACTGGTTTAAGCTGTTGCGTCATATCTTACAAATATATATATTACAATACGTATGAATGTTTGTAGGTTCTGGCAATTGGGCGAATTCGAATACGTTCGGAACAGTAGAAAACGTGACTAGCGATGATTATAAAAATCCGGCCTACTTCAATATTCAGGTGATTGTTCCATCTCTTTTGCGTGGCAATTGCATTATGTTTATCCGTTGACACAGGTGATAATTTCATTAGCGTGCATGTGGGTGATAGAAATATGCCCTATATGCCGATGCTTCCGATCTCATTGCGAGAACCCAGCCGAACAGAGTTGGGTCACTAGAAAATTATCTGCTTTTCAAAAAAAGTTTAGGATTATAAATATAGTTACACAGGTTATTTTGTCAAATACATTAGTATTAGAATTTTTTTAATTCGCAGAGGCTTTGGAATTTAAGTGACTGAGGAAAGAATTACAACACAAGTCATGTTCAGTTCATATAAAATCAGAGATGATTCTCATAAGCATGGTATATGATCCGCCGACCAGGGTTGTAACCTAGGGTTACCATATTTTGGAATCGGGAGAGGAGGACACTTTTTCAAAATTTTCAAACCTAAGAATTGCAGAGAAATATCTAGAGAAAATGGTAAATTTTCCTCACTTCGTGGTCGGTTGACTAAATAAAAACGGACGTATGGTAACCCTATTGTAACTAAGCCACAAGGTTCCGAGTTACGGTTTTGACTCGAATCCATACACGATTGGACGTTACCACCAACGGAAAATATGGCGCTAGCGTTGTCTCGAATTCAGAGTGAAGTCGAGTCATTTTAAATTCACCACCCAGTCAGTCATGGTCAGGCCGAGTTATTTTTGGCATTTCAGGAGCCAGATGCCAAAACTGCCAAAAATAAAAATTTGAAAATGCCAAAAAAAGCAATTTTTGGCATATGTCAAAAATAACACGGCCTGCCAAATAGAGTAATACGTTCATGGAGTTGTGTTAACAGGACCGCGTTACAAGCGAGA
Organism: Botryllus schlosseri; assembly: GCF_051294905.1. NCBI lineage: Eukaryota > Metazoa > Chordata > Ascidiacea > Stolidobranchia > Styelidae > Botryllus > Botryllus schlosseri. The sequence continues at coordinate 24,713,371 of NC_137242.1, read as the reverse complement.
AGAGCGTTTGTGAAAGACAGGTTTCTTAATCTGGGTCCAGCCCATCCATTAGGGGTGAAAGCATGGTGTCCTAAATGGTGTGGGCACAGCGAGATTGAACGGCTGACTGCATTTGGTTTTCGCAATACTTTCCATTTGTCAAAAGGCAATTTCACGACCATTTTTGACCGGCTTGTCGAGCGCTAAATTTGATAAAACGGGTATCAATGAGAAGCTGTCGCAGTACTGATTATTAAAATATAAATTATATTCTGCTCATGGAACTGGAACCCCCAAAATCAACCACGATTTTTGCATTGTGATCGAGTTGAACATTGTGACGCAACAAACTGTCTGGCTATTTCTGAGCTGCATAGTCTCGTTTTGCCAGACAGTCTTATTGCGTCAATGTTCTTAAACAAGCTAACCTCCCCAGGACTCTTCCATTCGAGTTGGTAATATTAAAGCCACCTGAAGTGACAAAAGTCCTCCGAAAATATATCGGTAGACTGAAGGAGAAATGATAGTCGGGCTACTAAATAGAATGTGTTGATAGACAACACTGGAAACTCCTGGGAAAGGATCGGGAAGAAAATTCTTTCCGCGATGAGATCGATGGCACTGGCGAAGTGATCTCTTTTCATGATGCATGGAAGCCGGTTCGGCCCTCCAACGATTTTGAAGCTCTGAAAACCTTTTGTAGATGACTGGCAACATTCTTTCCCTCAACGGCTACTGTTGAAGCCGATATTTCCCAGACTTGCTGGGCGAGAAATGAATTTATGAGAAACTAAGCTGACCTGAGTTTGGAAGCACTGTTACAGTGCAAACGATTTAAGTCTATTCGACTGCTGTAACAATCAGCTGTTGAGCGTGTTCGTTAGGTTTTTCTTTCTTTTTTTTTGCTTATTGGCACCGATTCCGATGGATACTGCACATTTTGTGGTTTCGTTTGATATTATTAACCTATGAAATCGTTAGGTTTTTTCTTCTTCTTATTGTTTGTTGGCACTGATTATACGTGGATGCTGCACATTTTGTGGTGTCTTTTGACAAGCTAGCCCAAATAGAGTGTTTTTGTGACTAATTCGAGGCTGAAACTATCTATTTCGATGACGATGCCAAAACTGCCAAAAATAAAAATCGAAAAATGCCAAAAATAAGGTATTTTTGGCAGTTTTGGCATATGCCAAAAATAAGACGACCTGCTCATGGTGTTAGAAATCGAGTCAGAGTCCAAGTCATAGTGTTTACTTTTAAGTATCGAGTTCAAGTAAGGTTCGACTGACTTCTGTAAAACGCTTGGATGATATCAAAGACCCCGGATTCATACTCATTTTCTCAATGTGAACATGTATATTAAAACAGATAATTGAAAGTGGTGGGCCTATTTTTCGATTTTATCTTGATGTACGAGACTTGAATAAGTCACATAGAACGTGTCGAGTCATATACGACTTGGACAGCAATGACTCGAGTACATGTCGAGTCGATACACAAAGTGACGAGTCAAGGAACGTCGAGTCAACGAAAAAATACGACCCCAGTCGTTACAACCCCGGCTCGGACTGTCAGCACTATACCCACTATCGATGTATGGCATTGTACGACACCGCTTTCGCGAAACGGGTGTGTAAATATTTCTTTCAATAATTGACAGGCACTCGATGTGATGATGTGGCATGTCCCCAACGACGTCGGTATCCAGCAAGTCGCCTCCAATGCGTTTCTTAAATACTACACCAAGTCCGGGTTTCTCAAAAACTATGGCGGTACTCTACACTCATTGTTCAGCAGGTATTACACCCTGACGAAAGTTGAGAGACAAGGTATATGTTCTACCGCTACTTTGCAGTGCTGAGCAGTGTCAATACGGCACATGTGGATTGTTACCATGCCGTAAATGAATAGAGACTGCTTGCTTACAGCTCAACTCGAAACCAGAAGTGCATGTGCGTGGTACTTCACAATACAAATAAATATACATCGGTTCAGGAACAGTCGATCCGTCTCGAAATAGGCTATCGTGGCCTACACCAAATAAGATTTTTATATGCTGGAACAGAGCCACAAGCGAGCATTGATTAATTTCTAGTAATATATTTGAATGGTTCTGGGGCTCTGTGCTTCTGTTTTGCATGAATAAACACCAGTTCTATATATAAAAAAGCTTATACATTTTTGGCGGTTTGTAATTTGCCGTAATATTTTACTATGAACCAGAGTAGTTGATCAGCGTTGCTACTCAAATAGAACAAGTAACACCCTACATTTCATCTCAATTACAAGTAGAAGTGTTAATTTCTAAGACTAGTCAAAAGTATTTCAAGTGGAAGACGAAACGTAAGGTCGCCAAAGTACTAGAAATCAATAAGTCGAAGTATACTTGGTCGGGGGAGGGTGGTCGCATACTTTCAGCAGTTACTCGGAGGGGGATACATACGAATTCGCAAAATGTATCTTCTCGATTTGCGCAAAGTGTCGATAATGACATTACACATTAGTAGAATATTTGGAAAGATATTCAGTTACCATGCTTCCGGGGCTATGTCACGCAGCTCGCATGCCAATTTTTCTGTAAACTACTGCTACTTTTCAAAATCCAGATTGCAAAAGTAAATAGTTTGTTCAAAGTACTGTTCAGGTAGAAGGGGAAGTAGTCTGAAAACATCAACTTCAGTAAGTACTGCAGTAGAATGAATCTACTTGAGCACACCAAAAAAGTAGTAAAAATCGATCAAGTCTCTCGAAAACGTGACGTGATATAACAAAAATAACGCCAGATTCGGATTCAGCACCCCCAAATTAGGTAGAAAAGACCCAAAGGAATCCTGGCGCTGAAATCGTGTAGACCAATGTTATTGGTGTTAATCATTTAAGCTTGGCTCAATTTTATTTTACTCGTCCTGACGTCAGGTGAGGCACTGCCATACTTGCTTTCCGTGGTCGAACGTCACTGTCTTGCGGTGACAAGGCTTCTTTCGGCCCGAAGACCGTATTGACCGTACTGCAGTGTTCGCCGAATCCACTAACGAGAAACTCACAAACTGATTTACACTGCATCGTTATTCGGAGACTAGATTAGCATCCACGATAGGTCAACACTCATAAATGTGGAGCCGCATATGGAAAATGTATTTATTTGAGTGAATAACTCATACATAAATGCCAAACTGTGAATGGTTAAGCTCCAAAGAACGAAGGATTAGCTTAACCTTAACGTGTACTTAATGGCAGACATGCGGGGAGATTCATGAACATCGATAAGAAATACATACAATTTGGCACTTCTTCGATGGCAGTCAGAGATCGAAAAGTGTTCACCATGATCACCAATGAATGTTTTCCATGAACACGAATAAAAAATTATAAACGTCAAAATACATTGTTTTTGCGTTTGGAGGGGGTTAGGATAAAAGTTGGGTTTTGGGTATCCCAAGATTAGGGTTGTAGTATTAGGGTGGGGAAGGGGGTATCAGGGTTGCGGGAGGGGGATATTAGGGTTGTGAGAGGGTGAATTAGGGTCAGGGGAGGTGAATATTAGGGTTGGGGGAGGGGAATATTAGGGTTGGGGTTAGGGGGGTATTAGGGTTGCGGAAGGTGAATATTGGGGTTAGGGATATTAGGAGTGGGGGAGGGGAATATTGGGGTTGGGGTTAGGGGGATTTTAGGGTAGCGGAAGCGAAGATATTAGGGTTGGGGAGGGGGAAATTAGGGTTGTGTGAGAGGGGAAAATTAGGGTTGGGTTAGGGGGGATATTAGGGTAGGGGAGAGGAATATTAGGGTTGGGGTTAGGGGGATATTAGGGTTGCGGGACAGAGGATATTAGGGTAGGGGGTTTAGGTTAAAATTTGGGGTTAGATTACCCCTAACCGGGGTTTAACCCACCTCCAATCTCCCTTTTCCCCAACCCTAATATTCCCACAGCCCTAACACACCCCTTTCCCCAACCCTAATCTTGAGATGCCCTACCCCAACTTTGACCCTAACCCCAACACACCTCCAATCCCACTTTCCCCCAACCCTAATATCCCCCTTCCCTAACTATCCCCCAACCCTAATCTTGGGATACCTAACCCCAACTTTGACCCTAACCCACTTCCAATCTCCCTTTCCCCCACCCTAATATCCGTCCCTCCAAAGGCACAAAAAAACCAAATTTATTTTGTCGTTAATAAATTTGTATTCGTGTTCATGCAAAACATTCATTGGTGATCATGGTGAACACTTTTCGATATCTGACTGCCATCGAAGAAGCGCTTACAATTATCCGTGGTATACAGAAGGGGTCAGTAACGAAATACTTCTACTTTTTCGAAGTACTCAAGTAGTTTTCCCCACTTGCGGTACTTACTCAAGTAAATCTGATTTCCGCTACTTCTACTGCAAAATTTTGTGATCTACTCACTTACTTCTCGCTATTTTCAGTTTGTCAAGTATAAGTAATGTAATTCTCCAATCAGAAAGATAGCCTGACGAATTTCGGGGGGCTGCTTTCGCGTACCAAAATTTAATTTTCCTAAAAGGTAATTAAGACCAGAATTGTCATCTCGCTTCGCGCAAGGTACATATATGAAGCGACAAATATGTTTTCACGAAAGTATCGGTTAATATGCGTTAGGTAGCGGGCTGTGTGGTTCCGTTCACGACGCATTGTCGCCCATATGAAATAGTTCATCATAGTAAATATGGCTCATATGTTTGAAACTACCCTTTCGCAATCTAGCAATTACCTATCATATCGTAATCTAGCAGCCCATGCCATGTGACCTAATCTGGAAAAGTGGACTCTGATTTTTTGTGCGTTAGACCTGTTTTAGCAGAATACCGTTGAAACTTTTTGGACATAAGACATAAACTATATTTTCCGCTTTTTGGAAGTAGTATTGGTAGTTCTCTTTCAATTCCCAGTATCATACTTTACGTTCTAATTAGTTTCAGTTCTTTTTTTTTAGAGATCATTCATGATTAAATACAAATGCATGTGTAGTAATGCCTTTATTTTCCGGAAATGTAGCTACACTATATGACATTTATACGATCCGATATCTTTTTTATTAACGTATACTAATCGCTCAAAGTGTTAACACCGTATCCTATACAACAGGGGTGGGCCAACTTTTGGGCTCGCGAACCGCATTCAACATCTGAATCCATTCAGCATCTGAATCCATCAATTTGTCCAAAGTATAGAGATTGTCCCGATTCTTAGAACAGGATTGAAATTTAAATCTGTGAGCAGCGATATGTTATTAGATTTACTAATTCCACTTTTGGTTCAGTTCCAGGACACACAATGCTGACAGCATCATAACCATGTATGATTCAAACGTGTTTCTACTATTTGTAGATAAAATATAAATACCCGAATTCTACGCATAGAACTAATCTACGGAAGACACGAGCAAATCGATATTTATCAGCACATCACTAAAACAGTTAAAACTGGAGTGGCCAATCTGAAATCACTCTCGTGATCCGAATTATGTCAATCTCGTTTAGAATTTCTGTTATTTTTAGCAGTTGAAACCTTTCCAACTGCGTCGGCCTTGAGATGGTCGCGCCAGAAATTAAACATAAAAAATGATATAGGAAGTATTTACCTTAGAACAGTGTTTCTCAAACTTTTAAAGACACGCCCCCGTTGTGATGGTGGAAGATTTCGCGCCCCCCTTATCGTCATATCGCAAAACGCAACCAGGATGCTAGCAAACCTATCGGATAGTTTGATGGCATGGAAGGTTACGACTGTTGATGAGAGATTCTTAAATATGAAATTCAGACTAAATACAGAGCAATAATTAGGAATTGGGTGTAAATCGCGCAGAGCGCAAAAATTTTTCTCAGCCAAGCTCAGCTTCGCGCCCCCTTAAGATGCTTTCACGCCCTCAAGGGGGTGCGGCCCCACAGTTTGAGAACCATTGCCTTAGAATTATCATGGTGAAATATACTAAGAAAAAGTTCAATTAGTCCCTGCATTAATTCGATGTTTAGTATGCATTTTATCGATATTTTTAATAAGTTTCTTAAGACTTTCGCAGGCCGAACAGAACGGTGTTGCGGGCCGTAATTCGACCACCCCTGCTATACAACTTCTCCGTATTGCTCTTCGACCAGACTACAGGCCTCAGAATATAGGGGAGGGGACAATGCCATGATATGTTCAAAGACGGGGTGTTCGATTAAAAAAGGAGTAGTATCGCATTTTCATATCAACACTATCATTTGCATCACAGGATGCGAAGGAATGGTTACGCTGTCAAAATTTGAGACCTCCTGGTATGCATTAATATGAATCAAGCTCTCTACACCTTTCGCATTGCTCAATTTGCAGCTTTTGACAGTCCATGCGAACGAAATACGACCGTTTTCACAACTACTTACTTACTTCAATAGATTAAAAGTCAGTCAATTGTACTTCTACTTCAAGTAGATTTAGGTTGCTTTTATAATAAGTACTTCTACTTCTACTTGAGTACCTTTATTGACTACGTCGACCACCTTTTGTTCTATATATATATAAAGGTTTCACAATTTTCTTTTACTGACCCCGAAGATAGGTGAGGCACTGCTTTAGTTGCATCCCCTGACCGCACGTTACTGGTCACCTCCTCTTTAACTGTGAAAAGTAGCCTTTGCGACCCGTCAGGCAATTCAACCTTTTGAAATGCGTACTAGAGTTCAGTTCTTTATTTTCCAATTCTACAGTCGTTTTGACATGACGCTAACAGAATAAGACAGAATAAGAACGCTGACTAGTTTTTGACCACCTCTGTCCGTTAGTGCGTTCACTGTAACTATCTACATATGTAGATATCTTTATACGTACGTGAAAGTAATATTAGATTGTCGGACCGGTTTTGCAGGTATGACATCGAGCGGGGTTACAAATTTGCTTGCAGCGTTCAATCATTCAGCGTCCACAATACGTTCTCTCATCCCTTCATTCTATAGTTATATCTACGATCGTGCTACTCTTAGTCTTATAGACGATGGAGGGCTAGATATGTTCGACGGGGGAAATGCGGTTGGTAAAGCGATTATCTTAAGATTCGCAGACAGAAATGATTGATTGTCTCGTTGTTTAATTCGCTATTCTGCAGATATACTATCGGATTGGGGATGTTGCAGAGGTTAAGGCAAATTACAATATCACGTACAGGTACGCAGTAGCATGAACCCTTATGAGTAAAATATATTGCCAGTAAGATGGTATTGTATCAAATGGTTGGATAGATGTTACGGAATTGCTCTTATAAGCCGTACGACTGTGTATCATAAGACTCAATAGCAGGTGTTTTAAAACTTTTGTTGGTCGCGAACACCTTTGTGTTTTGTGCCTTTTTGGGTATGTGCGTGTGGCCCACGATTTCAGGAGCCCGTGACTAAAATAAGTGGAAAAGGTTATCACATCAATATCAACTCTTTTTAGGCTATTCCTGGGATTACAATTTATACTCCTGGCCCAAGTTTATATACCCTTGGCGACCCATACTTTAGGAACCCCTGCTCAGTTAATTCAACCTCACTTTATATTTTGCGATCAAAACTATTTATTCATTTTCAGTCACAAAACTATTATTACTGTTTGTTTCTTACAGGTCGGGCAGAGAATGGGAATTTCGAGCGGCTACTTCACATCCCTTCATTGGCATGTTGTGGATTGGAAACCAGGATGGCAGAATAGCAAAATTCAGTATCAAAGTACGAACATAGCTACTAAACTATGGCATGCTCATGCTCAAGTATTTAAATGCTCAAGTGTCGCATGCTCAAGTGCCCACATGCTGATGTGTTGCATGCTCAATTGTCGCATGCGTATACGAGACCCCGTGATCATGTGTGCATGAGCTTTTGTGTCCACACGATCATGTGTCCATATGTCCACGTGTGCCCATGCTCACGTATCCTCCATTCTTATATGTCGCCAAGCTAAAACTTGGTAAAATGTCTCTTTCTTTAGTTTGATGCAATAATACAAATTGTGCTCCTATTTCGGTTGTTCATTTCGTTTGTTTTTAGGTATAAATAACACTGGTATAATTGCCACGCATGGGTGGTACAATTGCCCCTGGATACGGAGCGATTGTAACATTTGAGAGGCGATTTTCGCGAGCCAAAATTTCCATGTTTGATTGTTGATTGAGTTCGAATTAGGTTTTTATATCAAATATCGAGTTGTTTGCTTCTTAATATAAAACTTTGGAAATGAAATTTTCCTGAGAAAAACACGTAATGTTAGAAAATACAAAAAGTGTTACAATTGTCCCCGGTCTCCCCTACTCATCATGCTCATGTGTCCCTATATAGGGGAGATGTGGTACCGTTGGATCACTAGGATAGAAAATACTTGTAAAATTTTTTATGTTAATTTCATGAATACACTCCGTGAATTTGTCTACAATTACATGCTGACAGAATCTTTCCTCACATGCAAAAAAAATTCGACCTGCGTGAGTTATGGGGTCTGTGACAAATGATTTACGTTTTAGGGGGTGTAAAGTAAATTTGGATCGACATTTGCAGTTTTCTATATCACCTTTCAGACTAACAAACCCGCCATAGTTTTTGATGTTAAGTATAGGGCTTGTATCAGGGTATATAATGGCACATATTTTTTGAATAAATACCATCCTCGAGTGGACTATTTTCAAATCAATTACAACATTAATGGGGTGGGGGACCTATGGTACCATAGCCAAATCAAGCAAAATAGCTGGACCATCTAATCACTTAACAACTGAAACTCACCTACATATATATAGGCTGTAAATCATAGTTACCTGTGGTGTTTTGTCGCTATTACGAGGTATTTGAAAGTCAAAATGTCGATTTGCGGTAATATGTATGTGGCATTAATTTTGTAAGTTTGGGCGTAAATCAAAACATGATTTTATGACAACATTTGAGTTGATATAATCTATTTTATTCTTGAAGGTCGCGACGAAACATTCTTCATTGGCTTGCTGTAGCTTAGCTTATAGTACACAGCAAAATATGTTAACAAATTTGAGTTTTTGAGCGTATGTCTCAAAGGTCCCATGGTCATGTGCCTTCGGACCCACCGGGTGGGGACCGATGACACGTTCGAGCAACACATTTTAAACGTTTATAAATATTTTTTGAAAAGGCGGATATCCATGTAAATGTCCGCGATAGATAGAGCTTGTATCGAAGTGTTGAGACAGCAAAAGATCTGCTATTCTCGGCTGAAGATTTGAGGGCCAGAGATCATTTAGCAATTTTTGATCCGTCGGTACCACATCTCCCCTACTCATGTGTCGCTATAGCCCGGTGGTCGGGAACCTTTTTTTTATCCGAAGAGCTATATTGGCCCTATTTTTTCCATTTTGACGCCCGAAAAGCCATACATGTCAATCAACTTTTACGTCACAATTTAAATCCGTGGCATAATGGTTGCACTAATTCGAACTCACTACATGGGACTCGTCGCGTGCGCGCGCCACATTTATCTGTAAAAACTCATACCAATCATGCTGGTTGCCTTATTTAAGCATGCTAAACTCGAGTTACGAGAATGTAGGTTCGTCGTGATGCTCATTCTATGTGCGAGAACCCATGATAACATGCGTAGGAGGAGCAAAACATAGGCTATGTTCGGTCACTACAGCAGTATATATGCCTATACCCCTCAAAGCTGTGATCCGTCAGTGACGTTAGGTCAGGGAAGGCAAGTAAGCAAGTACCTCACCTGTGGCCAGGGGTGAGTGAACGAAGATTGCGAAGCCGTCAATTGCTATTGGTATTTTCTATCGAAGTTCATGAATGACAAGTGAACATTTTTCTCCCAAAATCACACAATTGGCAGTATTATTGTTCGGTAATATAGCGCAAAACGAGAGGTAAGGCACAGACGGGCCAAGCCTCACCATTCATAACGAAATTCATAATAAATAGCCTATAACTTCTTATAGCTGATATTAATCGAATCTAACTGTCGCACTGATTGCGAAAATCTACAAACTGATCGAATTCTCAGCTCTCAAAGTAATCGGCGGTAACAGATAACGTTGCACTACACGCCTGTATACGTTGTTTGTAATTCGAGTTTGTATGTTTGTAATTGTGCATGTAACCCTCACGGCACTTCATTTCGCGCCGTAGATCATGATGTTAATGTGCATTTGAAATGCGTTGTCATATGGGCGTCGTCATGTCTGCTATTCTCCTTGATCAACCGACGTATCGTGCAATCCAGGATTTCGAATCGGGTATATCGAATTCGCGAGTGATATTGGTCGCCGATGCGACAGTAACTTACATTTAAGGATTTGGAAAAGAGGTGGTCCGAGCCCTTAAACCGGTTGAAGGTATTGTCTGCATCTCTCGAAGACATGTTGATACTGCCACCAGAATAATTATTCTAGTCGTCATGAAAATTTACTAACAAGTTGCTGTAAAATTGATCAATTCAATACCAAAAATAAATATTTGGAAAAGAGCCATATATGGCTCGCGATCCATAGGCTCCCGACTACTGCGTATAGCCTATACAATGTGTCCACATGCTATTGTGTCCCTGTGCTCATGTGGTAACATGCCCACGCATCACCATGACCAAAAATTGCTCTGCTGAAGTATCGCATGCTCAAGTGTCGCTTGCTATTGTGTCGCATGCTGATCCCAACAACGTTTTCAATTACATTCGTCTATTTATATTCGTCACAGCAACCTTTAGGGTTTACCTAGCCAAAATGGTTGAAGAGCACTGGCGTAGGCTGCCGATTGACATTGCTACAGGGGCAGATATCTTATTGTTATATCCAGGGATGTAAACAAGTTAAATGGTTCCGAATCTTGCACTCTAGTCATTTTCAATTTACCACTGAGTCAAGTCAAGATTGGAGTTCGAGTCCAAGTCATTGTGTTTAGTATTCAATTTCGAGTTCAAATCATATACAATACACGATTCTACAACTCGGCGTGGATTATACAGACTTCGTCGCCTTATCAACATACTGATTTCTGCACTAACAAAAGTTTCTGGACCTATTTTTAAGTACCAATACTGATAGACGAAATGAGATTCTTGTGGTAACTTTCACATTCTTATAAGTTGCAATAAAATGCCTGGCTTGACTGTCCGTGTCTCGGGTCATATGACATGATCAATCCATGCGTAATGACTTGGGTAGGAGTTGAGTGAATAGTAAAATTGACACAAGTCGAGTCGAGTCATTTTGGATATTTTGAGAAATGACTGCATTCATTTTAATCCTGGTTTATCGTTAGGATCACCAAGGATATGGGTACAGAAGATATTCATGTTTCACTGGTAGTATTACCAATTCTGACATCTAGTTTTGGCTTGGATGCGGCAATATCAACACATTATGAAAATTCAATGTAATGCTATTGTCGCACAATCTTGTGACAGAAAGTATCGAGGGCTGGCGCTGACGGAAGCGGTTCATGTACCACTAATTCCGGATCTATGAACCTGGGGAATATGCATCTAAAATATTTCGGCTACAACGTGTACAATGCAGGCGACCCATCCATCACCGAGCTTTTTTTCTACATTTTTAATGAAGTGGTATGATTCAGGCAATCATAAAGCAAATATCTTTAATAAAAAGAACTCTGGAATGACCTTTTAGGAATGGGGTTCAGTTCCGGCTTCCGCATTCACCACACCGTTTTGGACGTCCGGTACTGATCACATGACACATTCGGTACAAGTCACTGGAAACCCTCGATATATATTATTGGGAAATATGCTGCTGTCGAAGTAAGGGCACGATACTATACAATATACACCAGAGGTCTTAAACTCAAACGGGCTCGCGGGCCAATTTCTTTGTTTTGATTACGCCGGGGGCCGCACCACAAACAATAGGGGTGTTCAACGCAGAATTTCCAAGTAGGCCTTATTTGACGGGAGCTTGAAGACAGCCATTCCAGAAACATCATGAATATGTAATTTACTATTGTTCTATTCACGCTTGACACGGAAAAAAACATATTTTCAAATATTTGGATAAAATTGATTTTATGCCGGGCATTATTTGTTGAATAGTGCTGTCATGAGTGATAGACATCATGCGAGAGCGGATGCATCATGACCAATGTTCCCTCTAAGCTGCGCACGTGTGCTGACAAGGTCTCTGCGCACAGAAAATCCAAGTTGCGCACAAAAATCCGAAATGATGACTTTTTTTTAGTCGTTACGCACTTTAGTCCAAGGGTCTGCGCAGTGAGTTGATGAGTCTGGGCAGATATGGCAAAAATTAGAGGGAGCATTGATCATGACATCGTCAAACTGTCGGGTTATAATATTGCAGCTAGTGGACCTTTGACATGCCACAATTTTCTGTATAATATTTTAAAATCTACTGAAGATTGATCTGATATCAGAGCATTTGAGCGGTGGAGCCTAATCCGAGTTTTGATATAGACGTGATAAGTAGACTGTTGTTACTATGTCATTGCCAAAGTAAAATTAAATCAGCGTCAGATTTTGCCTTCGATTATTATTGGAACACACCAATAACAACTTGAATATAATCACTATTGAGCCATAGTTATATAGCATTGTTTCTTAACCTTAGCGATCGTACCCCTCGTGCTTCCAATAAGATTTCATGTAGCCCCTGTTCATTTTCAACACAATTTTTGATTGTACCTATTAAAATTAGAAAGCCACTACACGTAAAATCGCGCGTAGCGCGAAGATCATTTTCCAGTTGAGTAAATTGGCCAAAAAATTATTCCCCAGCATATAGGCCTAATTCCACAATGCATCTCGTACCCCGTGATGTGGTGCTCCGTACCCCGAAGGAGTCTACGGACCCTGGTTAAGAATAGAAATGTCCAATCGCCGAGGAATTAATTGGTGTTACAGCTGTGGAGCGTACTAGTATACCTTACTCGCCACCTATAATAACCTGGATAAAGAGATCAGACAACACCTAGCATGTAACCAACTATACGTCACGGGGGTCACATAATGCCAATGGATGCCATACTGACCTGATTAGATAGCTATATATATACCCTACGCAACGCAAGCTACCACTTTTTGATATATTGCTATTCCTCATGACAGTTTCATAGATTGTTACGTCCGTAGAATTGCCAAGTCACCCTTCCGCATCGCAAGTCCTTCTCCGATTTTAACGTTTGACTCGACTCAACTCGAGTCATTTCATTTAATCACCCAGTCAATCCAAAATCGAGTGATTTTACGAAAGATCGCACCAAACCCAATCACAATATTTTCAGTCACTAATCATCAACGGGTCATGTTTTATCATCATGAACTAGAAATGTGACGTAATAGCTGATCTTCTACCGCATGGTAGCTTTTAAAAGTGATGTGATAGTGTAGTTTGTTGAGATTTCAGTGTTTTTATAGCAGTTTTAGGTTGAACTTCAAATTCTTATAACTAAAAAAGATATGTCGCACTGAAATATATTGTAGAACACTTGAAATTCCAAAATGCCGTCGCGGGCCGCACAAAATGCCCTCGCGGGCCGCGTGTTTGAGACCTCTGATATACACTATGCAATAATTCAATACGGCCCATCTCAATGCCTAGTGACTTTCAAGTATGTGGCAGTGTTGGGACAGAGTCACTATACCTTCTGGTCACAAGCGTGTAGATATGGATCACCGGTACAAAATGGTTGTTTTCATGATGATGACCGCCGACTGTAAAAATGTTGCATAACGATATAGTCCTACCATGGTCAAAGATATTATTTTCCGTTTATTTTTCGTCATATGAGACATATTTACTCTATATTTGCAATGGTCAGTATCGATCCATAGTGACATCACAACTAATATTAGTGTGACGTCATGACTAGAAAAACTAAAACAACAGTATAAAACATGTTTGAAACAGGGGCAATGTTTTGAACATGGGTGTTTTAAATTAATTTTTGTTTCAATTGCAACCCTGGGTACAGGTTAGGTTTTGTGCATCACATTGTACATGCATAGACTTTCACTCTCTGTCTCGACGGGATGAAATCAATACACTTTCGTTTGTATTGATCACTACAGACAATCTGTCATAACATTTCGAAAAGATCACAAACAAATAATTGTGTGGTTTTGAATTGAAAGGAACCCGCTGAAAATAGATTAACGGGAATAGATAAATATTTTGATATATTTAAACAGCAATATTCATTTTCAACAGCACATGATGTATGGCCACGCACGTACAGTCAACCTGCAGTACATGTTACTAGCTCTGTTCAGTGCGTATACAGTCTGGGAATTAAATGTTCAAAGTAGCTCCATAATATCAACGTCCATTGTTCAGTCTTTGGTGCGAAATTGGAAAGCGCACCGCCAAAATTCGTTATACACCGCTTCGTTTAGTTAGATTCGTAAGTTAAATTCAGAGGTGTGTAATGTAAACTATGTATATGGGGATTTTGGTACTTAGCAACCATTTCCTTTTGTACAAAACCTTAATGTTGTAAATCCATATGGAGGGGGAATGAAGTAGCCTATGTCCACTGTATACTTGGGTAAACAAAAGTTTCGAGCCATTTTTTTAATAGCAAACCTATCATTTGCATCCCATGATGTGGTCTAATTTTATGCTGTGTAACATATAGGCATACTTTCCGAGATGTAACAGCACAGATCTAGCACTTTGCACCATCCACACAGATCAGTCTCAAGGTTTGACATGCAATGAGTGTGTATTTATGTCTATGTCTGCTCACTCGAGTAGATCCGCATTACGGATGGTGAACCTCTGAAATGTTCAGTCTCGTTTGAACGCGAACCTTTTTGAAAGGTTCTGTGTGAACGCGAACGTTCACATCATGACGTCACTACCTCGTACAATGAAATATTCGCCGTTATTTGCTACTGCGAGACCACCTCCGATCACAATGTACATTATGTAGGCACACTGGTACATCGGTTCTGTCTAAATATTTAGCCATGCTACCGGTAGTGGCCAAGATCTGCTCAGTATGTACACAGTTCACTTTCAACAGAAGTCATGATTGAAACTTTTCACTACTTTAACGCTAGTTCCTAAAGAAAGATTGCTGACGAACCTTTTGTTTACATCGTTACTATAACTCCGGTGAAGCATGACTAGCGACACGCTGAAACGCAGAGCTCACTGGAGTTTCCAATCATTGTATATATATCATTGGCCTGCTAGGTTTTTTACATCAGACAACGACATCAATTTCATTGATTTGTTGAATAAGCATCATTTGCTGACCACCTACATGTAGGGTATTTCGCTCTTGATGTTGCGTGATTGCGGATCAAGCTCACAGCAGAGAGTCACTGAAAATCTACAAACGGAAAAATTGATATTTCGAGCAGCCTTTTGTAACAAAGCCAATAAAATTTTTAATATTCTCAACCTGCATGCATGTGTTGATTTTTTGATGATTCCAGCGCAATGCATAGAGTGGCCCGCAGTCGAAATACAATGAATTTCACTCAAAGATATTATAATGACGTGGAAATTGTAATACATGAAAAAGGTTCACAGTCCAGAACCTATACCGAGGTTCGTTTGTGAACGTGAACCTCGACATTTTTGAGGATCACATGCAGAACGCGAACGTGAACCTCACGTTCACACCATCCCTAATTCGGAGTCAATTCTACTTCTACTTGAGGTAGTTTTATCTTGCTTTTGGGCACTAATTCTGCTTCTACATGAATAAAAGTGTACGTCGCTACTTCCATGTGAGTATTGCTTCATTGACAACTTTGATAATTTCTACTGCCAACGATGACTTGCATATCCAAGGCACCTGGCCAGAGATGGGGTAATCGCGATTAGTAATCGTAATCGATTACGACGATTACAGCATTTTGAAGTAATCGTAATCGCAATCGATTACATTCGAAAAAAATCCGAAGTAATCGTAATCGTAATCGACTACTTCCCATATTTAATCGATTTTTTTGTGAAAGAACGATAACTTTTTGTTTGTACAAGGACTATGACATAAACTGAATATTCGTGAACAAGAATGAGATAATATACCAGGTTAGCGGTAGCACAAACGTCTGTTTTCAAACGCCACTGACTCATTATTACATCAGAAGTATTAGCTCCGCTCGTCATTGCGTATGAAGTATCCACACATAGTAAACAGACATGCGATGGACATTAGTAGTGTGAATGTAAGAACAACTCCCGTGGTGTATATCAGGTTATCAATACACTAGAGAAGTCCCTACCTCGCAGCAGGATATTGATCACCACTCTGCCTATAGTTTCAAATAGTAACTTATGTATTGATGTTTGGTGGTGCTTAGTTAAACGCAGTTTACCGTTGCTGCTTGGCGAGCAGGAGGCCTACGTACGCACGTGCACCTCACAAAGATTCGGAATTTTCTATACTCGTCGAATAAAACATTGCAGTTTCCACAACGAAGCATTACAAATAAACAGCTGCTGATATATATCATAACCGAGCCGTGCTTAGCCGTTTCTCGTAATGGCAGCTCGCTGTTTATGTATTAAGTTTAAGGCTGAATTTTTATGTTCACTATATCTTATTCTCATATAACTACTTGAAACGGGCGTAAATCGTTATTTCACAGTTCATTCCTCAGCATTTGGACCTGCCGCCATAACCATCCGCTTATATAGCTCGACATGTTACCGTGGGTTTTAGCTAGAATCAGCAATTCAGCCCATTCAGCCACAACAGCAATTCGTCCCCCTGTCCAACCGTTGGTCAATTTTCAAAACTGAATTTCGTCAATATTATTGGTAATTGCATTATATTAATATTCATTTATAACCTCTTCCAGCCCCGAGTGTCAGATTTACCTCTAGAGCTGGGGCACGTAATTCATAATCATAGCATCTGGTATGTTGTTATAATTACTTTATTGTATGTTGCTAATTCGCGACCTCCAGTCTGTTGTATAATCAAAAGATATTGTACTCGCCCAAACGTAGCAGACTAAAAGAATATCTCTCGTGAGACGCACATAAAAATTGTCATGACTTTATTCCTTTGAGGGTGCGCCGGGTGGCATTTGCATTTTGGGCCCAGATTGGAAGGACAGGAGTACCCACGCCCACCCAGCGCGACTATTGCCAATGTACGAATACCCTAAGTTTCGGCCATGTTATTTCTTTGGTATCACATCCCGTGGAGTTGCGTGTTGGCCGAAGCTGCATATGTCTTTTGGTGTGTTGTGGGATCGTGGCGCGGTAATAACCGGATCCGAAATGCCTGTTCCCATAAAATAGCCCATGCATGTTTTTCTTTAGGGGAAGAGGTATGCATTCCAGCTATATACTGGAGCAGGGGTCACCAACCGTTTTGAAACAAAAAGCTAGTTATTGTGTAGTGTGTAGGCCTACTGATTATTGCGACGACCGATGGGTTACAACTTAGTCCCGCCGTTTATCCGGGTTCAGTTGGATTTCTTCACTTAGAGTAAGACAATCAGAGCACTGGGCCGGGTTTCCGCCCCTTACCAAGAACAAAAAAGCTTACTCGCCGGGACTCACACCAGCTGTTCCGGGCTCAGTTGCGTTGCTGCAGTGCACGCCGAAGCGCCAATCTCCGCGTCGAGACTCGGGAATATTAACTATAGATTCCCGTTGAGCCGCTCCCCACCCTATTAAGGAATTTGGGATGCAGCAGGTAAAGACCTGGCAATAATGCAAATCGTTAGGTGCAATAAATCATCCACTATAAAGTTTGGCAATCGGTATATTATGACATGATAAGCAAATGACGCATGATGTATGAAGACAGTTGATATCTCATTGGGCCTTTTCATCGCAATCCTTGTATTGTCTACCAACATATCATTTAAGAAGCAAAACAAATGTAATCGTGAGTAATCGTGATTACTTTTCCAATGTAATCGTAATCGTAATCGACTACTTCCTGATTTTGCTGTAATCGTAATCGTAATCGTAATCGCGTGATTCCGAAGTAATCGTAATCGCAATCGATTACATTCATGAAGTAATCACCCCATGTCTGGCACCTGCACAAGTAAATAAGTGTATATATACTGGTGCTGTTGGATACTCAATAATGCATATTACAGACAGGCGGGAGTGAAAATTACAGACTCTGAAATGAGAGCAGTACTTCAGAAAACGATGCAAGTCATAACCAATCAAGGTATGTAACACAGACTAGGCATACAGCCAAGACCTGAAAAGGAATATCTGCGATTATTTGCTTTCCTTGGTGTATTTCACACGCGCATGTGTATGTAACACATGTGTATGCAAATGAAAAGGCAACATATCCATCTAATGTTTATCCAATGTTCTGCCAAGTTCAAATATCCTGTCACCTATAATACATCTACGGTGTTGAGTTTACTTTTTATGAAGTAATACATGACATCATGTGTCTCAATAGCCGCTTGAATTGGAAAAGGAGCATGTGCATTGTGCATGTAGAAAATACAACATTTCGTAGTATGATTTTTTAAATCAAGTTGGCTTATCACCGCATTATTTTAATAAAATTAAAGATCTCCTCTATCTGTCTTTGAAAGCGCATATTTGTTACTATTCCCACCTAATGAACTCATTCCCGTTGAAGCTGGATCAGAATCTAAATCCCTGCTCGTCCCTGATATATTATTCGTAAGTCGTGCCCGAGATGGAAACGGCGTACCTGCGCGCCCATCTTTAAGCATTGCTCTAATCATAGTGTCCTAAATGTGCTACTGTGCGCACAACCAAATCTCATTTGGATTACGTCATTCTCTCCAATTCATCAAATGGAGTTTACAGGAATATTTAGACTGGCGTGTCGAGCGCGAAATTCGATAAAACCCGTGACGCGCTAATAACTACGGAAATATAAATTTTAGTATGCTGATGGTCCAGGAACTCACTAAAATCAGCCTCGAATCATGCATTGTGATGTAACCTGGCATTGCGACATAATAGTTCCGTCTGGGATAACGGTGCTACAGTTCAAAAAGCCATTTAGCAGCGGCACAAAACACGCGCATAACGGTTATTGCATCGCCGCCAATTTACCACTCTCACTCTCACTCTCGCCGAGTCTCTCCTCCCATGCTCCTGAGCTGCGGCATCTTTCTTCCAGGCGGCATTTTGTGTCCCAATGCCAAGTTCCGTCACAATGCTAAATCCCAGGCTGATTTTAACGTGTTCCATATCGCATAGAGCAGAAAAACATCTATTTTCGTAATCACTACCTTTCGATGCATACCCGTTTCGCGATCGGCAAGCGAGTCTAAATATTGCCGTAGATTACCTTTGATGAAATGGAGAAAATGAAATAACCCTAACGCAGTGAGCCGATCAATTTGGTTGTATCGTCACCACTGTATTGCGCTATGCCCACGTGCATTTTCATTGTCTCAATCCACAATTGCGGTGATCCGGTTACGCATGAACAGTTGAACACTGACTAGGCTGTATAACACTATCGGTATATTCATTCTATTCTGCAGGGATCACGTAAAATTCGAGTTTCTTTCACTTCATATCCGTTCAGTGAATTTATTTATACGTATACGCGGCAACAATGTGGTCATTTTATACAAAAGGTTTCAGCTGCAACAGATTGTCAGAATCGCTCGTTGAACCAGTTGCTTATCTCAAAGGATCGAATGCAGCCGTGATGTTGCGGGTTCCAAACAGGCTCACGTCATTCACGAACGCAGGATATATACAATTCAGACCTTACTCTGCAACAGGAATACCAAATGCCATTTGCCCCGCAGTAAAGTAAGGCGCTCTTAGAAACGAACTATCTAACCTGGTACAAAAAAGACTTATATTACTTCACATCAAAATTTATAACAATTATATGACATGAAAACTTTGCGATCTGCGTGCATCCATGTCCTGGCCGCGCCAAGCGCGAAATTTTTTCAGAGGTAATGAATGAATTCGTTCAATAATATTGTTACTTGCGTATATTACGGGTCGACACTGTATAACACTGGGCTCATTTGGCAAGGAAGATTTTGGCGAACCACGTCTATCATTTTGTAGTAAGGTTTCATCCCCGACGGTCTTACTGCGAGCGCACAGGCGAAGTCGCATGTTGGACCACTCATTCTGTTCTAATTACGAATATAGTTAAACTCAATTCCGTAAATTAATGGTATTTTGAATTTTCAGGAGGCTCCAATACTGAAAGCAAGATATCGAGTGACAATAAATCGCTAGAAGTGCTAAGAAAACTCCAGTCAAATAAATCAGCAACAAAATATTCAACTTTATGGTCATATAAGACGATCTACGATAAATGTAACTGGCCACAGGCTACGTCAATGCGTCGGAACTGGTGTTTTAGTCATCAACATCCCAAATTTCGCGATCAGGGTAATCGAATTTTGGTTAGCCTTGTAATTTTACTTGATCAACTAATTTTTTTGATGTTATAACTAGTTTCTAGAATTACCTCGCAGGCCAAACAAAACCTTCTCACTGGCCACGGGTTTGCCGCCCCTGCTGTAATCGTTGATCAATGTTTTCCGTTTGTAAAAAATTTCCATATAGGCCTACTGATATGGTCTATCATTGTTACGCTGGACGCATGTGACCATACGTTCATGTATCACTATTGGATTGTTCCTCAATTTTCTACTTCAGAACTGAATCATGTCGACCACAGTCAGTTTGCCTCGGGGGTATCAATTCCATCGAGGATGATGAGAGATCCTGTGGAGATTTTTCAGGTAGATACATATTGTAATCATCAATTAAATTTCATAATCCAATGACATGTCCAAGTCATAATCATGTCCATGGTGCGAACTAGGGATGGTGTTTACGTTCGGTGCGCAACTGCACATTCGTTTTTGGTATGCGAACCGTAATAATTCGGAGCCCATTGTTCGCCAAGGAACCTTGGTAGGTTTTGCCCGGTGAGCATTGTCTTGAAATGTCAGAGTTTACAACAATCTTAACATTTTTATCCTAATTCCATTAATTTAAACTCTCTATCACTTGTTTCTGTCAGATCGAGGAAGCACTATGGCAACAAACTACGATAAGCCTTACGTTGTCACACTTATATAGTGATTATATTTTTTGCTTGAAATACAAGGTCATTCTATTTGCGCGGTGGCAATCCTATTCAGTTACATGCCACCTATGGCAATGCGACATGTAAGAAAAATCTTCCCAAAAAAAGATTAGCATAATCAATAGCGTGTTATTAACGGGGATACAAAATAATCAAGTCAACTGCAGACGTGACTGAATGAAGAAGTAGATATATGATCCATCAACAAATGCATGACTGATTGATGGCTTACTCGTGTCTTCAATCGTGATATTAATATTGCAGTTTCATTATAAATAATAATCATTTTATCCAGGTCCACATTATTAAATGTCAGATCCGAGGCTTTTGATCACCGAAGTAAAACATGAAATGACAACACCCGCAACGCTCAGTTGCGTGATACAGTGTTTATATGACACGCAGTGTTGTAATACTGTAGTAATTATAGTTAAAGTCAGAGGTGGTCAGTATAGGGCTGTTCAAAAATAACCTTTTTCCTAAATCTTGCTGGCTACGTGATTAAATCGTGAGGTTGCCTTAAAAAACGACGCACACCAAATTTGAATTCATTCCAACCAATATTCGCGGTTTTCGTACAGTTTGAAAATTTGGAATTTGCCCAAAAATTCAAATTTTTTCAAATTTTTCGGCCAACCCCATGAAATTGTTGGGCTGTCTTCAAAAACTATGCAAAACAAATTTGACTCAATTCCAAGCCGTAGAAGCTGGGTTGTTTGAGTTTTTCAAAATTTTCAAACTGTACGAAAACCGCGAATATTGGTTGGAATGAATTGAAATTTGGTGTGCGTCGTTTTTTGAGGCAACCTAACGATTTAATGACGTAGCCAGCAAAATTCAGGAAAAAGGTTATTTTTGAACAGCCCTAGTGGTCAGTAACGAAGTAGGCGACTTCTACCTTTTTTGAAGTACTCAAGCAGTTTTTCGCTGCGTTGGTACTTACTCAAGTAGATCTAATTTCCCGCTACTTCTACTTCGTAATATTTAGGGATCCACTCACTTACTTTTCTCTATTTTCAGTTTGTCAAGTGGAAGTAGTCTAATGCTCCAAGCAGGAAGATAGCCTGAGGAGCTTCGGGGCTGTTTTCATGGAGTTATCAACATTTAATTTTCATTAAAGTAAAGTAAAGGCTAGAATTTTCGTTGCGCTTCACGCACAGTGGATATGGAGAGACCAATATCTAAAAGGAAATATTCCAATTCCAATAGTACAGTATCGGTGAATATAATTTAGGTAGCGGGTTGCGTGGTTCCGTTCGCACCGCATTGTCTCCCATATGAAATATTTCATCACAGTTATATATGGCCCATCATAACGTTTGAAACTGGTGTTTCACAATCTAGCATTTATAGCTATCATATAGTAATCTTAATCGTAAGGTTTACATCTGTTTTAGCATACCACCTTTAATGCTTTCGGGACTAAAGACATGAAATACATTTTCCGCTTTTAGAAGTAGTAAAGTGCAAGTGTTTAAACCGTATCCGATACAACTTCTCCGTATTGCTCTTCGAATAAACTACAAGCTTTATAATATGGGGGAGGGCACCATACCATGATATTTTCTAAAACGTGCTGTTCGAGTAAACAGAGGTTTACTATCGCATTTCCATTTCAATACTATCATTTTCATTTCATGATGCGGACGAATGCTGATGATGTCGAAAATTGGATACCTCCTGGTATGCATCAATATGAATCAAGCTCTGCACCTTTCGCATAGCTCAATTTGCAGCTTTTGACAATCCATACAAACGAACTACGATCGTTTTCACAACTACTTACTTGAGTTGATTTAAAGTCAGTCAACTCTATTTCTACTTCAACTAGTTTTAAGTTGCTTATGGAAGAAGTACTTCCACTCGTATTTGAGTCGATTTTTTCGTTGCTGCTTCTACTGTTACTTGAGTAGCTTTCTTGACTACTTTGACCACCTCTGGTTAAAGTCAACTCCGCCTAATTCGGACACCGGAAAACCTTTCAAACTGAATTATTCGGCCAAAAATGCTCGGGAGCAGAACAAAAGTAAAAATTGTACGTAAAATTCTGCTTCATTATGACACAAGCTCTCAGTTCCTATCGTTAGGTTATCACACAGCCGACAGTACTTCGTACGTTTTAGCTCAAGAATGAGTGATTATATAGAAACATTGACGATCCATGCAGTAACAATCGACAACGAACTCAACAATACCGTACTAGCGTCATAGTTGCTTCAATTACATGGGTACAATTGCGTGCATCTTGTAGAAAAGATTGGTACGGAAAAGTTTAAAATCAAAAATATTGAAATTACTCAGTAAAATGAACGAAACAAAAAGTAAAGACGCTACCTTGGCAGTTTGGCAGGTATTTGCGTCGTCGAGGACATCAATAAGTACTAAATTAGCCCTATATGCATGTGTTACACATTGTCTCACTACCAGGAAGCAAACAGTTGGTTTTTCCGTTTAATACAGACTTTCTCCGCTTAACTTGGTCAGGTGGGAACGGAAAAAACTGACCGAATGAGGCGGAGGCGAATGTATTTTCGATATCTAAGTATACATATCTACCATAGACACCTGATATAAATGCAAATATACGGGCTTAAAACAGTGTAGACACTATACTTGTTATTTACTTGCTAAAAGTTTCTGGGGTTTTGAAACAGGGTGGGATGGATGGCCGGGTGATTCGCCAACCTCCGATAAACCAAGCGGATACGCAAAACCTACCGATGATCTGAAGAGCTCCATACTTATCTTCACGAGGTAGACACTTAAAGGCATCGGAGTGCAAGAAGAATGATTGCGGAATAGCAAAGGAAATAGGCTTGTATAGTTGGCAAGACATGCAACATCTATACTGAATTCTGCGGCCGTGTGTTGGCCCTCTCTCTCTATCGCAACGTAGCCTGCTGATATCCAATATATTTCATGTTTAAGTTCTAATATTATATCAATAAATAGCCTATACAATGGTAATGTGCTTTACATTGATTGTACTTAAGTTATGAACGAATGCGCCATGTCCACCATCAGTGTGAGCTCTGGAGGAGGCGCGCTGTGTAGATTTATGCAGACATGTGAAAATGTAACTGGATCTGGAGAATCTTTATGCTATTCTTTGTCCTTATTTTTAACAAACCTCCGGTCCGGATTCGATACTCATCGCTTAGCGACATATCGCAATATGATCTATGTAAGGATCTATGAATATGATCTATGTCAGGGCCGGCCAACCCGTGGCCCACGAGATGGTTTTGAGTGGCCCGCGAGGTAATTTCCGAAATTTCTAATATCATCAAACATGGATCGCACAGATTGTGAACTTGCAAGGCCAACCAAAAATTTTATCAGTCTGGTCGCAACACTTGAGATGTGATGAATAAAATATCAGTTTCGACTCATTGACAGATCCATCAACCATTCACATTTTGGTAGCCTATATCTTCGTACACTACAATACAGCAGAATAATTTGCTATAGATTTATCAAAGGTAAAAATTTTCTACAAGCTTAGCGCAATATGTTGTCCCTCAATTTCTTGTTTTTAAAATTGTTGCCCTTTTGTGAAAATTGAAGAAAACCCAATGTATCAGATTGAGTCTAACTATATTCGCGATTACGAGACAAAGTGTCGTTCAACATATGCGACCTCGCGTTTGCGCTCGCAGTAAGACCGTCGACTATGAAACCTAGGCACGAAATGATTGACGCACGTTGGTCACAACTTTCGATAACGATCTGTCCATGCGCCGAATAGCCCAGCCCTCGCAAACTTATCCCAACGATATACAGCAGGCCCGCAACATAGTTAAGTGACAATATTATTGACCTATGAACTTTAAAAAATTTTCGCGCTTCGCGCGGATGGTGGCCCGCGCAAAAGTTCGTCAATCGAATGTGGCCCTTTGGCTGAAAAGGTTGGCCAGCCCTGATCTATGTAAAAGCTTTGCAGTAGAGCTTAACCCCACGTGAGTTTATTGCATATCAAAGTCCTCAGTGAACAGAAGTTATACGCTGCCATGAACAACACCAAACGGTTGTACATCAGGGACACACTATTTTATAATCAACTTTCCTTCATATCGACATTTCCGTGATGGTGAATCAGAAAATAGTTCGCGGCCTCATCCAAAATCACACGACATAGCTTATAGCAGTGTTTCTCAGCCGTTTCGAACTCCACACGCACTTCTTCTGTAAAATGATTACACGCGAAAATTGTTATCCAGAATGAAGATGAAGAGAATTATTAATTTTTTGTTCAGATGTGCAACAATTTGGATACCGTTTTAGACCATCAAGTGTCTTAATAAAAAGACAACACTTTTCCCTCGATTTGTTTTTACCTATAGTGCACAGAATATCTTTTCGGCCACATAAGGAGTTTAAGAACCTTTGCCTTAATTACGCTGTTACTACGAAATGATGATGATAGCTGAAATAAAGAAAGCAAAAAGTCAATTTTACGTCATTTCGCCCGCGCGTCGTATAAGTTCATACGTGCTGATTCAGTGGAGCCTATGTCTACCACCATATCTCTCAAACCAGACTTTTGATTACATAATAACAATTTACAATTGAATAATATATTCCTATTGAAATGAGCCCTAATCTATTTGGCTGACACTCGTCCGAGGTAATCGTCAGCAACTAGTAAAGAATTTGAAAGAACATTTATATCAACAATCGTATCACAAAATATGACGTCACCAGCATGAAATTTCTAATAAGAGAGCGTGCAATGTACTATTTTTAGGTGATACACGAACTCCTTCTGTTGATACAGCGTCTTGGCTGGTGTATTTTGATGGAAGTCGTCTCTAAGGTACACGATAGAAAGTTATAGAATCGACTCCAAGGCACGCAAATGTTAGTGGAGTCGACTTTTAGCCCACACAGTACAATTGGTTGAAAATCTTTCAAAATCACCAGTTTTCTTATCTGGTACTGGTGATTTCAGAAAAGTGTCCTCTTTTACGGATATCACAATATGTTAACCCTAGTATAGTCCCTAGCCTATGTTAGAATTGACCTTGAGCTGAACCTGTTTCGTGTATGGCAATGGCGCATGCCACTACGCATGACTAATCTGCATACGGAAAGAGATTGTTGTGTCGGTTCATTATGAGTAGAATTTAGTGCCAACTGTACGCTCAGGTTAATCTTATCCCTCGTTCTTTGTGGCTTAGTCATGTGGAGACATTTATTTTTGAGTTACCGATTCAAATCCATATATTTCGGATAGGTGGCCTCACATTTCTGTGTTTGACTTCATTTGAATGCTACAATCTAGTCGCCAAATAACGATGCGTAGCACATCAGTTTGGTACGTTTCTCGTTCGGAGAACGTCTAACATTTTATAATGCATGGACGTGATCGTCGGACTCGTTGAAAATCCGTGTACGAATAGTCATTACGGACCCAGTGCTGAAACAAACCTTACCAGCGCAAAATATGTTACAGCGTATTTTTAATCTGATATGGTAACCTTGACGGCAACACACGAACTTCCCTACGTCCCGACACCCAAATATTTTCACACTCACGGGAAACATCTTCAGTACAGCACGGACGGTTTGAATTGGCGTTCACGCTATTCACTAGAGAGGATCTCGAGACATGGTGACGTCTAATCAGCATTATCGTGTTCTTTCACCTTGTAGTTTTGTGGTACTCATGGTATTTTGTCGACTACTATGGTCATTTACACCAGGCCAATTTTTTTTCTTCCTTCATATCCCTTAGCTACTCACTTGTAGCACGGTCCACTTATAGGCTTTCTATAAGATACGCTTACACGGATGAGATGGCAGGAGAATCCTATATAATCCTTCAACACTTAGGCAGGAATTTTGGAGTCCACCTTGGTCGAACTGGAGCTAGCAACCCTTCGGTGTTTGCAGCTGTGGATTATACCACTACGCTATCGCGCCACCTTATTTTTCGTGATGCAAGTTTTATTGTGGCCGTCCATTAGGGGTGCATCTATATCGGCTATGTATATAGTATTGTCATTCTGGCAGTTTTGTTACGGCCACAAAGGGACTAGTACTGAGTACGTTAAATAGACACTAGGTGGAAACATGAGGAAGCATGCCACTTGTTATCTGAACGCCGGTAGATGAGGGGATTAATAAAGCTCTGTGACTCTGAAAACGATTGTTGTATCTAGAGTTACATTTAAAACAAATGGTGTTTTAAAACACTTTGTTTAAAACAAGTTTTTCTTGAAAACGTTGCATAATTATTCCATAATTGTGTAAATACTTCCGGAAAAACATATAGTATGAGATAACCGACGATTTACATACGATATAGTCGACGAATAATAGGGCTCCCATATTTTGGAATCCTGAAAGAAGATCAATTTATAGGCTACAATTCGTGAAAGTTAGACTAGAAAACTACTGATTCTAAAATTTTTACCAGAACTTTTGTTGCGTTGACTAAAAAAAAGGTCATTCTTCCGGTTCGTATAGTAACACTAACGTATAAGATGTGGAATGGTTGGATCAATTGGTACGGAATGGATGTTCTGATGATGATGAACCCCATCCGCATAAATGCTGCGCAACGATGTAGTCCTGGTCAAACATATCTTTGTCCGTTTCGGACAGGCGTCAGAAGCGCTCAATATCACCGTTCTTCGCTATAACATGGCTTTGGCGTTACTATCGTGCTCGTCCTCCACTTCGCCCTGACACTAGCAATGAGCATGTTGCTTCCAATATAATCGATATGACTTACGCATGTGACTAATGGAGCATCTATAAATGCGAACTATTCGATATCACCAAACAGAGTTTTAAAAAGTGAGTTTATAAGACTTTAACTGGAAACTGAACAGTCACCACAATGACTTGGACTCGGACTTGACTCGTTGCTGAATTGAAAATGACTCGACTTGACTCGAGTCAAAACTACAAAAGTGAGATTGAATTGTTACTTGTGACTCGGAGCCTCGTGACTTCGTTGCAACTCTGTTCCTTAACAATGTGTACAAAGGGTGTCAGACAACACCACGTTATATCGATTTATATCCTTTCCACCTTTGTCGAGAGCTAATCAGGTGCTTGATATTATAGGTAGGCTATCCACATTAAAATCTTTACCGTGGATCACCGTGACCTGTAGAGTGATAAATGCACGATATTTCGGTACTACGCTAATTCAGTTTGATTACATTTATTCAAATACGTAGTCATTGAGATTGAAGCCAATTTATAGAGAAAGTGACACGTTCACACAACTAAGAAAAATCTAATTCATTCGACTTGACTCATTACAACCCGGACTATAGCAGCGCAGTGAAAGCACTTTCTTATACAGCTTTTCTTGCAAGAATTCACACGACAGAAGTTATGATGTCGATGATTTGACCATATAGTGTCCTATTCGGTGTGGACACAAGAGAATCTCACGGCTCAGTGGTATTGGTCTACGTTACATTTTCCATTTGGCTAAAGGCAATTTGACGGTAATTTTTGACCGGCTTCTCGAGCATCAGATTTGATAAAACGGGTATCAATCGAAAGCTTCCGCTATACTCATTACGAAAATATAAATTCTATTTCGCTCATGGCCCTGGAACCCCCACAGTCAGCTTCGAATTTTTCATTATTATGCAGAGTGGCATAGTGACGCAACGATGCTTTCTGGCGAAACGAGAGCGTAGCAGAGGAGCAAATGAGTGGTTGTGCGGCTGGCGTCGCGGCAATGGGCAAGGAGCTTGTATTTCGAAGTACAATCGCGTCGCAGAGCAAAGTTGCGCTGTTGAGATTTTCTATAGCCACACCAATTACCAGCCTTTCCTTGATCTGTAAGGGTGGAACTGGGTCCACAGAATGCATTAGGGCCCTACGAATTTTCGTTCATTGTCATTCAACTAATAAAGATCGTTCGGTCTAGGTAGCTGTATACAATGGATATGTCAGATTATTATGATATCGATAGGCTTAGCCCGTTTGTTGTGTAGGGCTCTAGAGACACGTTGCGCTGTTGATGGTGGGTGTCGGTACTTTCTATAGTCGCTTTGATGTGAGCACACATTACCGGCCTTTTCTTGTGCCTGTAAGGGTAGGACTTCGTCCGCGAATGCAGCAGGTAAAAAGTTGATTGACGGTATGCAGCAGGGGTGTCGAACTAAACTGGGGTCGCGGTCCGGATTCAAACCTTCATTGGATAGCTTGCGGGCCGGACCAGTCGAATGATTCAAAAATGTTACCATCAAAGCCATAAACCATCGTCTTTCACTGGAATGCTCTATTACCAAGCCTAGTCTTGACGGGGTTTTAGTTTTCTTTATGTGGCCGAAATATGCGTGTCTGTTTATTGATACGTTAACAGCGTTGTGATGACTTGAATCATGACTCGACTCGAGGCGCATATATGTTCAGGAACTCAACTCCATTCAAGTCACTTTTTGCATTAACTTCGAATTACTCTCTTCATTATAATATCAATCAAATACTAATGTAACTTTTCTCGGATGTCTCATGTATGATGTGATATTTCCGCAAAGTTATTCAGCGATGCGATAGTTTTAGTATATCTGCCCCTAAATTGTAATTCCCGAGAGAGCAGTTGAACACCACTTTTGTTGGCTTCGTAATATAGGCCTACTAATCTTAATAATATTAATTATTGATTTTATTGCGTTTTGATGTTTTCAAAGCATTTACCAATTTGGAGTCATCAGAGTAGACGTCAGAATACCTCTTCGGCTATTGAGCATGTATCTTATTCATGTTACTGAAACTTCGGTTAGTGCAATTCGCGGCGTATTCGTCTTGTGCGTAACATGTGTTTGCTTCAAAGCTTTATTGGCTGTGCTATTTTACGTGGCAGTGGAAATGATTGATGACGAGCTGCCAATATATCCTGTTTTGGCACACACGCCAATTTATACTACCTCGTTAACACGCTAATTGATTTTTGTGCTCGTGAGACAGGACGTAATTCCCGCTCTTTACTTCTCCCGGAAAGAAAGTTTTGAAGGTGGTTGCTGTGACATACCGTTTAAATGCCGCGTCCATAGTTACGTGATGTTATCAAGAACATTCGATTAAAGATCACTCCTAAATATCGAATTAACCTGCATTTGGAGCAAAGGTTTTCAAGCTATCGGTCAAGACGTTGTTTTCACCGGGTAACAGAGTTTTTCTGGTATATTCTACAGCAGTGACTTTCAACCTGGGTTTTGCAGAGGTGTGTGGTTCAGAAATCATCTCATCAAATCGGCCCATGAGTAGGTCAGGCGGCGGTGTTAGCATAACATTTTCAGTAATCAGCAGTCAGCAGGTCTGAGCAAAGGTGCTGACGTTTTAGTAATCAGGTCACCAAATCTAAAGGTGTGTCATGGAGCATTTGCGAAACGAGAATTGGGCCACGACCATAATATGGTTGGGAACAACTGATTAAGGTTCCCGTATTTGTGTGAACCAATATTGTCGTTCATGACTCAAGATCGCGGCCGGATCACTGAAAATCGATGTTGGCTTGTGTTCTACCTAAAGTGTGGAAACATAGTTCTCATACCACAAAACTAAGCATGGAAAGGTAAGATTAAAAATTATTAGGAATTATTAGAACAAATTGTGTCAACTCGAATTAATTTCTTTGTCATTTTCACATCAGATGCCAGCCAAATAACTGTATCCCAGCGAGGAGAGAACAAGGAGAGCCTCGCCTCTCCTATTCCGATTAAGGACCGGCTGCTGCAAACACAATTTCGCCTCACGCCCCACGCCTGACTTAACTAGCTGACTAGTGACTATATTCCAATGATTGCCATAGCCTAAACCGGCGTCAACATCATACTCCAGGGGCGAGCACCTTCTGTAATCGGCAAGCCTGATATGGGAAAGGAGATGCTTGGGTTGGATTCCAGAATCGGTACATAAATCGCGTATTTATCCACCTATACAAGAAATATATCGTATTTAATGTAGACTTATAGTTTCCAGCATAGAAACCAAAAACGGTATTGAATTAATTTGTTAACGTAATGTACGTTAATAGCTGTTGAAGTCAATGAGACATCTGTGGTCCATCAAAGTTCTCAAGTTCCTTGAAACCTGGCTGCCTTTCGGACGTGGAAGACCTTGGTAAAGACTGCACGTGAACATCAGTTAGATTGGAACGTCTTGTTAACGTTCATGGTCGAAAATATTTGCTCGCAAATGTATGTAGACCCGAGCAGACCAGGTAGTGTCATGGCCATTTCTCCCAGGTGGGCAAACTGAGATTGATTCCGTGACGCATAAAACTTGTTTTTTTTTGTTTTATTTTAGTTTGGTATACTCTATAGAACAAAGGTGTCAAATTCGAAAGTTGTGAAAGGAATACAACATTACAATGCCTAACTGAGTGATGTTCTGATGTCCGAATCGACTGCCAATAAGAATGCTGTGTTTGGAAAGATGAATATTTATGAGAGCTTACTTTTACGGCCTGACATCCGCACACATCATGGAGACATTCCTGAACCATGTTAGTTAGGGATTACCATAGCCTATACGTCCTCCTGTAGTAGGATTTGTTCTCCTTTTTCAAGAAATCGAAATGGTCCTCCGATTACGCCCAAATGTCCTTCATTGTGGAAATTCGTCCTTCTTTATAGCTTTGACAACCAGGTGATTGTCCAGGCACAGCGAAAAAAAAACACTGTGTAACTGACGCGAATTCTGGATTTCGATTGATGACTAAAAAAGGTCAACCACAACCCAAATAACGTTAGAGCAGGTCTCCGGGAATCGAGTTGGAAAATATACACTTTTTTAAATTTTTTTAGCGAACACAACAGTATTTTCTCCTGGAAATTTTCAACTTGACCGTTTTCTCGTCCCATACTATAAGTTGTTCAATGTGTAAAAAGTGTCCTCTTTTCCGGTTCTCAAAACATGGCATATTAAATCCTTTGATTAGGAGAGGGACGTACAGCATGCACCCGCTGTCTTACCAACAATATAACGACATGAATTTTCTTCTGCTGCAATTGACTTGATACCTCCGATATAAACCGATCGTGGCCGACAAAACTCGGTTTTGAAACGAACAAGAATTTACAGTTGATGTTGAAGTTTTGGGCTAGGTTACTCCTTCCAAACCACGACGTATGTAGGCCTACTACAGTTGTAGGTATATATTAAGTTTGAGAAATTTATACATGATTAACGTAAAATATTACGGTTGAAATTAGGCGTGTATCCGTGAAAATATGATATTGTATTATTATTTTTGTGCTAAAGCTTCGTTACTTTGAAGACTTTCACCTGATGGCTTTCCATTATTCAGGAATTATCAAGGAAGCATTTTCGGCAGTATCATTAGATAAACGCTGAAGGAAGGCACAATATATTGGGCTAACATAGGAAAATGAGTATGATGATCGCCTTCTGTCCGTCACTGATCAGTAGATGTAAAAGGTTACATCGACAACCTATACCGTGCCCTTATGCTCTTAGTTATGTTACTAATATTCCAAATATCATTCTGGCTCTATACATCGATCTGTTTGCTGTAAAAGTTGCTAACCCATGTGCTGGATTAGATAACCCACGAGATCGCGTGATTGTAGAGTGTTTAGACGCGTGATCGGTAGCTCGTGGGGTCTATACTCATGACTAGGTCGGACCATAGACTTAGTATAACTGGTATCCATGGTTTCCGTGGTAGGTATGCTCCGCACACCGTGATTGCGTGGAGAGAAAGTCTTGATGGACTGACGCTAAACCCTTTATTCTTTTCGCATCTTCATCGACCAAGCACCTCCGGCGGTGCCGAAGTGAATAAACCGCTTTTCATCCTAACCTATTTTGGTTGATACGCTCAATATGGCACAAGGACGGTTTGACGAACATTGCGTATACCAGAAGCGAGCTTTCTCGCTTCTCAGATCACGATATTTGCAGCGCTGACGGGATATACCGTGACAAGACACAGTAATAAAATTTTACCGTACCAAGAATTTTTTGCTATTCCTTTTTAATTGAATGGGTTCATCATGCTCTTCGACATAACGGAAAATTAAAAATCCATAAAGCGGAAGGCATATCCACTTTGTATTGGAGTCACCTGCATACCCGTGTGGGTATTTAACCGAGGATAAGTTCGTCATCGAATAGAACAGGCGCAACTGGCTGAGAGTTCTGCACTATTTTACTCGAGTGTATTCGCGTTGTCGTAAGTTTCCCTTCCCTGGTCACCCAGAGAGCATCGTGCTGTACCTAATGTATATTTTTGCATCGGTGAGATCACGGTATTTAAATAGGCACAAATGGCTCGCGTGCCGGGGGTTGCCGAACCCTGATCTGTATTGATATGTCCGGAATTCGAAATGTCAGCCTCGAATGATCCCGTCCTTTAAATGTGAGCCCTATAGTGCACATGCGACCTGCAAAGAAAAATGATGCATCCTGATTTGTAATCACACATGTTTCATAGAACTTATGTCGCGGGCAACTGTTTGTTTTTTCTATCTCATATATGGCAGTAAATACATAGCATTCTGAAACTTGAAGTGCATTCTTGTCTATGTGTGTGGCTTTAGTCGCGAGATTCAAATAAAACTTAGCTTATTTTCTCGGTCTAAAAAGTTTAAAAACTATACTGTGATAAGTGATAACGTTATTCGAAAATACCAATGTCGCTTTTAGAGACCCTGACATAACCAATAACTAAGATGAAAGTGACCTATATTGTCTTGGCAATTATGGCGATGACGATGGCTGAAGTTCGAGGACAACGTAAGTTATGAGTATTAGAATTCCACTGACCATTTCATCTGCGTATCGCCACGCTGCTCCGTTACTCCACGTTTTTGTTGGAGTACAAGATAATCGAAAGTCCTGATTTTTCAGTTTGCGACAGTACATGGCAATGCCCGCATGGATACGAGTGCAACATTTCTAAACGAAGATGCTATCCCCTTCACTCGTGCGACAAAGACTCACAGTGCCCGCCAGAATATTTGTGCAACATATACCAGAAGTCGTGTTATCCTTCAGCCTGCTCAATCGACCTGGACTGCCCAGTGACCTATGAATGCAACAGAACACGCAAACAATGCTATCCTCGCCCATGCATGTCCATCTGGGACTGTCCGTCCGGATACTTCTGCAGCACCACAAGTGCAAACACATGCTTACCTCTGTAATCGCGTGAGTAAATCATGTATAAGTATCAAATTCATTATGCTTTGCATTCAATATCAATGCTGCGTTTTTAAATATTCATAAATATCGTATTCTTCATGCGCCTATCGCAATTCACGAAATATTTAATGATTCTTATAAACCGTGTATGGCCAGTCCGTGGCTCGCGGGCCACATGCGGCCCTCGAGAGGGTTTCGACTGACCATCGTGGTAATTTTCGAACTTAGTTATATTATGAAATAAATTCCCAGGTAATTTAGTCTAAACTTGCAGCGCCAGCCAAAAATTTGATTAGTCTGACAGCGAATAAAATATGAAATAAATATGAATAAAATGACAGTTCCGACGATTGTCCAGTTTTTTATCGCATTTTAAGACATTTCTAGAAAAAGAGGACAAATTTCACAAAAAGATGACATTTAGGCGTCTTTCTAAGACACTTTCAATTTAATGAAAAAATAGGACAAATCCTTTTAAAAGATTACATATGGTATAGGCAACCCTACCTAATAGTCCTGTTCTTGCAAACTGAACCCAGCGGTTTACAGAAGCGACACGAAATATATGCAAGCAACAATATTATTGACCGAATTAATTAATATGTTAACTTTGAGAAACTTTTTGCCTGGCAATGAGATAAATTCACATTGAGGTTTCAGGACATAAATGTTAACAACTTTTATGCTAATGGGATGAGTCTAGTTTTCACTGTTACCTAATCCGAGCTTGCTCCCGTCGTACTACATCGACATTCAAGTGGCCCACGAAATGGTTCGTATATCTAATGTGACCCTTTATGCCAAAAGGTTGGCCCCACTGATATACACAAACGTACAAACGCATCCCTGTTTGCCATAGGCCTACATAACAAGTATGCATCGTTCTGACATTTCAGTGCAAGTATCCTCTCTCCTTACGTTTTGAATCTTTCAACCACAGATGTCAGAGAAGGCGACGGACCAAGGACTAAAGGTGGAAGTAATGAATTATCGATTGCTTTCTACCAAAAAAATAAAAATGTCGTCGGAAACTTACGGGGTATGTGTAATGATTACCGGTCGTGCCGAATCTTCGTCGATCAAGAGAGCAAACTTCCACGCAACAGTGATGCAGATGAATAAGGATGATCAAATAGAAAGCAGATGAGAATCATTAGAACAAGTCGACTTTCTATCTTCAAAAATCGAGCATATCAAGTTCAAGCGTTACATTTGGAAGCGACTCCCCGGGTTTGATTTGAAGATTGAGGTTATTGGAGCTAAAGTTCCCTTTTGTGAATCCGCATCAACGCCATTTGAAATAGCAACATCTCAATATCCACCATTAGCAGTCAGAACGTTAGCAATCAGTAGAGATATATGTTAAACCAGATGTCGCCAACTCCAGACGGGTCACGGGCCACTTATCAAATTTCGTAGAGGCCGCGGGCCGCAAGAACGCAATATCGAGATAGAATAGGTCACATAGTCCAACCATGTTTTTCAAACTTTACGATAGCACATTCAGCATAACGCTGTGATCTCTAACATCATCGGCGTAATAAATACTACGAATGAAATAATATTCTATTAAAGAAATACAAATACAACAAAAAATATCGTGCTCATCAGTGAGTCATCACTTTTATTCTATTTTGCACTTTGAGATGCATGTGCTACCCGACAACACTTTTCAGCGACTAAGGCATCGGCATTGGGGTTAGCTAGACACGGCATCCGGATACGGTAAGTCTGCAGTTGTCGGAACCTGGTAGGATGCAGAAATTACTGAGAAAAAAAATTTCAGCGAAGGGTAAAGAAAGTCAATTGTGGAGGAAACCGGGCTTCAGAAAAAATGTCGATAGCTCAAAGTTCAAATGAACGTTCAACCAGACAAGGAATACTCGGTGGTTGTCCAATTAAGCTAATTGAACGGAGATGTCGGTCACCTAATTTTAATCTAATTTGTGAAATGTTTCGATGCTCTTATTTTAATTGATATTTAATTTCTGATTTTCCTGAAAATACTTCAGAACAACTGTACCGTGTGAAACGACCCAAGCTCGATGTGCAGTACAGACATTTGCCGTTCTCGTACCTAGTATCACGAACTGAGACTTGATAAAAAAGTCAAAAGTGAGCTTGATTTTTCTTGTATCTCATTTGTGAATTCAGTAGGCCTAATCCTAATAATTGTGTAGCTACAATTCTAGTTCTCATTTAATATGGAAAAGCCGTATATCAATAATTTTAGCTCTAATCGTATTCGGAAAAGCTGACAATCTTCCAGTTGACCTGTTGTTGTTCGGCTGGTATGCATATGCGCAGATCGTGTGTATTAGTAATGGTGTGAAGTGAACGTGAGGTTCGCGTTCTGTTTGTGAACCTCACAAATTTAGATGTTAACGTTCACAAACGAACCTTGGTAAGTTCTGCACTGGGAACCTTTTTCCTAGATTACAATTTTTACCTCAATATAACATCTTTGGTTGAAATTTATTGCGTTTCAACTGCAGGCCACTCTATATGCATGGAACAGGCAGCATAACAAAATATCAATACTAAACCTTGACAATCTCAAAAAATTTTACTTGCTTTATTGCAAAAGTTTGCTCGAAATATCCAGCTTTCCGTCTGTGAATATTTAATGACTCTCATACGCGTAAGCGGTGTCTTTCAAAAGCCCAGAAGTGTGCCGTGCTACAAGTCGGCAGTTGCGTAATCAAATATAAGGAATATCGGCCTGGTGTAAATGACCATTGTATTCGACAAGCACCATGAATACCATAAACAATAACAATATGTACTTTAATATGTACTTCCGTATTGTGGCATTATATGGCCCGAGTCGTCGCTAACTATCGTGTACCTGTACAATAATATAGGATTATAAGCATTCACTTCACTGAAATAAAGGGTGGGAAATAGCAATATGACGACACGTGACGTGATGAGGTTCACGTTCGTGGTCGCACAGAACCTTTCCAAAAGGTTCGCGTTCACACGAACCTGAACCTTTCAGAGGTTCACACTATCCCTAGTGTGTACGTACTGTATAGATCATGAGTAGGCTATATGTGTGCATGCCGCAAAAATATCAAGGACAAAAATAAATTACGTCCATTCTTCCGCTGTTAAAAGTCATTGCAATGTCAAAATCATTCGATTTTCACTGTATGAGAGACAATCTCTACATTCCGGAGTATCCGGATACGGTCAGTTCTTCAAAACGCAAGAGATACTATTTTAGTCAATCTAGCCTCTGGTACTTAACCTGCGACTAAGGATGGTGCAAACCCCTGAAAGATTCAGGTTCTTGTGGACTCGAACCTTTTTGAAAGATTCTGCGCGAACGCGAACTATGACGTCATCTGACGTCATCCGAAATACACCAACCAAAACTCTGTCAACAAAAGGAGTTCGTGTATCACCTAAAAATAGTACATTGAAGGCTCTCTCTTTCATGCTGGTGACCTCATAATTTGTGATACGATGTTGATATACAATGTTCTTTCCATTTCTCTACTATAGTTGCTGACGATTACCCCTGACGAGTGTCAGCCGAAAATATTCGGGTTCATTTCCATATGAATATACTATTTAATTGTATATTGAAGTTCTGTACCTCCAAGAAGCTCTTCAAGTAATATAAAGGTATAAAGGATAGTCGCTCGATTTAAATCAGAGGTCTCAAACACGCGGCCCGCCAGAGCATTTTGTGCGGCCCGCGACGATATTGTAGATTTTTATTAATTTGACAATATATAAGTGTCACATATATCTTTTCAGGTCATAAAGTGAAAATTCCCTCTTAAATTGCTCCGAAAGCCGGAACCAAATTACCAAACTTTACCATCACATCAATTGCAAACGCTACCATTCCGTGGAAAATTGACTATTTCGCCACATTTCCAATTCATGATGACAAAACCTGAACCTTAGACGATTCCTGACTGACATTTGTGAGTTGGACTTGGACGCGACCTTTCTTAGAATTACTCAGACTCGGGCTAACTCGATGGCAAAATGAAAATGACTCGAGTGGACTCGGAGTGACTCGGAATGACGTGAATTTGTTAGAACCACGGACGCAACAAACTAATCGCGTATCAGTGGAATAGTAATAGATCAGAAGGTCACAGCATGGTATTTCGCTAACAAGCAAGTAGTTATGGCAACTATTGGCAATCTGTTAGTTACATCTTTGGTCGCTAAACCATGTTATCAAGACCACTTAAAGGTATCGAAAACCGTAGTGGTACGCTCCAACGATGTAACAACAATGGGCTGTTCGGCGTTCCGACATTTCAATCACTAGGACACATTCGGTAATATATTTATATTATATTTATATTTTTTTCTGCTCCTATAATTGAAGATATTTGGCCATGATATTAATAGCCTACTCATCAGAAGCATACCTGGATCCTGGATTGGAATTGCAATGCTCAACTTAAAACTGTTTTGATATCAGATCAGTCTCTATTATCAATCTGTTAAATTCAAAATATTCATAGTAGCTGCAAAATTATAACCCGATAGCTTCTATGATGTCATCATATATTTGTCCACCCACATGGTGTCTATATCTTATAATTAATATATATCAAGTACAACAACAATTCTATTCAAATAGTTATAAATGTGATGATTCTTTTAGCGCTAGGCCTAAATTGATACCAGAGTAAATCACATTTTGACGATGTGTGTTTACTCTCAGTCTGCTGGATCGACTCACTTTCAATATGACAATTCCCGCCAAATAAGGCCTGCTTGCAAAGACATAGAATACCCCTATAAATGCTGCGGCTCGTAGCGTCGTCAAAACTGGAAAACTGGCCCGCGAGCACATTTGAGTTTGAGACCTCCGATTTAAATCATACAAGAGGGTAATATGAGCAGTTTACAGAAGAGAGATACATTTAAATTAGATTACTTTACTACTAGTTTACGACACTGCGTTTGCGGTCAATTTATCTGTGATATAACAGAGAGAGAGAGAGAGAGAGAGAGAGAGAGAATCATCTAACCGAAATACATTACTAAACAGACGGCAACGATGATGGTACAGAAAATACGCATGTACAGTATTCGGTATCAGATTGGAATGATCGATACGACCTTGGAGGTCAACTAGTCTGACCACAACGGCATCAAACAGGTACTCTTGTCTCTATACAGTCTGGATGTAACAAATGTTAGTTGAAAGAAAGCAAATAAAATAGAAAAAATTAAACGATGGTAGCAAATGATCAATGAAGCAATGTCTGGGTGATGTAGGACGACAGTGTTAATGAGACGACAAGATGTCATTAAGTAGGTCTATTTTTAATTTATTATAAGGCAATTCCAGGATATGTTGTGACAATAAATTCCAGATGATAGGTCCTAATGGAAGCTCGATCAAACGCGAAATCTTTGAGAGACTGTGTGTGCTCACATGTCACATCAGCCGTCTGCGTATCGTTAACAATCAGGACTTATATACGAGATATAGCGATTTAGTTGACACTGATCACTTGATGACTTGAAATTGACTCGTAAATTTTGCTTCGAGTAAATCCGCATTTCTGAAGCGTGGAGTCAAGTAACTTAAACTGATGAAAGACAGTTTTTGCCTATTGTCCCGGTATCGGTACTGATATAGGTAAGACTGACACCAAGTCATATAGAATGCGTCGAGTCATTTTGCCATGTTAAGAACATATGCCGCGTGCCATTAAAACTCGGCATTTTTTCACGGGACAAACAATTTTTCTCCATACGGATCGCAGGTGCTCGGTAAGAGAATAATTCCATTGAGTACCTTTGGGCTTTCTGAGAGTGGTATTCTGCAAATTGTGCCATAGCGCCAACGTCGGCGTTGCCTTGCAAGTCATTACGATTTAAATCTATAATTTTAATATTCAAAATAATAGGATCTTGGTTTCTCTCATACCTTACATAACATCCACTTGCAAAGTAATAATTTGATTTAATGTAATAAATATAATGTCTATAATGTATGTAATAAATAAATGTATTACTTTTCAAGTGGACGTTAAAAAAGGTCTGGAAGCAAGTCAGATCTTAGTAAGATCTCTATCGTCTGCTATCGGTTCAACAAATTGTTCTACGCACTCTGCACAGATGATTGACAAACACGTTATTATATAGTAGGGTTACCATTAATGTGGACTGTGGAGTGAAAAATGAAAATTTTTGAATTTCGAATAAGTGCATTGATATGTGGTGCCAAATAGCAAATTAATAAATTTTGTCATAATTTTGGGCTCGTACGCCCTCTAGTGGTCGTGCACTTTCATCAAACAAGCCGAAAATAGCCAATTTCGCCATATCTTGATAACCGCTTACACTAGAAAGCTGGTTTTACGTTTAAAAGATGCAGAAGCCACATGTTTCCATCTCACTTCCATAGAAATTACTCTTAAAAATGAACAGAAAAAAGTTACAAGCAAATCACTGATTTTATAGGTAAAATTAGGCACCGAAGCAGTGGGTGGGATGTCAAAGCGTGTAGTGAGTGATCTTATGACTGAGCAACATACCCCCGTCAATTAGAAGTACTTCTCTACTTTTGAATCCTGAAACATGGGCAGAGGCTTCAGTCACCACTGTCACATCTCTTTCCACTGCCTGGTTGGGGCCAGAATAACTTAGCTATATTGGTGATGATCTCAGGTTTTCCAGCTCGAGATCTGACAAGGTCATGATTGCAGGCGGCTGTTCAATATGTCTGATGTTTAAGTTGACAATTTGGAAGATGTAGCCTCGATATTCATGATTGGAATTCGGAAGAATCTGATGCTGATCTGTCAATGTTGCTGTTTTTAGGTTTGGTTTCATTTAAATATCCATCTAAGTCGTCAATTGGATCCAGATCTGCAATATTTAGAGGCTGGCCCGATCGTTCATGCAAGATTGTTGACTCTCACATGCCAAATTTACAAGGTATCATGTGGGACAGAGTTATCATCGAGAAATATGAACTGTCTTGCTCAATTTCGCATGGAAGTCTATTTTGTGTCATGGTTTGAAATAAAAATGCACAATTCCATTGTTGATGGCGCAAAAAAATTATACAGTATAGTTTCCTGTGTCACAAAGCTGCCTGATACATGAATTCGTTCTCTTGTACTATCTATGCTACGAAGAAATGCTTATTTTGATAACCCAGAAAATGTTTAGCTGGGAATGCTTGGTGACGAGGAGAAACGTGTCCGAAGACTTGCAGTTTCCAAGATTACAGCTATGCTAGATCAACCACATCGTACCAAATTCCAATTTACGACTTTTAAGGAGGATATATAAATGAAACCAAACCTAAGAACAGCAACATTGACACCAGCATCAGATTCTTCCTAATTCCAATTATCAACATCGAGGCTACATCTTTCCACTAAATTGTCAACTGCCTGAAATCAAGACCTTGTCAGATCTCGAGCTGAAAAACCTAAGATCATCACCATTACGGCTGTCATCCTTGCCACAACCAGGCAGTGGACATACATCTGACAGTGGTCACTGAAGCATCTGCCCATGTTTTAGGATTCAAACGTAGAGATGGCCTCATCAGATAAAAACCGAAGTCTCAAAATCATATGAAATATTTCAATACTAAACATGTCACATGATATTAATGTTTGTGCAGCCTGTACAAATTTCTCTGTTTCCAATACAGAATTGATGCTTGTGTTTTGAATGCGGAATTCCATTTTTAGTGTTTTCGATCAGGAGCCTTGTGATACATGTGATACAAACTCTACAACAGCATATTAGTAAGAAATCTCTTGAAGGTCACTGTTTTAAACTTATCACCATATCGCGAGGCCGCACTACCGATGAACCGTTGAACTACCGATGGACCGTTGTAAATGCAGTTTTAGCAGTCACTATTCGATGCCCGAGCACGATTTATACTTGGAGGGGGCTTCATTTGTTTGAGGAAGTTTTGAAAAGTAGTTGTAATTGATGCTCAGTCACAAGATCAAGCAATACACGCTATTGACATCCTACCCTCTGCTTCGGTGCTTAATTTTACCTATAAAATCAGTAATTTGCTTGTAACTTTTTTCTGTTCATTTTTAAGAGTAAGTTCTATGGAAGTGAGATAGA
Organism: Botryllus schlosseri; assembly: GCF_051294905.1. NCBI lineage: Eukaryota > Metazoa > Chordata > Ascidiacea > Stolidobranchia > Styelidae > Botryllus > Botryllus schlosseri. The sequence goes on along the minus strand of NC_137242.1, from coordinate 24,671,128 downwards.
AACATGTGGCTTCTGCATCTTTTGAGCCCAAAACCAGCTTTCTAGTGCAAACGGTTATCAAGATATGGCGAAATTAGCTATTTTCGGCTCGTTCGATGAAAGTGCACTAGAGGGTGTACGAACCCAAAATTATGACAGAATTTATTAATTTGCTATTTGGCACCACATGTCAATACACTTTTTTGAAATTCGAAAATTTTCATTTTTCACTCCACCCTAGTTACCATGCGTCCTCTTTTATGAAAGTGTCCTCGGAGGACGCACTTATGTCTCTTTTTGAGATTCTGTGCTCTTTTTTGAGACTGATATGCGCCCAAATTCGACTGATATGCCGTATTTGGAGCACTGAGCGAGAAATTTGACATTTTTTTAGTCAGTTTTGTATAGGATCAGCTAACAGCTACACAAACAGTCGCCAGTAAATCTTCACAGACTTCTTCTGATCGGTGCAACGCAATGATGATATTTAAAATCGTAATATATTAAGGATAAGGATCGTTGGTGAAACTTGGAAGTTTCCGTACAAATTAAACTCATTCAGAGTTCAAGAAACGTCATTTCTCTCGGATGGCTTCGGTTTATTAGCAATTTATTAGTTCAATACACCTAGGCTTACCATATTTTGGAAATGTAAAAAGAGGACACTTTTTCAGAAATTTCAGACATGCAAAACTGGAGAATAATTCTCAAAAACCGGTAAATTTTTCCCACTTCGTGATCGGTTGACTAAAAAAAAAAGGTCATCACTTCCGCTCAGAGCTCAAAATACCGTTTTTCTCTCCACATTGCCAGGTGGATGACTAAAAAAAAAAAAAAAAAGGTCTTCTTTTCGCTTTTCGCTCAGAGCTAAACTCACCGCTTTTTTTCCCTCCGAAATACCCGGAGCCGGAGCTTCACTTCTGCGCTAATTTGCGACATATCACTCGCAATTTCCTATAAATCTGACCTAAATTTTCAAAAAAGAGGACAAAATCTCAAAAAAGAGGACAAAAGGGCGTCCTCCGAGGACACTTTCAAAAAAGTAAAACAAGAGGACAAATCCTCTTAAAAGAGGACGTATGGTAAGCCTAAATACACCACAAAAAATGCGATACAATAAAATGATAGGAAGATGTCGAAACGACTTGGAGTAATCTTTGAAATCAGACACCCACCTTGTCCTAGGCGATGTAAAGAGGAGGCATGCACATTGTATGAAAAGTAGAAGAAGATAAGCGCCCTCTTCGCGATCCCTCAGATACTTTCACGCCCCTCTTGAATATCAGCCACTTGAATATCAGCCTGGTCTAAATGACCATAGTAGTCGACAAACACCATGAATACCCCAAAACAAAAAAATGTTGATGTCCGTTTTTAGTAGTCCGATTGGAGCGAGCCGGAATAGATAATGGTAAAAATAAGGCTTGTATTACTGCGCACCAAAATCGATAACAATTATATGTCATGAAAACTCTGTTTACACGTCCTAGCCGAGCAAAGCGCGAAATCCTTTCAAAGTTAATGAATGAATTCGGTCAATAATAATGTTAGTTGCATATATTGTGGGACGCCTCTGTATACCGGTGGGCTTAGTGCTCCTGTAACCAGGAAATGATTAATTGCCGCTGGGACGTATCAATATCGAAGATCTCAGTGAATATGCCTCTATCATTTTGTGCAAAGGTTTCATCGCCGACGATCTTTTTGCGAGTGCAGACGCGAAGTCGCATGTTGGACGACACGTTCTCTCATAACTGCGAATATAATTAGACTCAATTCAGTAAATTAATCGTATTTTTAATTTTCAATTTTCACGGGAGGAACCAATACTAAAAGCAAGAAATCGAGTGATAATAAATCGCGCGAAGTGCTAAGAAAAATATCAAGTCAAAGAAATCTGCCACGCAATATTCTAGTTTATGGTCAATTAGTCTGGTCATATACGAAGATCGACGAAAATTATGGTTGGCCCCCGGCTACGCCAATGCTTCAGAAGTGATATTTCAACATCCCAAAGTTCGCGGTCAGGCTAATCAAATTTTAGGTTGGTCTTTCAAGTTCGCAATAAATTACCCGGGTAATTTATTATTTTGATATTATAACTAATTTCGAGAATTACCTCACGAGCCACTCAAAACCTTCTCGCGGACCACGGTTGGCCGCACCTGTTCTAGTTCCTGTTGCGAGTTTTGAAGAGTGCATGGTTTGTTTTGGTGGTACTACAAGTTGCGAGTATTGAAACGTGACTATAGTTCTAGTTCTAGTTCTAGTTGCCCATTTTGAAAATCCCGTATAGTTGGTACGGGTCTGGAATGCAGCAAGCAAACAGAGTCTCAGCACAAATGTCATCTCTAATGAAAGATTGCGAAATCGACTCACAGTCATTTCTTTTCATCTTTTGCTTCGACGTGAAGTTCCCTTCGACATCCTGTCCGGAGCCGGACCCTACATTAAACGTAGCCTACACACAGTAGAACGTTCGTCGGCAACGTATACCTATACTTGCATATACCAACCCCACAATCCCGCGCTGAGATCCATTTGCCGTTGACAACTTCTTGTGCAAAATTTCGCTAAAAAAGATAAATTCCAATCCGATTCGAAATTGAAGAAGATTATACTTCGTACCTGACGAACGCGACCAGATCACGGAGATAAAGAGAATCCAATTCTTGAGCGACATTTTCAGGACTGAATAAATATGATATGTGGCGATGGGTAGGCGAGGTGAACAATATAACGCAGCCAACTTCAACTGAGACAAACCCGCAAATCTTTATCTTCGATCCGTGTGTGTAGCAACTGATTATAGGAATTCCATTTTTAGATCCACGATTTCACGAATTGCGATATAAGTGCCCAATGGCGATATGCTGTTTTCCACAGACTGTGGCTTCGCTGAAGTCAAGCTCCTCCACATCGCGTATACATCGTATCGCGTTTGCCAGGAAGCCGACTTTATGAATCATCAGATCTGGTGGTGCGACGTAAACAGCACGGTGTTCCACTGACTGCGGCTTCGCTGAAGTCAAGCTCCTCCACATCGCGTACACGCCGAATCGCGTTTGCCAGGAAGCAGACGAAGCACTGTTTCGGCCTTGCTCATTCTTGAACCTACAATATTTTACGAAATTTGCTTCATTGCTGTCTGGGAAGTTTATATTTTTAAACCTGCAGGCATTCAACTTCTTCAGTAATAATGTAAGGAAATGAATGAATGAATAAACAAATAAAGTAATAAAAAGTAAAAAGGTGAAGGCGGGGCGGATCACTGCGACGAGATTTTCCACAATAACGTGGCTGATCAGAGCGATTGTGATGTAGTGGTCCGATGTAGCGCCGCAATGGCAGAATTGAACCTACTAGCACAATCGAATACTTGGTGATTCGATTCTGAATCGGATATTCGGCATTGAGTAGTGTATTTGAGTATCAACTCGCATGACGTGATAACAGTAAGAAAGATATGGAAATATCAAGGTACCTTTTATACAACCGCAAATATTATAAGGGTAGTACTAGATCACAATAAAGATTGTTTGGTATGTTTCGACCATGCCTGTTTTATTGCACCTTTATGACAATAATGCTGTGAGTCGATCACTTCACAGACATTCTATGCGATTTCCACGAACGTGCGTAGCTTTTTACTACTTGTTTCGTATCCTGCGGAACGACCAATCGAGGTTTTACGCTTCCCACAGTGAAAAATAGTATCGAAACTATAATTCTTGCAGCGTATGATTTCATTAGCGAAGTCATACTGACAACAGGCAACACTGTCTCAGCTAGGCTATAGCGCGTTACTAATTGAGCGCCGCGGAAGTTTATCTGGGCTAATTATGAGCTGCGTCGCAGTCGTTAAGTCGCCTTTACAATGTAAGACGAGATGTAGGACGAATTCATGGAAGTGTCACAAGAGAGACAGCCGAAAAATCAAGGCCAATCGCAGCTAGATTGGGCATGATATTGGTAGTGATACAACGGTTATAGTGGAGGTGGGTGCTGGTGCACTGAATCATCGATAGACCCGCGTACTTTATTCGTTTCGACATCTTCCTAGTGTTCATGAATCGCATTGTGTCTGGTGTAGCCGTGTAGGTAGGTGTATTGTATGGTAGCCTACATATTGTGTAACTTAATGGGGGAAAGAAAATAAAAGAACCGTTGACGATGTTCTTACGGCGACAAAACAATGCCCAAAAAAACTTCAAAGAAAGAAAAAGAGCAAAAAATATCTTTTAAAAAGAACCGACAAAGAAAGAATAACAACGAAGAAGACTGGGACATCGCGGGCACTAAGTGGAGGTGGATGCCAGTTCAAGAGACCCCAATTGGTTGGTCGTTGGGCATCCCCTATCTGTTCATTACATCGCATTGCGTGTCTTGTATATCGCATTGTACATTGTGTGTGTGTCTTGGGCCTAGATGAAAATATAATCTGTCGTTTGATAGATTGATTGATTGATTACGATTATGAGTCATCTGTGGCGGAGCTATGCTTTATGAGGTCACACAGCTATGTTTTAGTTTTATACAGGACGTTCTGTTCTTCAATCTTTGGTTTACAATACATCAATTCTTGATGAAAATGACACGAAAACTATTCATTCAGTTATCGAAAAGAGAGAGAGAGAGAGAGAGAGTCTTTATTTTCATCGAACCAAAATACATAACAAACGGCAGTGATGGTGGTACAGAAAATATGCGTGCACAGTATTCGGTATTAGATAGGACCGTGAAGGTCATCTAGTCTGATCACACCAGCATCAAACAGGTACACTTGACTCAGAACAGTCTGGCTGTAATTGAACATTGTATATCAACAGTGGCATCACCGATTTTGACGTCATCGGCCTGAAATCTCGAATAGTATAATTTATGTGGGTGACTTCATATTTGGTGGTATGATTGTTGGTATATGTCCTTTCAAATTCTCTACTGGTTGCTGACGATTAGCCCGGTGACGAGAGTCAGCAGAAAATATTAGGGTTTATTTCAATATGAATATATCCAATTTACCAGTATATTGAAGGTTTGTATACCTTCTATCCAAGGGTCTCTTTGTTATTGACATTCGTAAAATCATCAAAAGTTCATACTCAACTTCCAGCGACACTCAATAGTCAGTTGCTATAGTGCCAAATAATTATTCGGTAGAAGTATCACTACTGCGACGAATTACGCGATTTATAGTGAGTAGCTATAGAGCCCGTTGAATGAGCCGCGGTTAAAGCGATTGTAAGTATCACGGAGCAGGACGTCATCACAGATTACTATTACGGAAGCCGTTAATACAGTGACTTATGTTCCGATCGCTAGCTCAAATTCCGTCCTTCAACTCATTAGAGGGCTTGCAAAGTACCGATCACTGACATTTGAAATGATGTCAAGTACCTCGATGACTGTTTTAAATGCCCAGATGTTGCCGCCGGCACAATATACAGCCCATGTGGCCCAATGGATAAGGCATCGGCCTCCTAAGCCGAGGATTGTGGGTTCGAGTCCCACCATGGGTTTTTTTCTAAGCAAAATCATTTGCGTTGGTGCATTTCGAAACCTTCCAAATGTTAACAACCACTCAACTCTACAGGTAGAAGAATAGTTTAACCTTATAACAATTGAATCTTGGATGATATGACCAACCGACGATTCAAATACTTTGCAATAGGGAAAAACAAATTGTTTATAATAATCTTCCCCACTTATTTCGTGGTAATTAATACCGGTGTTAATCAGACCCTGACCATCGCCCATGTGGCCTAATGGATAAGGCATCGGCCTCCTAAGCCGGGGATTGTGGGTTCGAGTCCCACCATGGGTTTTGATCTGAAGAATATTAAAAAAATTATTTCTAGACCCCTAATTTTGTGTGTGCATTTTTATGAAGTTATTTCAATAGAAAATACATATATCGACGATGCAACTGATACTCTTCAAATCACTATTCCAATCGAAGTGACAATATTGCATCATCTGTTGGGGGGCATCCGGTAAAACTGCACTGTAGCCGCTGCAAAAACTACAACACCAGGTCCTCCGTATAATAGCCAGGGCCCCGGATGTGTGTCCACCAAACCACTGCTCAAAAGATTCGGTGTCCCAAACAAAAAGAATATGCGGAAACTAAAACTTCAATGACTTCTTTACCCCGGTATCATGGTACACGCGCGCCGTACGTCGTCCAATTATCATATGATCGAGCGAAAAGATCATTGTTCTATCAAATATGCCGGATCTGATTTGTGGAACAGTATCCGACAGTCATCGAGCATGTCCAGTGCCCACATTCAAATCGAAATACAAGCAATTTCTGCTGAATAAATACTAGAGTTAAGCCTCATCTGGTTTACCGGACCACGACCTGACATATCGATCTCGCCTCTTTTGTCACCTTTCCTTTTATATTTATCCTCTTTTACTTGTCATTCAGTGTACATGTCTTCTGCTGTTTACATCGCCTGAGCCAGGTCGGTGTCGGATTTCGAAGACTACTCCTAGTCGTTTCTACACCTTCCTACCTTTCATTGTATCGCAGTCTTGTGGTGTATTGAAATGATGAAAATCGTAGCAAAAATTGAATTAGGACATTATTGGTTACGGGCAATTAGGCACGATCAGTATTCAAATTGTTACTGTTGTGGTGGTACATCATGTGCAATGGCGTGGGAGATTGGCGTTCGAATAGAAACCCCGTCCTTTCAAGTGTCAATTCTATCTCCAATTCATGTAGTGTATTCATGTAGTAACACGCTGTTTCGTTTCTTCTGAACAATAAGATGACACTTTCCAAGGTGAAGTCTCGCATGTACTGGTATCAGATAGGAGACGGCAGAAGTCATATTGATTCCCTACGAATTTTCATTAGGATTTTTGTTTTGTGTGAAAATTATACTTGAATGATTTATTCTTTTACCAATTTGATGATGCACAGTACATTTTTTAATCTATACTAATGCAGTAAATGAGCATTGTGGTAGATTTTTGTTTTTCACTCGGTAGAGATTTGGGGTTCCGCAGGTTAAGAAATGCTCTACTGGTGTAGTGTCAACTGCCAACGTTCGAAATGGCCATGTCATTTATAGTGTTCTATGTTCGTTCATGAGAGAGAGAGAGAGAGAGAGAGTCTTTATTTTTCATCAAACCAAAATACATAACACTCGGCAGTGGTGGTGGTACAGAAAATATGCATGCACAGTATTCGGTATTAGATAGGAATGATCGATAAGACCGTGAGGGTCATCTAGTCTGATCACACCAGCATCAAATAGGTACACTTGACTCTAAACAGTCTGGCTGTAAAAAAAGTTACAGTAGTTAAAAAAATAAAATAGAAAAAAAATTAAGCGATGGTAGCAAATGATCAATGAAGAAATGTCTGGACGAGGTAGGGCAACAGTGTTAGTGTAACGATAAGAGGTGATCAAGTAGGGCTTTTTTGAATCTATCATAAGGCCACTCACGGATATGTGGTGGTAATGCATTCCAAATGATAGGTCCCGACTAGTCGATAGATCTCTTAGTTAGGTTGCTATTGGGTGGGGGTAAGTAGATATTTCCCTTTGACGAGGATCTCGTGTAATGGGAATGGACATTTTTAGCAGGTATGAAAAAGTCATCAAACACAGGGGGCAGACTATTGGAAAAATATTTGTGAACAACTTTTGATACTTCGAAGCGATATAGCTCATCAACTCGCAAAATTCGATGCTTACGCGGTAGTAAGGCGATAAATTGGTACGTAAAGGTACAGATGAGATCAGCCGTATCGCACGGTTTTGCAGGGTTCGAATTCTGCACAGAAATGTTTTGCATGCACTTCCCCATACTACGATTCCATATTGCAGGTGAGAGTGGAAAAGAGAAAAATATATGGTTCGTAGTATTGATCTGGAAACCAAAGATTGCAGACGGGTCATTATTCCCACACACCGAGCTAGTTTTGATATTGTGCATTCAATATGCTGCTTCCAATGATATATATATCATTGGCTGCTTCCAAGACATTTTAGCATCAATAGTGACACCGAGATATTTTGCTGAGTCACATATGGAGATTTGTTTATGATTGATGTTCACAGTGAAACTATGATTGGCATTATTTAAAAGGAGCATCTCGGTCTTATCTGCATTCAAGCTTAGTTTGTTTGCTTGGAGCCATCTCGACACTTTTGGGAGTTCCCTATTCACGGATGCATGCAAATCATTGCCAGTGTTAGAGGTTATGAAGAGGTGAGTATCATCAGCAAATAGGCTTGTGCGGAATAAAGATGCATTAACAATGTCGTTAATATAAATGAGGAAAAAAGTCGGTCCAAGGACTGAGCCTTGTGGGACTCCACAAGTTATATCTCTGGTAGTCGATCTTAATGTCCCCAGTTTAACAAATTGTTTGCGATTTGCCAGGTAGCTTTCAAGTAGAGTTGCTGCAATACCCCTGATTCCATGGTGTTCTAGCTTGTATCTTAAGATTCTGTGGTCATGATTGGTGTTGTACTTCTTTCCTCCTTCCTAGTTCTTACTTGGACCACCAGAACATATTCAGCTTCTCCAAATAAAACTAGAATTACTATAGCTACACAGTAATTTCCATATCAGATTGGAATTATAAGTTGTTCCAAATAAGATCAGAATTAAAATGACCTACTTTGCAAAAACTCGGAAATTGAATCACTTCAGTCGGTATCAAAGTCGAGTACATTCTCAAGAGCATAAGAACAGCAAATGTATGTACAGCATTCTTGGGTTGTTTCGCAATACAGTTTGCCTGTAGCATTCTTAGGAAAAGCAGAAATTAGACTTAGAATTAAAACGAGAACCAAAAAACATTTCACAAATTAGATAGAATAAGATTACACAACTACAGTTATCTAGTTATCCAAGTATGGCTCGACACATGGGCAAAGAAGCCTAATCCAAACACTCAACTACAGAAACGAAAACGCAAAGCATACAAAGTTTATTGCCACTTATCGGTAAAAGCAAAATTATATGCTAATATCGCAATTGCATATCGTAACGAGAGTAGTAGAGATCAGCCCGACTGTAGCCTTGTGTCGCCCGAATACATTGTAAGGTAGGAGTCGGCCGTGCCCACGACCAGATGAGCCTGAACGAATAGAACATGTCATTAGGTCTCGATCCTCGTAGCCGGGATAAAAACTTGGGAAAGTCTGCGGCATTTCTTTCAGCAAGGAATTAAACATGACGTTCAATGAAATGGAAGAGCTTCTTGGAGGTACACAGCTTCAATATGCAATTGATCAGTATATTCATATTGAAATGAACACAAATATTTTCGGCTGACGCTCGTCACGGGTAATCGTCAGCGACTAGTAGAGAATCAGAAAGAACATCGTATCAAAATACGCCAACTAAGTCTGTGACTACAGAATGAGTTCGTGTACCATCTAAAAATACTACATTGAGAATAAGCACTCTCTTCGCCCCGATTATTCGAAATTTCATACCAGTGACACCATCTTTTGTGATACGATTGTTGATATGCAATGTTCTTTCCAATTCTCTACTAGTTGCTGACGATTACTCCTGACGAGTGTCAGCCGAAAAGATTTGGGTTCAGTTCAGTATGATTATACAATGCAATTGTATAGAGAAATGGAAGTGGTCGAAAAACTGAACTGCTAGAGTAAGTATAACAAGTGGGTAAAGATCCCTTGAGAACTCTGAAAATCCAGAAGTGCTTTGTGGCTGACGGCAAATTCGGCTTAGTTCCAATCTATAGAAGTGAAGATATTGGAGTATAAAATTTGGGATTCTGGGAAATTCGTCAATTAATAATTATAGAACTACCCACTAGGGATGGTGTGAACCTCTGAAAGGTTCAGGCTCGTGTGAACCCGGACCTTTTTGAAAGGTTCTGTGTGAACGCGAGCGTGAACCTCATGACGTCACGTGACGTCATATTGCTAATTACAACCCTACATTTCAGTGAAGTTTGTTTGTTTGTTTGTGGCATTCATGGTGTTTGTCAGCTACTATGGTCATTTACACCAGGCCGATATTGTTCATTATTTTCCGTAACTGCCGACTTATAGCACGACACACCTCTAGGTTTTTTGTAAGACACTGATTACGCGGATGAGGTGGCGAGGAGGATTTCAGTGAAGTGATAGCATATATAAATGTACACGATACCTAGCGACAACTCGGGCCACATAATGCCATAATGCTAAAGTACATATTGACGTTTGAAACGTTGCCAAATGTATCAACTGGGGCAATCAAATATTATAATAATCCCATAAATCAATATCTTCCGTCCTTTGCCAACAACTTCGACGAGGACTAGCAAGGGAATATAATCCTACGCCTCAACAGTATAGGCTAGACCGGACAATGTATTCGGCGTCTGAGTATAATTGCTACGTTAATATTGAGCAGAGTGTAAAACGGGTTTCTGTACTTGCTACCAATATTACCCCTTTAACAAGTTACACAGCAGTAGCCAACACCCCAATCGCACGAATTTGGTTTTCATGATGCAATAAACATATGAAATCAAGATTGACCCCGTACACCTGCTAGATTTTTTACATCAGGCACGACATCAATTTCATTGATTGGATGAATAAGCATCATTTGCTGACTACCTACATGTAGTGTATTCAGTTCTTGATGTTGTGTGATTGCGGGTGAAGCTCACAGCAGAGTGTCACTAAATATAAACCAACGGAAAGCTGGATATTTCGAGCAAACTTTAGCAACAAAGCAAGTAAAATGTTTGAGATTGCCAAGGAGCATGCTCGTTTAGTGTTGATTTTTTTTTATGCTGCCAGCGTCATGCATAGAGTGGCCCTCAGTTGAAATGCAATAAATTTCGACAAAAGATGTTATACTGAAGTGAAAATTGTAATATATGAAAAAAGGTTCACAGTGCAGAACCTACCAAGGTTTGTTTGTGAACGTGAACCTCTAAATTTCCCAGGTTCACACACAGAACGAGAACGTGAACCTCACGTTCACACCATCCCTACTACCCACCGTAAATACTATTATTTCAAATCAAAAATTTTTGGCTGGAATAACTTCGCTTCTGCCGGTTGGAATCAAGCTAAATTTGTAACGCATCGTTTTTAAGACTATTTAACAATTTTAGCCAGTTCTTTAGCCAGCCTAACCATTTCTTTTAATATTGCCCCTGTAATTTGAAGAAAGAGATATTTTTGAACAACCTTAATCATCACCTACCAGTCTCGGGTGAAACCTCACAGCTGTGACCGATCCGATCCGCTGGCCCAGGAATCCCTCGTAGTACTTGATGTGGGCCAGTTCGTCTGCGTTGTGGCTGTGGAAGTACATGGACGGGCTGGGCGTGCCACTGTAATACGATCGTTTGTTTTCAGAGGTGCGTGTGAAACAATTTTAATTGTTTTCATAAATGCTGTACTGAAACGATTTTGAGGAGTGCATTCACACTAGGTTGTTTATAAACAAAGTCGGCTCTGAATACTTTATACATGTATACACGAAAGGGCCGTAGAGGCCACTTCATATGCTTTATTAAAGGCCGGAGGGAGTTTGCCGGGCGTTTCGACCTTCGAGACCGATTTGCAGAGTGTTTCAAATTTATAATCACTAAAGCACCTGCATCATTATGAATTTCAGCTTTTTAAAATCATTAGCCTTACAAAGTTTGGCACAAATATGTGATAGGCTATTGACGGTATTGCCTTGGGTTGAAAAATCTTACATTGGCCGGGCCCAGGGTTTTAACCAAGTCACAAGGTTCCGAGTCACAATTCCATCTCACTTTTATAGTTTTGACTCGAGTCAAGTCGAGTCATTTTCAATTAACCACAGAGTCGAGTCTGAGTCTAAGTCGACGAGCAGAGGGTCAAGTCCGAGTCATGGTATTATGACTCGAGTCCAAGTCATTGTGATGACTGCTAAGTTTAGAGTTAAAGTCTTGTTAAATCTACTTTTTACAACTCCACTCGGTGATATCGAATGCATCGCATTCAAAATATACTCATTTTTCTCACTTAACACAGTTTCTGGTCGCATTTTCAAGAACCTATACTAATAGACGAAATCCCAATAGTGTGGTAAATTACTATTCTTCGAAATTACAATGTAATGTCGGTCTTGGCCAAGTCTCCAGTGCTATGACTTTGTCCGAGTCATCGGCAATGACTCAAGTAGTCCTACAAGTCGAGTCAATGCACAGATTGACTCGAGTCATGTCGAGTCACCAAAAAGTCGCGAGTCGAGTCATTACAACCCCGGCCGGGCCGTAACCATACTTTCCAAGCTACAATACAGCAGCTTGAAGAATCCAAGCATACAACCAGTCAAGCACTCGACACTAGATCATATGTTTGCGGATAATATCGAGTCAATATTACACATCGAAAGAAATATCAGTATCAACCATTTGAGGCAGCAACATATCATCAAATTTCGTGACGTCACAGCATGGTAGTACGGAGTAAGAGTGAGCTAGCATCTGCCATTGCTGCACTGGGAATATTGATGTATTTATTATAACTGACAGGGGTCCAAATGCAGCCTTTCAAGTTGACTTCATGTCCAATAGGGCATTTTACCAGCTACTTGATAAAGTTAACAGGATGCCTAAACAAAAACACTGCACACCAATTTTGGCTCAATTACAACCTACAGAGGCATTGCTATAAGAGAAAAATGTTTTGGATATATTCATTAAAAGTAAATAATTTTCAAATTTTACTTGATACCCCATGAAATTGTAATGCTGTCTGAAAAAACGATGCATAACAAATTTGGCTCCATTCCAACCAGTAGAATCGAAGTTATTGCGAGTACAAAATTTTATATTTGGAAAAAATAGTGTTTACGGTGGAAAATTCTTCAATCATTCATTATAGATGTAGGATTGCCCACCATAAATATTATGATTGAAAATCTCAAATTTTGAACATCAATAATTTAGCTTCTATTTGTTCGAATTGTTGTGCATCGCTTTTTCAGACAATTTTCATGGGGTAGCCAGTGAAATTCCAAAAGCTTTCACATTCATTTTTACTAAATAAATCCAAAAGTTTTTTCTCTTGTAGCAATGCCGCGATAGGTTGGAATTGAGCCGAAATTGGTGTGCAGCATTTTTTTAGGCAAACAGACAATTTTATCATTTAGCCAGTAGAATTTGAAAAAAAAGTTATTTTTGAACAGCCTTATGTCCAAGCATAACAATGGCCCTGTAAGGCTATTCAAAGCAAGGTTGCCGTCAGGGGCGTAGACAGGGGGGTAGAATTGAAGAACGTTCTACCCCCTTCCAGGCTCGATTCTATCCCGAAAATCCCAAGTCAACGTTACTGCTATAACAACATTTCTTCACGTTATCCCCTAATTTCAATTTGCTGCGCGCGTCGCCGATCGCCGACGCTGATTACATGCCTTTTTCTCGTCGATCTCTCGTCTATGGAAGCGCGTCTATGCAAGTGTGAAAGGGGCATTGTTACATTTTTCTCTTGGCGAGGGTTAGCGATCAGTTTAATCTCTTTATTCTGAATGCAGTCGTCGAGCAATAACAACATTTGTCGCGTCGTTCACGCGTTGTTTTCTCATCAACAGTTCATTGTAAACGATAACGAACATTAATAACATGAAAATAACAACTTCTAACTGAATAAAATCATGTTTTAAAGCAATCGCATCTGATTCGTGCTTTGCCGAACTCAAGCCTGTTCCCCAAAACAGCGTGAAGACACAATAAATTCGATTCGCATTTTATTTTTGACGCCATTATTGTGCACTGTCTTGACCTCAATGACCATCTATATGTCATACTAGATTATGCCCTTCGTGATCGGTATCCCACCGGGACGCATTCAGCCTTCAATAGCCGCGCCGAAACTTATTTGAGATTCCCTCGCTTTGCGAATAAGTCATTATTCACACGCCGGTACAATTAGTATATGCGCCATGTTCGAAATGAACGGAATTAAAACGCCGAGAAGACGTTACTCATACACGCGAATTGAATCATGTCAAAATTAATGAAGATATAACAGATTCTGCGCTGTATAGATTGTTCGTCGTGAAATGTTGTTCCGGTATTGTTTCGAGGTCGATTACTTATTTGAATACAAATAAGATCTCCTGCACTGTCACGGGATGAGCGCGTGCGCATCGTAACATGATCCCCGTGCAAGTTGTTGATTGCTAACACGATCCCGTGCAAGCTGTTGATTGCTAACCCGGTTTCAGTAATTAGATCCGCCAATTAGTTGCGCTTTCAAAAGCGTACGGAATACAGAAGTCGCTATCGCTAAAGGTATGACGCATAGAGGCTCATTCTGCCCCCTTTATTCAGTTCTACCCCCTTTTTATCTCGGCTGGCTACGCCCCTGGTTGCCGTGTTTTGGAAGTATGCCGTTACTAGCTAGATGACTTATCTTCTGAATAGTGGCTGAATGTAGCGCGGTTATCCGCAGACCTCTACTCCAAACCTAGAACAACGATGGTTTTGAACAAACTACTATGAACCGATGATAACAGAACTTACCAAGCTATGAGGGGTAAATAGGGGTGGGCGTCCATGCACCGAATACCAGAATTAAGCGTGAAGCCTTGCAACGTTTCCAGGGTCCTCACGTCCCAAATTTTGACATCGCCGTTTTCCCTGTTGAACAAAACGGAGCCAATCATAAAACAGCCGAGGCTGTGAACAATGATTCCAGTATTCGAATCTGAACCGGGCATTAATTCTAATGATTTGAATCCGCGGAGAGAGATGATTTTTACGAGTACTGAAAGTGCACGCTCATTGCCAGTAAGTGTTGTTTTATCAACAATAATTATAGTTCCGATACTATTTTCCATTGCGGAGGGCTGAAAATCTCAATTGGTCGCATACTCAATTCCAACCCGCGGAAGCGGAGTTATTGCAGCTGGAAGTTCTGGATTTGCAAAAATAGCATTGACGGCGGGTAATCCCCGAATTATAACTGAAAAACTCAAATAAATCCGCTTCTACGGGTTGGAATTTAATAAAATTTGCTTTGCATCGTTTTTGAAGACAGCTCGACAATTTTATGGGGTTGACAGAAAATTTCGAATTTTTTTTTTTGATTTTTCAAATTAAATTTAAATCGGCTCTGCGGCGACGTATTCCGGTTAGAATCGAACCAAATTTTATGTGCAGCGTTTTTGAAGACAACTCGACAATTTTATGGGGTTGACAGAAAATTTTGAATTTTTTTTTTTGATTTTGCAAATTAAACTAAAAATTTAAATCGAACCAAATTTGATGTGCAGCGTTTTTAAAGGTAACCTGCCAATTTAATCAGGGAATGGCTGGAATCTGGGAAAAAATGATATTTTTGAACAGCTCTAGTACCAGGGCTGTGGAGTCGGTAAATTTTACCACCGACTCCACACATTTTCAATATACCGACTCCGACTCTGACTCCAGGGTCTTTAAACGTACCGACTCCGACTCCAGCATTATTACCAATTTACTCCGAAAATTACATCCCACATTGTCGGTTGAATGACTATCATACAACCATTAAACATATGCAAACATATGATTAACGGTGGCATGCTAAATTGTTTCAGCTCGAATTATCCACTATATGCAATTAACATGAAAGAAAGATTTGCTAAATATCCTTCCTTTTTCAAGTTTTAATAACATAGACTCTCTAATATCATGAAATGTATGAATCATTCAAATATGGCAGATATCCAATCCTGTATAATAAAAATGTAGATAAAAAATCCAAGTGTAGCTCTTGTGTACGAGTCAGCAACTAATAAAGAGATTGAACTTACTAATTTTGTCATTGCACACTATCCTGATTACAAGCACACACACTCTAACTACTAATAGACATTGGTCATAAATGGAATTTAGTTAAGTAGTCAAAGACCATAGCTTATGTCTAGTCTACATGTACTTTAATCGCGTATTCATGGATTGGGACTTGCAGTCTTTTTTAATCATTTGTTCGACCCAAACAGCTAAGCTACACTACAAATATTCTTAATTTTGTCAAGTGGGAAGCATCGTCTGGTCGTATTTACATCATACATCATTTTTACAATTTTACAAAACCAGCTGATGCATTTGCTCTGTCACAGTATCATGGTATAATTTCAAAAATTATATCAATTTTGACTACATCGCGAAAACGCATATTGCAATTTTCTTCCCCTGTGCAACTGAGTTGTAATTTGCAAGTAATGTCTAATTTTATCTATATCAGGGGTGGGCAACTTTTTCGGCCAAGGGCACACATGAGATTTACGAACCATTGCGCGGGCAACTGGAATGTTGATAACCTTTTTTTAGTCGTCCGATAGGAGCGAACCGAACTAGGTAACATTGCAAACAAGACATATTATTGCGCTCTGAAATTGACAACAATATGTCATGCAACTGTGCAGTGCGCAACCAGGGCGAAGCGCGAAATTTTTTTGCCAGATAATGACTGAATTATATCAATAAATATATTGCTAACAGATATAGGGGGTCGCATCTGTATACCACTGGGCTCATTTGGCAAGGACAGGATTATTCGACTTTTAGACATAGCAAAATCGACGGTATCAGTGAACATGCCTCTATCATTTTGTGCAAATGTTTTGTCGACGATCTCGCTGCGAGTGCACAAGCGAAGCCGCATGTTGGACGACACGCTATCTCCTAATTGCGAATATAGTTGGACTCAATTCTGTGAATAATATGTATTTATACTTTTCAGAAGGGGGCTCAAATACTGAATGCAAGAAATCTAGTGACAATGAATCATACGAAGTACCGAGAAAAATTTCAAGTCAAATAAATCTGCTGTGAAATATTCTACTTTATGGTCATATACCAAGATATGGGATTAATGTGGCTTGCCCCTGGATACGTCAATGCGTCAGAACTGTTGTTTTAGTCATTATCCAAATTTCGCGGTCATGCTAATCAAATTTTGGTTGGCCTTGCAATTGCACCTCATGTCATAAATAATTTCGAGAATCACCTCGCAGGCCACACCTAACCTTCTCGTGTGCCAAATTTGGCCTGCGTGCCACGGGCTGGCCGCACCTGATCTGTATGGTTATTAATAACAGTGATTGGTGGTACATAAAAATTCTATTGAAAATTATTTTAAAGCAAATGTTTTCATGATAAAGAAGCTGGAGTCGAAGTCAGGGTCATTCTCACGAACTCCGACTCCGACTCCAGTCAGTATTTTCCCCACGACTCCGACTCCAGCTATTATAGTTTTCACGACTCCAACTCCATCAAGCAAAAATTATCCAGACTCCGACTCCGACTCCACAGCCCTGCCTAGTACGCACGTTTGTGGAAATAACATCTGCAAAGTCGTTATCAATATGCAGTATTGTCACAAAGTGCAATGAAACAGGTATGGTCGAAAAAGAATAAATAACCTTTAATGTGACGTAGGACTGGCATGATATTCTTTGTGATCGCCTAAAAGGTACATATTTAAACTTTCCACATCATTCATACTGTTTTGATGTCATAACGAGTAATACTTGACCTGAAGCCTATTTCCCTATTCAGAGGATAACCAATAACCGAATCGTTCATCAAAGCACTCACCCTGCGGTCGCCAGGAGATTGCTCTGCTCCGGAAGATAACTGGCTTTCACGATCCAACTCTCGTGAGCTCTTAAAACCTTCGTCTTGCTGCGAGAGAATAAGAAAACAATGTTGCTGACAATTACGTTCACGAATGCTTCGACAAATGTGTGGTTTTCGAAACGCCATCGCAGAAATATGACCGATACAGTCGGTGACCAAGTAGTCTGCTTCTGCCCACAAGTGGACAAAATAGTTGCCGTTTGGTGCCTAGCCCTAGTTCTAGTTGCAGATTTTAAAAATTGAGTGGTTCTAGTTCTAGTTCTAGTTGCGGGTATTGAAAAGTGACGAGTTCTAGTTCTAGTTGTGGATTTTGAAAATTGAGAAGTTCTAGTGCAGGTGCGGCCAACCTTTTCAGCCAAATGGCCACATTTGATTGATGAACTACTGCGCGGGCCACTAGCCGCGCGAAGCGCGAAAATTTTTCGAAGTTCATAATTTAATAACACTGTCACTTTACTATATTGCGGGCCTGCTGTATATTGCTGGGCTCAGTTTGCAAGGAATAGACTATTCGGCACCTTGACATATCGATATCGAAAGCTTCGACCAGCATGCGTCAATCATTTTGTCCCTAGTTGTCATAGTCGACGGTCTTTCTGCGAGCGCAAACGCAAGGACGCATATGTTGAACGACACTTTGTCTCGTAATCGCGAATATAGTTAGACTCAATCTGTTACATTAGGTGTTCTTTCATATTCACAAAGGGGTAACAATATTAAAAGCAAGAAATCGAGTGACAACATGTTGCGCGAAGCGTGTATACAATTTTACTTATGATAAGTGTATACAATTTTACTTATGAGAAATCTATCGCAAAGTATTCTGCTCTATTGCAGTGTACGAAGATCTACCAAAATGTGACAGGCTCATGGATCTGCCAATGCGTCGGAACTGATATTTTAGTCATCAAATCTCAAGTGTTGCGGCCAGACTAATCAAATTTTTGGTTGGCCTTGGAAGTGCACAATCTGTGCAATCCATTTTTGATAACATTACTAATTTCGGAAATTACCTCGCGGGCCACTCAAAACCTTCTCGCGGGCCACGGGTTGGCCGGCCATGTTCTAGTGCTAGTTGCGGATATTGAAAAGTGACTAGTTCTAGTTCTAATTGCGGATTTTGAAAATTGAGTAGTTCTAGTTCTAGTTCCACATTTGAAAAGAATATTGATTACCGAACAACCGGAAAGCACGTGTCGTCGTTTAGCATGATTCAAAATACCCGAGTTTTGTTGAATGTTGTTTGTGCGGCCATTACTAGCTGAAAGCCATCACTACTAACAGTAGCCAGCAGGTGGGTTTTCGGGGTCGAAATCTCTAACATTTCAAAATCGAAACCCCGCTCATTTGAAATGCATATTCCATGTCTGATATTTCCGAAAAAATAAAAATGAATGTGTTGCCTAGGTGTTCAGTACGGACCTCAACATTTAATGACTTGGGAGCCCCTACGCCTGAGATAGGCAATTCATTTTCTGAGAATAAGAAGCAGGAAATATGTTGGCAGACCAAGTCAAAAGTTTGCACTTAAGTCAATTCTACAGGTCGTTAGTTCTAGTTGCGGATTTCGAAAAGTGAGTAGTTTTAGTTTTGGTTAAAGTTGCGTATTTTGAAAAGTTGGCAGTCCTAGTTCTAGTTGCGTGTTTTAAAAATGGATTAGTTCTAGTTCTAGTTGTGCCTTTTGAAAATACAGTAGTTTGTAGAAGTCTGGTGGTGGGTAACACCTACTTAGAGCAAGTTAAAAGTATTTAGTTTTACTCAGGTATAAGTAAAAGTAGCGATTACCAAGTAAGTATAAAAGGAAGTATTCTACACCAAATTTATCCTAAAAACTGAAAACTGTTAACCACAAGTCTGCAAACCTACTAACTGACAACCTCAGATCGGGTGTGTCGATCAAGATATCTGAAATCACCTGTTTGTGGAATCATCTCTGGTGTCAAACAATCGTAAAGTACCGTCTCCGCATCCAGCAATTAGTAAATTATGTTGAGTGTCAAGCGTTAATGACGTAACGCTGCTGTCCGCCGCCGTCGACAATTCCTGCAAAAAGATGGCGTTCCTTCGTGAACCGAAAAAAAATCACAAATGACGTACCGGTCTTGAGCAAAACTCAATCGTGTATATTGGTCTCAGTGTAAGGACTAATTTCGCGTCTAATCTCTGTAATTTACCTTCTAGTAAGTTTCATAAACATTGTTTAGACACACTACTCTCAAGACACTGATCAACTGTGTTTGCATTCACCATCAAACTTATTTACTTCATTTCTAATTATTTCCCATGATACTTCTTTCCCCATATCGTCGCGGTGGAATCAAAGTGGCTCAAGTCAATTTTTCAAATGTTGCGATCGATTTTTTACATTGACAGAAAATCAAGATTTTAAAAATTCCCAGCCATATCTTGACCATGTTTAGGCTTGCCGCGTTGATTCAAAGTTAATCGTGGCCGAGAAATGAAATCTTTGTATAAATTTAATTTTCTCAAAATGTGTAAAAAGTACTACCGTGATTGTACAGCGACCGGTAACGAAATCTGTAGTAAGATGCTCCTGGCCTGGGCTTTGACGAAGTTGTAATCAACCCACAATGAAACAGGCGCGATCGAAAAATTACCTAATTCTCTTTAATATGATGTAAGACTGGCATTATTTCCCTTGCAGTGGCATGGTAAGATAGATACACATTTAACCCTGCCACTTCATTCGTACTGTTATGTCGTTAAAATAAGTGATACTTTAATAATGTGATTGACTCGAACCAAGTCATATGACTCAAGACTAGGACAGCTAAGACAGACATATTTTCATAACTTCCAGAAAAATTGTAAAGTCACCACATGATTGCTATTTCGTCTATCAGTCCTGATACTTGGAAAATAGGGCCAGAAACTGTTAAGGCTGAGAAAAATCGCGATATTATGAATGCGAGCCGTTCTATATCACTTGAGCAGAGTTGAAAAAGTTGGTAGAACTGGATTGAACTCAAAACGGAATAGTGAACAGAATGACTTGGACTCGCGTCATACCACTATGACTCGGACTCGACCCTCTACTCGCTGACTTTGACTCAGACCTGACTCGGCGGTGAATTGAAAATGAATCTACTTGACTCGAGTCAGAACAATACAAGTGAGATTGACTCGTGACTCGGACTCTTGTGACTTGGTTACAACCCTGATAGTGGATTTTGCCCAGCCTATTAACAGAACACAAAACCTCACCTGCCGACGTTGTTCGGTCGTCGTGTCCCACACTTGAATGTTCCGGGAATCGCCTGCCGAATACAAATGTAAATTTCGCGGGTCCCAAGCCAGAACAAGCCCGGCGCCCCTCGAAGAAGGCAAAGGTTCGGAAGCGGCTTGCCACGCCGTCACCAGCTTGGCTCTCAACTGGTTCTCTTCGAATCTGTTCTTCCATATTCTCACGCAGCCGTCGTCTGAACGGAACAAAATGTCTTTGCGAGTTCGCACTTTCGCTGGTAACCGCAGTAGTGAAATGGGTCTAACTAAGGCTGGGTACAATGATTCGCATACTGGATTAAACACTCTTAAGGGGTCTAGCAACTGAAAAATTTGAAAAAGCATCAAAATCTTCAACTTATTATTTTCGTTGTTGGAAATATTAACACGGTACTTCCGCTTTTACGTCATGGCCTTATCTCACCAAAAAAACAAGTGAAAATAGCAAAATTTCAATTTCACTGGGCTTGCCTTTAGTATTTTCTTTCACTGCTAAAATGTTCAATACTGTAGTGTTTTACTTCATTGTAAAAATTTGATTACATCGCTTCGTCGGAAACCAAACATTTGCACGAAATTCTTGTCGTAAATGACTCGCTCATGTTTTTTTTGGAAAGCCAACATCCAGATCTATGTTTTGCTAATTTTTGTTTGGCCTAGGTATGACATGGTCTGAGTTATGGATTGTCACAGAAGACTTTAAAAAAAATGAATTCTGAAATTTCAAAACAAAATTCCTTCAAGACGAGGTGCACATATGCCTTCAAATTTAGGCAACATGCAGGAATGTCTTATCACTTCCTAAAACAGGCATTAGATCAGAAAAGGGGCGTTACAATTTTGAGGTACGGTAGTTCGCCTGTCCGAAAATTATTTCTCTTGCCAAATCCAAATTATGTAGGCTAGAACTACAATTTGTGACATATTGTTTGTAGCATAGCGACACCTAGCAGATGTGAGAATTTCATGCTGACAGGGGTTTCCCTTCGCGAGATAGCTCTGTTGAGTTGCCAGTCCGTTCAAGCACTAAGAGCTCATTTAGTAACGATAATGTAGAACACCTCCATTGGCCGCATCACAACATACGAAAAATGCAATACAAAGCTATGTACGTTAGTGGAAATGACATATCTGCGAAGTCGCGATCACAGTGCAAAACCTACCCAGGTTCGTTTGCGAACGCGAGCCTCCAATTTTCCGAGGTTCACGCAAAGAACGCGAACGTGAACCTCAGGGTTGTAATCACTCGAGTCACTCGAAAAAATTTTCGGTGACTCGACTTGACTCTTGTCATTTTTGCAACTGCGTAAAATGACTCGACTCGAGTCAATTTTTGTATTGACTCAACTTGTACTCGAGTCATTGAAACTAGGACGGCCAAGACAGACATTTGATTGTAATTTCGAAGAATAATAAAGTCACCACATTATTGGGATTTCGTCTATCAGTCCTGATACTTGGAAAACAGGGCCGTAAACTGTTAGGACTGAGGAAAATTATGATATTATGAATGCAAGATATTCTATATCACTCAAGCAGAGTTGAAAAAAGTAGGTTGAACACGAATGAACTAAAAACTGAGCAGTGAACACCATGGCTTGGAGTCGGACTCGAGTCATAACACTATGACTCGGACTTGACTCGAGTCGAAACTATAAAACTGAGATTGACTTGTGATGAGGAACCTTGTAACTTGGCTACAACCCTTGTGAACCTACGAAAAATGTAAAACTAGGCTACGGTGACGATCTCTTCAACCTAGTTTTGAATTCAACCTTAAAGAAACCAGGCCGTTCCAACCCGCGTTTTCTAAAGCATACGAAAAGAGCTTTTTCGCTATGAAAGCAAACATTGCCGACGGGGGAATATATTACGAAAACGCGACCAATGCGTACCAAACACGGAATCACTCACCTGTGCCGACCAGTAGCAAAGGATCGTCAGACTTATTGATGAACTCCATGCTGCTGATCTTTGTCAACGTGAGATCGTTGTTGTTAAACACGCCCTGCTTCTGACCTTTTTCCCAATTCCAAACGCTGCAAACAGAAGCACGTCGACTTATTATAAAGAACCCAATCCAACGCATTGTCTATCATAGTAGCATTCGCTACTAGCCACCCAATTTTCAAATACAAAATCCAAAAACAATAAAATATGCCTCTTGCGGTACAAAACTTCAATATCCAAATAGACAATTTGTTCATATTGTCAAATATGTTCCACTCAAAGCCTGACTTGACCATGATCGTTTAAAAATTAAACAAAATTATATTTTGAGCAGTTTCTGGTGGCATTTTCAAGTACCAGTACCAATAGACGAAATCCCAATAGTGTGGTTACTTTACTATTCTTCGAAGTTACAATGAATGTCTGTATTGGCCGTCCTAGTTTGGGGTCATGCACAATGACTCGAGTACAAGTCGAGTCAATATAAAAATTCACTCCAGTCAAGTCATTTTACGCATTTCAAAAAATGACTCGGGTCAAGTCGAGTCACAAAAAATTATGACTCGAGTCATTTTACGCATTTCAAAAAATGACTCGGGTCAAGTTGAGTCACTAAAAAATCGTGACTCGAGTCATTACAACCCTGTCGAAAATATTTGTGCAGATATGATGTCATAATGAGTAGAACTGGGTACAACGAGTCGAGCCCCCCAATCTGAATCAAGTATTAATTCTAATACGCTTCTCGCCATCAAGAGTTAATTTACCAACGAGAATTATAGCTTACACTGTTGAAAGCAGTAAACCTCGATTAGTCATATCGTAGCATACGAAATTTCATTGAAGTACTAGGCTACACAGAAAACTGGAAATGACATATGTGTGAATTTGTGATCGCAGCATTGTCACTAAGTGCAGTGAAATAGGTATGGTAGAAAAAACACATCATCTTTACGCGATATAGAATTATATTATATTCCTTGTGGTCAGGGCTTTGGAGCCGGAGCCGGAGCCCGGAGCCGGAGCCCCGGAGCCGTGCATTTTCACCGGAGCTGGAGCCGGAGCCGGAGCTCTACATAAAATTCAGCCGGAGCCGGAGCTGGAGCCCGTTATTTGAGGAGTAGCTCCGGCTCCGACCTATTTCATAAGATGCTATTATATATGCAACAACCACATCTGCTGATTTATCATAATTGAACAGCAGGCCTGAATTTTAATGCCGTGCACAGCAATGGCATAGAGTAAAGTTCGTTCTAGTGCAACTGTGATGTTGTCGACAATTGGCAAGTATTCAGTATGACGTCACAAGCTGCCACGGCGGCACCTATATGTCTTCGTTGCTACATCGGATGTTACTGACGGCTGACAGACTCTAGATTACTATAGATAACTAACCTATGGGTAGATTAGTAATCTATATAGACCAAGAATGGCCAACCTTTTCGGCTAAAGGGGCACATGCAATTGACGAACGAGTGCGCGGTCCACTAGCCACGCCAAGCGGGTAAAATTTTCTAAGTTTATAAATAAACAAGGTCAATAATATTATTACTTGAGTATGGCGGGTCTATTGTATACCGCTCGCTAGGCTCAGTTTGCAAGGACTCGACTATTCGTCTGGCCACATCGATATCGAAGGCCTCCGATAATATGCGACTATCATTTTGTGTCTACATTTCACCGTCGACGATCTTTATGCGAGCGCAAACGCGAAAAGACTTTCTCCCGTAATTGCGAATACAGTTAGACTCAATCGGGTAAATTAGGCGTTTTTTTCATTTTCAGTAGGGGGTAGGCTACCAATCAAGAAATCGTGTGACAATTAAACACGCGAAGCGTGAAGAAAAATCTCGCTACTATTTCAGTTTATTGTAGTGTACGACGATCTCCTGAAAATGTCACTGGACCCTGAATCTGCCAATGCGTCGGAACTGATATTTTAGTCATCAACATCCCAAGTGTCGCAGCCAGAATTGTAATTTTTGGTTGGCATTGCAAGTTCACAATCTGAGCAATTCATTTTCGATAATATAATAGGAAATTAGCTCGCGGGTCACGCAAAACCCTCTCTCTGGCCACATTTGGCCCACGGATTGGCCACCCCTGATATAGACAGGCCCATTCGATAATTTCAGAGCCGGAGCCGGAGCTGGAGCCGGAGCAGTGGTAATAATGCGGCTCCGGAGCTGGAGCCGGAGCTAATGTATGATAGAACAGAGCTCCGGAGCCGGAGCTGGAGCAGTTTAAATTTACAGCTGCTCCAAAGCCCTGCCTGTGGTGGCATGAAAGTTCTGTAATTTTAACTTTCCGCATCATTTATACTGTTATGACATCATACTGGGTGGTACTCCAACACTCCAAGTCCAATATTCGATACCGAATCCAATTCCTCAGGCAGGATTGTAATGACCCGACTTGAGTCCGATTTGAGTCGCGATTTTTTGATGACTCGAGTCATTTTTTTAAATGCGTAAAATGACTCGACTCCAGTTAATTTTTGTATTACCTCGACTTGTACTCGAAAGAAGTCAACTGACTCGAGACTAGGACGGGCAAGACAAACATTTCATTGTAATCACGAATAATTTTAAAGTCACCACATGACTTGGACTCGGTGGTGAATTAAAAATGACTCGACTTGACTCGAGTCAAAACTATAAAAGTGAGATTGACTTGTGACTCGGAAGCTTGCGACTTGGTTACAATCCTGCACTCAGGTATTCTATTTTGCCCGGCAGCAGTGCCAAGTTTTTCAGTATTCTGCAAAAATATCATCGTCTCACCTTATGTCACATTTGTCGGCTACAAAATAGGTCTTGTCATACGGGTGGAATTCGATGCACAGTGGGGTTTTGGCGTTTTTGAACTGGAACCTCTGCTCGCTGAGACGGCTGGTAGCTGAAAAAACACGTGGGCGCGTTCATTAAAACCCCATTTTGACAAAAAAAAATTGTGCAGACTTGTACCGTATGTTTCACGCATTCGCGCTACGTCCTTCTGCACCGTCAGGTAATGGTCCTCGTTGACTTGCGTCTTCAGGGGGTCGTGTTTTCTTGTGTGCGCGGCGGACACCTGTGAAACCAGAACCCCTGGACTAGATTGACGGCCAAAGTCTCCAAGAAAACACAATTCTAATTGCGACGAATGATTTGCTACTCGCAAATACTCGGGGGTCAAACTTCCACACAGTACTGGATTTTTAAAACGGGCAACTAGAGCTAGAACTACTTCGTTTTAAAAACTTGCAAGTAGAACTAGAACTAATCATTTTTCTAAACTCGCAACTAGAACTAGAACTACTTAATTTTCGAAACTCGCAACTAAAACTGGAACTACTTCCTTTTCATAACTTGCGAATAGAACCAGAACTACTTCGCGTGTGAAATAGGAGATTTCCACCCTCAAAACCCATCCCCTAATCCGAGGATTATCAACAAAAACTCAAATAACTCCGCTTCTACCAGTTGGACTTGAGTCAAATTTGTTTTACATCGTCTTCGAAGACAGCTCGACAATACCATGGGCTTCACAATTTTTCCTAATAATTTAAAAAATTTAATTGGATCTGCAGAGTCTTATACTTGTTGGAATTGAACCAAATTTGGTGTGCGGGTTTTTTTAGGGTGACCTGAAAATTCAATCAGTGAATGGCTTGAATCCAGCCAAAAGTAAATTTTGAACAGCCCTAATGTACAAGTTTGACTCGGGTATTGATGTCGGGAAACAAAGCAGATTCTCGTACATTTGTTGAAGGTTTCACAAACACTGACGCGCTCCAGGAGCAAAATTCCGTCGTGCAAGGCCTGTCCACGTGTATCGTGGGCACGCTGACGCTGGCTTGAGACGACTGAAACAGACATAATCAAACAATAAGTACAATTTCGTCTTCGATCAGTGACGGCCCGCTTACCGGCCGCGCCAAGGCTGACGGATGTGGCTGGTTTTCCGGGGCAGGTCCGAACTGCTTCCGCCTTCTTGAGTATGGCGTTAGCGGAACTGAGGCGGTCCTGGCGTCATCAGAGGCGCTTCTGTGGTAGAAAAGTTTTAAACTCGGCTCGAAGAAAGGGTCTGTTACATAATCCAGCTTGGAAGCCAAGGTGGTCGGTAGGCAGGGTTGCCATTGACACGGAACAAAAATATCTGTACAGTAGGGTTGTTCAAAAATGACTTTTGTTCTCAAATTGTACTGGCTACTTGATAAATTTATTAGGTTACCTAATTAAAGCCTACACACCAAATTTGGTTCGATTCCAACCAGCAGCCGCATTGCTACAAGAGAATAAAGTTACATATTCATTATTGTTCTTAAATTGTACTGGCTACTTGATAAATTTGTTAGGTTACCTAATTAAAGCCTACACACCAAATTTGATTCGATTCCAACCAGCAGCCGCATTGCTACAAGAGAATAAAGTTACCTATTCATTATTATATGAAAATAAATGAAATTTTTTTTAAAAATTTTCTGTTCACCCCTTGAAATTGTTATCTTGTCTATAGAAACGATGCTCATCAAATTTGGCTCAATTCCAACCAGTGGAGGCCGAGTTATTGTAGCTTAAAAAAATGTTGTTTGAATAAAATAGCATTTATGGTAGAAAATTATTGAATTATTTATCATAGTTCTGCCCACCGTAAATGCTATGATTTGAAATCAAAAATTTTGAACATCAATAACTACGTTTCTACCGTTTCGAATTGAGTAAAATTCGCTGTGCGTCATTTTTTCAGACAACCAAACAATTTCATGGTTGTCCAGTAAAATTTGAAAAAAATACATTCATTTTTATTAAATAAATCAAAAACGTTTTCTTTTATAGCAATGACATAATCGGTGAAATTGAGCCAAAATTGGTGTGCAATGTGTTTTTAGGAAACCTAATAATTTTATCAAGCAGACTGTAGAATTTGAGAAAAAAAATCATTTTTGAACCCCCCTACTGTACAGTGTACAGTGTACACCCTTGAACTAGTTTGACTGATAAATTTGTGACCTAATGTAAAGACGATAAGTCAAGAATAAGGACAAATGAGAACTATGTAGTTTTAAAAGACATCCACCTTCATTATACGGTTTATGTAGTTTATAAGGAATATTACCCTTTAAATTATGGACAAAGCTTAGAAATGGGGTCGGTATAGCAACTGTGTAGGTAGGGATGGGCAAAATCAATAAAACATAGACTCGTTAGTATTCTAGCGTGGCAATCATAACCAGCGTACCCCGACTCTTCTGAAAACACAGACGGATGTTTCGGTGACGAAGACATCTGTGAATCAAAATTGTATCTTTGGCTGTTCTTGGAGATAATCTGAAGGCAAAACGAAGTTTGATATCCAAATTTTCATAACAAAACGCGATTTCGAAAACTCACAGGAACTTTATCCAAAATGTTGGCGACGGCGTTACGACCAATCTCGGCTACACTCGGGTACGGGTCGATCGCTAACGATAACAGTAATTTCCAAACATTTGTATACACGGAACTGTATAAGACACCTGCAATATAGAATATAAATATATTGGTTTACTTTTTGAATCTGTTTAATGCCTTGAGTGTGCAATGAATCTTGAAAAAGGCCACCAAGGGTCTTACCACAATGGATGCTGTAATGAAAGCTACTTTCAAGTTTTGTACCAAGAACAAGGTATGTAGTATGTTATAATTGGGGCGATTTTTTTGACATGTTAAAATAAGTCAAAATTATGTCGAAATTGAAGTGTTGGGTCAAAAAATTGTTTACAAAGTCAAAATTATTTTGACCCCTGCATTTTCGTTTGTATCATAGATTTTGCACTGTCGGTGAACTTATCATTTGATATTTTACAGCTTGCAGCCTACTTTATAAGCCTACCGTTGTAGACGGTCCATTTGTCTGCTTATTGTGAATCATAAACGATCAAATGAAACAAATAGGTTGACATGGTGTTAATAACTACCATAACCATAATGGTCAATGTACCGCAATATCCTAACTGAAGCAAGACTGCGTGGGCATTGCATGGCTCTTATATCAAGAAGCGCATGAAGAAAGATTATGATGCAGACAACATTGTCAGAATGAAACAACACACTTTGTCACCAGCAGTGTACACACAACTTCAGTGTTGTCAGCCAACAACTGCTGCTATTGAACGTTCCTTCTTCATTCTTGGCAAACTACGTAGTAAGGACAGACATTTTCTACCCGAGAATGTAGGAAAGTATCATTCGTTGTACTACAACAAATTTTAAACATTTCTACCATATTAATATGTAATGTAACTACTGGAATTCTTCATAGGTCCAGATGTCGTTGAAATAAAGTGAAAATTTGTCAGTTTTGAAGTCGAAAACGTTTTTCCAGACCAAACTACTACATAAGGACAGACAGTTCCAACCAGAAATGAAGATAAGTAGTACAATTTCAACATCATGTGCGATAACACCTTATTTGGGCCAAAATAGGTCAAAATTTGGTCGACATTAATTTTTTTAAGGTAAAAAAATGTAAATATTTTGAGTGTTTAGGTCAAAATCTTCTGTGTTTTAGGTCGAAAATAAAATCGCCCTAGTTAACAGTTAACAAAACAAAACCATTAAAATATGATTTTCACTCAAAAAGAAAACATTATAATGAATATTGATAGCACATCAGTGCAGCGTAAACTCTCCCATTCCATTTCAGAGATCAGTTTGAAATGCAATCCTTCAACTTTGAAACTACCTTTGTATTGTTGCTGAGTTACAAATGAATAGTATAGTACATGCTGTTCAATCGTATGTTGAAGTTCTGTACCTCCAAGCAGCTCTTCAATTACAAATGCTCTTATAAATTTTGGAGATAGTGTTGGCATTTCAGGATGGCATGAAGGGGTGGTGCAAGACTTAGAAAGCCGTACAAGGCTACATCTGCACCTTCCTTGTCCAGCGGCATATGCGCATCATGCGCTCCTGGTATGCATGTGCACAGATCGTGTGTATGTATATCATGAGTCGGTGCATATGCCGCAAAAACACCAAGGACAAAAATACATGAGGCCCGTTCCTATCGCAGATTACGTGGATGACAAAATGCGAGAGAGATTCCACTTACCGGACCCCGCCGGCACTCCTGTCAGCGATATTTGCCGCAGTCGTTTCAATCTTAAAACGGTTAAATGTGTGTCGTCCAAAGAGGAACTGGTCACGGTACTTGACAAACTGACGTAGCTGTCGTGGGACATGTTCCCGTCGTCATCTGAAGAAAGTTTAAGATAGTAATCGGTATCCTGTTCGCGTGCACTCCGATTCATAAAGTCTCAAATACGCCCGTTACTTAAGAAGAGGCTCTTGACGGTACTGAACTCAATTATACAATCGAATGGTATATATCTAGTTTTACTCGATGAATTTATGAATTCATGTAATTGTAGCATTAGGTAAAAAATTTTTTGCAACCCACATTTCGTTTGTATCGTAGATATTTGCACTGTCACTAATCATTTTACATTTTACATATTGTAGCCTACTTTATAGGCCTACGGTTGTAGACGGCCCAGGGTCTGCTTACTGTGAATCATAGACGGTCAAATGAAACAAATAGGAGTAAGACGGACACTTTCTACCCGATAATGTAGGAAAGTCTCTGTCGTTGTAGTACGACTAATTCTATTGTTTCTATCATAATGCGTGATGTGACTACTGGAATTTCTCATAGGTCCAGACTTCGTTAACATAAAGTTTTTTTCATGTAAAAGTTAGTCAGTAGTTTTCGAATCGTGAAGTTTTTCAAATTTAACCGCCAACCCCATGGAATTGTTAAGTTGTGTATACGAAAGATGCTCAACACTTATTGTTCACTACCAACCCGTAGAAGCCAAGTTATTGCAGTTAAAATTTTGGATTCTCAAAATCAGTCTGGACGGTGGGTAATCCCAGAATTATCAATGAGAACTCAAATAAGTTCGCTTCTATGGGTTGCGATTGCGTCAATTTTTGTTTTCCATTGTTTGTGTAGACAGCTCAACAATTCATGGGGTTGACAGTAAAATTTGAATTTTTTAAATATTTTTTCATAATAAATTCAAAATTTTCAAACTCCTGTGCGTTCTCATCTACGGGTTGGATCACCCAAATTTCTAGCCATTTAATCAGTGCATCCCTCCCGGAATCCGAAAAAAAAAAGATATTATCATTTTCACTATCAGTATCACTGCCAGTCATTCCACACGCCGCACACAAAACGTACTGTGAGGCCGGAGCAGCTGTAAATTGTGAGGTATCGGTCCGAGGCTGTCGTGGCGCGAACGGTTTGTCGGATGACGCGGCGATAACACGTGGTTTTGCGATAACGAGTCGTTAATCCGTCGGCCCCCTCTAGCCCCGCCGAACGGGCTGGGCAGCGAAGACGTCGACTTCCTCCTGTTTTCTGTCAAAGAAGGGGACATCGTTATGGAAACGGGCGAGGTCTTGTCCGAACGATATTGAAACAAGTCTCGACAAGCCTCTTCATTTTTGAAGTAATGAAGTATGCTTCAACAGCTCCGCCCGTGAAATAACATTTGTAACACGGTTTCTGAATAGTATTCGGAAGACTCTGTCTATTCACAGCAGTGGTTCCCAACCGGTGGGGAATTCGATGGTTCCTGGTGGGGAATAGAAACACAACATATACTGGATAGTCTACATATTAACGGAGACGCATCACCGTTACCAGTTAACTGCTCTGGAATGTACGCGTCGAAATTTATAAATTGAAAGTGTTCTCGGAGGACGCCTAAATGTCCCTTTTTTGGGAATTTGTACTCTTTATTTCTGGAAAAATGCCACTTCGAGTTTCGTAAAAATCGGGAGCCGAGTCAAAGTGTTGACCTATTTTTTTTAGGCAACACAATAGTATCGGTAGAAAAAATTTCAAAATCATCAGTTTTTTATTTGAGCTTTCAGAATTTATACGGGTGTCCTCTTTTTAGGACCTCAAAATATAGTAACCCTATTTAAAAGGGTAAATGAAGACTCGGAATAAATCTGAAGTGGGGAATGAACACAAAAAGGTTGGGAACCACTGATTTACAGTATCATTCATTTCACGTTAGTCCGGACGATACATCTCGCAATTTCAAAAGCGGCCACTCAGGTTGCAATGACTCGACTCGAGTATCGATTTTCTGACGACTCCATATGACTCGAGTCATTGCGCATGACTCGGACCAAGTCATATGACTCGAGTCTCAGACGGCCAAGACCGACATTTTAGTGTTATTTCGAATAATAGTAAAGTAATTGCACCGACTATCGGTACTTGAAAATCCGATCAGAAACTGTTAAAAGTGAGGAAAAGTAATTTATTTTACATGCGAAACATTCAGTATCGCCAAACAGAGTTATAAAAATTGGTTTTAACAAGCCTTGTGACTTGGTTGCAACTCTGCAGCCACTTCAAATTAACGCTGAACACTAGGGTTGCTCAAAATTACCTTTTTTTTTCGTATTGCGGGTGATTCACAGTTCAAATTGTCAGGTTTCCGAAAAACGCTTCACACCAATTTGGCTCAACTGGTAAATGTGAACGCACAGAAGTTTGACAATGTTCAATTTATTATAACAAAATGGCAAGAGGCGCATGATGAAAAATTGTGATGTAGACATCACAGTCAGAATGAAGCAACACGGTTTGTCGCCAGCAGTGTACACACAACTTCAGTGTTGTCAGCCAACAACTGCTGCTGTTGAACGTTCTTTCTTCATTCTTGGCAAGCTTCCTAGTCAGGACAGACACTTTCTACCCGAGAATGTAGGAAAGTGTCTTTCGTTGTACTACGAATTTTTTCAACCATTTCTGCCATAATGCGTAATGAAACTACTGGAATTTTTCATAGAGCCAGATTTCGTTGAAATAAAGTTTTTTCACATAAAAATTTGTCAGTTTTCGAGGCAAAGATGTTTTTTACAGGCCAAAATACTTTGTTAGGACAGAAAGTTCCAACCAGAAATGAAGAAAAGTAGTACAATTCTAACATTATGAGGGAAAACACTCAACTTGCATACGTTGGGTCAAATTTGGTCAAAATTAAGATTTTTAATGTCAAAATCTGCCAAAAGTTTGATTTTTTAGGTCAAAATCTTCCATTATGTAGGTAAAAAAATCGTCTTAGTTATTACGTTCATTCCGTTGCATGATGCTTTTGCCTTTCATGTGGATCGAACTTGGCGTTTTATTAAACTCGTGAGAAAGGTGTCTCAACTACCACGACTATCGTCTGTAGATAATCCAATAAGATCGGCAGAGCATGATTTAAACTGCCGCGCAAAAACAAACATATTCTCAAAGTAACAAACCTGTATCACCGGCCTTCTCCTCGTCGAGAAACCTTTGCGCCACCGCGCAGAAACTGCTGTCGTAGCACGTGACAAATCTTTGCAAAGCGGCCGCCAGCTCCCTCAAAACAAGCGGGCTGCCTTCGGACGGACGAACAGACAGGAGCGCGTTCGCGACGCTGTGATCGATGTGGGTCGCGTGGTCGCTGCCCGCCTCGGGCTGGTTGTCAACGAAAGTGCCGAGTGCGAAAATGACCGCGGCGCGTACCTGGAACAGAAGCATAGTAAAAATTGTTTTCATGATAATGAGTAATACTTGAATACACGACTCAGGATCGAGTCACTCAGGCACCGGAATTCGCCCAGCACTGCAGCAATCCCTGATCCCTAGGTCGATTTTTTCTGACATGTCAAAAAATTCAAAATTGTAGCGTTTGGTCAAAAAATGTCAACATTTTTTACAAAGTTGAAACTTTTTTGCAACCTCCATTTCGTTTGTATCATAGATTTTGCACTTTCGTAGAACTTATCATTTAATATTTTTCAGCTTGTAGCCTACTTTATATGCCTACCGTTATAGACGGCCCATTGTCTGCTCATTGTGAATCATAAACATTCAAATGAAACAAGGTTGACATGGTGTTATGGTCAACGTACCACAATATCCTAACTGAAGCAAGACTGCGTGGGCATTGCATGGTTCTTATATCAAGAAGCGCATGATGAAAAATTGTGATGTCGACACCAATGTCAGAATGAAGCAACACGGTTTGTCACCAGCAGTGTACGCACAACTTCACTGTTTCAGCCAACAACTGCTACTGTTGAATAAATTATTTTTCAGACCAAACTACTTCGTAAGGACAGGCAGTTTCAACCAGAAATGATGATAAGTAGTACAATTCTAACATTATGTGGGAAAACACCTAATTTGCATACGTCAGGTCAAAATTAAGATTTTTGAGGTCAAAAAATGTCCAAATTTTGATTTTTCAGGTCAAAACTTCCCATTTTTGGGTAAAAATATCGCCCTGCTGATCACCCAACCATGAAGTTTCTATCTCATCAATTTATCGTGCATGGATGTCTAGCGATCGATTGCTGCATCCAGTCATAATTTACTTCAAGTAAAAAATGCCACGATTCGAGAGAATCGGCAAGACACATTTGATAAACCTACTTTATCGTATGAAATCTATTCGTATGTCAGTAATACCAGTGGGTGAAGAAGATCTCGCGCGCCTAGGACAGGACAACCAGGTTCTGAAGCCAGTCAGCAAATCCTTATACTATGGTTAGCTCTTATTCTACTCAAGGGATTGCATTAATATACTCATTATCATGTTGCATGAATATGGATGATTAGGGTTGCATTTACAAAAAAAATCAATTTAAAACAAACATGTTTAAATCAAGGCCCTTATTTAAAACATGTTTTTTTTTGTTTTCTTTAGCCATGTATGTATGTTTCAGCCAATATTCAATTGTGACGTCATAGTGGATCGACATTGACTATTGAAAATATAGGATAAATATAGCTCCTTTGACGGGATATCTGTACTATTAATGTTGAACTGACTATTTTGCGGGTTCCAACCGTCCCATATCGACATGCGTCGGCTATACCGGGTGGTAATCGTCCGTAGGCTCATACATGTTTTTCCGAAAGTATTTACACAATTATAGCATGATTTTACAACTTGAAAAAACTACAATTTTGTTTTTTTAAAAGGATTATTTAAAACACTGTTTCAAAAATGTTTTCAACAAAGTGTTTTAAAACACCGTTTGTTTTAAATGCAACCCAATGGATGATGTGGTTCAGTTCATATGTGATGCGATGAGTACATATGCGCATAAAAAGACAATAATGCTATCGCACTGGGAGAATTTGGCATTTTCTCGGCAATGCAAATTTGATTGTGCTTTGCTACAATGTTGTGGGTTTATCACCACTTCACAGATCTCTTATTTCCACATGCGTGCATAGCTTTGCACTACCGTACTTGAATGCCGTAATGCGACTGACCACAATAGCGGCGTACATACCTCGGGGAAAGGATCATTCAAAAGTTCGTAAAGTTTCTCATGCGCGCTGTCTCGTACCCCCCTCCATCTGGCGTCGTCATAATTGGTCCACACGTACCCTGAACGGAACCAATTCAATTATACCAATATCACAGACACCCATCAATGAGGATATCCCGCCAGTTTATCATCACCAACATACTCGAAATACTCAAACAGATTTTGCCAACCCGTGTCACATAGTCAAGTGGCTTTGGTTAAAGACAGCTTCCACTCCAACTTTTTGAGCTTTGGACATTGTAAAGTAGAACGTAGTTTTGGGGTATGTCGGCAGCAATTTTTATGAGTGAAATCGTCACAAAAAAGTGGACGAAACAGCCCCTGTGTAAAGATAGCTGTATGCTAGGGGTATTCAAAAATGATGTTTTTCTCAAATCGTACTGGCTACTTGATAAAATTGTTAGGTTATCTAATTTAAGCCTACACACCAAATTTGGCTCAATTCCAGCCAGTACCCTCATTGCTACAGAAGAAGAAAGTTTCGATTTAATATGTAAAAATATATAACAGAAAATTTAAAAATTTCCTGTTCACCCCATGAATGTGTTGATTTGTCTAAAGAAACGATGTTCACCACATTTGGTTCAATTCGAACCAGTGGAAGCGAAATTATGCCGTCGAAAAATTTGGATTTGAATAAATTAGTATTTACGGTGGGCACCACTATAATAAATAATTAAAGAATAGGTCACCGTAAATACTATTTTGTCCATAATTCAAATTTTTCGGCGGCAATTACTCCGCTTCCACTGGTTGGAATTGAACCAAATTCGGTGAACAGCGTTTCTTTAGACAACCCAACACTTTCATGGGGTGAACAGAAAATTTTTGAATTTTTTGTTATCTATTTTTATATAATAAATCGAAACTTTCTTCTCCTGTAGCAATGCGGCTACTCGCTGGAATGGAGCCAAATTTGGTGAGTAGGCTTAAATTAGGTAACCTAACAATTTTATCAAGTAGCCAGTACGATTTGAGAAACAAAGTTATTTTTGAATACCCCTACTGTATACACTTTAAAATATTAGTATTAGCGGCAACATGCAGCTTACAATATTTCAAGCAGCCATTTCTGCTTAGCTGCTAAAAGTATATGACCCAACCCAACCGGTAAATGTATTTTTTGCAGCCACCAAGTCAAGCAGGCCTACTATTCGAACCTTTTTTTTCCCCTCCCACTTGAAGTAGTCTCGGCTACTTCTATTTGGAAGCGGGAGGAAATTTATGTCATTACTTCTACTCGAGTATCAGTACGGGTTACTTGGACCACATCTGTATCCCAGAGTTGGACAACTGAAAGATTCTCAGCTTCATTATTAGACTAGAACTAGAATTACAGCTACACAGCGTGTTCAAAATTAGATTAGAATTAGAATTGTCGAATTCGCAAACTTTAGAAATTGAACTGAATTCATTGCTATAAAGAAATGCACTTCATATCAAAACAGAGTTCGTGCTCATGAGCACGGGTATAGCAATGTGTGTACAGCAAGCTTGGCTCGTTTCATACTATACAGTTCTCCTGTAGCATTTTCAGGAAAACCAGACATTAGATTAGAATTAAAATCTGAGCATAGAGACATTTAACAAATTAGATCAGAATAGGTTAGCCTTATTTTGCTCTAACTGTACATTAGGGCTGTTCAAATAAAAATCTGGGTTTGAATAAAATACTGTTCACGGTGGCTAACTCTTTAATTATATATTGTAAAATCATGGAATTAGAAATTTTTCTTCTGCAATAACTTTACTTCTAGTGGTTGGAATTAAGTCAAATTTGGTATGCATCATCTCCACTGACAGCCTAACAATTTTATGGGGTTGACAGAAAAATTTTGAAATTTTAATTTTTTAATTTTTAATGATAAATTCAAAAGTTTTTACTGCGAGAATCTCGCTTCTACTGGTTAGAATTGAGTCAAATTTGATGGGCAGCGTTGTTTTCACCAACCTAACAATTTCATCATAGCCAGTGAAATCTGAAATCGAGAATTATTTCAAGTCTAGATCCAATCGACAAACCTAAACAAATCGCGACCCATTGCCGCAACTGCGGCGTGGTGGGCCCGGCGTACGCCTCGTCGAATTGATCTAAACAGGTGGCGATGACGTTAGCCTGCAGGCACTTGTTCTGCCCTTCCAAATAGTCCCGCATTACTTCGGCCAGGACGAACGCGGCCATGGTCCGGTGGCCGCACGACATCTGCGGGTCCTGCAGGATGCGCAGAAAGTACACGTGGCCCTTGTCCTTGATTAGATCGGTCTGACGTGTCTAGAGACAAGATATTTCATAGAGTTACCATAAGTCCTCTTTTATGAGGACTTGTCCTCTTTTTGAAAGTGTCCTCTGAGGACGCCCGAATGTCTTCTTTTGAGATTTTGTCCTCTTTTTTGAGAATTTTGTTTATATGTAGGGTAAAATTCGAGTGAGATGCAGTAAATCGGCACCGAAGTAACGCTCCGCCGGGTATTTCGGGAGCTGGGCCGGAAAGTTGACCTATTTTTTAGTCAAACGATCACGAACTGGGAAAAATTTTTCTCAGGTGCTGCAAGTCTGAAAATTTTGAAAAAGTGTCCTCTTAGCACATTTCCAAAATATGGTAACCCTATATTTCATGAGTAGGCTTTACAACAGTTTGAAAATTTTAAGAAAACTAAATGAATTGAACATTAGGGTTGTTCCAAAGTAACTGTTTTTCCAAACTACACAGGCTGGTTCTTAAAATTGATTGGGTGCCCGGAAGAACGCTGTATATAAAATTTGGCTCCAGTGCGACCTGCAGCAGCGAAATCATTTGAGTAGTAAATTTTGGATTTATTTAAAAAGTAAATCGTTTTTATCAAACGTTATTGGTGCCACATGAAATTGTTGCGTTGTCTACAAAACGATTTATAACAAGTTCGCCTAATTCCAACCAGTAGAAGCGAAGCTATCGGAGTAGCACAGCTTAAATTTTCCACCGTAAATACCATTTTTTTCAAACCAAAAATTTTGTACTGCAATAACTTTGCTTCAACGGGTTGGAAATGAGCCAAATTAGTTAAGGAACAATTTCACGGGGTACCTAGAATTTATTTCTTGAATGAATCCAAAATTTCCTACTCGAATAACTTCGCTTCTACACTTCTAAAGGTTGGAATGGAGTCAAATTTGCTGTACGGCGTTTTTAGCCAACCTAACAATTCATCGAACACCCAGTAAAATTTGAAAAAAAAATGTTATTTTTGAACTACGTTAGTGTGTATACTGTATACACACAAAATCACGTATTTCACTCCAACTCGACATGTAACTTGCTTCTCACCTGATCTACCGCGAGTATTTTCGCCCAAATGAAAACGAGCAGCGGCCGCAACTCCTTGGCCTGGCTCTGCAGCAATTTCAAGATGTAAGGGAATATGCCGACCGACAGGGCCAGGTTCACGGCCCACGGTCCCAAATCCAGGAAACTGCCGAGAAGTTCCAGAGCCCGCAACCGGTGCACTTGGCTCAACAGGACCTGGAAAGTAACGGAAACGATGGCGGGGTGATTTTTTGGTGGAACGGAACCGCAACAAAGATATACAAAATTTGTTCAGGAACTAGTTGATATACATGGATAAATTGGATATTTATCGCATGGTGCCACGGCAGAGTTGGACAGACAGAACTGTATAGCGTATAGGCCTAATTCCATAATGCGTCTTGTGGGCCTAACCACTAATTTGGTGCTTCGCATCCCCAAGGGTTCACGTGCTCTTGGCTAAGAACCCATGTACCATACCAGAGGTTCTCAAATGGAAAGATTTTGAGAGACAGGGGCAAAAAAACGTATGGGTCGATTGTGTGGCATTCACGAAATGAGATTGACATCGTATTTGAGCCCAACAGTACGGTATTCAGACGTTACCATATTTGTTCGACAACCAAAAAAGGTTCGAGCCACTCCTTTGAACACTTGGCCAGCCGAGTATTGCATAATTTTCTGAATATCACAAGCCCTGCCTACACAATTGTTATGGCGTCACCTGCAGAACAATTGGCAGTTGTTCTGGTGGGCCTCTGTCTTCGACGCCGAGCTGCAACCAGATTTGAAACGCGGTGAGGTGTTGCGCGAAAAACGGGTTGTGCTGTAAAAGAACAAAACCCGTTTCAACGACACATAATTTTTATTGCAAATTATTTTAAAAATTGACCTAATATTCATATTGAAATACGGCTGATACTCAGGGTTAATCGTCAGCAACTTGATTACACAAATTCAAATGCCAAATACAGATTTGGTGATACGATTGTTGATGTACAAAGTTCTCTTCAACTCCCTTCTAGTCGCTGACGATTAACTGTGACGAGTGTCAGCCGAAAATATAGAGGTCTATTTCAATATTAATCTATTGTCAAACAGTATATTGACACATATTTCTTAATAATGATAAAATTGTTGACATGCAATGATCATGTCAGCTCTCTACTAGTTGCTGACGAGTGACAGGCAAAAATATTCGGGATCATTTTGATATAAATATATCAATCAATTGTATATTGACCCATATTTACACAATGTTACATATAAACAATGTTATTTCCAATTATGTAGGCCTACTAGTTGCTGACAATCACCCTTTGTGAGTGTCAGTCGAAAATATACAGATTTATTCCAATCTCACTATATTACGCAATTCTATACCAAAGTTGTGTGCCTCCAAGAGGCTCTTCAAAAAAATTACAAATCACCTCAAATTGGTAATTGCTGGTTTCGTCCAGCATCGCCGGCAATTGCGAGACGCACACGTCGACCACGTGGTCCCAAGCGGCCCACATGGGGTGCCGGTACGTTGGCGGCAGGGCGGGGTGCGACACCGGGGTACAGTGGTACGAGCGCATGATTCGATCGGCGAGGAGAAAATTGCGAAATAACGACGCCACGAGAAGGTCCTGACGGAACAGCATTTGAAATAAGTCTGAAAATAAAAATGGGAATTCGATAATAAGATGACTGTTCTGTTTCTGTTTTCGTTTTGCATAGGGTAGAGTGAAAACTTTTTTAAATCGAATTTCAAAAGTGGTCTTGGTATATGGTGCAAAATATCAAATAAAATACTTCTTCCATCGATGATTGTTGGTTTGTGCCCCCTCTTAATGGTCGTGCAAATTCCCCGAAAGAGCCAAAACAACTAATTATGCCTTATCTTGATAAACGTTTTCACGAGAAAGCTAGTTTTGGGCTTGAAAGATGCAGAAGTAACACGTTTCCATCTCACTTCCGTAGAACTGTCTTCAAAATGAACAGAACAAGAGTTACATACCCCATCAAATAGAACTACTTTTAAAAACTTAACGAAGACCCCTCTGCAAGTATAAATACGGCTCAGGCTCTTAATAGCTCCGGTTTCTAGAACTGAATACTAGAACGGCTGACGTAGTGACCTCGTAATATCAATCATTTGTAACCATATATCAAGACCACTTTCTAAATCAATTTTTTTCACTTCACCCCAGCCTTGACGTTAAAATGGGGATCGAAATAATGATACCTCAGAAATGCGTTGAAGTTTGCGGTTAACGAAATGATGGTGCATTGCAGAAACCCGGCTGGGTGCAAGCTTACGAAAACAAAGATGACTAAACAGAAAGTCGCATTCATGCACTAGAAATCTAGACTCCTATGCCTTCATGATCCGACAGTCGAGCAAAATATGTGAATTCAGACCTGACATCGTTTTAGAAAAACTTGCCGTATTTTTGAATAGTTAAAATCCATAATTCTGAACCTGTACTTAAGGGTTGTACAAAAACCAAAACTCAAAGAGTTAGGTTGGCTATTGTTCTATGTAAATTTTATTCAGTGATGTTTCAAAATGAAGTGGGAGACTGTTTGAGCGCACCCCATAGCTCGAGCTGCTTTTCTGTAAGGCTACCTACCTCTTGGAAGCGTGTTCCAAGCGATCGTGTCTGTAATGGCAGTGAATATCCAGTTCAATTCTCCTAGAGGGGTCCGCCGGTCAATTAGTCGCCCGGGAATTCTAGAAGATATTTCACGTTAGTATTGTGAATGAAAATTTTACGAAGGTTTACAAAATTTTACAAAAATCACTCATTGCAAAAAGGCATGATAAATCTTGAATCTCCAAACCACGACAGCTTATTCAGATTCTAGCTAACAAGCATTACTGGAGTGTGGTTCAAAGATTTTTTTTTCAAATTTTGCTGGATACTTGATGAAACTATTGGTTTGGTGAAAAAAGCGCGTTACATCAAATTTGGCTCAATTTCAACCCGTAGAAGCATAGCTACAAGAGTTGAAATAGAAAACATGAATAAATAATACATCAAATTTTGAAATGGAGTGGCTACTCATGAAATTTTTAAGTTGTCTGAATATCAGTGTTCAACAAATTTGACTCGATTCCAACCCCTAGATACTGAAGTATAAAATTCTGGATTTGCAAGATAAATAGCAAGCTACCTTAGCCTATTTCCTGCAGGAAATTCTATCACTATTAATTATAGAATTACCCACCATACATACTACTAACTTTGTGTAAAGTTGTTTAAACGAATAAGCGCAGTAGTTCTGTCCATAAACAAGTTTTTCTTTCAAATTTCACTGGCTATGTGATAAAATTATTAGGTTGGATGAAAAACCGCTGCACGCCAAATTTGGCTCAATTCCAACCAGCAGAAGCTAGATTCATGCAGTAGAAAATTTTGAATTTACCATAAAAAAAATTGAAATGAAATTTCCGATTTTTATGTCCACGCCATAAAATTGTTAGGCTGTCAGCAAAGACGATGCACACCAAATCTGGTTCAATTCCAACCACTAGAAGCGAAGTTATTGCAGCAGCAAAATTTCTAATTCCATGATTGTATAATAAATAAGTAAAGAGTATAAGCCACCGTAAATACTATTTTATTCAAATGCAAATTTTTCTACTGCAATAACTTCGCTTCAACTGGTTGGAATTGAGCCAAATTTGGTGTGCACCATCTCTACTGACAGCCTAATAATTTTATGCGGTCGGCAGACAAATTTGAAATTATATTTTTCATATGATAAATGCAAAACTTTCTGCTCCAAGTATCTCACTTCTACTGATTGGATTATTGGATTATCCCTATCCGAATAAGTTAGTCCTAGTTTCTGAAAGCTGCAAGTCATAGCACTCACTTTTCAATCAAAGACATTGTCACGGAGGGCACCAGTGAGCCGTGTCTCTGCAAACAAAACCACTGCAACGCCATTTTGATCGGCGTCGTCAGACAGGACGTGAATAAATCCGCGG
This sequence comes from Botryllus schlosseri, assembly GCF_051294905.1. Taxonomy (NCBI): domain Eukaryota; kingdom Metazoa; phylum Chordata; class Ascidiacea; order Stolidobranchia; family Styelidae; genus Botryllus; species Botryllus schlosseri. The sequence continues at coordinate 24,628,711 of NC_137242.1, read as the reverse complement.
GCAGTTCGGGATTCATCGGTAGCAGCTCCGTTTCCGAGCAGGCCGCCAGCTGGATGCAGTTTTTTGAGTCCGACAACACCGGCCCGATGGAATGCATGCCGTTCATCTGCTAAGGCAAAGGCGGAATTGAACCAATGTCGGTACAGCGTATAGGCTAGGGATGTTCAAAAATACATTTCTTTCTTTAAATTTTACTGGCTACTGCCAACTGATAAATTTGTTAGGTTGCCAGCTATAAGCTACTCCTTGATATTGTGTTTGCATGATCGATTGAATAGCGAAGAAGGAAACGGAATAGCAGCAAATCTTAAACCGTTGGTCTTAATAATAATACAAAGGAACCTTTCCAGTGTCTCATACCCTAATAACTCTAAAAAATATAAATGCGACTTTTACTGCGACTTTTGCTAAAATTAAATGCAAATTTGCCACAATTTTAGTGCCACAAAAACTTGCCCTACTAATGACACTGCAAATAGGCGCAATCGTCAAAAATATATAATTTATCGCGATACAGCTGCGCAAGCCCTATTTTATGTGACAATTATATGGAAGGAATGTATTTTTTATCTCAATTCCACTCTTGGAAGTGATGCAAACTGACCACAAAACTACCTGCTACTTCAGAAAAAGAAGTGAAAAAATGAAAAGATTTTGCCAAAGAAATCGTTCAAGTTGAAGCAAAGTAGTCTTTATAGAGTAGGCTCTGAAAAAGTAGAAGAACTTCCACTTGGTTACTGATGAGCTCTGATAAGTAATGATGCGTGAAACTCGACTTAATACTATATCCCTATCAAAAACTAGACTTTTGAAGATTGAGAATAAAGCTTGACCCCTAAATTGTTTCCACAGCGTATCGATCATTAGGCATCAACAGGCAAACGCTCCCACCTGCATCTCCTGCTCCCGTTGCTTGGCGAACGTATTGAAAAGGTTCACAATCACTCCCGAATTCGAGCAATCGTAAACGAATATTGATGGTGTTCCCATCCAAGTTTGTAAATCGTAAATTGACAGCGGAATATACTGTGTGTACGTCTGTAGAATTGATGGTATATTGCTCAGTGTCAGTCACAATTTACTACTAAATGGATGATGTATATGGGGATTCAAATAGTTATATAAAACGTCGTTTTTACGTTGGCAATCGCATTCATTCGAACATGTCATCGTAAGGATATTTCAATCGAAATTGGAGATGTCAGTAGAAGTTTATGAACTTGTGATATGATGGAACAGTTAAACAACCAGAATTTGAATCTATATAGGCTATCGCTACCCGCTGTACAAAGTGTTTGCAACACGGACTGGTCTCCATCAGACACAGATATTCAACGCAAGTCGTCACAAACATTCTTGCAATGTGCAACATGTAAATGGGACAGCGAGAGAATTTTTTTGAACTCCCAATCTGAAGAGCTTCTTGGAGGTACAGAACTTCGATATACAATTGAATAGTAGCCTATGTTCATATTGAAATGGACCCGAATATTTTCGGCTGACACTCGTCAGGGGTCATCGTTAGCAACTAGTAGAGAATTGGAAAGAACATTGTATATCAACAATCGTATCACAAGATATGACATCACCAGCATGAAATGAGATGAAATGAGCTGACTTTGAAATCAGTTTGGTGAACATAATAATGGCATTCGTAGCCAGCAACATCCCTACCTACCACAAAACAGTAAGATCGCACCGCAGAGTTGATAATAATAAACATGACTGAGGCAATTTCTTTGATATAAAACAATTAAATAGTATATTCATATTGAAATGAACCCGAATATTTTCGGCTGACACTCGTCAGGGGTAATCGTATTTTTAGGTGGTACACGAACTCCTTCTAAAAATAAGTACATTGAACGCTCTCTCATTCGAAATTTCATGCTGGTGACGTCATATTTTGTGATACGATTGTTGATATACAATGTTCTTTCCAATTCTCTACTAGTTGCTAACGATGACCCCTGACGAGTGTCAGCCGAAAATATTCGGGTTCATTTCAATATGAATATACTATTTAATTGTATATTGAAGTTCTGTACCTCCAAGAAGCTCTTCTGATATATATAAAACAGTGTTTGCGGACATATCTTCATACATTCTTACCTTATTAAACACCCAAATTTCCCCGTTCACCGTCGGCTTGGGCACACCGTGACCGTTATAGTGAAACAGCACCCTTTCCTCCTTTGAGCTCCTCCTCAAAGAAGTGCACAACCTCTTCACCTCTTCCACTGTCGGGTCCAGAGTCTGTTTATAGCGAGCCTGGAGAAAGGGCATATCCATTAATCGTCATGAAGAAAAAAAATGATCGGAAAAATTATGTTCAGAACTCATTTCCTTACGCTAGGGCAGTGGTTCTTAACCTTTTTTCTTCCAGCGCCCCCTTTCAAAAATTATCGTGCTCCAGCGCCCCCCAACTTCATATTGTAAGGAATGTAATAAAGACAATGAGTAAGAGGCAGGGCCGTAACAGCACTTCGTTAACCCCCCTAAAAACGATTGCCTTGCGCACCCATAGCGTGATAAACCGAACTTCTAAGGGCTTCGCCCCCACGAACCCCATATCGTGATTTTTGATGGTCAGCAAAGTTTGTGTGGCCTGGTCGCCCTAGGTACCAAAATTTTCCATAATGTAGGAATGAATAGGTGGTAATTACATATATAAGTCGCTATAAACTTTTTATCCTCTCAGCCCACGTAATCAGATTTACCAGTAGCACTGAGTGAGCTGTTGTATAGGAAAATAAAGGGCACGTAATTAATAATTAAACATATTCGGGCGTGCCCGCAGGTACAATTATTCGTTACCAGGGCCGTAACAGCACTTCGTCAGCCCCCCCCAAAAAAAACAAAAAACGTTGGTCCTGGGCCCCCATCGGGTGATAAACCAAACTTCCGGGGGACTTCACTCCCAGACTCCCATTAGGCTGTCCGCTATTTGCTGATAGCCTATTAGGTATCTACATTGGGTGTACATTTACTGAGGCAGCTATTCTCGCCTATTCGCGCGAAGTGCGAAAGATTTCACTAATTATTGATTGAATTGGTCAATATCATCGGGAATTGCATGTAAATTGATATCAATTTTTATCCTCTCTCTGCTCACGTAAACACATTTACCGGTAGAGCTGAGTGAGGTGCAATGTTCCCTCTAAGCTGCGCATGTGCGCAGTGCTGACACGGTCTCTGCGCACAGAAAATCTACGTTGCGCACAACAAATCCGGAGTTATTACCTTTTTTTAGTCGTTACGCACTGTTGTCCAAGGGTCAGCGCAGTGAGTTGTTGAGTCTGCGCAGACTCATCAAAACTTAAAGCGAACATTGTGAGATTTCTTGGAAACTGTAGGGCTCGTTACTAATAATTAAACATATTCGGGCGGGCGAACCCGTTGGTATGACTTCGTTGCATGATGTTATTTCGTGACCCCCCTGTCTGCAATATCAAAAAATATAGAATCGTTCAACGGGGATATCGCCCAACAGGAATATCCCTGTCGCCCAATCGTACTAAACTAAAAGACGCACACGATTTCAGATTGGTATTTCTTCACTGACATATAATTTTTCCCTGCCAGATGGAATTCGTCTTCTGGGGTTCAGATTGCCAAGACAGGAACATTCGGTGTCAGTCATTTAGGCGCTTATGGACAATTACACCTATATGTATTTTGAAGGCTATATGTAACGAAGTTTTCGGTGTTAATTTGCTCTGAATACTCATTAAGGATATGTCCTATCACCACATCATCTACTGCAAAGCCATTTTTCTCCAGCGCCCCCCATACCGCCCCCTTGAGCCCAGCGCCCCCCATATCGCCCCCTGAGCGTTTCCGCCCCCCTTCAAGATCGCCAGCGCCCCCTGGGGGGCGCTGGGGGCAAGGTTAAGAACCACTGCGCTAGGGGAATGGTTCTCAACCAGAGTTCCAGGAACCAGGAACACTAGGGTTCCATACGGACAAGTCTTTCATTTCATTCTTTTCTTTCATTTCAACTCTCCATTGATGCATAGCTCATATTGAGAACCAGTAATCTATAGTGATGTATTGTCGATAAGGATGTCTCTTGTAACCCCGATAGCTTGCAGATAAGTGTAAGGACCTACGAACCACTGCACTAAGGGATCCCAACTTGGGGCCGTGAACAAATTTGAAAAACCACAACAAAAGGAATGAATTAAAATTTAATAAAACTTCTAGTAGGAATGCGGAAAGGAGCTGCTTATTGAGCATGAGGTAAAACTCTCCTCCCGCCATCACCAAAGCAGCAGTCCAGACATTGTCAGAGCAAAAACAAGCTCAAACATCACATCAACTATTATGTAGGCCTAACCACTAAATGGGCCTAATGTACGGTACTATGTTAATTGTATGCTGAATTTATATCATTTTATCGTTCTAACTACCGGCTACCGTATAAATCAGTTAAATTTTCAAACGAAATAACGTTTCTTCTTATTGAAGGCTATTGATTTTTTCAAAAAATAGGGGGACCACGGTGTGAAGAAGATTAGGAACCCACGTTACATAACAAATGTAGCAGTCGACACAGCAGAAAACATACCCGGTGTTGCCATCTTTCGTATTGCTTTTGAAGGTTATTGCCGATTGCCTCGAGCGCTTTTTGTGGCGTGTAGTTGGTCGGATCTGCAACGGCACAAATATTGCCTGGCGTCAGATGATGAGAATAGGACGTAGTAAATTTTTTGCGGCATTCGTGTATACACCGACTCATGAGATACTTACATAGCCTACATATGATCTGTGCATACACATACCATGAGTGCATCATGAGCAATTGTGCATATGCCGCTGGACAAGGAAGGTGCAGATATACCCTTGACAGGCTTTCTAAGTGTTGCGCCACCCCGCCACGCTATCCCAGTAATGCTGTGTGCCAAGCAGGGAAGTCATACATACCAGTATTACTAATCAGGTCATTGGTCTGACCCGGCCGGGGATCGAACCCATGACAGCACTGTATTATACCATAATTGCAAAATCATACTGTGTAGGATGTATATTACATCAAAACTATTTGTAAAACCGGGACTAGATAGCACTGTAACAACAACATGAAGAATATAAAAAACAACTGCTTGAAGTAATTTGAATAACTTGAAGCAATTGCTAATAGCTTCTTGGCGGCACAGAACTTCAATATACAATTGAATAGTACATTTATAATAAAATCAATATACTATTTGATTGCATTGCTAATAGCATGGTGATTCCTAGATATCGCTGTTCCTCGCTTTCTGATAGCATACCAATCAACATTTTCAAGATAGAGTCAACCCACAATAAGAAAAACCAATATCATTAGGCAGTCAATATTCTGCATACCTATCCAACACTCTTGCCTTGCGCAGGGAGAAATTTTCTGAACATCCGGTGGGTCTACTCCCACGTTCAGGCACATCACAAGCGCCACGGTGACGGTTTTCATCTGAAAAATGCAAGCATGCTTTTATATGTAGCCTACTTCACAACGAATCACAGCTAAAGTCATATCTTGCAGTTCATGGGGTTTCCATTTGAGAAATTTATGACAAGTTTGGTATGCTGCGGAGATTTGGCTGCTACTTCCGCTTAGCCAGAGTCACTGTTGCAAAATTGCAATCAGCACGATTGGCAAGGTTGCTGAAAAGCCTATACCTTAGCACTCCGAACTCTAGAGTGCTACTGTTGTTTATAAACATGAAAGCCGTTTAATTGTAGCAAAATAAATACAGGCTTATTCAAAGCCACAACACAGCATCGATATCTCAGAACCATACCAGCTCAATTGTGTATTGCTTATGGGCACTATAACTGAAAATGAATATAAATTATCATCATCTAGCCTAGATTCTTTTAAACTAGTTGAAGTAAATTGAACAATATCCAGTTCTGTGACGCACCACAAGCATGTGTCTCTTAGAGCTTCTGTGGAACAATTGTTATTGACTACCCGTGACATAGTAAATAATCAGGGATGTTATAGGCTTTTTTACAAAACACAGACTTTAATTTCATGCGACTCAAAGAATCATTGCATGCCAGTGAAGGCATATTTTGTAATACGATTGTTGATGTACAGTGTTCTTTCCGATTCTCTCCTAGTTCCTGACAATGACGAGTGTCAGTCGAAAATCTTCAGGTTCATTTCAATATGAATATACTATTCAATTGTATATTGAAGTTCTGTAGCCTACCTCCATGAAGTCCTTCAGAACCATTCCTGTATATTACCAAAGTGTCATCACGATGCCAATTTACTGATAGAATAAACTCAAACACCTTTATTCAGTTTTCTACGATCAATGTGCACTCCACAGTTGATACTTCCCATATTGGGCCATATCTAAAAACATTTATGAACCCCTAAAAAGTGAGTTCGTTATCAGCTATTCATTTACAGCAGGGTTGTAGGCTACTCAAGTCAAATGGTTCTCAGTTACAACTCAATCCTATTATATAGTTTTGACTCGAGTCAAGTCGAGTTATTTGGAATTCAACACCGAGTCATAGTGTTGTGATTAGAGTCCGAGTCCAGGTCATTGTGTTCACTGTTCAGTTGACTTCAAGCCATGTTAAATGCACTTGTTTACAACAATGCTTAGGTAATATCTAATGCCTCACATTAAAAAATTCCTTCGTTATTCACTGTTTCTGGCCATGTCCTTCAATTGGGCTAATGATAGACGAAATATCAATAACGTGGTGACTTTATTAGGGGTCCGTCTACTTTGTGCATGTCAACTATGTCGGTGTCCGCTATGTCGCAGCTATGTCGCAATTATGTATGTATTACATAAGAGGGAGGAGGTGGGAGTGGAGTAGAGTTGCGGAAGAGGGATATTAGGGTTGGGGGAGAGGGATATTAGGGTTGGGGGAGGGGGTATTAGGGTTGGGGAGGGGGATATTAGGGTTGGGGGAGGGGGGTATTAGGGTTGGGGAGGGGGATATTAGGGTTGTGGATGGGCTAGGGTTAAGGTTGGGGTTAGGGTATCCCAAGATTCGGGTTGGAGTGAGGGTCACGATACTCTCAGCCCTAATATCCCCTACCTCCAACCTTAATATCCTAATCCAACCCCCAACCCAAGTTTCCCTCTCTCCGACCCTATTATCTTTTTCCCTCAACCCTAATATCCCCCACTCCAACCTCCCCCGTCTTCTGTAATGCATATACATAGTTTCGACATATGCGACATAGCTGCGACGTAGCCGATACAGTCGACATCTGCGACATAGTCGATACAGTCAACATAGCTGCAACATAGCCGACATAGTATATTATCAGTACTTGGAATTATTTGAATATAAGTACCCGACATTGCCGACATAGCTGCGACATAGCTGACACAGCCGACATAGTCAACATAGCTGCAAGATAGCCGACATAGGTTATAGCTGCGACATAGCCGACATGCACAAAGTAGACGGACCCCTTTATTAGGCCTATTCTTCGAAGTCACAATGAAATGCAAGTCTTGACCGTCCCAGTATCGAGTAATATGACTTCATCGAATCATGCGCGATGACTCGAGTACAAGTCCAGTTAATACTACATTTCAAAATGAAATCAACTTGAGTATAATTTAAGGAAATTTGCAGCTTCAGATTTTGTAGGTTCATCAAGACGTATATAATTATTGACCATTAATTTCAAACTGTGAATATCCTTTACTAAATTACTCTATTAGCTTGTGTTGTTGAAGAAATTGTAAATTGATTGGATTGTGGTGAAAAAGACCTCCGCTGTCATAAGTATGATTACAATGATTTTATTATTAAATATTAATAATATTAAAATGACTCGAGTCATGTCAAGTCACCGAAAAATTGCGTCTCAAATCTGACTCAAATCGAGTCATGACTCGAGTCATTACAACCATGATTTTCAGTGTCAGCTATTGCACATTTGCACACTTTGATAATTCCTTCAAGGACTTCACTGGAAAGTTTGAATTTGTTTATGTCATTTAATCACTTAATTTATGGTCTAATATTGTAATCTATTACATATAAATTTTGTCAAGTCGCCATCATAAGATGTTGGGTGAGAAATGCAAAATGCTATTACCCGTTCTTTGACTTGCCATGTTTGAGCTTCTGTTTCTGTTCCAGTGATTTCCTCCGTGTGTCTTTTCTCCTGAAATGCAATTGGATATCCCCAACCGCATTCATTGATGTGGTCAATAAGTTCGGAATCTTCGTCATCAGTAAAACAGTCTATCCTATTTTCCATGTTATAATTTGCGTCACTATATCACTGCAGAGAAAGAAGTACACTGTACATTGCCATAGCGTAGCCCACTTCCATGATAGGCTATAGACTGAGACTCATATTCTGGACCACTACAGAACTACAGAAAAACACAAAACCAAGGGACATTATATCAGAGGTATTGCGAATCATCGAAGTTGATCATAAACCACAATCACTCTTGAAAGGTTATGCATGGACAATGCGATTAAAGTGATTTTCAAACATTTCAATGTCAGCACCTTCGCCATGAAGAAAAGAAAACATACTAACAAAAAAGTCAGCTCTGTCGCGACCCCAGAGTAAAGGCAAACAACCCACGCTGGCGCATACCGCATCGTGTGTAAGAGTGGATATTAGTTTCAACTATGTAATTGTCACACGGCAATATGCCAGTATCAGTAAATGTTATATTAATACAATTGCTAATTGCTATGAGAAGACTGGGAGACAGTACCGTACTATATAACTTAACATATGTGACGCGCCTGGTAAAACGAGAGATGTTGATGATGGGTACTTATTTTGTAAACACGTAGTAATTGGGTAAGTGCACGCTCCTGTTAAAGACTCCTCATCCCAGTTTTCTTCATAATGAGCAAAGAGCAAAGGGCTAATAGAGACCAATGACGATGATGAGAGCACGAGCTGTCGCTTTCGCACTTGAGCTTTCGCACTTTTGCAAAAGCTGTCGGGATTGTATCGCTTACTTCCCAATGTATCAAACGTACCTCACGTATCGACGGCAAACGCAACTCGGTGATATAAAAATATCGCGTATCGATTACCACGCGTCAAGCAAGCCTACTTCTATCAAATTCGTCTATGATATATGGGATCATTTAACGCTACGGTGTGAACTTGATTCATAGAAAACTACTAAGTAGATAATGAGTACGCATCAGAGATGGTCAAGGTGCAGTCATCGTCGGCCGGTGTTCAAGTAAAGTAGAAGAGATGTCATAAATAGCTACTCAAGTAGGCCTACACGTAGAAGCAGCTATTTCAAGGCAAGTATAAAACTTGGTAGGCCTATTCTAGGCCTAAGACTTCGATTATTCTTTGAAATTAGAAGCCGGTCTGGGCATACACCATGTAAAGAAAAGGCATGCACCCTGAATGAAAAATCATCATCATCAATACTAACCATTCTTCAGGATTAGCGGACCACGACCTAACATCGACCTCGCCCTCCGTCACATGCCACCTCATTTTGTCACTTGCGTCTTATATTCTCTGCATTACTTTTAATTCAATGTGCATGCCTCTTATTTACTTCGCCTATAGGCTAAGGTGGGTGTCTGATCTTAATGGCTATTCCAAGTTGTTTCGACACCTTCCTATCTTTTCATTGTATCGCAGTCTTGTGATGTTTTGAAACGATGAAAATATTAATAAACCTGATTGATTGATTGATCATTGGTTTATTAGCAATTTTATCAGTTAAATACACCACAAAAAATGCGATACAATGAATAGACAGGAAGACGTCGAAGCGACTTGGAGTATATAGTCTATATATGCAATCAGCAGACACCCACCTTGGCCTAGGCGATGTGAATAGGAGGCATGCTCACTGATTGAAAGTAAAGAAGACAGTATAGAAAAAGAAAGCGACAAGAATACGGCGGCATGTCATTGGAAGCGAGATGGATAGGTCAGTCGTGGCCCGGTAATCTTGAAGATGGACTGTATTTATTTAGTAGTAATTGCTTGTACTTCGACTTGAATGTGGACAATGGACATGCTCGTCGACTGTCGGATGGCCGGCGGGATGCTGTTCCACACATCAGGTCCGGCATATTTTATAGAGCGATGATCTATTCGGTCGATCATATGATATTTGGACGACGTGGACGCGCGTGTACTTGTGCGCTTTTGATTCCGAGGTAAAGAAGTCATTAAAATATTCGGGGCAACGACCGCAGTGGAACTGATACATAAACTTGGCGGTTTCTAGTTTCCGCAAATAATCGAAGATAGCATAAAACAACATGCCACTAAAAAATCAATCATTTATTGAAATTTTTATCCGATAAAAACAGCACAAGATTGTGCTTTATGGAAAGGATAGGTTGTCGCAACGTCTTGAAGTTGTGAAATCAGGCATGGGCCAAGGCCACGCAACCCAGCTAGCACGCCCACTTGCTATCCAGGTGGAATTTAAGTGGTTAGGTGGGATGGATGATCGGAATGGGTTAGTAACATGTAACCCACATCGAAACCAAGCGGGATTTCCATCCATAAAGATACGGGGTTATACCATACCAATCCCAGGTAGATTGCAATAAGTCTCTTCTAATTGTACCTATCAATTTGAACTCGGGGGAGTTTTACTTGTTGAGTTTTTGATATCAAATCTTCTTAAAACATGAGAAATCCACTTATGGAGGAGCTCAGATTTCCCATATATCACCGACACAGGAACCAACCTTATTTTCCATCAATGTTATTTGGTTTATTTCATCGAATAATAAAGGTGGTTCCATATGTAGTAAAGTTTTCTAGCTATTATGCTATCCCTGCTGGTTGCTCGAACCTCGAACATTAAAACCCCTACCATGCTTTACTTCGTCAACGTGATTTAAACTATTTAAAATTGACCGTTTGTCACACTGAAGTGAACTTAAATTTCCGTTGCCAGAGTACTCAATTCCTCACAGCGTGCGGTATAATTTTCTTGCGTAGATCCCATTACCTTTATCCCTTATCTGTATCGATTATTTTTAACTCAGGATTAATTTTACTCGTAAAATTTCTGTGATCAAATAATTGGAACTTGTTATTTTCGTCAATCAAGAATGGTCGACTTTTTATACGGCTCCCACATGTGACCGAGTAGTTTTCCGAAATAGATGCTTCTATTATATTTTCCTACAGCAAGGTTTGTTCAACTATATAGTAAAGTCATATTATAATCGGTTTCCGATTTATTCATTTGCGATGCTGGTCGCTGGGACATTTCCAAATTGAATTCCACCACCATATGAATTGAATTCGGGTACTGGTGACGATAAGCGCCTAAGAATCGGGCGGCCTCGGTTCGACTCCCGTTGGAGGTTTGTCCGGGCTCCTCTTCTTGCGACTTGAGACCCGAGAATGACTCGACGAAAGAATGCACTCACAAGTTATGGAAATCGCTAGCAAGGGCCGTGGCCTCGAAAATTATCAACATCGAGAGTAACTGTGACGGCGGGCACTCTAAGCCGAGGTAGATGTCAGTCTAAAAGACGGCAACATGGGGCCAAAAATGTACGGTTCCCGATTGGTTTCACCAGCTGGTTACCACAATTCATCTCACCTAAATACCTTGTGGTACCCAAGTAGGCGTGCTACCTGGGAAAGAGAAGGTATAAACATTGAATCAGTCTCAGATTATATATATTTTCATCATTTCAAAACATCACATTAAACCTCGACCTGACGTTCAACTTCAAGTTTATTCATCAAATTTCATCACTTCACAAGACTGCAATACAATGAATGATAGGAAGATGCCGAAACGACTAGGGGTAGTCTTAAGATCAGACACCCTGGGCCTAGGCGATGCAAAGATGAGGCATGCACACTGAATGAAAGTAAAAGAAGTTAATATAAAGTGGGAAGTGACGGAAGGCGAGATCGACTAGTATTCATTTAGCAGAAATTGCTTGAATGCTTGTATTTCGACTTGAATGTGGACATGCTCGACGACTGCATGTCGGATAGCCGGCGAGATAACTGTTCCACACTTCAGGTCCGGCATATTTGATGGAGCGATGATTTTTTTGTCATCCATATGATAGTTTGACGACGTGGACGCGCGTGTGTCGTAGCCTACATATGCACTTTTGATACCGAGGTAAAGAATTCATTGAAGTTTTCGGGGCAGTGGTCGCAGTGAAACTGATACATAAACTTTGCAATTTCTAGTTTCCACATATCTTTTATGATTAAGACACCGAATTTTTTTAGCAGTGATTTGTTGGACACACATCCTGGTCCCTTTGGGGCCCTGGCTATAATACGGAGGACCTGATGTTGTAGTTTTTGTAGCGGCGTCAGTGCCGTTTTACTGGCAGACCCCCTACTGATGATGCCATATTGTACCTTCAGTATAGGAAAAATGATCTAAAGAGTATCAGAAGGACCCAGACTGGCATATCGATCTCGCCTTCCGTCACATGACATATCTCATTTCGTCGCTTGTCTTTTTATATTTTCTTCTTTTACTTTTTATTCAGTGTGCATGCCTCCTCTTTACCTCGCCTGGAACAGGTGCTGGGTGTCTGATTTCAAAGACAACTCCAAGTCGTTTCGACACCTTCCTATCGTTTCATTGTATCGGAGTCTTGTGGTGCTTTGAATTGATGGAAATTCTTACTGAACTTAACTGAACTACGTCGGGAAGGCGTCGAAACGACTTTTGAAGTAATTATTGAAATCACCCCCGCTTCCTATGGGCCTAATGAATGAATCAATGAATCAATCAATTCATTGATTGAAGCTGGGCTTAGACGATGTAAATAAAGATGCATATTGCATATGCACATTGGATAGAAGGAAATGGACGATAACATAAATCGAATAGCGATGGAAATCAATGGCCCTTTGACAGAAGGCGAGGTCGATATGTTTGATCAGGGACGGGCAACGTACCGCCCACGGGCCGCATCCGGCCTGCAGAGAGTTTCTACCCTGAAAGTGAAATTATATTCTGAAAGTTTTGACAAAATTCATGCGCCACAGAATGAATCAAAGTTTGCCAACCTAAGAAAGATACTACAACCTAAGACACGATACTATATTTGATCTGTTCGGGTGTAGGCCTATTTTCGACCATTAACAACGAAACAAGGCTGCGTTCCAATATATGAGTGATGTTCACGTGTTTCGTACAGTCTTTCCTATGGATTTCTAGTCTACATGCGACATGCAGTCAGAGTTCGAATACCTTGTTGAGAAATTTGACCGACCACAGATGTCTGATAGACCAGGGCTCTTCAACCGGGTGTATATCGTACACCCTGCGGTGTACCATAATTTTTAAAGGGTGTAGGTAGGCCTACCACTCGGATGGGGTGTACAGTACCAGACCCGCATCACAATGGACCGATGACTAGCTATCACAATGAATAGGCCTATTAGGCGAGTAAATCCTTCAGGACATGATGACGGGATGTACAATATTGTAGGCTACAATGTTCATATCAACTGCATGCAGTTTCTTTATTACATTCCTTTTGTGATGTCATAAGCAGATTTTTTTCATGGTATGAACACAAGCAAATCGCACGGCTCGGTGAAATTGGTGTACGTCACATTTTCCATTTGGCTAAAGGCAATTTGACGGTAATTTTCGACCGGCTTGCCGAGCGCGAAATTTCATAAAACGGGTATAAATAGAAAGCTACCGCGGTATTCATTGCGGAAATATAAATTTTGTGCTGCTCGTTGTCCTGGAACCCCCCAAAATCAGCCTCGAAGGTTGCACTGTGACGGAGTTTGGCATTGTGACGCAACTATGACGTCTGAGAAGCTCAGGAATGGGAATGCTCGATCGGTTGCGCAACAATGGCCAATATGCTTGAGGATTGAGCTGCTGCTCGCCAGGAACAGGAGGGTGTCTGAATTCAAAGATAACTTTAAGTCGTTTCGACACCTTCCTATCTTTTCATTGTATCACAGTCTTGTGGTGTTTTGAATTGATGGAAATTCTTAATAAACCTAATTGAACTGAACTGAACTGCGACGGGAAGGCGTCGAAACGACTCGGAGTATTCATTGAAATCACGCCCGCTACCTATTGGCCTAATGAATGAATCAATGAATTCATTGATGGACGCTATTTATAATGGTTCTCGAGGAAACCACAGCGCTGGATGAGACATTTTGAATCGATACTTGGTGCGACAAGCTTATATATAGCGCAGTATACAAAATCGCAGGGGCGTAGTCTGAGGGTCTCGGCCTCGGGGTCTAGTTTGGGAACCACCGTATTATATGGCTGTCCGGTAACCTCGAGTCTGATTTGTACATAGCATTGCCTATACGTTGCTGCCTTGCTCATCCTTATTTTGATTAGGCCAGGGATGACCTACCTGCGGACGTACGGCCATAATTATACGGCCGTCTAGCGTCTACACCTATATAAATTTTAGCATGTGTTGGCGGCCGGCAATTTCAATTTACGAATTGGTTCCCAAATCTTTGAGAGATTTTAATTCAAGCAAAATTTTCTTCATGCTTGACGCGATTCAGGGTGATTTTTCGTGTTTATCATAATAGTGCCCTTGTAATATGTGCCCCACCGTACAAATGCGAACCATAGAGGGAAATGATGCGCCGCATAAAAATAAACAAGTCGGTATTGTGAGTGCTTCACGAATGAAGTTTTTTCTGGTACATCTTGGCGATTCCAAAATATTTTGACTATACCGTCAATCGTAACGGCAATGTTCCTTTTAATTTTTGACGGGTCTGTGCACACTCGCCAACTCACTGCGCAGACTCTTGGAAAACAGTGCGTAACGACTAAAAAAGGTCATTAATTCGGATCTTCTGTGCGCAACTTAGATTTTCTATGCGCAGAGACCGTGAAAGCACTGCGCATTTGCGCACATGCGCAGCTTAGAGGGAACATTAGTGACGGGGATCCACGAATGACAACATGCGACAAAGTGATTAATAAAAACTGGAAGATGCATATCGTTGATTTTGTGCCAAGACACCCCTCCATCAGCTTTACCGGTTAATACCAACGGTAATATACCAAACTACCAACATATCGAATCGCCACCATTGCTAAGATAAACCTGTCATGTCCGCGATATCATGACGACTTCAAGTCGCAAATTAACGTTCTAACCAATTGTACCATGTTATATTTCAAGTTTATTACGAAAACTGCTAAAATATCACATGAAAGAGAGATTATATATATATAGCTACTCACGAGCGAACATTTCAACGAAATACCAAAACCAGCATATAAACAATCCGTACGTATGACTAAAGAGTTTCATTGGTAGGCCTATATATTATATATTATGTGCAAAATATTTTATGTTCCTATGTTGCGTAGCGATATGTGTTAAAGTATCGTCGTCTTCTATTCAAACTAAAGCATCATTGAGAATTAAGTGCTGTACGCTTGGTATTCGACCTCACAGACAAAATCGAATCTTAAACAAAATGAAAATCATATCGTTCTCCTACCATTGATATGTATAAATATTACAAATGACCGAGGCCTCATAAAATTTGTTGCGTCGTACGCCATTTATAAAAGCATAAAAATAGGTGATGTAACTTACCGCAAACGATTACAAGTATTAAAAGATACAAATAATATACACATTGGCTGGATACAGGCTAGAAGCTGCGATTATGCTTCAGGGAATAATACCATAGCTAGACCTTCAACAGGTTTGTGGGTTCATAAACTGTTAGATTCAGTTTGCGTATTTGTCGTACAGATGGTCCATGACGCCTCTCCACTGTAATGCGGCCGTGTATAGGAATAATGTGTATGAACACCCCCGGATAAGGCTTTACAGAATTATTGGTTTGTTTTTGTGGTCAGGAGTGTACGAGTTTTGTGTAAACGTTAATAGGGTGTACGGCTGTACGTGTGCACCTATCACTACGGAAAAGGTTGAAGAGCACTCTGATAAACTTCAACAGGTATACTGTTAATAAATGTATTACTGTTTTTGGTGTCTCTATGCTTCAAACTTAGAGTATTAGATCTATTCCTTGTATAGGTGGATAAATACGCCAATAATGTATCTATTCTGTAATCCGGCCCGCCGACCGGAGAAGTTACCCGCCCTGTGTTAGATTGTAGTCCGGTTATAGGGCTTACAGCAATGCACCCTCTAATGGGTGGAGCGCACACGCACGTGTGGAGAGCGCATAGAAAATCCACCAGTGGTTAGAAAAATTTATCAGACGAAGCGACACCATCTTTTCTATAGAAAATGTATTAAAATGCGAAACTCGAGTCCGTCGCAACGATCGTCAGAGTTTCGCAAAATTCGGTGGAATCGGGAGTCGGGTCAAAGTGACATTACCGGAAAATTGCGGGGAAATCGGGAGTCCAGCCATTGATATAGATACTCTTGTAAAAGGGACCGCGCAGTAAGTTGGGGCATGAGACCGCGCAGACTCGCAGTGATATATATTATATATGCGTATCATTGACAGGACTGAAACAGCACTTCGTCAGTCCCCCACCAAAAAAAAACGTCGGTCTTGGGCCTCCCAGATCCCCCCCCCCCATCAGCCTGTACATTTTGCTCACTAGGCCTACTTGTCAGCGACATATTTTGTACTCTTACCAGTGAGTGATAAGGTTGTGTCGCCTAAACGCGCGAACCGCGAAAGAATTTCTGTAATTCATAATTGAATCGGTCAATATGACCAGGAATTGCATAAATTAGCTTACTATCATTTTTTTATCCTCTCTCTGCTCACGTAATCTCAGTCACCCATATAGAGCTGAGTGACGTGTAGTGGAAAATAGGGCGTGCAAATATTAAATAAAGATATTCCAGCGGACCCTTTGGTATATTGACTTCGTTACATGTATTATTTCGCAACCTACTGTCATGCTATGTCAAAAGATATCGAAATCGCCTAAAAGTACCAGACTGAAAGACGCATACGCGATTTCAAATTAGTATTTCTTCACCGGCAAATAATTTTTCTCTGCGGAGTGGCATCTTATAGGGTTCAGATTGCTAGGACAAGAACATTCGATGCCAGCTATTTAGGGGCCTATGGATAATTAAACATATGTATAGGTATATGCATCGAAGTTTTCGGTCAGCAGAACCGCAGGCTTTTTCGGCCAAGATTTTCGCGCTGCCGATAGTTCTGTCACACTTCTCAGAGTCGCATATATGTTACATGGTATAAAACTTCATATTTCTTGGTGCGTCGTAGCGCGGTAACGGCCGACGCCGAAATGCACATTTCTATAAATCATTCGTCTTTTTTTGATGGATGGGAGGGTACCCAGTTATCAATATATTTGGAAAAATCCAAACGTACCCATCACGAAAATTTTTTGAAGAAGTTGCATCAATTTTCAAACAAAATACTCTTTAATTTATTCTAATTCACGAAATAATTTTAGGCCCGCTTCGAGCTCGCCCCCTCAATTGGGGTGTTTGGGGTGCGGCAGTTACGGTCCTGATCATTATAAGTACACATCAGGTTGTCAGAGTAGTCGTCGGTAGGCCTATACTCAAGTTTATTGAAGAATCCTTGACAGTAAACTTCAATGCACAATGTCTACACCATGGGCAATTGATGCTCACATTGTTCAGCCTCAAGTAGCTTTTTTTCGGATCCGGATTTTTACATTGCAGTCGGAAACTGACAGATTCGTTCCATTTTCGAATGTTAACACGGAATGAAA
Source organism: Botryllus schlosseri (assembly GCF_051294905.1). NCBI lineage: Eukaryota > Metazoa > Chordata > Ascidiacea > Stolidobranchia > Styelidae > Botryllus > Botryllus schlosseri. The sequence goes on along the minus strand of NC_137242.1, from coordinate 24,611,048 downwards.
ACAGCCGATTTTATGCAGCTCCGTTTTGCATCGCTGAGGCTGAATTCGCGGCAGCGACTGCAGGATTTCTGGCAATCAAAAAGTTATAATCCAGAGTGCAGAATCCACGGAATCTGGTCTTGATCGAAAGCTATTGTCGCACTCATTCTGAAAACATAAATTAAAATATAGTCAATACCATTCCATGTTTACATTCGAGAGTTCCATTTTATCGAACGAGATCGGATCCGGGTCCGGAAAAAACATGATCCGTACATCTGTAATCGGAAGGCGACGTCATCATCACTCCCTGATACCGTATATTAGTCATTCTAAAATTTATCACCTAACCACATGAGATCAAAGCGTCAAATCAGCTGATTAACAGACATCAGCAAATTCCGTCATCGTAAAATGAATGAACGACTTCTTGGAGGTACTATGGCGGATTGGTGTACTACCCATACCCTCTCGACGCCGGATCATCAATTACAATCATTGTTGATGATTGTGCGCGACCCTGTCTGGATTCTGATTATTTAAAGAAGACTTCGTTCGATGTCCTTTATATCTGACAATCGACTGACGTGTACCGTCAACGCCTTACCTTACCTTATCCGATTTTTTGTCCTTAGTCCGTTGAATGTGTACTGTTGTGCGGTAAAGTGCAGGCCAACGTGTTCGCCGACTCTCGAGGGAACGCGACGTAGTCTTTTGACTTAGACTATAGATAACTAACCTCCGTAGGTTAGTCATCTATACTTAGACAGCGCGCCATATTACATAACTTCAATATACAATTGAATAGTATTTTAAAATTGAAATGAACCCGAACATTTTCGGCTGACACTCGTCAGGGGTACTGGTCAGCAACTAGTAGAGGATTCAAAAGAAACATCGTATATCAAAAATCGATTACCCCTGACGAGTGTCGGCCGAAAATATTCGAGCTCATTTCAAAATGAATGTATGAGCCATAAAAATCATTCGGATTGTTATGTTTCCATTCGACCGTGACTCGATATCAAAACGGCGGTTGAGAAATATTTACTCCATATGCGTATCTCAAATATAATATTAAACCAAATTATTTCCGATTTAGTTATACCTTAGAATTCAGTAGGACAACAATGAGTCTATCATTGCGTGGAGATTTCGGATTGGAAAAGTCGAAACGGAAGAAGAGACGTGAGATTTCGGAAGAGCAAAAGCAAGAAATTAAAGAAGCTTTCGAACTCTTCGACACTGACAAGGATAAATACATCGATTACCACGAGCTGAAAGTCGCGATGAGAGCTTTAGGATTCGAAGTAAAGAAAGCAGATGTTTTGAAGATTTTGCGCGAAAACGATAGAGAAGAAACAGGGAAGATCAGCTTTGACGATTACAACGATGTCATGACCGACATGATTCTTCAACGTGATCCTCAAGAAGAACTGGCGAAAGCTTTCAAATTATTTGATGACGACGATAGCGGGAAGATATCCTTGCGGAATCTGAGGAGAGTTGCGAGGGAACTAGGGGAGAACGTGACGGACGATGAGCTACGAGCGATGATCGATGAATTTGACACCGATGGGGATGGCGAGATCAATCTCGAAGATTTTATATCAATCATGACCGGAGACACCTGAATCTATTCTTAGGCGCAACAAAGTCTCAAATGCTTATCTGTTACAACATTCATCTGAAACAAAGTCACTGCTTCTAAAATTCCAAGTCGCTTTTTGACACCTGCTCCTAGCTTTGTTAGGTCTAGTCTAGATACTTTGTTAACGATGACGATATGACGATCACTAATCAGGGCTCCCCAGGTACATGTCATTCCCATTACTCCCAACCTTTATCCCACTATACCTTAGCCAAGTTGATTCTAGTTGTCTAATTACGGAGAAATGTTGATAATCTAACTTGTGAAACGTTTCTATGTTCTAATTTTAATCCTAATCTGATTTCTGATTTTCCTGAGAATGCTGTAGGAGATCTATATAGTGCAAAACCAGGCAAGCTTGCTGTACACACATTTGTCGTTCTCATGCTTTTGAGAAGGAGCTCTGGTTTAGTATAAAGTGAACTTGATTCAATTTCAATGTGTTCACACATTCAGTAATGCTAAGTCTAATGAAGTCTGGAAGAAAATTTGTAGCTCCAATTCTAGTAATAATCTAATTAGAAAATAAACTGTAGATCTAATTCTAATTATAGTCTAATTTTGAAAAACGGTACCACACCCAGACTGGCCAGACTGAAAACAGTTTCTTTTTTCGTAGAATAATCTGTGGTTAAGCAGATAGTTGCTAGTGACGTTGCCACCAATTCTACTCTGGTGTAGCTCTAGTTCTAATTCTAATATAATTTGGAAAAGCTCAAAATTTTCCAACTCTCCAATCCCCCAGGTCCCAGCCCTAGTTTTACGTTACCCCAATCTTAGGTCCTGTGGAGCTCTGATTCTTGATCTTCATGACTTTGTGGATAAGCAAGTAAACTAGACCACCATTGTCATGCACACACTCAACACTTATCTTACGGTGTGTTGGTGTAAAGTTACATAATGCTGCTTGTTACTTTGAATGGTTCATCACATTGGTTTATATAAGCAGTATCGTCTAAACTACCCTTAGAAATTACAAATGTTGGTTTCGTGAATCATATTTTGTGGCTGTTCAAAGCATATTTTGTGTCGTGAATGTATTTGTTATGTCTTGCCGATGGAGTTATAATAGTACCTGTGCACTGCACAACTGCTATACTGGTTTGTTGTCGATGGGTTACGCAATACACATTGCACATGGACCTTGTTATTTCCAAGAGTGAATCATTTTCTGTTGCTTGGTGGTAACCTATTGACATTGCACGATGTTTTTTCTATCATTAGTTTTCATTGTTTGATCTCGAAAAATAACTTTTGTCACAACCGTTATCCCTGACTGAATTGTTAATTTGAATTGTTGTCTGAATTTGGATAGCCTATGCTCTATAACACTTTCACGCTGCTTGAATATCTAACATTTTCTCTATTCATTCTACAAATGCCTTACATTTCGAGTAAGGTACAGTACGAAGATTTTGCACTCCTAGTGACTGTAATTCTTGCCTCATTGCAAGAAGCAGCATCCAACAATGTGATTGTGATATATTGAAGTTCAAGCAGAATGTACATTGTACAAGCTGTTTATACGGCAGTCCGACATAAATCTGTAGTGTTGTGACATTTGTTTGCTCAGTTAATATAAGTATGATCTTGAAAATTATGGTGAGTTGGTGCTATGGAACGCTATTAATGTGGCAACATCAGGTTACTTCAGATATGCGCATCCCAGGCAGGGCCGTAGTTGCCTGACCCCAATTTTTTGATAAATTGACATACACTATTTTTGGTTAGATTTGTTCAACTTTGCCATTTTTCTTTGAGTATAGCACTATTTAGTATCACCGAATTTCATGATTTATATATGAGTATCCCCAGTGGCGTAGCAGCCGGGGTGGCAGGCTCCAAGGGGGCGGCAAAATGAGGCTGCACAGTGCACAGCTTCCACAGCCGGTTAAAGCAGCGTAAGTGGTAGTCCCATAGCTGGCGACCAGAGAGCTAATATTTAATCAAACTGGTCTCAATCGAAAGCTAGTGTCGCAGTGATGCCGGAAACAAATTAAAATGTGAGCATGGCAATGAAACCCTTCTGAAATAGCCGTCAAGGCCAATTGTTCCGAACTATTGGAGCGCTGCAACATAACGACCAATTGACCATGGTAATGGAAATTGTATCGAGCGATTATTCGGAACAACGCCGATTTTCAGACTTCGATAGCTATTTCGGGGTGGTTCCGTAGCCATGACCAGCTTTTAAATTGTATTTCCGATATCCGGGCAACAATAGCTGTCGATTAAGATCACTATTATTAAATTGCAGTTAGCGATGGAGATAGCGTAGTGGTGAAGATACGCGCCTACCGCCCATTCAGATCAGTTATTAATGTACTTATGGTTACTAAGTTATCTTGAATCAAGTGAATCGTTGGTTGTGAAATAAAATTTTCGAATCCCTCCATTGCATAAATTAGTATTTTTTCTGAATTTCCAGTTGGAATCGGATTGGACATGGACTTGAATAAGAAAAAGTTATGGATTAGGATTTGGATTTCAAGGTTCGGATTTGGATTGGATTAGGACATAGAAATTTCAAATCCGCTCATCTCTGCTACTTAGGGGGAAACGAAAGCCATGGGCGGCATCACATGCTGCTACGCCACTGGGTACACCCTTCCGAAAATAATTATATAAAATGAAGAATAAGGCCAAATTTAGAGATCGTCATTTGGAATTATGAGAGAACAGAATGTTCCTAATAGTAGGGTTCCCATATTTTGGAATCGGGAAAGGAGGACACTTTTTAAAAATCATAAAAGGTCGTCATTTTGACTCAACTCCCGAATTACCAATTTTTTATGCTAATTTCAAGGTGTCGATTTAAAAAAGGTCATCACTTTCACTCGATTCCCGAATGATCTGCTCGAAGGTTCGTATTTACTTATTTCACGTCATTTATGCTGATTTTCAGTTGTCGCTGTACATTAACCTAGCTGTAAAAGCATTAACGGAGAACGAATTGCCAAAAAGGAGGACATTTGAGCGTTCGGTTCGGTTTATTAGCAATTTTTATCAGTTCAATACACAATCAGTTAGTCAATATATATGTGTCGAAACGACTTGGAGTATGTCCTCAGAGGACATTTTCAATTTCCTCACAAAGGAGGACAGGTCTTGGTAACTAATGTCCATTATCGGTGCCCGGTGGTGTCCATTCTCGGTAATCTCCATTCTCGATAGAACCGTCGGAAGGAAGATATACGCAGCGAATTCTACAAGAAAATTTCTGGAGTCAGATACACAAGTTTAACAGTAAGAAATAGTTCTAATAAATATTCCTTCAAGTTAGCATATGTTGAGTATGTTCATAGGCCACATTAACCACCAGAGAGCGGAATTGTGATTTCTATTCATCGTCAGTAGCAAGTCGCTGACACTGACACCCAATTCCGAGTATGCGAAAAATAGCATATGTTGAGTTACCAGTCATATTTTGGAATCATTTGACTGGTGCGGCCCGCGAGTGATCTGAATATTTGAATCCGGCCCGCGTCGTCAGTTGAGTTTCACAACTCTGAGCTACATGCAACATTCTGTTATTATCTGCCAAAATAGAGCATCGAATACGAAGAGATGATATCGTACAACACACTATAACCATCTACACATCCGTGAGAATATAAACGCATAAACTATATTCGTTTGATTTAAATTATACAAGACGGTTGGCAAAGGTGAGCGCTGTGCAATGTAAGAGATAGCCGTCTGATAAACAGCAATACGTTGTTATTAGAATAATCTACTACTACTATGACATCGAAAGCTGTGATCATAGTGTCCTATAAGGTGTGGACACAAGCAAATCTCACGGCTCAGTGAAATTTGTCTACGTCACACTTTCAATTTGGCCAGAGGCAGTTTTACGGTAATTTTGATCAACTTGCCGAGCGCGAAGATTGATGACATTGGTATCAATCGAATGCTTTCGCAGTACTGATTGCGAAAATATATATTTTATTTTGCTCATGGTCCTGTAACCCCCCAAAACCAACCTCGGATTTTTGCATTGTGAATTGTGATCGACTTCGGCATTGTGATGCAACAATGCTATATGACTCTTTCTTCTTAGCTTCATTGCAGAAGCATTACTATTGGACGACGAAATTTTGGATTTAATAAATAAAAATCATGATTAAATTTAGGGGGGTAAATCTTGGGCACTGTAAAAATAGTATATCCGGTGGGTAATTCTATAATCAATATTTTGAGAATCTCCTGCCGTACATACTATTTTTTTTTTCAAATCCAAAATTTTATAGTCAAATAACTTCGTTTCTATGAGTTTTATGATTAACGAGACGGTCACAAAAATTAGGTAGGCAAGTGGACCAGTCGTGTGCGCTAGGTGAGACGGTGATCGGCGAATTATTACCAATCACCGTGTACCGGCGTGGCAAGGAAGTAAGGCAGGAGGAGCAAAATAATTTACAGCATTTCCTGATAGCAACGATCCGCGCTGGCGTGATCAATAATGATATCTTAACGACCAAATATAAAAGCTTTTTGAGAGGAAGACAGTTTAATGTTTATGGACGTGGCCTGCTGGATGAAAATTTGTGAGAGTAGATATAAGATTTGAGGCCCCTCAACTGATGTAGGCTACTATAGCCCTCAGTAATGTCAATGGTTTGGGGAGGTGTTATTGACTGCGATACGTTATTAGAACGAATAGTCCATCATTGACTGTCCGTGTGAAAACGAAAACATATGATATTGACGCAATAGCGTTGTGGTATCATCCACAGCTGCAGCATCAATGGGTCGCGGGTTGGATTCTGAACCAGGTCGACTCCAGAATCTCTTCCTAACTGTTGGAGACTTTTTAAATAGGCTCTTCCCCGCCACCCCACCTGATCTGCGTAGGGGGTGTCTGAATAGGTCTGCAAGTCGCGATATAGAGTCATAAAAAATACCGTTCAAATGACTATTCTATAGAGGAAAACCATCATGAAAAAGAATTACTAAAATGAATTGCTTTCGTAAAACGATGGTAGTACATTGAATCAAGTTCAAACATGTTCAGTAGGACTTCCAAATTTCGTTGGAATCGTGGTTAAATTGCTATAGATCAGTGGTTCGCAACCTTTTTGGGTGTCGGAGCCGCATTTCAAACTTCAAAGTACGTATGGGGTCGTATGAAAACACCCGAGTAGGCTACTTATGACGAAAATCTAAAGGTAGCTAGCCTACCTCTGGATCTCACCATCCAGCTAATTCAAAAGCATCCACAGAACATAGACTTCGATGGATGCCAGTCCTATCGGCATTCTAGACTTCAATTATATATCACGACTGGAAACTAATAAGATCAGACATAGTAGTGTCATTGTTAAGCTTTATATTTGTATTCAATGATGATGTATCCCTTCTGAAACAAGAAATTCGTTCGCCACTTGCATAAGCGCCTTTGCAATAATTCTCCGCAGGTCCTGTGCTTTCCCTCGGTCAAAATAGACATGTAGGCTACTGTGGTTTCCTTCACAGTGAGCCAGTTATGCTTCAAGTTTGTGTGAAGCAGCTGTTATTTGTTCATCATCATCATCATGTATTTAGTAGCTCAACATGTCCTGAATTAATCTTAAGTCATTATCTGCCAACCAACCTACAATGCGCTTACAGAATCACCGCCGTTAGCAGACTCCTTTAACAACTGATAAGCAAGCAACTACCGTCGTGATCATTGAAGCATAGCCGATTAGCCAATCGAGAGCCGTGATTTCGTGATTACTAGTCTTGATGCCGTTCCATGGTCGCTGGCACGCCTACTCGTCGGTAGCTACTTTCAAACGCTTTGCGACAAATCTTAACGACATTCCTGTGAGCTTATTCCAGGCTCATTGCTGTTTTTTTTTTATCAATAACCTACAGAATGAGACATTGATAGCCATCATTTTTGAGATTTTCCAAATTTTGAACAGCCCTACTGCGCACGATACCTGACAACACTTTTCAGCGACCAAAGAAATGATATTTGGGTAAGCTAGACACGTTACTTCACTTCTGGAAAACTATCTCCTCGTAAAGCTCGATCTTTGTAAGCGTCTCGGTCTCGGAACTGTCTAGGCCACGGGGTGTCAAATATACGGCCCGTGGGCCGCATCCAGCCCGCTAGACGATTTCATCCGGCCCGCGAACCAATTTTGAGTATATTGAAAAATGTTTGTATTATCCAGCACATGTATAACAAGTGCTCAAGCTTTTTATAGTAGATACTTCCATTATATAATCCCTCAAAACAGCAAAAGTCGAGGATCTTCAATGTCCATGGCCAGATCATAGCCACACGACTGCAGTGTTGTGATCCAACTCTTGTTGCGACTAGGAACAAGGAAATCATTGCACAAAAAGTAGTTATTCACAGTAGCGTAAACGCCAATGCGGAGCTGTTATAGGCAGTTAACATGGAGAGTATATCAGGTACACAAAAATGACATTCAGATTTCCTTGGTTGCACTGCTGTGTCACTTCTGGCTCAAAGGGTCCCTGTATTGCAGAGATAACCAAAGCGCGATTTAATATCAAAAATACATTGCAACGTCTGTGGTCACAGTTAAATCTCTTGTATTCCTCACAACGCATGCGCCGGACTAACGCCAGATCACGGCTAAAGCAAGGTGAGCAAGGAGCATAGAAATATGCCAAGTGCCCACTTGTATCGTTCTTAGTGCCACTGATGTTTTAGCGGTACCTAACTGTATTCAACCAGCCAATCAGCGAATTTGCTGCCAATTCCATTGTTCGGGAATAAAGGTGCTGCTAGTTGCTAGAATAAGACCCACTATGATCCGTGGCGCAATATAATATCCTACTATTACGATACTTATCTATTTATGCTTAGCAATAAAGTATTCAACTGAAAGGCAAGGGAAAGAGTTATAATGGAATCATTGACTGATCCGGCCCGCGAGCGATTTGAGTTTGACACCCATGACAGGGGTGTCAGACATACGGCCCACGCATAAGTCCTGAGTCAATTTAAAAATGCTTGTATTATCCTGCGCATTTGTAACAAATGTTGAGTTGTAAATACCGACAGCAAATGTAAAACCTGCTCATAGGCCACATTATACCCACCTGAAAGCAGTGTTGTAGTTTCACTCTAATCTGGTCAGTATTAGGAACAAGTCTTTAACATTGACACATAATCCCTAGAGGGAAAAAAGTGCACGCTGAGTTAGGAGTTCCATGGAATAATGGGACCGAAAAGTAGTTATTCACAGAAGCCAGAACACCAATGCGAAACCGTTATATGCAGACTACGCGGAGGATATACACAACAAATATAATTTAAATATGCGTGGTAGCACTGCTGTGCCTCTTCTAATATATGTTTTAGCCTATCCAGCCAAAATTGGGATTATAAACTAAAACGCAATATTGGTATTTGATTAAATAGTGAGGATATGGGAATAATATATATGTATATTTAAAACAAAACATACATTGATTTGATGGTATCGTACACACGTCAGAAACATTGGCGAGAATTCATAAGCTGGTCAACTTCCTAAACCAATTTTCAAAAGTAGGGATGAAAGTCACTTGTCCGGATTAGGAAATTAATAGATTTTATTAATATAAATAATTATGCACATACAAAGAACGAACTACCTAACACACACACGGATCGGTTTTTCTAAGTAGGCCTACATCACTAAAAGTGATAAACTTGCAGGAGTGCCTGCAATGTAAAAGTACACTAGTGATCCGAAAGTCATTCCCGTTTCGACGTTTTGTGATGTTTAGCAGTTGAAAACTTCTGAAATGTGTAGGCCTTGCGGTCGGGCTATCACGCCAGCAATGAAATAAAATATATTATAGTAGTTTGCCCGCCCCTGATTTAGACACATCCAGTTGCTACGAAAATTCGCGGTAATACCAGAAACACAGTCGTTTTATCTTGCTATGTATGGCAAAACCCTGTCACGACCATGCGGGAAATTTGTAAGTCGAGACAGCCGCAACGTGACACCAACTCCTACCACGTTTCTGAGCATAAGGAAAGATACAATTGGCTTAGAAATTTGACGATGTGTGCGGATATAGCAATAATGCAATCGGAAAACAGTATGCAGTGACTTCAAAGCGAGTTGACGTTACAATTCCTATGAACATTCAAATCCTTGATGTTCAAAGCGACATGAATTTTGAAAGAGCGAACTATTAACTCAGATAATTACCCTGCCATATGGTGAAATGTATAGTGCCCGTATAATCGACAACTTACAAATACATCTTGTTATCTCATAGCTAGGACGGAAGCAATGAGTGACAGTTCGAAACTTTATAGGAATGCCGAATAAATCTTAAGCTACAGTCCATAGCTGCTATATAGGCAAATCGACGTGCATAGATGGACAGTGGACACTGAACAATCATATTGAGTCAACGATATTACCAATTTATTTAATAACAATATTATCGTTTAATTGTAAGTAATAATACTTAGGGCTGGGCACAATGATTCGAGTAAGCGAATCTGAATCGAGTATGAATTGGGAGGATTCGAGTCGAGTAGTAAAAGACGGTTTTTTCGAGTACTAAAATTAGACGCTACTCGCCACTGGGAGTTAATTTATCAACGAGAATAATAGTTCTGACAGTAATTTACACTGTTGAAGCCTTGAAACCTTGATTGGTCGTATCGTAGCATACGAAACATACATAACAAAGCTACGAACGTTACCGGAAATACGACATTTCCGAATTCATGATCGCCCCACAACATTGTCAAACATTGCTATGAAATCGGTATGATCGAAAAAATACCAATGTATCTTTAATGTGATGGATAACAGGCATTATATTCTTTGAGGTGGCATAAAAGGTACATATTCTAACTTTGACATATTATACAATATGGTATGCCGTCATAATGAGTGATACTCGATTACTTGACTCGACTCGAAGCATAATACGTGATTCAGAATCGAATCACTCAGGTACTCGATTTTGAATATTTGAATATGAATGGTTTATGTATGCCGGACAGACATGTACAAACATGACTTTGTCACTATTGCATAAATTCAAATTACTTTGCGTATGTGGAAATATGACGACATAGAAACACCATCAACAAGATAAACAAATCGCACAAGCGACTTGACCTCGAGCTTTAGCTTTACTGATTGGAGAGAAAAGTTCATAATGCAACAATATGTTACTTCCATTGCACAGTGCTACGCATAACCGCCAGACGCCAATTTTCCTTAGGCATGAGGGTACGATGACGTAACAATGTGACATAATCGACAGTTAATATAGCATTGATTCATGAGGGTTAAGCGTATCCCTAAATGCCAATTGAACAATCTCCTCGTGTCGACGAACTAACTCGTATGACAAGCTTGTCGACGAGTTTGGATTTGCTGTCAATTAGCGAGTCCCTGATCTCTCGCGAACAATTGAATACGCCGCTAACCAACGCGTATTACATAACCTCGGCCACGATGTGCGTGAGTCAAAATGTCCGACTTCCGACTTCGGGTGGTTCAAACCTTTTTCGTGTTTTACAACTCAAGCCTTGACACATCTTATGATGCTTATGTTCAAGTATTACCGGAACTCAAGTACGCATGCACGCACGTCGCACACACAATCACACATGTCTGCGGTGCGGACATTCGATGTCATTCAGTTTCGCGACTTTAATCACAATCGCTGATCAGCATACACGTAGGGGCATTGTCTCCAAGCCATCGAGAGATGGGAGCCAACGCATGCTAGGCCCGAGACGGGATAGTTGGCTAGCGATGATATCTTTCGTACCAGGCCTATTGCAGATGCGATTCTTCAAGCCTAGCTAGACTCGATTAATCAGACCAGCGACCATTGCCAAGTGCAGGCCAATCAATGACCTAATTTTGCCATCATCTCAGCGGGAGATCGGGTTGCGTTATAATTGTGCAGTGTGCACAGACGAATCTCGCTAATTGGCAACACGCTTCTCGATAATTGGTTTTGAGTCGAGTCAAGCCGAGTCATTTTTAATTCACCACCGAGTCAAGTCTGAGTCCAAGTCATCGAGCAGAGCTTCCAGGGCGAGTCATGGTATTATGACTTGATTCCGAGTCCAAGTCATTATGTTGACTGCTCAGTTCCCAGTTAAAGTCCTGTTAAACCCACTTTTTTAACGATGTTCGGTGATATCGAATGGTCCGCATTGATAATATACTAATTTGCCTCAATTTTAACAGTTTTTGGTCGCATTTTCAAAAACCATTACCAATAGACGAAATCCCAATAGGCTGGTTACTTTACTGTTCTTCGAAATGACAATGAAATGTCGGTCTTGGCCGTCTGAGCCTCGAGTCATATTACTTGGTTCGAATGATGCGGAATGACTCGAGTCCAAGTCGAGTCAATACACAGATTAAGTCGAGTCGAGTCGAGTCATTTCCGAATTTTGAGAAAATGATTCGAGTCAAGTCGAGTCATCAGGAAATCGTGACTCGAGTCTGACTCGAGTCTTTGCAACCCTGGTTTGGCGCCTATGGTGTCACGTTGAACCTTCTTTTATCATCGAATGAAATCAGACTGACATACGAATACTTCGCGTTTTGCAGTTAGGCCTCACGTTCGGGTATTTATTTATATTGTCAAATATATCGGCAGTAATCGTGAAGTATGGTGCGTGCTCTTAGTCATATAAGTAGCCACGCACATTCAATTTTATTGCAACAACTTATTGTAACAGGGACGCCCATGCAAAAACAAAGCGCTTTACTTCCTTAAGGATATATTTTCATTACCAGAGAATCGTCATAATGTCTTCGTCGAGCTGGTAACAGTTTTCTCGTCGGTCGGTAGGCGTATTTTTCAGACGATTTTTAGACAATTTTCCCTACACTATCAAGATATCACAAGGGGATGATACTTAGTGAAAAGTAGGTGAGCATCACGGGACAGAGGAAGTTGATGCTGGGAAAACAAATGAATGACTAACGGTGTTATACTTTATGGCCGGAAGAACAGAGGATAACATCGACCGGGAAGATATGTGGAGACGTTACGTTACTTAATGCTTGAATTATACTGCGTCTCGTGTATGATCAATTGATCATTGATCATATATACTACGTGAGGCGTTGGAGACTGTACGACAATAGACGAGCCAATAGATCGCCACCTCACAAAATAGCAATCTTCAGGAATGCGATCTTATTGCTAAGCATGCTTCTCACCACCATCAGGTACGTCTTCAGTCTGAATACTACTTGGGGCAGATACAGTCTGTACGCTTGTACCGGTTTGAAAAAGCTGAAAATCGTCATCAGCTTGCTGGCGATGATGTGCGTAACGGTTTTGTATTGGATCAGGCAACGGCACTTTACCTTCAAACATATATATGTGCAAGATATATCAGCATGACCTCACTCCCTATTTTCATCATCGTGTTTTTAGGTATTACTTGTTTCTATGTGTTATTGGGTTATTATGGGGAGATACCGTTCGGCTGTTCCGATTCACCAAGTATTATACAACTAGTTATCAGGATCGTAACCAAGTCATAAGGTTCCGAGTCACAAGTCAATCCCACTTTTATATAGTTTTGACTAGAGTCAAGTCAAGTCATTTTCAATTCACTACCGAGTCAAGTCCGAGTCCAAGTCACGGAATAGAGTCTCGAGTCCGAGTCATGGTGTTTTGACTCGAGTCCGAGTCCAAGTTCTTCTGTTCACTGTTCAGTTCCGAGTTGATGTCATGTGAAACCAACTTTTTACAACTCTGTCTGGTATTATTGAACGCTTCGCATTGATAATACACTAATTCCCAGGGTTGTAACCAAGTCACGAGGTTCCGAGTCACAAGTCAATCTCACTTTTATAGTTTTGACTCGAGTCAAGTCGAGTCATTTTTAATTCACCACCGAGTCAAGTCCGAGTCCAAGTCACGGAATAGAGTGCCGAGTCCAAATCATAGTGTTTGACTGATTAGTTCCGAGATAATGCCACGTGAAACCCACTTTTTGGAACCCTGCTACGTGATATCGGTAGCTTCGCATTCAAAATAGACTAATTTTCATCACTTTTAGGTGTTTTTGGTAGCATTTTCAAGTACCAGTACTGATAGACGAAATAACGATATTGTGATAACTTTACTATTCTTCGATATTACAATGAAATGCCTGTCTTGGTAGACCCAGTCTCGAGTCATATGACTTGGTCCGAGTCATGCGCAATGACTCGAGTACAAGTCGAGTCAATGCACAACTTGACTCGAGTCAAGTCGCGTCCACAAAAAATCGCGACTCGAGTCATTACAACCTAGCTAATTTCCCTCACTTTTAACCGTTTCTGGTAGCATTTTCAAGTAACAGTATACTGATAGACGAAATAATATTAGTGTGATAACTTTCCTATTCTTCGAAATTAAAATAAAGTGCCTGTCTTGGTACACCAAGTCTCGAGTCATATGACTCGGTCCGAGTCATGCGCAATGACTCTAGCACAACTCGGGTCAAGTCAATACACAAATTGACTCGAGACGAGTCGAGTCATTTTTTTATTTTTTATAAAATGACTCGAGTCAAGTTGAGTCACCAGAAAATCGCGACTCGAGTCATTACAACCCTCCTAGTTATCCTCGGATGCACGACTGTCCTTACGCAGCTCGTATACTAACCGGTATGTTCGTATATCCGCTAGTTAAACATCGGTTGGCTTCTGGCTTCTGGTGACCGACACTGCCGATCAGCAAATGTTCGCGTTAATAAAACGCACTTGCATTTCTGCGACGATCGCCCTGTTACTGAACTGCGTTTACATACCCATGACTATACCGCAGTGTTTGATGTCGATGACTTTCCGATGACCATGACCATATTCGATGTGAATATCTTCGCGATAGTTTTGAGTGTAATATTTTCCTTTTGCGATTGGCGTGGTCGTTTGTTTTCTTGGGCAGTCTGGAAAGCGAGGTGACAGATTTGTAACTATTATACATATTATACAGTTCATAATTGTTGGAGATTACCAGTTTACAATAATGTAAACTTCATAAGGAAAGTTCCCTTTAGTTTTTCACCGGTCTGCGCGATCTCAACAATTCACTGCGCGTCCTTTAACAAGATTGCGTAGCCACGGCTCGACTCCCGATTTGCCCGCAATTTTTCTGGTAATGTGTGGCGTTGACTTAACAAAAGGTCACCTCTTCGGCTCGACTCAGGAATTAGACAATTTTTTACGATGATATCTGGTGTTGACTAAAAAAGGTCGTCAATTTGCCTCAACTCCCGATTTCCCCAAATTTTGCGAAACTCTGACGTTCGCTGCGACGGACTCGATTTTTTTAATCGCATTTTGATACATTTTCTACAAAAGAGATGGTGTCGCTTCGTCTCGTCATTTTTTTGAACCATAGGTGGATTTTTTCGTGCACGGCACACATTTTTCTGTGGCGAGCAGGCTTTGTCAGCAGAGCGCCCGAGCACACGCGCAGCTTAAAGGGAACATTGATGATAAGTGTACTCCAATCCATGACGAATTCTAATTTGAAAACCTTTGTTGGGGTACCTCTCAAATATGAAATTAGGACCGCACACAAAGCACTGATTATGAGCTGGAGGTAAATCGAGCGTTGAAAACTTTCTCAAAACAATCTTGTGCAACGGTAGCACATAGCATATAAATGCTTGAGCGATTTCCGTGTCTAGTACCTTCTATTCCTGACTTGGGCTAGGCCCAAACGCATCTGACCATCAGCTAAATCAATAACCAATAGGGCGGGCCGCATGCCATTCAACCACGGCACTTCTTCACCGGACAAATAATTTAATTCAACCGGTAGCAGGAGTTCGAAAAAAGAATTATTCAATTGACTGCTTTTAGGCTGCCATTACGATCAGCGAGAACCCAATAGATTGGACAGCCGAGTACGGGTAGCAGATTTTTCCATACTACAGTTTAACGGTGAACCTTGTTACAGTTTTCCGAGCATTATGATGTCATTGCCGTAAGACAATGCTGTAGCTCGCGAGATTTGAAATTACGTCAAGCGTTCGGACGTTGTTTAGCGGGTACGGCATAGTTCAATTTCCGATACCACAGTACGAATGAATGACAAATGCTATCCATCCAATACCGAGTTTCATGAGCTTCAACCTGGCTCATTTACTGTAGGTGTGATAATGTCTAGGATACATATTTTAAATCGGTGTTCTATGTGGCCGTATGCAATGCAGTGGGCGTAATCTGTTGCTTGTTAATTCTCACAGCAAGCTGCCTTATAATGCAACACTGTGACGATTGCGACGATTTCTTCGGTACACCTCCGCTATACCAAATCGCTTTGTGGTACATAAATAGCCTAGATCAGAGATCAGGTCAGAGGCCGAGCAGATAAAATTCATTCCTTTGGTAGGTAGGCCTATTATTGAATCAATAATGAGATATCTTTGCCTCATGCACTTCAGATATCACGTTAGTTCCTATGTAATAAACAATAGTCAAGCATTTATACATTCGTGAGCATGAGCATTGAGCAATCACACGTTTGATGAATAATATGAACAGCTCACGGAATTCTACATCATGGACGAAAGAACAGAGGATTACAGCAACTTGGAGAATATGCGAAGGGGTCACTTACAGTTTATTCTTTCTCGGAGTTTACTGCCTTTCGTGTATGATCATATACTACTTGAAGCGTTGCAGGATGCATGAATATATACGATCTGATAGCCCATCACATCGCAAAATAGCAATCTGCATGGACGCGATCTTTTTACTAAGTATGATTCTCGCCGTGATGCGGTACTTCTTCGGCCTGGACACTATTTGGGGAAGATACAGCCCGTATGCGTGTACTGTTCTGAAGAAGTTGAAACTGATCCTGGGTATGCTGGTCATGATGTGCATCACGGTGGTATACTGGATCCGGCAACGTATATTCTACGAAAACTTGTTGCTGTCATCTCTTTCCAACAACTGCACAAGATTTATCAGTATTGTATTGTTGCCTATTTTTATTATTGTATATTTGGTCATTACCTGTTTATATATTGCAAAGGATATGGGTTATTTTGCGGATATTCCTTACGGTTGTTCCGATTCTTCCGATATTACACAACTAGTTATTCTCGTCTCGGCCACTGTACTCATGCAGGTAGTACTAACCGGTATGTTCGTATATCCTCTGGTTAAACATCGGCAGACTTCTGCTAGCTTACTGAATGATACCGCCGATCAGCATGTGTTGGCGTTGATAAAACGTACGTGCATTTCAGCGACATTCGCCGTGATACTGAACTGCATATGTCTGCCCATGGCTGGCATGGTGTTTGAAGTTGATGACACACCCATGACCATAATGGACGTCAATATCCTTGCAATACTTTTGAGTGTTGTTTTTGCTTTCTCTGACTGGAGAGATCGGTTATTTCCTTGTAAAGTATGGGAATCGCGGTAACCTTTTTCGCACAAAGTGTGGGGATTACAGATTCACTGTGCGTCTTATAGTGTCTGATTGGGGCAGCTGCGTGATGCATGTGAATCATGAAGGTCGGCCTCATATAGGAAGAGGAACTGAACATACGTCACAACAACAGCATGATATGCTTCAGAATGGGAAGAGTTTTCTGATTCTGAATCATGAATATTCAAACCCATGAAGCCGATCAAGTAGATACGGAATTGAAACCTAAGCTATAATTACTAGTTTCGGACAGCGTTGGGATGACTCGAGTCACCTTTTCCCTATGAATTGACTTGAGTCACTTTGCAAAAATGACTTGACATGACTCGGCGTTTCAAAAATGTACATTGACTCGTGACTCAAAGCAAAATTTACGAGTCAATTTCAAGTCATCAAGTAATCGGTGTCGATAAAAATCTGTGAGAGCGACCAATTTCATTCATCCAATGATTTTGCGTTTTACTGAACCTCCATTGTTCTATCACACATAAATTTACCGCAAACGAAGTGATTGGATCTTACAGCGTATGTTGTCGTTAACAACTAGGAAAGCAATATAGTAGCAACGTATCCATTTCTGTTCTATAGTTCTATGGTCATTAGAGCTGTTCAAAGATAACTTATTTTTCCGGATTCAGGCCATTCACTGATTAAATTGTCAGGTTACCCTAAACACGTTGCACCCCAAATTTGGTTCAATTCTAACGAGTATACGACTCCGCAGATCCAATTATAATGCGAGAATCTGCTGAGTCGTATACTTGTTAGAATTGAACCAAATTTGGGGTGCAGCGTTTTTTAGGGTAACCTGACAATTTGATCAGTGAATGGCTGGAATCCAGTAAATGTTTGCCTATAGAAGACTTTTGACCCATGGCCTGATTGTGTTCGAGAACAAGCAGATTGTTTTGCTGCGATTTCGAGGTATAAGACTTGACAGACGGTGAGATGTGTTTTAATACGGTCCTGCAACCGTTTCGAAGTTCTCCCTACGAACCGACAATCGCAGTGACGCTTGCATTCATAAACTACGTTACGTTGTTGTACTTTGTACTTTGTTGTACTTTGCGCCCCCACGAAATTCCCCCGTAGCCTACTTTGTGGAAGTTCCATTCAGATTGCCGCCGCATTCGTGATACCACCAGCCTCATTCGCGGATAGAAGCGCAATTCTTTGACGGCCCATCGTGGTCTACGTCTTTCGTTGAGAATTGTTGATTGTTGCGAGTGAAGTCAATGAATCAACCTAATCTATGCCAACAGAAAGAATTTGTGTATTATTTGAAAATCGCCCAATAACTTGTTTTGTGTCCATGCCTGCGCTACAGTTCTCTCGTTTTTCGAACTTTGTATTTAGTCTGTGTGACGTCATAATTAATGATACTGATTGTTGTTAAACATAGTTATTTGAATGCTCGCATTATCGCATACGCTGCATACGGTGTCCCCTGATGAGTGTCAGCTGAAAAGCTGCAGCGGCAGGGTTAACATAAGCCCGGAATTTCCCGGACATGTCCGGAATTTGATTCTTCAAACTGCGTCCGGGAGGAAATTATAAAATAGGCCGGGATGTCCGGAATTTTGAAGGTTCGAAGTAGGCTAGAAAATTTTTCATAAATCAACATAAACAATACTACAGTTTCTGCAGTTGTATACTACTTGAAATTTTTATTCGCGTTGCGCGCCATTTAGTGTCGCATAATATTAATATTGAATTTAAGATAGATAAAATAAATATCATTCATTAAAATAAGTCTAACTGTAATCGCAACTATAAGATAATGGTCTATTCATAGAGTCGGTTGAGGCCATTTGGATGCTTTAGTCAAGGACAGTGGTTCTAAACATTGGGGTCGTTTGCCTTTATTCTGGGGATCGAGAAGATGTTGAACATAATCAGCTTCCAAAATAAGCCGTGACTAAGTCTGGGCAAATATGCTGATTCTTTTAGTAATCAGCTTATCAAGTTATGAGCTGAGCCACTGAACATTTTCAAATTGGAAATCGAGTATTGACCATAAAAGGTAGGAAACCACCGGATATGCAACCTGCTGGTTCGGACCGTCATTCATTTCGGCTTTCGGCTTTCGTGCGATATGAGAGAGATATGGTATTTTTTTTGCCTGCACCATCGAGATGCTTTTGACGACAGAGATGCGATACGGCCTTTATAGTAAGGTCATCTAGTCTGCGCCCCCGGTTTTTTCTCCTTCATGCTATCCGTGATTGCTGAGCGCCTAGCAGGATAGCCGCGGATACCAGTTTTCGGGTCATTGGTCTTTGGTCTGACCCGGCCGGGGATCGAACCCACGACCTACCGATCAAGAAGCCGGACGCACAACCATTACACTATCTCGCTCGGTTGACTGAACATGAACATGACTGAACGATGTACAATTACGCTCCCTGCATTTTCGAAGTCATAATCCACCACCAGCTCTACCACTAATTCCGAACACTTGGGAGGAGGGAGAAGCAATATCATTTAGTAATAAATGGAAGAACCAGTATTATCGAAGGAAATAATTCACGCATATAGAAACCAGTAAGCACCCGAGAAGTTGCATCGATTGCAGCAAAGAGGCTGTAGTCCTACAGTCTACATAATTACACGATGGTATGTCCACGATCATACTTTTGGTGGGTGCGCGAGGTGGCAGAAAAATTTTGCTTCGGTCCTAGTAACAACCAGGGCCGTAACAGCACTTCGTCAGCCTCCCCCCCCCGAAACGTCGGTCTTGGCCTCTCATAGGGGGATAAGCCGAACTTCTTGGGGGCGAAGCCCCCAGACTCTCCTCAGACTATACGCTGTTTACCGCTACTTATCATCTACATTGGGTGTCCGTTTAGCGAGTCAGCTTTTCACGCTTGAACGCGCGAGGCGCGATAAATTTTTATAAGTAGTGATTGAATCGGTCAATATGATCGGGAATTGCATATATATTGCTATCAATTTTTATCCTCTCTCTGCTCACGATATCTTATTTGCCGGTAGAGCTGAGGGAGGTGTCTTATAAACTGTAGGGCCCGTAAATAATAATTAAACATCTCCGGACCCGTTGGTATGAATTTGTTACATGATGTTATTCCGTGACCTCTGTCTGCTATATCCAAAATATAGAATCGCCCAAACGTACTAAACTAAAAGATCACATGATAAATAAGTGGTATTTTTTCACTGGCATATAATGTTTCCCTGTGGGGTGGTATTTGTCTTGTGAGGTTCAGATTTCCAAGACAGGAACATTTGGCGCCAGTCATTTAGGCGCCTATGGAAAAGTAACCCTATATGTATTTTGTATATATAACGACGTTTTCGGTCAGCATAAGGGCAATCCTTTTCGGCGAAGGTTTTCTCGCCGCCGATCGTTCTGGCACACTTCATGGAGTCGCATGTTACATGGCCTAAAACTTTATATGTCTTGGTGCGTCGTGGCGCGGTAATGGCCAACTCCAATATGCCAATTTTTATAAATCTTGTGTATATTTTCTTTCATATTTGTAAAAGCTGCATACATTTTCAAAAATTACTCTACAATTTATGCTAATTCACGAAATAATTTCGACCCCCTTCGAGCTCGCCACCCAATTGAGGGGTTGGGGTGCGGCAGTCACAGTCCTGGTAACAACACACAACCACATAAATGCAGCGACCCAACAACATAACCGGGCTGTCAACACAGTATCAGTTTATTAATATTAATAATAATAAGTTATTGATATTTTCATCAATTCAAAACACCAGAAATCTGCGCTAAATTGAAAAGATAGGAAGGTGTCGAAACGACTTGAAGTAGTCTTTGAAATCAAACACCCACCTGGGCCTAGGCGATGTAAAAAAGAGGCATGCACACCGAATGAAAATTAGGGCAGAGAATATAAAGCGCAAGGCGACAAAATGAGGCGGAATGTGGCGGAAAGTTAGATCGAAATGCTGTGCTATCGGTCGTGGTCCGGTAATCGTGAAGGTTGGGTAGTATATATTTAGAAGAAATCGCTTATATTTCGACTTGAATATGGACAATTTGGACATGCTCGTCGACTTTCGGATAGCAGGCGATATGCTGCTCCACAAGTGAGGTCCGGCATACTTAATAGAACGATGCGTTTTCTTGTAATCCGTCCTAATTCCTTTTCATATGATAGTTGTTGTTCTTCTATGACTCGCGTGCGTTATACCTGTGCCCTTTGACTCCGAGGCAAAGTAGTCGTTGAAATTTGAGGGACCGTGACCGCGATGGATCTGATACATAAACTTGGCAATTTCTAGATTCCTCATATCTTCTCTAAAACACGACTGGCGGACCGGATACAGCCCGCCAGACGATTTCATCCGGCCTGTGACGGAATCTGTTACAGACCAAATGACAATACAATACAGCAACCACCAGAGCTCACATTACGGATGGCCCAATATACCCACTCCTGTATGCAGTCGATAGGCAAAGCTTTAATACAATGATGTCATATCGAAAGACAATATGTCCATACTTCATTTCAAACCCCGCTAGTGGGCGCTAAAGAGTGTCCGGAATTGAAGCCACAAAAATATGATACCCTAAGCTTCGGCAATTAATATGATTAAACTGACAAAGGTGTTCGACGATTCTTCCAACTTACTGCTTGAACCCAATCAAGTTTCAACTACTTAAAAGTTGGTTTCGCCCGTTTTCAAAATTCGAGATTTTTTCATGCAATATGTAGTAGTGATTCCCGACCGCGACTCTCAGAGCCGCTTGCATCTGCAAGGTAGCCTTCCTGCGGTTCTGATTGACCTCTAAATATGCGCCAAAAATATAATAGACGACAGTTGTTTTTTGTTTTTGTTTCAATGAATAGCTGTAGTCAATTTCTGTATATAAATGCCAAAATGAGAGGTGTTAGTTATGTCTGAAGCTGTCCACGGCCGCTTCTGAAAGCGGGAAAGAGAATGCTTGCTAGGTAGCTAGCGTCAGGCGCATGGATGAATACCCGTCAGACAAGGATATATCTTGAGTTCTGCTGGTCGTAGACCCTTATATATCGTCTCTGTGAAGATTCCATTTCGACATAATTTAAGAAACATCAAAATAAAGGTTCATAACCAAGTGTAATTGCAATAAGTGCATTAAGTATTGGAATGTATGAAGACTGAAGTGAGAGTTATCGCATAACGACATAAAGCGTGTTTTAATAATATTTTGGATTTGGAATTTATTTCAAAGCATAGCACTCGCCAATCTGCGTCTACCAATGCTAAAGTAACCGATATAGAAGCTATCTAAGTCTTGGTGCTGTGCATGCCTTTGAGTTAGCTGGATGGTGAGATCCACAGGTAGGCTAACTGCCTTTAAATCTTCTTTATAAGTACCATACTCAAGTGTTTTCATGCGACCCCATACGTACTCTGAAGTTTGAAATGCGGCTACGACACCCAAAAATGTTGCGAACCACTGATCTATAGCAATTAAACCACTATGCCAACGAAATTTCGAAACTCCTCCTGTACTATATAAAAAGTTTCAAACAGTTGGGAAGAGATTTTGGAGTCGACCTCGGTCAGAGTCCAACCCGCGACCCATTGAAGTTGCAGCTGTGGATAATACCACAACGCTATCGCGTCAATACCGCATGTTTTCGTTTTAATACGGACACTCCATGATGGAATATTCGTTCTAATAACGTATCGCAATCCATAACACCTCCCCAAACCATTGACATTACGGAGGGCTATAGTACATCAGTTGAGGGGCCCCAATCTTATATCTCGTACTCTCACAAAGTTTCATCCTGGCCACGTCTATAAACACTAAACAGTCGTTCTTCCATAAAAATTGTATATTTGGCCGTGAGGATATCATTATTTTTTATGCCAGCGCGGATCGTTGCTATTAGGAAATGCTGTAAATTATTTTGCCCCCCTGCCTTACTTTCTAGCCACGCCGATACACGGTGATTGCCAGAGGTGGTCAAAGTAGTCAAGAAAGCTACTCAAGTAGAAGAAGAAGTAGCGACGAAAAAATCTACTCAAGTACGAGTAGAATGTACTTCTTCCATAAGCAACCTAAAACTACTTGAAGTAAAAGTAGAATTTACTGACTTTAAAAGTATTCAAGTAAGTCAGTAGTTGTGAAAACGATCCTAGTTCGTTCACATGGATTGTAAAAAGGTGCAAATTGAGCTATGCGAAAGGCGACGAGCTTGATTCATATCGATGCATACCAGCAGGTATCCAATTTTTGTTAGCATAAGCATTCGTCAACATCATAGGATGAAAATGATGGTATTATTATGGAAATGCGATACTTAACCTCTGTTTTCTCAAACAGCACGTTTTAGAAAATAGCATGGTATGGCGCCATCCCCCATATTATAAGGTCCGTAGTTTGGTCGAAGAGCAATGCGGAGAAGTTGCATAAGATACGGTGTAAACACTTTGCGCGATTAGTAAACGTTAATAATATGGAGGACCGTAAAAATGCCATATTGTGTAGCTATACTTCCGGAAAGTAAAGGCATTACTACAATTGCTAATGTACTTCAACATGTATTTTATCCAGACAAAAGAACTGATATTAATTATGACTTAAAGTATATGATACTGGGAATTGAAAATAAAACAGATATACTACTTCTAAAAGCGGAACATGTTTTTCATGTCTTCAGTCCAGAAAGTTTCAAAGGCGGTATGCTAAAACAGCACTAAAACTAACAAAAAAAGTCAGAGTCCACTTTTCCAGGTTAGGACGTGCCACGGACATTAGGGCTGTTCAAAAATAACTTTTTTTACCGGATTCCAGCCATTCACTGATTAAATTGTCAGGTTACCCTAAAAAACGCTGCACACCAAATTTGGCTCAATTCTAACAAGTATAGGGCTCCGCAGGTCCAATTAAAATTTTTAATTTAAATAGGAAAATTTAAAAATAAATTTCAAATTTTTCTGTCGACCCCATGAAATTGTTGAGCTGTCTTCAGAGACGATGCAAAACCAATTTGACTCAATTCCAACTAGTAGAAGTGGAGTTATTGGAGTTTTTCGTTGGTATTTCTCGGATTATCCTTGATTGGTGGATAATCCGAGGATTGACTGAACGGCTGGATTCCAGAACAAAAAGTTATTTTTGAACAGCCCTAATGGTCATGCTAGATTACGATATGACAAGTAAATGATAGATTGCGAAACATCAGTTTCAAACGATATGATGAGCCATATATATTGTGATGAATTATTTCATATGGGCAAAGGGCGACAATAGGGTGTGAACGCAGCGATATCTAGTTCTGGATATCCCTGTGTGAACGGAATCACGCCAACCCGCTACCTAAATTACATACATCGATAATTTCGTGAAATCATACTGGTAACTCCGTATCCACTGCGCGCGAGGCGCGACGAAAATTCTGGGCTTTACTAAACTTTTATAAAAATTAAATGTTGATGCTCCGTGAAAACAGTCCCGAAATTCCTCAGGCTATCTTCCTGATTGGGGGATTAAACTACTTCTACATGACAAACAGAAAATAGTGAATAGTAAGTAAGTAGATCACAAAATATTACGAAGTAGAAGTAGCGTAAATCAGATCTACTTGAGTAAGTACCAGAAGTAGCGGAAAACTACTTGAGTACTTCGAAAAAGTAGAAGTACTTCGTTACTGACCACCTCTGGTGATTGGTAATAATTCGCTGATCACCGTCTCGCCCAACGCACACGATTGATACACTTACCTACCTAATTATTTGTGACCGTCTCGTTAATCATAAGATTCGTAGAAGCGAAGTTATTTGACTAGAAAATTTTGGATTTGAAAAAAAAGTATTTACGGCAGGAAATTCTCAAAATATTGATTATAGAATTCCCCACCGGATATACTATTTTTAAAGTTCCCAAAATTTACTACCCTAAATTTACTCATGATTTTTATTTATTAAATCCAAAATTTCGTTCTCCAATAGTAGTGCTTCTGCAATGAAGCTAAGAAGAAATAGCCATATAGCATTGTTGCGTCACAAGGCCGAAGTCAATCACAATACAAAAATTCGAGGTTGGTGTTGGGGGGGGCGTCGGGACCATGAGCAAAATAAAATATATATTCTGGCAATCAGTACTGCGGAAGCGGTCGATTGATACCAATGTCATCAATTTTTGCGCTCGACAAGTTCATCAAAATTACCGTGAGATTTGCTTGTGTCCACACCATATAGGACACTATGATCACAGCTTTCGATGTCATAGTAGCAGTAGATTAATCTAATAACAACGTAACATTGTTTCTTAGACGACCCTGTTCTTATATTGCGCAATGCTCACCTTCACCAACCGTCATGTATGATTTAGATCGAACGAATATAGTTTATGCGTTTCTATTCTCACGGATGTTTAGATGGGTCGTGTATTGGACCTTATCATTTTGCAACTTCTAGACGCTTCGTATTAGATCCTCATCTATTTTGGGCGATAATATGTAGCGTGTAGCTATACAGTTTTTCACGTATTTTATTATCATTTCAACGTTTGTGTGAGCGATACAACACCTTTTTGCATGTAGGCTATATTTAACTCTATATTCTCGTTTTTTGATTCAAGGTAAGTAGCTAATTAATCTGTCTTTCACCCAGCAAAATCTAATGCAGGGGTCGCCAACTCAAAACGGGTCGCGGGCCACTTTTCAAATTTCGTAGAGGCCGCGGTCCGCATGAATTCGACATCGATGAAAAATAGGCAACAACGTTCTAAAACTCTACGTCAGTACAACGGTGAGCTACCTAACATAGGCGATGGGCATATTGACCACAAAAGAAATAATATTTTATTAAATGAATACAAATACAACAAAAAATCATTATTATTATCATCAACATTATTTTATTGTGAACTGTGAGCTGTGCATGTGCACGATACCTCGAAACGATTTTTAGCGACTAAGGAATCGATATTGGGACTAGCGAGATACATGACTAGCTGAAAGAACATATCCACGTAAAGCTTGATCTTGTGGGGAAGCCCGAAGCCAGTGGTTCTCAAACTTTTCATCACCACAGCCGTTTTAGCTAGTGCCGAATAGTGATATTGGGCACAAGAGAATAGCTTATTTTGAAACAACAAAAACAGCATGTTGAAACTGTAGTCAATTTCAGCATTTCCTATTGGATTCTTAGCTTTCTTCCGAAATCTCAAATCAGGTCGCGGGCCGCAAAATAAGACTTGGCGGGCCGCATGCGGCCCGCGGGCCGCGTGTTGGTGACCCCTGATCTAATGACTTTGCATAATCACTCATACTTCGAAAATTCAATTTGACTTGATTCTTGACTTGACTCGTGACTAGTGCGGAGCATGGACCGGAGCCGGAATGGATATTCGGCCGGGTTTTTGCAATTTTGGCCGGACCGGAACGGAGCCGGATCAGTACTATTTCTGATACCGCCGGAGCCGGATCACAGCCGGATCAGTACTTTTTCCTGATACGGTCGGAGCCGGATCGGAGCCGGACCAGAGAATTTGTCGATCCGCTCCGCACTACTCGTGACTTGACTTGATTCGAATCGAGTCACCTTCAAAAACGAGTGACTTGACTTGACTCGAGTCAGCATGCGCAATGACTGGGGATGACTCGAAGGTCTTGCCCTGACCGCAAAACTGCTGTGGAAGTGTGTATGTTCAATTTGTCATTGTTGAAACTATATCCCTATTGTTCAATGGGACACAGTCCATCAGAAATTGCAACTGTCATTTCTATTACCAATTTAAAAGTTAATGAAATTATATATAGTCTAAGCATTGAGCTAAATGCAGCATGGGTCGTGCGTGTCGGCTACCCGAAGTAACAAAATGCTCATGCGGTGACAACAGGAAATGCTAAGTACCAACGAAAACCCCGCCTTCGCGGGCAAGGATCATCTTCTTCCTAATCGGTGGATATCATCCACTACCTGGGTTGATCAATCAACAGTATATCTGGAGTTCAGTACTCGACATTTAGGTATGAACTATACGATTTTCATTCGCATTCCATACATCCATGGCACGGTGGACCGCGGCCTTCCGAAGGGTTTGTGAATCTCACACTTGTTTTGTCACCTCATGCAGACTCATTTTAATACTTGTTTACATTTCTATTTAAAACTTTCATATAAATCTATATTTTCAGAATGAATTTTGACATTTTGAATTTTTTGTTTTTGGCAGTTTTGGCATTTCGTTCCAGAAACGCCAAAAATAACAATACCTGCAAATCATGCTTCTGTTGTGACCTGCGTCATATATGAGGCCGTCCATCATGAAACACAAGCATCACTCAACTATAATATATAACTCATCCACTTTGTGCGCACGAAAAGGGTTACCGTGATTCCCAGACTTTGCAAGGAAACAGTCGATCTCTCCAATCAGAGAAAGCGAAAATCACACTCAAAAGTATTGCGAAAATATTCACATCCATTACGGTCTTGGGTGTGTCGTCAACTTCAAACACCATGCTAGCCATGGGCAGGCATACACAATTTAGTACCAAGGCACATGTTGCAGAAATGCATGTACGTTTTATCAAGGCCAACACATGCTGATCGGCGGTATCATTCAATAAGCTACCGGAAGCCTGCCTATGTTTAACCAGTGGATATACGAACATACCGGTTAGTACTACCTGCATGAGCACAGTGGTCCAGGCGAGAATAACCAGCTGTGTAATATCGGGAGAATCGGAACAACCGAACGGTGTATCCGCGTGATAACCCATATCCTTTACCATATAGAAAAAGGTGATACCTAAAAACACAATAATAAAGATAGGCAATAATGCAATGCTGATAAATCTTGTGCAGTTGTTGGAAAGAGATGACAGCAAAAAATTTTCGTAGAGTATCCTTTGCCTGATCCAATACACCACCGTCACGCACATCATGGCCAACATTCCTAGGACGAATTTCAACTTCTTCAGAACGGTACACGCGTAGGTGGTGTATCTGCCCCAAATAGTGTCCAGACCGAAGAAGTACCTCATCACGGCGAGAATCATGCTCAGTAGCAAGGTCACATCCATTAACACTGCTATTTTGCGATGTGGTGGACTGTCAGACCGTATATATTCGTACATCTTACAACGCTTCATGTAGTATATGATCATACACGTAAGACCGTAAAGTCCTAGAAAGAATAGACTGTAAGTGACTCCTTCGCATATTCTCCAAGTAGCTGTAATCCTCTGCTCCTTTGTCCAAAATGTAGAATTCCGCGTGTTATTCATATTGTTCATCAGACGCGTGACTTGCTCAATGCTCACGCTTGCATAAATACTAGACTAGTGTTCTATACTTAACTCTCGTGATATCTGGATTATATGAGGAAATGAAATCTCATCATTGATTCAATAATAGTTAATACTCCTCCGGTTGAGACAGGGGCAATTTTGGTTTCGGCTATTTACATAGGATTCAAAGCGCTTTATTGCTATAGCGTGGGTGACCCTATAACAAATCGTCATACATCATAGACATTGCTTAACAGAGTTGCATTATATAGCAGCTTGCTATGAGAATAAATGCGCGCAAGAGTACGCCCACTGCATTGCATGCGACAACGTAGAACACCGATTCAAAATGTGCATTCGGAACGTTATTACACCTACACTAAATGAGTCTGGTTGAAGACCATATACCTCCTTAAAGGTTTGATAGCATTTTTCATTCATTCGTGCTATTCACAGGAAAGTGAACTATACCGTACGCGTACAACAGCATCCGAACGCTTGACGTAATTTCAAATCGCGAACGACAGCATTGTCGGCTGGCAATGACATCATAATCCTCGGAAGTTATGGTATCCGCGTCTATTTTTATTTGTAGGGCATGAGAAAGTTCAATATGTAACTGTAGACTGAAAAAAATCTGTTACATGTACTCAACTGGCCAATCACGTATCCCTTTCGCTACTGGTCGATTTTTGAAAACAGGTGAGATCAACTTTATGTTCGACTAGAAAACGTGGAAGTAAAAATAATCCAAGTAGCTTGAAGAAGCAGATTGGGGTAGCGCTGCACATATTTGTCGGTCACAACTCACAAGAAGAATTGATTCTAAACACGTCACCCTTCTGTTCCAACACTGTTCGAAGCCTAATGACATACGTATCTCTTGCACACTCCGCACATTCTGTTTAGAGACTTAACTTGCATGTGACCCGTCAATTCTCATTTAGCATTTCTGTTTCTCTACACTGGATGCTACTTGCTTATGCTAGAAAATGTGACATCTGCCTCTCTGAAATAAACATTTTTCGACTGAAAATATATCTTTAGCCTAGGCCGATCAGGTCAAATTAGTTAGATAGTTCATCAAAAGCAGAGGTGGTCAGTAACGAAGTACTTCTACTTTTTGGAAGTACTCAAGTAGTTTTCCTCTACTTCTGGTACTTACTCAAGTAGATCTGATTTTCTCTACTTCTACTTCTACTTCGTAATATTTTGTGATCTACTTACTTACTTTTCTCTATTTTCAGTTTGTCAAGTAGAAGTAGTTTAATCCCCCAATCCGAAAGATAGCCTGAGGAATTTCGGGGCTGTTTTCACGAACTACCAACATTAAATATTCACAAAAGACAAGTAAAGCCCAGACATTTTTTTCGCTTCGCGCACAATAATTATGGAGTGACAAATATGTTTTCACGAAATTATCATATCATATCGTAATCTAGCAGCCCATGACGTGTGCTACTAATCTGGAATATGTGACTTCTTTGAATGTTACACATTTTAGCAAATAGCTACACTAAATGTAAATTTTACGATCCACAATAGGTCGCTTATTGAAGAAGTACCTCTACTCGTACTTGAGTAGATTTTTCCGTCGCCACTTCTACTTCTACTTGAGTAGCTTTCTTGACTACTTTGACCACCTCTAATCAAAATTCATGTGCCCTTGTTAATCTCGAGTCAACGCTACAGTCACAATGTCAGCTATGAGAAGCCTGGCGATAAATTAAACTGCGGCAAGCGCAGTACTTGGACATCACGAGAAGTTCAAGTGAAAGGATTTTGATTCGACGATTTACATGCCACGATATACATCTATCTCTGGAGTCCGAAGACATCACTTGTTGCACACGGTTTCCCAACATATGAGCATACGACACAATGAAAAACGACAGTTCAGCATGGGACACTTTAGCATACGTCACTTCAGCATGTGACTTCATAACCCCAGAACTAATAGCACCAACAAAAACCCTGATATTTACCCTTATATATATATCCTAACCTTAATCCTAAGTCCTAACCCTAACTAAATCTTTAAATTAACCATGATGATCATGTGACGCATGGTCAATTGTCGCATGCCGAAGTGTCGCATATGTTATCATGTTTCATGTTCACGTTCACACGTCGGGATTCTCGGCTGTTAAAATACTACTCTTGACGTGAAGGCGTGTATATTTTGCTTACTCGTCACTGATCACTCGACTTCAATCATTACAATTGATACTTGGTTTGGATAACAGTACGCGAATCGTTTTTTAAAGCCCTAGTATTTATTGCAACGAAGCATATTCAGGTAAATTGTCGACAAAATAACTTACGTCACGTTCTGGTCACAGCTGGTTCATAGCGACGTCACACTTGAACAACCCCAGCTGACTGACTGTCGTTCTCCGTAGAGTTGATTTCATACTCGGTCCAACATAGATGACTTGACATACAGTCAAAGTCGACCGGCAACAGCTGAGCTTCACACTCTATGGGACTGAAAAATGTGGCTTAGAAAAGGCCATAACTCCAATTGGTGCAATCCCGATCTCAAATAAGTTAAAATGGAAAATTTCTTGGTTTTTTGGTTTTGGTTTTTGTTTTTTTTCTTGCGAGGTTTCTGAGCATATAAAAAGTAAATTACCAACACTTTTATCACATTTCTATGTCTTGGTTCTCGAACGCCGGTCCGTGACGACTTTCCTGCCGATCCACCAGGTATATTACAATTTTATACCTTAATTTCAAGCTGCAATATGTGGAAGGCTTGTCCGTTGATAAAATAAATGAAACATCAAATTTTGAACTGATTCAGAACTTCGTGAGGTAACATATTCTATTTAACTTGAAGTTCAAAAGCCGTGTAATTTGACGGCATGCGATCATTCGTTTCCGATTCAGTCATTTTGTGCAGGACCGTAACTGCCGCAGTCCAAACCCCCAATTAGAGAGGGGCCGAGCTTGAAGGAGCCCCAAATAATTTTGTGAATGAACATAAATTATAGACTATTTTTTTTCGAAGATTTATCCAGGTTTTTCAAATGTTTTTTCGAGCTTCGCGCGATTTAGTGTCACTATATGCTTTGATTATTGGATGCCCTACCCCCAAGAAGTACGCATGATTTATAGAAATAGGCATTTCGGCGTCATCCAATATCACGACACGACGCACCAACACATAACGAAGTTTAGGCTAACATGAGACTATGACAAGTGTGCCAAAAATTCATCAGCGAGAAAACCTTGGCCGAAAAGGAATGTCTTTTGCTGGCCGAAAGCTTCGTTATATATATGCCCATTGTTCATAGGCGCCTAAATGGCTGGAGAGGAGACTATCCGTCAGACATGGGGTGATTACTTCATGAATGTAATCGATTGCGATTACGATTACTTCTGAATCACGCGATTACGATTAAGATTACAGCAAAATCCGCGAGTAGTCGATTACGATTACTTTGGAAAAGTAATCACGATTACTCATGATTACATTCATTTTGCTACTGAGAAGTTATTATTGGAAGACAACAATGCGATGAAAAGGCCTCATGAGAAAAGGTGTTTTATTTTTAAATGAGACATAACGACGTAATTTCCCGTGTATGATATAATATACCATTGCATGATTCATACAGAAATAGGCATTTCGGTGCCAACCAATACTGCGACGCAACACGCCAAGACATGCTACATTGGCCGAAACATTGTGTATTTGTCCATTGCCAATAGCTGCGCTGGATGGTCGCGAAGAATAGTCTTCTCAATCTCAGCCCCACATTACAAATGTCACCGAGGGCACTCACTGAGGAAAATGATGAATCACGTGCAGAAATAACAATTTCTGGGTGCGTCTCACGAACGTTTTTCGTTTAGTTTTCTTTTCGTCTGCTACGTTTGGGCGACTCCAATATCCGTTGACGATAAAGCACAAAGGTGGTCGCGAGTTAGCAACATACCAGGGCCGTAACTGCCGCACCCCAAACCCGGGGGGGGGGGGGGGGCGAGCGAGCTCGAAGGGGGCCCAAAATTATTTCGTGAATTAGCATAAATTATAGGGTCTTTTTTGAAAATTTGTGCAATTTCAAGTTTCCAATTTTTTGTATTATTGGGTACTCTTCTCCCAAGAAAAAATATGCAATATTTATAGAAATGGGCACATCAGCGTTGCCCACCGCGCCACGACGCACCAAGACGTATAAAGTCTTAGGCCATGCAATATGCAACTCCAAGAAGTGTGCCTGAACGATCGGCAGCGAGAAAACCTTGGCCGAAAGGGATTGCCCTCATACTGACCGAAAACTTCATTATATATACAAATTACGTATAGGTTTAATTGTCCATAGGCGCCTGAATGACTTGCGCCGAATGTCTTGGCAATCTGAACAAATACTCTCCCGCAGGGAAAATTATATGGCAGTGAAGAAATACCAATTTGAAATCGTGTGAACTTTTAGTTTAGTACGTTTGGGGCGATTCTATATTTTTGATATAGCAGACAGAAGGTCACGAAATAACATCATGTAACGAAGTCATACCAACGGGTACGCCCGCCCGAATATGTTTAATTATTACTAACGGGCTTTAAGGTTTCGCAGACACCTCACTATGCTATACCGGGAAATATGAGTAGAGAGGACAAGAAATTCGTACCAATATATATGCAATTTTCGATCTTATTGACTGATTTATCATGAATTATCGAAAATTTTCGCGCATAGCGCTGACTCACGAAACGGTACCATATAATTTGGTGGTAAAAGTGAACAACGTGATGGGGGACGGTTTGTCACCTAATGGAAGCCCATGACTCAAGTTTTTTTTGGGGGAACCTGACGAAGTGCTGTTTCGTTCCTGCCAACGGGTATACAGCCGGAGATGTTTAACTATTATTGAGGGAGGTTTCCTACCTTTTCAAACACACCTCACTCAGCTCTACTGGTAAATCACACTACGTGAGCAGAGAGAGGGTAAAAATTAATAGCAATATATATGCAATTTCCGATCATAATGACCGATTCAGTCATGAATTATAGAAATTTCTCGCGCGTTCAGGCGAGAAAAGCCAACCCACTAAACGGACAACCAATGTAGATAACAAGCGGTAAACAGCGTACAGCCTGAGAGGGGTCTGGGGGGCCAAGCCTCCCAGAAGCTGGGTTTATCACGCTATGGGGGGACCAAGACCAACGTTTTCTTTTTTTTTTTGGGGGGGGGGGCTGACGAAGTGCTGTTACGGCCCTACAACATACAATAATGTTATAGTTGTAAATTATGTGCTTCAATATTGGCGCGTGGCCCGACTTGACAGCAAATGCACAGCGGTTCCATCGCATCAAATCGTGTTTTCCAGTTCTTGTGAAAAGCCCGTTCGTTAAGGAGGGTCCGGGGGACTTCGCCCGCCACAAGCTTTATTGATCGCCTTATGGGGAGTACCAGATCACCATTTGTGAGAATGGCGGTGGCGTAGAGCTATTTGGTACTGATTCTAGCTGCAATCCACGCTAACATGGTGTGTAAGCGGATGGCAAGTGGCAGATCCAAATGCTGAGCATAAAATTGCAAAATAACAATTGTTGCCCGTTTTAAGTAGGGCCGTATGAGAATATGATAAGGTAAACATCAACTTCTGCCTGAAATCCACTTAATACAGATATATCGATCTGCCGTTATACGAGTTATGATTTTTTTTAATCAGCAGCCTGGTTTTTAATGCTTCGGTGTAGAAATTGTCATGTTTAATTTGACGGGTACAAAATTTCAAATATTTGTCCAGTGTATAATACGTAAATAGGTCTACCGCTCGCCAATCAGCTACGGTCAGATTGCGTTTACCTAAGCATAACAAAACATCAATGCATTGTACCATGTACGATTGTACCTACAATTTGTACATACGTTACTATTCGAAACCAGGCCGAGTGGTGATTTATTATCCTGCTGCGAGGTAGTTGCGTGTGCACTGTACAGTGTGTTGATAATCTGACATAATCCACAGCGGGTGTTCTTACAATCACAGTACTACATGTACCGAGTATCTATTTACTACGTGCGGATAATTCGTTACGCCATCATGAACCAAGCAAATACTTGTGACGCAATAATGAGTAGAGGCGTTTGAAAACCCGACACTGCTGCTATCCAAAACCTGTTTAAAATCACACTCTTCGTTGCTCATGAATGTTCAGTTCATGTCATGGGCATTGCACAAATGAAAAGTAATCGTTCTTTCACAAAGTAATCGATTAGATATGTGAAGTAGTCGATTACGATTACGATTACTTCGGATTTTTTTCGAATGTAATCGATTGCGATTACGATTACTTGGAAATGTTGTAATCGTCGTAATCGATTACGATTACTAATCACGATTACCCCATGTCTGCTATCTTTCCAGGCAATCTGTACCCCACAGGGAAAATGCCGCACCAAAAAGAAAAATTATTTGACAGTGAAGAAATACCAATTTGGAATCGTGAAAAGAGAAAAATTATGTAGTAATATACAAGCAATTATCAATATTATTGACCGATTCAGTCATGAATTATAGAAGACTTTCACGCCTCGCGCGATTAGGTTGTATAGACTCTTTGCCTACACTGAGTAGAATTAATATGCTCACAACTACTGGTGAAAACATTCATGCAACTGTGGTATCTGGGATCCCCTCAAAAGTTTATAACCCTACGGGGGGCAAGACAAGGGTTATTTTGAAAATCTGAAAAGAGAACACTTTCCTAAATTATTAGACTTGCAAACCCGGAGGAAAATCTTTAAAAAATTGTAATTTTTTCCCACTTCGTAGTCGGTTGACTAAAAATAGGTCAACTTTCCGGCCCAGCTCCCAAAATACCCGCGGGATCGTCACCTCAGTTTTTACAGAGTTGTCGTGAACTGACTATTGCATTGTCGTAACTGACTATCGCGTTAATAAAATAAAGGTGACTAATGTGGCTTTAAGTAACATGGAACATAACCGACAGGAAAACAGAATATAATGACACGGTAACGCTAAGGCAACAGTGAATACACCTTTAGCGAAAAGAATGTGTATTTTGACGTGTGTACCACCCCTGATATACAGGTGTCAATATTCAATTATACATCTATGGCACATGAAACGTCAACCTACCTCAAACTTATACGAGAGAGAATAAAAATTGTATAGTGATATATGGAAGAACCGATATTATTAACATAATTCATTCACAAAATTTAACTACGAGATGCACATAGAAACCACATGCATGGGTTATAGTAAGCCCACCAAGAAGCTGCATCGATCACCCTATGGTGGGCCCCAGACCAATATTTTTTCAGGCGGCGGGGGTGCGGGAGTTGACTTTAAAGTGTTGTTTCGGTTGTGGCTACAACACAAAGTCACATATCTGCACCGACCAAACAGTATAGCAGAGCTGTGAAACACACGGCCGGCGGGCCAGACATTTTCATATGGCCGTGTCTGTATGAAGTCTGTTATAGACCAAATGAGAATAGCGACCCTAGTAATCACCAGAGCTCAAATTAGAAATCTTATGACGCTATGTTCAAAACAATCCGCTCATGTATATACAATCGACAGGCAAGGCATTACCAGGCACATGTGTCCATGCCTCATTTCAAAACCAACTAGCGGACGGTAAATAGTGTCCGGAAATAAGGCCACGAAAATATGGTAACCCTAGTATCTCTAAAACTGCGGACTAATCAGATGAAATGACTTATTGCTAAATTACGTAACATCGCAGTAGTGAATTACAGATGAACACACGTTGACCGATATTTTTAGATAGGAGGATAAGCCATTTCCCATTATCGCGATGTCTAGTGTTGATATTGAAATTGAAGATGATTTTATTTTACTCTTCAGCTACTCATTAATTCCAACCCTCTCTTTCCTTTGTACATTGACTTGGTCATCAGATGTGACTACCGTCGCATTCGACAATTGTACCTGCGTCACTCAAACAAACGGAACGCCCCGGTTATATCGATACCAGAGCACAGAACTAACCTCTCAGTCTCAGAAACGGCCTCAGAGAAAAATATCATCACGACAAATCCTAATATATATTATTCTTGATTTTGCACATCAGAACACGATGAAAGATGTTTATTGATAGCATTGGTGATATTTGCGCGAAGGTCGAGCAATTGTTGCTAAATGCAGTTAATTCTATTATGCATCGACGCCCCACAGCAATTTATTTAACTCATGTAAACTATATCTTGGATACAAGTACACCAACAATATTACCTCTCTTATAGCGGCTCATTCGAGATTTTTTTACCGTGACACTTCATTAGACTACCCGAATATGCGTCAACTCGAATTCGTTTGAGCGCCTACCAGTATACTTCCATTTCGGATGCCTTCCCAAGCAAGTTATTGAGTTCTGCTCCCTACTTGAAAAGCGGGAGCTAACGTCTTGGAGAGATACTATCTGGAAGGTTTGTCCCCATCATATCTCGGAGATGATATACATATGAATAGTGGCCGCCTTCAATTACACCTATACTGGACTATAACAATCGGATGCTGCCTAGTATAGCTTTGCTGATATTTAAGAAATAAGCAGAAATTCATAGACACGAATCTAGAATAGGCCTACCCATCTGACACGCAAGGAATCTATCGCAGAGCATTTATTAACTATTATAGATTGGAACAGTGGTTCTCAACCTCCGATCCGCGGACCAGTGCCAGTCCGCGGCAGGTTTCCAGTCGGTCCACCAAAAATATTCGAATTTTTATGCAAGTTGGGCGTTGGACCAACAAAAAATAAACTGTTAAATTGATTTTAGAGCCGTAATAAAGCGTTCATGGTCTACCTTCCACGTACACTCCATTCCGATCCAACCTTCGTCGAGTGAGAACGTCTCGAGGTAGCTCTGCTTAATGCACGGGGTTTGCGCTCGACTTGAAGAATCAACGGTGAGATCGTTTCATTGTACTATAGTCTAGTACGCAGTGTAGTGTAGAACAGGACTATTCATGGAGGTGTTACGTATAGCAAATAGATAGATAGGTCAATATACATAGTGGGTTAAAGAGGTAGCTCCCTCTCTACCACAGCGTGGTAGATGGAGGGGATACAACATACCAAGGCGCCGGTAAAGCGTAAAACGACTGATCCTATATCATCAGATAGTGACGAGCCTAGCAATGGCGTCAGTGACCGGCTTAAACAGAGTGGGAAAAAAATCTCCGCTCGAAATTATGCAGTAGCGGACCAAAGTTCTGTATTACAAACTAGTACTACTAATGTTAATGAAAATATTGTTTGTTCTCCTACGTCCGGTAGTGTATCCCGACCTCCTGCAAACACAGTTTCTCCGCCAGCGGCACAAACCAGTATTGTTTCCGATAACAATGAAAATAACATAGATAGGAAAGTGGTGATTTCAGGACAACAAAGGTCTATTCTGCGCTATCACCCAACAGTTGTGAACAGGGCGTTGTCCGCGTTGATCACCAATTATCAAGACATCAAACCTCTTCACAAATCCGGTACTTTGCTCATCACCTGTCACAATCACAAGCAGGTTACGCAGTTGTTGTCATGCGGTAGTCTAAGCGACCCAGTGACGCATACCGATATCCCAATCGAAACGTCGAAATTTACACCAAGGCCGTTCGCCAGCAGACCTGTTATTACGGGTGTTCCATTAGACGTAACGGACGCAGAATTATTGGACAGCTTCGCCGCCCATCATGTAACTTACGCCAAGCGACTCAAGAAGAGAAGGTCAGAAGACGGAGTCTCCGACAGTCTCTCGGTGTTACTTTGTTTTAGTACCAGGGAAGTGCCAGAATTCATTTCATTCGGATATCTTCGCTTTAGGACAAAACATTATAATCCACCCCCGACGAGGTGCTTTAAATGTAACCGCTTCGGTCACACCGCGAATTCGTGCCGCGGTAAACTTACTTGCGCGAAATGCAGCAGTCGTGACCACGAATACAAGGATTGCCCTAACGTGAAAAAATGCGTTAATTGTAACCAACCGCATAGCGCAGGGTATGGAGGATGCCCTGTCTACAAAGAGGAAGCTAAAATTCAAATTGTTAAAGAACGCACAAACGTGTCTTTCACAGAGGCGAAGGAAATCGTACGATCTCGAACGCCTGAAACCTCTCAGACGACCTCAGCTAAGACACTGTATTCCGAAGTACATCATCGTCGTAAAACTACAGCCCGGTCTTCAACAAACAATAAGAAACCAAGTTATTATACTTCACCTGCCCCAAACGACGGCGATCTTAGATATCTGTCAAACTCAACTGTCGTCCCCAGCCAAATTAGTGAAGATCGACAGAATCAAACCACACCCATGTCCAGCTTGAATATCAACCCAATACAGCTGTTGGCGCTTGTTGCGGAGGTTGTACAGCTAACGGTATCAGCATACAAAACTGGAAACAGCAACATCTTCGACATCGTGGCGAAGGCATCGAGTAAATACTTCGGCTACTCTGTTGAATCCGATCTATTGCGGCAAGCATCAAACACATCAGATCCGTCCATCGATAAATCTTCTCCGGTCTCGCAAGGCAGCAAAGTTCAATAGAACACTCTCTCTTCTCCAATGGAACTGTCGCGGCATATATAGGAAATGGAACGAGTTCAAACAATTTGTATCCACCCTAACCATTAAACCGGATGTTATACTTATTCAAGAGACGCACCTCTTCGCGAAATACTCGCCGAAGCTACGGGGATACCATCTGCATCGACGATACAAGACATTACACTCCGGTGGCCTCGCCACATTTGTGCACGAGTCATTGTCATCCTCGGTTTGCAATGGTTTTCAGTCGACGTGTTTTGAAATGTTATGCGTCAACGTTAGCGGAATCAACATTTGTAACGTTTATATGGCCCCCGACGTTGTTATCGGCAGCAACGATCTTGCATGCCTACGTCACTTTTCTTCTCGGTCACTCATTTGCGGCGATTTCAATGCCCACCACTTACAGTGGAGTCACTGCTCGAACGCCTGGAGTCACTGCTCGAACGCCAGAGGCAAAGCGATCTACGATTCTCTCAACCAACACAACCTGGTTCTGCTGAACTCATCACAGCCCACTCGTTTGAACATCTCCACAACAGCAGTGAACAGGTGGTCTCTTTTGGACTTGACCGTAGCCTCTAGTGATATTGCCGCGCGATGTAACACTTCCGTTTCCGACACCCTCATAGGAAGCGACCATTTTGTTATCTTTACAACAATCAATGACAGACTAACTCGCTCCTCGCCTAGACCCCAGAAGTGGTTGCTTGGAAAAGCTGATTGGGAGAGCTTCTCAATATGTATGGACGATTCGCTATCGGGTGTGCCCGAGGATGATGTGGAAACATTACATTCCACTTTTGTCGACGCTTTAAAGCGCGCAGCCACCGAAACCATTCCGCGCTCCAAATCCACAGACAAGATCCCAGTACCGTGGTGGACACCGGAATGCGCTCGAGCCATCCGCCGCAAAATAGCAGCTTTCAAAATGATGAAACGTAGTTTCGCCACTCGTGACGTCATAAACTATAAAAAACGCCGCTCCGAATGCCGCCGAACTATATTGCGATCAAAACGCTCAAGTTGGGAACGTTTCTGCGATACCCTCATCAGTCATTCGGGAATGGCGAAGGTCTGGAAAACGATTGGTTCGATTTCGGGTAAATACAGCTCCATGTCTATACCATCTCTCATCTCGGATAACAGTAACGCCATCGGTGACTTGAGCAAGGCAAATATGCTGGCATCAACTTTCGCTTCAGTTAGCAGCTCCGAAAACTACGATCCTGACTTCCTGCTCACGAAAACCGATTTCGAAAAATCACACCCAATCAGCGACATGGTTAATGAAAATAATCCAAATAGTCCTCTCGATAGACCATTTACACTACAAGAATTTATTGTTGCATTACGGTCACGCAAAAGCACGGCACCCGGAGATGACTCCATTTGCTATGCAATGATCAAACGCCTATCATCCGCTGCGGTTGTCAAGCTTCTTGCCCTTATAAATAGCTCCCGGGGAACAGGATGCGTTCCGGGGGCCTGGAAGCACTCCATCGTCATCCCAATCTTGAAAACAGGCAAGGAGTCGACTAGACCGAAGTCCTATCGCCCCATCTCGCTCACAACTCACGTATGTAAAATTATGGAAACTATGGTCACGAACAGATTGCGATGGTACTTGGAATCCAAGAATCTGCTAAATAGATGTCAATCGGGTTTTCGCCATGGTCGCAGCACGCTCGACCATATTTTGAGAGTCCATGATACTGTTTATAAAGCGCTACATAATAAAAGGTCGGTGGCGGCAGTTTCTCTTGATATAGAACGGGCATACGACATGGTTTGGCGAACTGGCCTCATCCACAAGCTGTCACAAATGGGGGTAAAAGGAAACATGCTTAGGTGGATCTCAGATTTTCTAAAAAACAGGACCTTCAAAGTCCGCGTGGGCAGCTCGTTGTCGCGATATCACATTCTAGAAAATGGTTTACCCCAAGGTTGCGTTATTTCGCCATTACTTTTCTCCGTGATGATTAAATGACCTTCCTACAGTTATCCAGTGTGAGCATGCGTTATTCGCGGACGATTGCGCTATATGGGAAAGTGGATTATCCGTGGAATCCAACATCTCTGCAGTCCAGATAGCCCTAACATCGATTCAACTGTGGTGTAAACAGTGGGGTTTCAAAATATCGCACACGAAATCAGTGGCGATGCTATTCACAAGAAAGCGATCACTGCCATCCGTGTCTCTACGTATCGGCGGCACGCAACTCAGCTTTGTAGACAATTTTAAATATCTTGGTGTTGTTTTCGATAAATTGTTATCATATAAATGCCATATAGAGTATCTCGAGAAGAAATGTAGCAACAGATTGAACGTTTTGCGTCTTCTGACTGGAACCTCGTGGGGCGCTGGCAAGAGTTCGCTACTGATAATCTATAGGACAATGATACGATCACTTACCGATTATGGAATGCCAGCATACTTCTTCGCCCCGAAATCCCACCTGGTGAAGGTGGAGAAAATCCAAAACAAGGCCCTTCGGAGCTATGCATAGCACACCGATTTGCGCATTGCAGGCATCCTGTTGCGAAATGCCTCCGCACATTCGCCATAGGTACCTAAGCCTAAACTACCGATGTCTTCTGCTTAGTCATCCAGCGAGCAGCCACTCATCTCGGCACATTATCGAAGACTCGTGGCATGAAATATATCGTGTTATTAATCCGAGATTCAATACTTTTAACACGCTAACGAAGTCAGCTTGTTTTGAAAACATAGCGATCGAGCGATTCGATTCCCCTTCCCCTCCGTGGGATTTACCGGTTCCATGCGTTGATATCGACCTATATCTAGGTTAGTCTCGAAACAGGATGTACCCAGAGGTGGTCAGTAACGAAGTACTTCTACTTTTTGAAGTACTTGAAGTAGATTTTGCCTACTCCAACTACTTTTTAAGTAGTTATGATTTTAGACTACTTCTACTTCTACTCGACAGTTTTCAGTTTTGTAGGCAAAAATAAGCGTAGAATGCCTACTTACTTACTTACTTGTGAACCAGCACTCCTACTTCTACTTGAGTAGCGACGGTGACTACTTTGACCACCTCTGGATGTACCTCAGTACATCAAATGTAGATGTCTAGACTTTATCTTTGAAAGATTCGGCGAACACGTCCATATATTTACTGATGGTTCAAAGACTGAATATGGCGCTGGACTTGGGGTCTTCATCTCAGAATATTCGTATTGCTATAATCGGCCTTGCCCAACAATATCTTCCTCATACTCAGCCGAATTGAAAGCTATAGTCTTCGCGCTGATGTGGATATTACAACACAGCAGTTCCACAAATCGACGCTATGTGATCTTTTCCGACTGCCTGGCGGCCCTGAGAGCGTTGTCAACCCCGCATACCCGTAAGCCGCATAAGGAAATATCGCTCTCATTTGATATTCTTTCACAGATAAAGACCGTTGGCGGCATGGTAACATTTGCCTGGATACCAGGTCACGCCGGAATAGACGGCAACGAGAAGGCTGACCAATTAGCTCGGGCTGCATCAAGTCAATCGCGGGAACCCGGTATCGATATCCCAACCGTTACATTATCAGAGGCAAAAGCGGTCACCCGTCAGCTCTGCAGAGACCAATGGCAGGCCGAGTTCACTGCAGAGGAGAGAGGGCACCACTACTGGATGTTGCGACCATCTATAGCAACAGAGGCGCCAGATTCCTGCCGAAATCGCCTATTTGAAAAAATCCTGTTTCGCCTCCAAACCGGTCACTGTCGCCTGGCGGCACACCTATTCAAAATAGGTTGCGCCGACTCCCCCCTTTGTGATGTGTGTTACGTCCCCGACACGGTTGACCACATACTCTTGCATTGCGAAAAATATGACTTTCACCGAACATTTCTTGCCGACGCATGTGCTACGCTCAATGTACCGTTTACTTTAACCAATTTACTTACTATGCCGCAATTATTTACGCCGGTCGCCGAGTTTATTATTTCATGTAACCTGTATATATAGTTTGAAAGTTTATATAGTTTGAAATTTAACCCTATGTCCCAGAGCACGAAAACTAGATCCTTGATTACATATTTTGACCGTGATGCACAAGGCCGGAAACGGCGACACGCACCACTTAAAACTCCTCATTAATAATAATAATAATAACTCCACGTACACTGCGTGCATAATGGTGCAATGATGCAATTACTACAGCTCGTCTTGGAGAATTTATATGTGACAGTTACGGAGACTTTGAACAAATTTTGTTTAATTCCAACAGTGCAATTAAGTGACAACTGGCAGTTTAATAAGGGGCCAAGGCAAACAGTAAAAAGGCATTTCTTTCAAAGGATACCGAACAAGCACTATCAAGTTACTGCTATTTAACATCTGAGTTCGCGAGCTATACGCCTTGCAGAAACTGCAATCAAACTCCGCATTACTACCCAAACCAGACCGCGCCATTTGTTTTGAAGATTTGCCTGTCAGCGGGTTCAAAAAGGTTGAGAACATCTGGAGTAGAATGCATCCTCCTTGTTACAAATTTGTTACCCTGTTTCCGAGACTGTCCAGGGAAACAATCGATCTCGCCAATCGGAAAAAGAAAAAATGACACCCAAAACTATCGCGAAGATATTGACATCTAATATGGTCATCGGAATGTCGTCGACAGGAAACACCGCGGTTGTCACGGGTATGCAAACGCAGTTCAGCAACAGGGCGATGGCCGCGGAAATGCAAGTGCGTTTTATTAACGCTAACACTTGCTGATCGGCTGTGTCATTCATCAGGCTACCAGAAGCCTGCCTGTGTTTAACTAGCGGGTATACGAACATACCGGTAAGTATTAGCTGCATGAGGACAGTCGTGCATCCGAGAATTACCAATTGTATAATACTGGGAGAATCGGAACACCCGAGCGGTATCTCCGCATAATAATCCATATCCATTATCACATAAAAACAAGTTATGCCTAAAAACACGATGATAAATATAGGAAGTAAGGCAATGCTGATAAATCTTGTACAGATGTTCGAAAGAGATGAGAGCAATAAGTCTTCATAAAGTGTCCGTTGCCGGATCCAGTACACCACCGTGACGCACATCATCGCCAACAAGCCCATGACGATTTTCAACTTTTTCAAGACGGTACACGCGTACGGACTGTATCTTCCCCAAATAGTATCCAGGCCGAAGAAGTACCTGATGGCAATGAGAAGCATGCTCAAGAGCAAGGTCACATTCATGAAGATGACTATTTTTCGAGGTGGTGATCTATAGGTTCGTCCATTGTCGAATGGCCTCCAACGCCTCGAGTAGTATATGATCATGCATAAGACGCAGTAAAGTTCAAGTATTAGTAGACTATAGGTAACCCGTTCACATATTCTCCAAATTAATGTTATCTTCTGTTCTTCCCGCCATGAAGTAGAATTCCTCGAGTCATTCATTTTCTTTACCAGACACGAACTTCCTCTCTCCTGCAGCTTAACTGCTTACATACTATTTTCCTATTGTGGTACCTGGATATAGCGTAGAAAAAATTGTCGTCTGTAAAATGAGCCTTCGGACCGACGAGAAAACAGTTGCAATATAAGCTACATACTCGACGCAGACTGTATGACGGGTCTCAGGAAGTGAACATATATTTCTGACGAAGTCAAACGCTTTATTCTTTCATGGGCGTCCCTGCTACAAGTAGTCGCAATGCAATTGCACTGCGTGGCTTATTATGTGACTAAGAGCACGTGCCACATGACAGCCAACAATGGGGAACACGGATTCAGAAGTATACTGGCCAATTACCATTAATATATTTAAAAACATAAGTCAATAACCGGGCATGAAGCCTAACTACAAAACGCGAACGTGAAGTCAGCAGATGCCAGTTCGATTTCATTCGATTATTATAGAAAGGAAAGTGTCACACTGTCCATATGAACTTGTGTCTTCAATCACAACAGGTAAAGTTCTTGGTTAAGTCTCTTCTGCCATTTTTCGTTTTGTTGATGACGTTTCTATCGCCATTGCTG
Source organism: Botryllus schlosseri (assembly GCF_051294905.1). Lineage (NCBI taxonomy): Eukaryota > Metazoa > Chordata > Ascidiacea > Stolidobranchia > Styelidae > Botryllus > Botryllus schlosseri. Next base: position 24,566,225 of record NC_137242.1, on the reverse strand, counting down.
CATAGGCTACGAGGTTATTTAAAACTCTGCGATAGTGACTAAGTCGTTTTTGTTAATGTTTTCACCCACTGATTATTAAAAGAAAACATGAATTATTATTATTTTTAATATTTTTATTTGTCTTACTTTTATTGGTGCGTATCACCAATTTTCGTCTTTGTGCATCACGTTCTACAATAATTATTATTATAACTTATTATGACTGTTCAGTGTTTAATTTTAAGGTATATACCTCGGTATTCCGATATGTATAACCGTAAAATCTAGTGAATATCATGCACGTGGTCCTAGCTAAGACTTTATACAGCACTCCTATAAAGTTCCACTTCGATGTGACATGATAACTATTCGTGTTGATAAGTAGCTCTTCCAAAATTCATATGGATTTGAACATGGACGATTTGGATGTTCATAATGTACGAATAGTAACGTCAACCTGTCTAGAAGCCTTAAAGCCTTAAAGTCGATCTGAACACGGTGGATTTGGACGTTCATAATGTAAGAATAGTAACATCAACCTGCCTCACTGCATTATGTTTTCTTGAATTTCGTAACCAAACTACATCGCCAAATTTCTTAACCAATTGTATCGTTCCTTATACTCAGAAATCTGGTGGGATTTGGTGTCACGTTGGAGCTGTCGCGACTTGCAAATTTCGCGCGAAGTCGTGATTGGATTTTACCAAACATAGCATGTTATGATTACGTGGCATTGCCATGAAATCACATAGATAATGTCTGAATGACATCACTCGCGTCTAATAATTTCAACCTAAACTGATGCAGAAATTAAAAGGGTCCAAAGTAGTGCTGGGCACAATGATTCGAGTACTCGAATCTGAATCGAGTATTAATTTTAATGATTCGAGTCGAGCAGTAAAATACGATTCTTTCGAGTACTGAAATTATACGCTCCTCGCCACTGAAAGTTACTTATATCAACGAGAATTATAGTTTCCAAACTAATTTCACTGTCAGAGTCATGAAACCTTGATTGCCCTTATTGTAGCATACGAAACATATAGTACAAAGCTACGAACGTTACTGGGAGTCCGGAGTCATGTTCATCTCACAATATTGTCACCAAGTGCAATGAAATAGGTATGGTCGAAAAAAATACCAACGTATCCTGAATGGACAACAGGCATTATATTCTTTGTGGTCGCATAAAAGGTACATATTCGAACTTTGACATAATACATTCTATTATGACGTAATAATGAGTGATACTCGATTACTCGAATCGACTCGAAGCATATTACGTGATTCAGAATCGAATCACTGAGGTACTCGAGTTTGCCCAGCCCTAGTCCAAAGCAGACTTGGACTAAGATAATTCTAGTTGTGCAATGTTTTTATGGTTTAATTTTAGTTATTATATCTAATTTCTTGTTTTCCTGAAAAGTCTAAAGGAGAACTGTACAGTACGAAGCGAGGCAAACTTGGTGTACAGACATTGGCAATTCTCGTGCTTATGGAAATTAACCCTTAATTGATGTGAACTGAACTTAATACATTTTTGAAGTTTTCGCTAACTCAGTAGTTCAAAATTCTAATCTAATTTGGAAATAACTGTGTAGCTATAATTGGACTGCTAATCTAATTCAGAAATGTGTCGCCATAATTATAATTTCGACTTAACCTGGAAAAGCTGAAAATGTTGTACAGTTGTCCAACTAACTATATTGTGAGCTATATTCACAATGTAAAATGGTATAGCTTCCTGATCGGCATGAGTACTTCTTCGATGGCTGTCTATTTTCATAACGTATGGAATTATAGCTGATTAAGAATAAATTTCGCGACAGATTTTCCGTTGAACATAATTTACTCAACTAAACAAGATAACGACAGCAGCGCCAGAAGCCTATTCAAATTGCCTCTTTGAACGCATCTTGTTTCGCATCCAAATCGGACACTGCAAACTGGCGGTACACCTTTTCAATATTGACTGCGCTGATTCCCCACACTGCGAACTGAGTAGCCCCGGGTTCGGAAACCTTTTTCGACCAAAGAGCCATATTGGCCCAATATTGTCAATTTCAATGCGTACCAAGCGTTACTTCTGATAGCACAAATCATCGTAAATAGCTTAGAATTTCTAATCACTGATAATAATCAAATGTACTTGTCGCTCTGATTTCAAAAATCTAAATAATAATCGACTTTTAAGGTATTCGGCGTAACATAACGTAACGTTGCGCTATACACCTACATTTTTACGGCGGTGCTAGAAAGCTACTTGCCTATCAAGAACATGCATAGCTATGGCGATGTTTTTAATTTGACTTTGTAATGGTGAATTTCACTTCCAATGGAGTCTATTTCACGCCGTGGATCAGGAAGACTAGGTGTGTTTGAAAACCGATTTGTCCCACAAGCGTCGCCATGTCTGCTATTCTCTTTGATCAATCAAGATATCGCGCAATCCAAGATTTCGAGGCCTGACATGACGGATGGATCGAATTCGTGAGTGGTGTTAGTCGCCGACGCGACAGCAGCTATAATTTGGGGATTATGAAAAGGGGGTAACGAGCCCCCAACCCTGGATACCCCACTGTCTTGACATCTCAAAGACATGCTTATGCTGCCACGAGAATAATTATTCTGACCGTAATGAAAATGTACTATAAAGTTGCTGCAACATTGATAAATTTGTCAAAGAGCCAGATGTTACACCCAAAAGTGCCATATATGGCTCGCGAGCCATAGGTTCCCAACCACTGGTGTAGCCTAATGTCCCCGAAACAGTCAGCCATATACTGTCGCATTGTAAAAAATATTACTTTCACCGGACATTCCTTGCCTACATATGCACCACGCTCAACATAACGCTTAATTTGACTAACCGACTGACTCTGTCGCGATTTATTACGCCGGTCGCCAAATTTATTATTTCATGTGACATGCATATATAGGTTGCAATTTAATCACTGCCCTATAGCATAATAAGTCAACCCTATAGAAAACATTATTGTTCGTGAAGCACAACGCCGGAAACGGCGACAGGGTCATTTTAAGTTGAAACTCTTGAATAATAATGAATTTAAAAAATTCACGAAAAACACTTCCAATAACAGACTTCCTAGGTGCAGACTTGGACAACTATATAATTCTAGTTGTCTAATTTCACTAAATTAGAGCGAAATGCCAGTAATCTAGTTCTAATCTAATTTGTGTAATGTTTCGATGCTCTAATTCTAATTCTAATCTAATTTGTGAAATGTTTCGATGTTCTAATTCTAATTCTAATCTAATTTGTGAAATGGTCTTATGTTTTAATTCTAATTCTAATCTAATTTATTGCTTTCCTGAAAATACCTCGTTGTCCGCGGCATTTTACAGGGAGTTAACAAGAGTATCCCTCTCAGGGAAATCTAGTGCCAAGCCGCCATCGCCTTACATACACCCAGAGATATCTAAAACTAGATATCCCTGACATACGCCGTACAGTCATAGTAGATATTGTGACGAATAATAGACTAGCCTGCTAGCATAGTAGCTTGTAGACTGCGAACAACATCCTAGTTCAGGGGCGGGCAACTTTTCCAGTCGGCGGGCCGGATATCGAAAAATTAAGCACTTGGCGGACCGGATCGCTGAATCGATACATTATTCGCCCATCTATCCACATATACAAGGAATAAATCATATTTATTGAATGTATTTGAACGACAGCAATGCCACTTCAAAGTCATTTCTCGGCGATAACGACGAAGACAATGGGGATTTGAGAACAGCATTGTCATACCCGCGTCGCCGTGTACGCTCCTCTCTGATCAATTCACACACAGTGCAATCCCTAATTAAGATATCAAGGCGTTCGATAAGCCCTGTACCCCAAATTTACCAAGATATCAATTCATTAGGGTTGAGTACATCGTAAATGCCGATAATGCAAGGCTTCACGCTTCGACGAACATACGCGTTCGCCCCATTCTCGCACACTGCGCAGTGCGCACACACGTATATAACAATATACAGTCACTAAAATTTGACGTTTAAGCAAGTTATAGGGAATCTCGGCAGACTGGGGCCGCGGGCCACATTATCATGTAAGACGGGAAACAGTCCGCGGGCCGTATGTTGCCCGCCGCTGTCCTAGTTTATAAAACTTTACGTTAGTTACACCGTACAATCATAGTAGTAATTGTGCCGAATGATAGTCATGCGTTAGTACGCCGAAGCCGTTTCAGCTAGTGCGGAAGAGTGTTGTTGAGTACAGGCGAATAGCTTATTTTGAAATAACAACAATAATAATTCAAAACTGAAATCAATTTAAGCATTTCAAAATGCTTTACTTTGCGTTCTTCCAAAATCACAAATCAGATCGCGGGCCGCATGTGGCCCGCGTGTTGGTGACCCCTGGTGATGGCAAAACGAGCCAATCTCGTGGTAATGGGAACGCACTGTGATTTGATATGAACTGAACTTGATTTTTGCCGTATTAATTCCTCAATAACAATTTCATTCAATTTGCAAGTTTTTGCGAATTCAGTAATTCTAATTCTAATCTAATTTGGAAAAATTGTGTAGTCATAATTCTAATTCTAATCTAATTTGGAAAACATTGTGTAGCTATAATTCTAATTCTAATCTAATTTGGAAAAGCTGAAAATTTTCAAGTTGTCCAAGTCTGCCTCTCGGAGTGCTGTTAAGCTCCGTGCTGGGCATTTTACGGCCCCCGACGCAATTTTGATCGGCCCTCGTACAGTTGCATGGAATTTAGAACGTCAAATCTATTATGAGCGTAAATGTGTGGGCTAGGCTGTATGTATATGCTGAACAGGGAATGAATTTACTTTGTAGCCCGTTTATATATGTACCATGATCCGGAACGTGATGTGCGATTTCATCCGACCCACGAAGAAATTTTGACTAAATGGAAATTTTCTTGTATTGTCCAGCACATGTCTAATTGAAGCTTCTTATACCTACATGTTTTTGGCCTTCTTGGTAACCCCTCAAAGTTGAGGATTCCTGTCATATATAAATATAAACACACATTGAATTTAGCCTGTACGCTAGATGATGACGAGTCCTCAACATATCCCGTGCGTAAAACGGTTTACATCGAAAACGCAGTTAACGGCTGAAGTTCCCACCATGAACTTACAATATACAATACGTCCAGAACCATTCAGACTTTGGAACTGAATAAATTTAAACTCCCCACCAATGACAATTATTATATTACCGCCATTAATAAAACAAGCTATCAGCAACATCTACCAGAAGACAAAGGATAAATGATCGAGTACGTGTAGCAGATTTTTCAAGTCTACAGTTTCATGTTGAACTTTCTCATACCCCACAGATGAAAACAGACGCGAATACGGTAACTTCCGTTCATTATGATGTCATTGCCAGTCGACAATGCTGTAGTTCTCGATGTGAAGGTACGTCAAGCGTTTGCGTGTTGTTTTGCGCCAACGGCCAAGCTCACTTTCCTTGACAACAGTACGAATGAATGAAAATGCTATCTGACCTATACGTAATTACTTACACAGGTCTCAACCTTACTCGTTTAGTGTGGGTGTGATAACGGTCCGGATGTACATTGTGAATCGGTGTTCTATGTTGTCGTATGCAATGCAGTAGGCTCAATCTTGCGCACATTTAATCGCAAAGCAAGCTGAGTTATAATGCACCGCTATAGCAACGGATTGTGATGATTTGTTTTACGGACACCCACGATATAGCAAAGCGCTATATAATGAGCAGAGACCATAAATACCCTTGCCTTCAGCAGATTTTATTCATCCCGTTGGTGAGTGGGCCTATTTTTGAGTCAATTATGAGAATTTTCTGCCTCATGCGATCCAGATATGTCTTGAGTCATGTATGTGATAAACATTAGTTGAGCAATATAGGAGTGACCAAACACACGTTTGATGAATAGAATGGATAGCTCACGGAATTCTACATTATGGACGAAAGAACAGAGGATTACAGCGAATTGGAGAATATGCGAAGGGGTTACTTACAGCCTATTCATTCTCGCACTTTACTGCGTCTCCTGTATGATCATATACTATTTGAGGCGTTGTAAGCGATCCGAAGGCCCGCCACCTCGCAAAATAGTCATCCTCATGGACGCGACTTTGTTTCTGAGCATGGTTCTGGCTGTGATAAGGTACTTCTTCGGTCTGGACACTATCTGGGGCCGATACAGCCCGTACGCGTGTACTGTTTTGAAAAAGCTGAAAGTAGTCCTGGGAATGTTGGTGATGATGTGCGTCACGGTGGTGTATTGGATCAGGCAACGGATGCTCTACGAAAACTTGTTGCTGTCATCTCTTTCTAACAACTGCACAAGATTTATAAGCATTGCATTGCTGCCAATCTTTATAATTGTGTTCTTGGGCATCACGTGCTATTACATCTTTAAAGAAATGGATTACAGGGCGAGGCAGCCGTTCGGCTGTTCCGATTCTTCCAGTATTATACAATTAGTTGTTCTCGCCTGGACTACCGTACTTATGCAAGTGATACTTACCGGAATGTTCATATATCCATTGGTAAAACACCGGCAGGCTTCTGGTAGCTTACTGAATGATACCGCCGATCAGCAAGTGTTAACGTTGATAAAACGTACGTGCATTTCGGCAGCATTCGCCGTGATACTGAACTGCATATGTCTGCCGTTGGCTAGCATGGTGTTTGAAGTTGATGACACACCAATGACGGTGTCGGACGTGAATATCTTTGCAATTCTTTTGAGCGTAGTGTTTGCTTTCTCCGATTGGAGAGATCGACTAATTCCTTGCATTGTCTGGGAATCGCGGTGACGCTTTTCGAACAGAGAGCCTAATTCTAGGCTTGCAACGCTCGAGTTGCATTATTATTGCTAAATTGCGTGGTGCATGTGAATCACCATTGACGATCTCATAAGTGAACTATACGAGATGGTCAAAATAACAGTATAATGCATCCTCGAATGGGGAAGATTTCCTATGGTCAATCATGTATATTCAGATATATCAAGCCCCTCTATATAGTTTAGTGCTGGTGGGTCGCGAATCATTCGAAAATTTAAAGTTTTCTATTCAATATCTGATCTAACGCAGCTTTCGGTTATTATGGAGTGCCTGCAATCCTCTATTTCAGTGGTTCTCATCCTTTTTGACCTCGCTGACCGGAAAAAAACTTCAAAACAAATGTCGCGGACGGGTGAACCATCGAAAATCAAAGTTTACCCTAGATTTATGATTACGACAAATGTATGCGTCTCAAAAATGTAGTATTGCAAACTTCATTTAATGCTGTCTTGTCGATTTTTATTCGTGGTGCTGTTGTAGTTTCTGCAAAGCGAAGCTCGCTTAGTCCTGTAAAAGACCGCTAACCTGATCGTGATTGTTCGGTATTGGAAATGCCACTTCACTGTTCGCGATAGTTACACTGTTGCCACAGCTATACCGTCAATGATTGGAATTTAAGTAGGAAGCTTTCAGTTGCAGGCGACTTTTGAACAGTCTCGTACAAGACCTGCGCCACTGTGACGTAAGATAGATAACTAACCTATGGACGCCCGCCGAAAGAAGTCTCTGTATTACGACACCATGCAAAAATATGTTGTAAACTTCTTAATCAACTTAAAATTTAATCTTTTATTTTTCAAATATTAGACAAGCGTCCAATTTCTTGCATTTTGTAATTGAGATATAGAATCCTGATGCATTTGGTGAACCGGCAGGAAGCTTGCCACGAACCGGGGGTAGAGAACCACTGCTCCAGTATAGTTGACATGAGAGTAATTTTACACCTATAAAATTACTATGTTTTAGGTATAATAATATATTTTGGAATACCGACTATCTTTGATATATTAAATAGGTGTACTTCAATTTTAGGTCATTCTGAATATTTTCCGAGAGGAAAATCAAGCCTAGACTTGATCTGATATTTTTTAATGTACAAGTTCAACTTTCACATTAATAGTAAATTTCATGTGCATATACATTGTTACTTTTCTCGATACAATACCACCGTGTCGGCAATTTCGATGCAGTTCCAATTATGGTTAGGAACGGGACACTGCATTGAATGAACATCTCAACCTAATAGGTGTTTCTGGGACGCCTTTTTGTAACCACCAGGTAACGAATGAAGACGCCAACCTGATGTCTTGATAATGTTGATTTCCTGATGCTCGGTACTTGGAAACAGACGCTGGATTCTGAGATCCATTGCACAGCGAAAGAATATTCGATTTTACTTGGACAGCTTATTTATTGACACCAATACTTTAAAACATGTAGTCAATTTTGTAGTCTCATCGAGACGACGTACATATTTATTATCGACATTTACCTTGATATTGGGAATCTCTAACAGCCCGTTAAAAATAGATCAATTAATTTGTGTTGGTATTGAAATTAACTAGATTGTGGTGCAAAAGACTTTCGTCATTATAAGCACCATGACACCATTTTTAGATTTCTCGTTAATATGTTTTTATTCGTTTGCTCATATCTCATTTTGAGTCGCACAATAAAATTTGCACCAAAAGCGGGTCGAGAACTGATAAAGGTTGGCAAGCTCTGCTCTGGTCCATAGGTAGTTGCGCTTTGAACTTGAAACACCATACGTATTTTTGGACGAGCACAAACATGAATCGTGTCACACTTGCTACAGCATAGGCTTGGATATATAATATATACTTCTGATTTCCTTTTGATATTAGACGCGATGTTTCCTGTTTATTTGAATATGAGGAGGAAGCTAGTGGCTCGAATGGAGTTGCCGCGCATGTTCAGAATCTTGATTAATCTGCTTTTATATTTGTTGGCAAAATCCGGAGACCGACACCGCTATAAAATAGATTCAACTGTGTTTGCGGACAGAAGAGAGGCACCTATTTCCGAGTTTGAAAATAATCACTTTAGGGCAGTGGTTCTCAAGCGGCGTCCCTGGGAGCACTTAGGGTTACCGAGGTAGTCTCATGGCCTCCCGAAGGTCAAGAAAAACACTGATGATTTTTGATAACACCCTCGTCTTGACAATCATCCGTTGCAAGCAATTAGGCGCTATTCGTAGTCAAGTTGCGACTGGTGTTTGTTTGTGGTATTCATGGTGTTTGTCGACTACTATGGTCATTTACACCAGGCCAATATTCTTCATTTTTATTCCGTAACCGCCGACTTGTAGCACGGCCAAGCTGGCATTTTATAAGACACCGCTTACGCGGATGGTATGGCGAGGAGGGGCCTAGATAATCCTCCAACACTTAGGTAGGAATTCTGGAGTCGACATCGGTCGGACTCGAGCCCCCCACCCATTGGTGTTGCAGCTGTGGGTTTTACCACTGCGCTATCTCGGCATCCTTTTATGACTGCTGTGTCGGTAAGTCGTGAACAGTAGCGTACGCGTGGGAGGTTTGGTTTTGCTATTAAGACCCCGACCTTCTGAAAAGTATTAAACTGTTTTGCAATTAAGCAATTAATATCACGCAATTGTGCTTCTCCCCAACAATACCATGATATTATCCGAAGGTGAAACCTTGCATTTCTGAACTGGTAGCCTATATGAAAGTGAACAGCATAATTCACACGGATTTAAAATAAAGATTCATTAGATAAATATTCACTCATATTTTGATAGCTTTGTTCTTTTACGCCTCTGTTGTAGAGCGGAACGGATCGACAAATTTTCTGGTCCTGCTCAGATCCTGTTTTTTAAAGCTCTGGTACGACTCTGGCTCGACTCGTAGGCCGGATTCTACAAATGTCCGTGATCTGATCCGATAAATTCCGATAATAATTATCCACTCACAGAATGGTATCGAATATTGATTGAAACAATTCAAACAGGAAATTAAACACTCAAATAATAGACCAACCCTTATCCAAAGTAATTATGCCATCTTGGACATAGCATGTTGTGGTTTATTTCCCCGAAAGCTTCACTTTAACTATTGATTCGAGGGTGGAGGAGGGTAAGGCTGTAATATTCTCATCAAAAAGTACTGATCCGGATCCGAATTGGCTCCGACAAAAATGACGAAATCCTGCCAGATACTCAATCCGGCTCCAGTCCATGCTCCGCCCTACTCCGTTGATCCGCAGTTCATTTTGTGCACATGTTACTGTGACGTGTTTTGTGTAGTTAGATATATGTATTGTGGTAGAATTTCGTTCGTATGATTCTGCAACAATTTGGGGTTCCCCAAGGCTTGAAGATTAGCATAAGTGTCCCTAGGTTGGTGAAGGTTAAGAATCGCACTGGTTCACGGTGAAACGATGGCCAACGAGACGACCGTAAGGTCATAACGTCACGAAAGTTGATATGGTGATATCTGATGAAATGGATAGCACGCGGAAATAGTACTAATATTGATTTATTCACATGTCTATGGAACGAATCAACTGTCAAAATTTATTATAGGTTAGACGAGGACGAATCATATTATTGATTGGCAAGATGGTGGGTGGAAAAACGACGAAATCGTAGCTCTTCGAAGGATGAAAGAAATTTCACATGTGCACATGGAATCGGTTGCCGAAAATAATACCGAAAGGGATAATATTGTTGCTACTCATAAATAGGGCTGAAAAAATCGAGTACCTGAGTGATTCGATTCTGAATCACGTAATATGCTTCGAGTCGAGTCGAGTAATCGAGTATCACTCACTGTGACGTCATACCAGAATGTAATACGTCAAAGATCAAATATGTTAGGGTTGCCATATTTTTGTGAAGCAAATTCCGGACACTGTTTAGCGCCCACTAGCGGAATTTAAAATGAGTTGTATCACATTGACCGTCAATATGACGTCACACTAGCAAAGCATTGCCCATCGACTATATACAAATACACTATACAGGAATGAAGTGGAACATATGTCATGAATTGAGCCATCTGTAATGTGAGCTCTGGTAATTGCTACTTGCTAGGGTTTGCAATAGATTCCTCCACGGCCGGATGAAATCATCTGGCGGGTCGTGTCTGGCCTGTCAGGGCCCAAAAAGCACTGATCTTGGGCCACTATAGGGTAGTCGATGTAACTTGTTGGGCACTTACTATATGCATTTAGCATTTGGCTGTTGAATTTTATGTATGAATTCTGTCAATAATATTGATTCTTCGATATATTAGGCTATTATAAAATGCACCAGCAGGTTGCACATCCAGTGATTTCCAACCTTTTATGCTCGCGACCTCGTTTCCCACTTGAAAATGTTCCGTGGCAAAGCTCAAAACTTGTAAAGCTGATTACTGAAAAAATTCAGCTTGCCCAAACTTACTCACGGCCTAGTAAGCTGATTACGTCCAACATCATCGCGATCTCCAGATAAAGGCGGACGAGCCCTAGACTTGGAACCACTGTCTGTGATTGAAGCATCCAATCGGTTTAACCAACTCTAGGAATATACCGTTAGCTTATAATTGCGATTACAATCAGACTTATTTCAGTAAATGGTGGTTATTTATATTTATTTTGATTGCATTTTTGGCGAGGGTGGTGCCTGGAGCCCATACTAGTATCATTATACGTTGCATTAACTCGCGCGCGGCGCGAAGAACAATTTTGAATAGCATAAATCTGCTTGAAAATAACATTGTTTATGTTGATTTACGAAAAACTTTGGAGCCTGCTTCAATCCTTCAAAATTCCGGACATTTAGGCATATTTTAGAAATTCCTCCCGGACGCAGATTTTTCGGTGAAATTCCGGACATGTCCGGGAAATTCCGGACGTATGGCAACCCTAAAATATGTACAGTTTATGAAACAAAGAATATAATGCCTGTTATATATCTCATATGAGATACTTCGATATTTTTCGACCATACCGATTTCATTCCACTTGCTGATAATGTTGTGGGATAATCATGACTTCGGAAATGTGCTACGTTCAGTAACCTTCGTGGCTTTATAATAATGTTTCGTATGCTACGAAATCACCAATCAAGGTTTCAAGGCTTCAACAGTGAAAAATAGTATCGAAACTATAATTCACGTTGATAAATTAACTGTCAGTGGTGAGAAGCGTATAATTTCAGTACTCGAATAAATCGTCTTTTACTACTCGACTCGAATCATTAAAATTAATACTCGATTCAGATTCGAGTACTCGAATCATTGTGCCCAGCCCTACTCATAAACCCCTTTATGTTTATTTCTTTCAACTATTGACTTATCGAAATCACTCTCCGTTGCAGCCTCAGCCGAATTATACTGCTTCACTGTTCACAATTTTCATAAAAGCATCCGATAACAAGGTCGAGAGAGAGAGAGAGAGAGAGAGAGAGAGAGAGAGAGAGACAGAGAGAGAGAGAGAGAGAGAGAGAGAGAGAGAGAGGCCGTTTAGTCTTTCTTTGGCGAGTGCTCTATGGTCACTTCCGTGTATCGGTATGGTATTGCGCTGTAAGCGCACAGCAGCGGCAACACTTGTAAGAAAATGAGGAAGATCGGGCAAAAGTTATATTTGAATGTCGTAAAACAAAATATCGCCGAGGTGGAAGTAGCTGAGCAATGCGGCAAAGAGCTCATGATAGAGAATAAACCAGCATGGCAATCCATTTGGACACAGATAAAGAAGAAGAAGTAATCCCATGGTATATATCACGGGTGAGAAGACCTGCTTCATGCGCGAGCCGAATATAAAAAAAATCTTAGTTTTAAAAGAGCCACAACACAAAAATACAAATATATCACGTCACAATGAAATGTAGGAAGTTTATTATTTTGCGGTGATAGGGTGCGTCTCCACCTGGGCTGCAATGTGTTTCAAATCAGACTGATATGACGTCAAAGCAGTATACGGATCAGTTCCTTTAAGTGCTCATGAAAATTTGGGGAATCTTTTAGCTCGATAATTTTGTCCGTAAATTTGTCGTCGTTGGGTAACTCGTCGCAACGCTTTGGTTTTTGGTTTCGTAATTAAGTTTCAAGTTACTGTTATATTGTACTGTTCATTCTTTTTTTCTTACAATTATATCTAGACGACATTTTCTTGGCCACAATCTGCAGTTATTGGTACCCTTTACAACACAAATGGAAGAGGCGTATTCACCATTGCTAACCCGGAAATAGTTTCGACAGGCGCTGGGGTGATCAAGTTCTTTATTGAACACAATGATTTACCATTGATTGAGGGTCAGGCACCATTGTTGCGGGTGAAATGTTTATGTGAAGTTCAAAATTGACAAGTTCTGACCCTGTAGTGCTCGGCTCTGTTAAATTTTACAAGTCTTGCGTAAACCACAAGGAAGGAAACAACATGAAGACAATGCACATGTTGTTAATCAGGGCATGGTATGGTATGGTATGGAACAAGGATTTTCCATACTCCATACTTGCCTTACTCCCTCCATACCATACTTGCAATTTTCCATACCATACCAACATTGTTCCATACCATACTTGATACATATTCCATACTATACTTGATACATATTCCATACTTTCAAATACTTCAATATCACAAGTATGGTGCCTTTTCTAGCACATGCATTATTGATATTTCGGGTGTAATTATTGCTAACCAGCCATGATGCGAATCTAATTCCCAGTAATAGTTTTACAGAGTCTGTTTTGTGAGGTTTAGCTCACGGTGGTGAGGTGTCGACGTGTCGTGTACATCTACAGCAGGGGTGGCCAACCTTTTCAGCCGAAGGGCCACATTTGATTGACGAACTATTGCGCGGGCCACTAGCCGCGCCAAGCGCGAAAATTCATAGGTCAATAATATTGTCACTTGACTATATTGCGGGCCTGCTGTATATCACTGGGCTCAGTTTGCAAGGAATGGACTATTCGGCGCCTGGACATATCGATGTCGAAAGCTTCGACCAACATGCGCCAATCATTTTTAGCCTGGGTTTCATAGTCGACGGCCTTTCTGCGAGCGCAAACGCAAGGTCGCATATGCTGAACGACACTTTGTCTCGTAATCGCGAATATAGTTAGACTCAATCTGATACATTAGGCGTTCTTTCATTTTCAGAAAGGGGTAACAATATTAAAAGCAAGAAATCGAGTGACAACATGTTGCGCGAAGCGTGTAGAAAATTTTTACTTTTGATAAATCTATCGCAAAATTATTCTGCTTTATTGTAGTGTACGAAGATTTACCAAAATGTGACTGGCTCATGGATCTGCCAATGCGTCATCGGAACTGATATTTTAGTCATCACATCTCAACTGTTGCGGCCAGACTAATCAAATTTTTGGTTGGCCTTGCAAGTTCACAATCTGTGCAATCCATTTTTCATAATATTACTAATTTCGGAAATTACCTCGCGGGCCATGGGTTGGCCGGCCCTGATCTACAGCTTCCACGAGCAAAATCAAATAGTTATCGGATTGTTATCTAGGACCTCCACAAGAATATCATCGCATTTCCGATACATTTGCAAGAGGCACATGCCAGTTTGAAGTAAATATTTGCACAATAGTTTATAATATAGGCTCACCCACATAATATTCCAGCTGCAGGCGATCAATACTGCGATCTGCGTGATTATTAGTATTTGTTAGGGGTTAGCGTGGCTAGAAGTTCAAACTATATCTACCCCACTTCCTGATCTATAATCCTAATGCGAGAGCGTTTGAAAATGACTTTTTTGATGATTCATTTGTATAATTCGTTCCCAAAATCAAAAATGAAGCACTTGAAATCACACCATCACCGCAAGAATATTACCACCGAACAGGCATCAAGGGAACACCGATCATTTGATCACGTTGTTACAGAAATCGATTATGACGATGAATGTCATTCTTCAGTACCGTATAGATAGGTGGATCAACGTGACTACTACAGTCCAATACACTATTTACAATGCGGTCATTCTAATTTCGGAGTACGGTAACAGATTTCACTGTCAAAAAGACATTCACCAATAAGATATCTTGAAATGTAAATGTGGCGGGCAATGTTTCAGAATAAATGCAATTATCAATCACATCAAGCTATTAGTACGTTGCAGCATGATTGCTTGTAAGCTGTCGTCACTCAAGGAGTTGCGCAAATCATTCAAAATGAATTTAACGCCACTAAAAAGTCTTTCAACGGAAACCTGCGTAGTCGGGACTGCGAGAGCAGTCCAAGCAAGCTGCGACAATATTTTGCTGTCTTGTTGGGACCAATATTTGAACGGACATTCGACATGCTTGTACGATTTCCCATCAACAGAGTCGATAATTGTGGTATTATCACTGATACGTTTCGACCCAGAGCTAGCAGCCTGAGTCGACATCTCTTTTTCCTTTGATAACAACATTAACTGCATAGGAGACAGTGAATGCGTGTCGATGTCGCTTTCGAAGTCTGTCACAGCACTTTCGGAGCTGATCCCTCCATCTAAATCGAAATCCTGGCCATTTAGTAACTGAATCTTTCTATACATAGCTTCAAGCTCAGTTTTTGCCAACTTTCTTTGGTCTTCATTCAGAAGTACCCGGTACTCTGGATCTAAATAGGTTGCAGCCAGTATAGGCGGAGTTAATAGGAATCGTCCTCTTGCTGACATACGCTCTGCTAACGTAGCTGCTAATGGTGTAGAACGTTTGCCCAATGATAACATCGTCAACTGCCAGTGGCCGATAGTTTGACCAGGTGTCAAGGAACTGTTTTGAAGTTTTATTGTAAGTTCGCGTGCAGGCGCTAATGACTCGACCAATTCCTCGAAACTTCCCCATTCATCTTCCAGTAATTTCAGTCGTTCGATAAGCATCTCATTATCCTTGCAAAATGTGGAGAGTTGCATGAGACGCTCAAGCATGTCGTAGGTTGATCCCCAACGAGTTTCAACATCTAGTATGGCCATAGGCAAATTCTGTCGCTTCAACTCCTTCCGTATGTTGTTTGTGCGAAGAGTGCACACCACAGATCGTGCACGTTGTAGAAGACATTTGGTAGACTCGGGTGCCTTCTGGCCGATACAATCATTGACTGCGAGAGCCAACGTATGTGCAGCACAGCGAACCTGATGTACTCCGTATGTCGACATCAGAAACTCCGCGGTGCTCGATTGGAGAAGTCCCTCAATCTTCTCGTCATCTTGATCGTCTCTATTTTCTTCCTGTACTTCAACCCTTGATTCTACACATGCTGTACTAATGAGTCTTCCGGCTAACAGTGCATTTGAACCATTGTCAGTGGTTATTGTATAAATTTGGGTCAAGGTAATGTCGAAGTCGTCCTGCAGTATGTTCACTATCAACTTTGATAATTCCGCGCCTGTGCTGGCAGTCAGTACCTCCCTCACAGCTAAGGTCCTGATCTGTATGCCCGTAGAGTCTCCATATTGTACGTTCAACCCTAAGAAACTTCTTCCTAATCTTGTGGCCATATCAAATTTTAAACACAACATTCTACCACTAATCTCCTGTTTGATTCTTTGCTTTAATTTGACAGCTCCCTCTAAAACGATGTCGCGGACTTGATGAGACGTTAGCGAAATAGGCTGACCTGATTCCCTCAGCTGTTGCACAATAGGATTAAAGATTTGCGACATGCCGGATTTTTCAAACGTATTGAATGGAAGTCCATCGACGGTACATATTTGACGAACGTATTCCTTCAATTTCTGAACATTCAACTCCAAGACAACACCAATCATCGTCATGTTTTCCCCTCCATTATCATCCAGTTTCTGTTTCTTGAAAAATGACTCCATGGTGCCAGCAGACTCAGTAGATGACTCTAGCGATCTCAACGCTTCCGAGTAATTAGCCTGGTGACAATTGAATATATGCTTTCGCATATTATTCCAATGAGGATATACAGTTGTCTTGCCCGAAACGAGTGTTCGTCTTTCCGGTTTCGTTACCGATTTCTTTTTCTTGCTTAAGCATAGCTTACAAGTACCAACGGTTGAAAATGGATCAATGTTCCAAAATTGCCTTATATTGACTTTACTGTTATATGGCATTTCAAACCCACGAGCAAATATTTCATGAACAACGTATATGCCAGTCTACTGTTGATCGCTTGCGAGTGAGGTAGTTGGACTATAGAGTATGACTGGAGTGACGACTCGATTGTTCTCCCATTGTTAGCCGGCAGAATGGTCACGGTCAGATGGATCCACCCAAAACAGGATCGCTCAGTGCTTGTTTCAATGGCGTTCAAGGCGATTCTTCGTGTATTTCTTGAAGTTGCGTCGGAATTAGTTAGACAGTTCAACATTTAGGCAGCGGTGACGAGTCGTTATGACTAGTGAATAATACCGTGTAGCCTCTGTTATATTTTTCGCCAGATTTAGATCATATTTCGTCACGGATAGAAATCGGTATCATGACTGATTTAGCTGCATCACTTTGGGATGACTGGGAGGGACTGACTGAAATGGAAATTGAAGAATGTTTCGAAGGACTCGATAACTGGAAAGGTGTGATTTGTGAGGAATGCGAAGCATCCTTTCCGACTGTGAAAGCTCTGAAAAAACATTACAAAAATCATAAAGTTCCCACCAGTACTTGGGATATATCTGATGATGCTGTTTTGAAGAGGGCTTGTGTAAATACCAAAAAATACTTTGAATGCGCCCCATCATTCGAGGAACTAGACGTGATCAAAGCTGTTCCATTGGTGAAACAACTCCATTCTGAATATTGAAAACATGGTGTTGACGGATTTTATCAACATTATTCTAATATCTGTCACCAAGCTAACAAGTTGCTGGGTTTGCCGCAATTGCCAGCTTCAGCATTACTTTTGAAGATGTTTGATTCTCTCGTGTGCGGTAAAGAACAGGATCCAATCACAGAGATTGGAGGAGTCAACAGCAAGGAATCTGGTAAGTAAATAGCCTTTGATACTTTGCCTTTCCATGGAAAAACTTTGACATGTTTTTAGACATACTTGAATATATTGGTGGAGTGCTTTTGGGAGCCATTTCTAAGCAAGCTAACGAAGCAATTGCCACATGCCTAACATCTGCAGCGCCATCGGGAAACCTCATTAAAGTGATGCAGAAGAAAGTCGGTGGATGGAAGAGCCCGTCTGAACAGTTTCATGGTTCTCCGCTTTTATGTTATCCACAGCAGAGTTGGATCAATTGTAATTTGTAATCGTAATTAAATGTAATTAATTACATTTTTCAATGTAATTGTAATGTAATTGTAATTGAAGCATTTTTATTTTGTGTAATTGTAATTGTAATTTGACAAAAATTTTGCTCAATTACAATTTCAATTACATTAAATTGCTATTGAGACCTGACAAGCACAACTTAAAATATTTGACTTATAATGCATTCTCTTTAAATGTCGACAAAGAATTTGGTGGATCCATTAGCGGAAGCCCTTGACTGCGCCCTTGCGGGCGAAGTTTTTTTTATTTTTACCGCTATGCTGGCCTCGGCTGCCATTGTATACAATTTTTAGATTACTAACCAACGGATTCGCAACACGTGACTCACGATTGAATACGCCGAGAAGCGAACTGCTGAGCCGGCTAAAAGCAGCAGAATTGATAGTCCCATAGCTGGCGATCCAATCGTCGAAATTTGATTTGTATGGTCCTAATCGGAAGCTAGTGTCGCACTGATTCCGCAATAAAAGTATATTTCCAGGCTCTCACTTTTCAGAACAGTCGGCCTTAAACGGCTATTTTGGACCAGTTACATTGCCCTGACGAGAATTTATTTTGTATTTTCGGAATTAGTACATCAATAGCTTACGATAAAGACCAGATGCATCAAATTTGGACGCATGGATCGCCAGCTCTAGGACTACAAAGTTTGCTGCTTTTAGCCGGCTCTGCAGTACGTTTGTCGGTGCATTCATCCGTGACTCACATCTTGCGCATCTATCCGTGGGTTGGCAATCTACAATACGATTTCAGATCACGATGCTGCATCGTTACTTCGTCTGGCTAACTAACCAGACCACTGGATATTATATAACGTCTTATCTGACAAAAGCACGGTTTTGTTTTTACTCCTCATCCTAATTCCTACGTCCCTCGATAAAAATAATAATATTTCTTTAATTATATACTATATACGCAAATCCAACACGTGCATATATTTAAATACTTTTTCAACGACATACTGCACCCTATCCTTAATCCTAACCCATAGGAAATTAGGTAAATAACATTTTACATTTCCAATTACGTGAGGCATAATAGGCCTTTTGCAGGACTTCGATCACGTGACTAGATACGCATAGCAACAACAAATTGGTTAGCAAGCTACTTTCTCGCGCACCTGCTTCAGTGCTAAATATCGCATAGTGTACTGTTGATTTCTGGTTGTAAACGTTTCGGAAATTTGTTGTAGAAGTCATCAGAGATTCACCTATGTTAGATGTCAATCCTGTACGAAGCATTTAGAATGATATCGTCAGAATTACGCAGAAATCCATCGGTAACGTAGTCGTATTACGGTACTCAACTCCGATCATATGTACTTAAATTTATGCATTTGAAGTAAAGCGATTGGCTTATATTCTAGTAAGAGTATTTGTTAGTTCAAGCAGTACTATTTGTCTGTTGTGGCGCCTGATTTTGGATGGAAGATATGGCTGAAGCAACCGGGACCCGCAAGGATCAGGATATACTGTCTGCTGGTTTGGGTGCTGGCGTGCTGCTATAAAACAAATGTCGCTGAACACATCGGAAGTATCTTTTGGGAGAACCTGCCGTCAAGACTAAGCAAATCAGTGCACTTTATTGTTGCCTTATACAATGCCAATTTTATTACCACTACTTCGCAACTGCGATTGAAGTGGATTTGGCAAATCACACTCGATTTTGATAAATAGTTTATGTCACATATGGGCGATATTTAGCGAACTAAGGGAAGTAACTATCATATAACTCTTGGAGCAGCTCAAACGCAGTGACAAGATCGGTCATCCTATACCGAGAGGTGGTCAACGTGGTCATTGTTGGGAACCGAGTAGAAGTAATGCCTTAATTTATACTCCAGTACAAGTAGCACTAATTACTTCCAGGACATGTCCAAAGTACTTCAAGTGGAATTAGAAATGAATTTCTGAAAAGCAGTCAAGAAATTCGTTACATGAAGTAGATTTGGTTGAGGGTCACTTAGTTTTAGAAATTGATGCCATGTGACAACTGTAAACATTGCAGACATATCAGCACAGGGACATATCAACATGAGGACATATTAGCATGGCGACACATAAGTATAGGGACACACGAGCATGGATACACGTGAGCATAGGGACACATCAACATGGTGACAATTTAATAAGTGCCACTTGAGCATGGTGACACATGAGCATGCGATACATGAGCCTTGACGACACATGAGCATGAGTACACAAGAGCATGGGCACACATGCGCATATGGACACATGGGCATGGGGACATAAGAGCAAAGGTGCACATAAGCATGGGGTCATGTACGCATGCGACACTTGAGCATGCGACACGTCTACATGCAACACTTGAGCATGCGACGCGTGGATATGCAGACACTTGAGCATGCGACACTTGAGCATGCGACACTTGAGCATGCGGCCCTTGAGCATGGGACAGTTGAGCATGCGACAGTTGAGCATGCGACAGTTGAGCATGCGACAGTTGAGCATGCGACACTTGAGCATGGGACACGTGGATATGCAGACACTTGAGCATGCGACACTTGAGCATGCGAAACTTGGCGACACTTGGGCATGCGACACTTGGGCATGCGACACTTGAGCATGCGACACTTGAGCATGCGACAGTTGGGCATGTGGTAATGCTACACTTGGGCATGCGACACTTGAGCATGCGACACTTGGGCATGCGACACTTGAGCATGCGACACTTGGGCATGCGACACTTGGGCATGCGACACTTGGGCATGCGACATTTGGGCATGCGACACTTGGGCATGTGACTATATATTAGCGAGTAACCAATTTGATGCCGCGCGAGGAAAGTGGCAAATTGATTGTGTGGATGGGTGCATGGTCTGTGACTATATGGATTTGTCTGAAAAGCTTTGAAGATCGGGGTAAAGCGATAAAGGTTGTCATTGCTCCACATATATTGGAATCGTTTACACCAGACGAACTAAAAGGATATATCCTTTCGTGAGACGAAAGCAATTCCAAATTTGCAATTCGACACGGGACTTATTATTTTATTTTGTGGGTCTCAATTTATACGTGAGGTTCAAGCTGCGAGCGCTGGTCTTTTCGGCGCCTGGACAGTGGTCATATCAATGTTGAACATTTTGGTCAACATGTGGTGGTTATTTTATTTCAAGGTTTTATCGCCGTCAGTACCTACAGGGAGTCGCGTGTTGCCCGAAACGTGGGTCTCGTGGTGTGAAAATGATAAACGCCGAAATGCCAGTCGATCTTGAAATACGGCGTTTGAGCAAGCGTTTTCCGAGTCAAACCGTGGGCAGACTAAAGGCCTTACTCATTCCCTTTTTTACGGTTTGGCCCTGAATATATTGCGGAAATTGCGCTGTGAGCATGTTTGGTGCCTGCACTCACAATTTCAACTGTAATATATAGCACCGTTATAAGAAGGAAATCTTGTTCTAGCGCGTAGGCTGCGTAGGCTATTCCCAAATCGGCGGACATTTTTCACCAGAAAGGTTTCCGATGGATTCGCAAAATCGGTTAATTCCTCATAACGCTCTGTTTTATCACTTAATATAAAATGTAGCATCAGGATATGTACAAACGAATGGACGATGACTGTTACTGAAAAACCACACACAAGCTGTTGTCTACAATAGCGATCCTCCAATCCTAACAAGAACCGAATCTTCGGCGATGCGGACAAATGCAATACACGATGGTAGATGACCTGGCGCTTTATGAATGTACGCAATGTTAGATCATCGCAATACAGTTGATAAAACCGTCCGTGCCTGTGTATGGCGGAAATAGCAACAACGCGGTACCAATACCCATCATCAGTAATCCAATAAATAGCTTGTGCTTATGCCTGAAAACTTCAGGATGAAGTCTGGTGTTTCATTATTTGAAAATATTTGCTTTGGCTACTACGGTATGTCAAATAGTCATGTTATTGAGCGGTGTTATTTCGTCTATACATCCAGCGTATAATCCTACTATAATGTGTTGACGTAATTGAAGGCAATATTAGGCAACCAACATCACACCCACGCCCGCGGATTGCCAGATCGCGAGAAATTAACGAAACCGCAGACGTCTGCAAGCAGTCATCAAGCTGTATAATCTATCGAGTAAAGACTCGAAACCGAACAACACTCGAAATCCTACCAACTTGGTTGACACTTCTAATCACAACGACGTGAAGAAGTTTGGTTTATCACCCTATGGGAAGCCCAAGACCAACCAATGTACAAAAGCGCTTTTTCATGCTAATCTAATTTTTCGACTGTCCTTATTTTTGGGTCCATGTCGATGGCAACCCTGCTTATAAAGAAAATTTAATGGTATAGCTATAGCCTACCTCTGGATCTCACCGTCCAGCTAATTCAAAGGCATGTACGATGAACATATAGACTTCTATAGATGCTATATCGGTTTTTTAGCATTGCTAGATAAAGACTGGCGAGTGCTATACATTGAAATATACTAAAAATGCATATCATTACTACAGTATACTATATATAACGTTATGTAATAGCTCTTCATACATTCCAGCAGTTAATGCACAAGTTTGATTGGGATTATACGCCGAGTAATATTGGTAATATTGCAATTTATACTTGACTATCAGCCGATACTTTGATGCCAGTAAAATTGTGTCGAAAGTTACTCTTCACAGAGACAATCTGTAAAGGTCTATGACCCAGAACTCAGGATATATCATTTTCTGACGGGTATAATAAATCCATGGTTT
This sequence comes from Botryllus schlosseri, assembly GCF_051294905.1. Taxonomy (NCBI): domain Eukaryota; kingdom Metazoa; phylum Chordata; class Ascidiacea; order Stolidobranchia; family Styelidae; genus Botryllus; species Botryllus schlosseri. The sequence continues at coordinate 24,543,462 of NC_137242.1, read as the reverse complement.
CGACGCTATTCTGCAAAAATTCTCTTTCTCCGTTTTCAGAAGAGGCCTTTGCCAAACATCAGCAACTGTTTATAATATTTTAGTGGCATATTCAGGGGTCTATCAGAGCCGCAAGAAGGTTAGCCGGGTTAGGAATCACTGGTTTAGAATCTAATTTCAGAACAAACGCTATATACAGTATCGTGGCGTCCCCGCATCGACAACAAACTTCATTCTACATGGGTATGCACATGCACACTGCACAGTCTTGTGATGTGCAGGATTGAAATATACAGACTGCAATTTCCACTGATGTCATGTTTCACTAACCGCAGTCGAAGCTAGCCGTGAAATCGAGTTATTTTATTTATTAATAAAAGCATGTTGTGGTGCTTATAACAGCGTGGTTTTTTGCACCACGTGACAACAAATTCCATCACAAACACAAGCTAACTTGCTCCTTTGTCACATGCTCAAGTGACGCATGCTAAAATGTGGCACATGCTAAAATGTGGCACGCTCAAGTGTCGCATATGCTCAAGTGTCGCATGCTCAATTGTGGCATGTTCAATTGTGGCATTTCCAAGTGACGCATGCTCAAGTGTCGCATGCCCAAGTGTCGCAAGCCCAAGTGTCGCATGCTCAAGTGTCGCATGCCCAAGTGTCGCATGCCCAAGTGTCGCATGCCCAAGTGTCGCATGCCCAAGTGTCGCATGCCCAAGTGTCGCATGCTCAAGTGTCGCATGCGCAAGTGTCCGCGTGCTCATTTGTCACCATGCTAATATGTCACCATGCTAATATGTCACCATGCGCAAGTGTTAACATGCTGAAGTGTCCCAATCGTTATGTGCCCCCATGCTCACGTGTTACCATGCCCAAATGTAACCATGTTCATTAGTCCCCATGCTAATGTGTAACCATGCTCAAGTGTCGCACGCTAAACTGTCCCCATGCTCATGTGTCCCCTTGCTCATATTTCAACATGCTCATATGTCCCCATGCGCATGTGTCCCCATGCTCACGTGTCCCTATGCTCATGTGCTACCATGCTAATGTGACCTCATGCTGTAGCGTCGCATGCTCAACTGTCGTTTTGCATTGTGTCGCATGCTCATATGTCGGGCAACCGTTCAACAGCAGCAATTGTAATTGTAATTGTATTGTAATTGAAGCATGCAAGGAGTAATTGTAATTGTAATTTAAATTTGATATTTTTAGCATGGAGTAATTGTAATTGAAACATGCATGAAAGTAATTGTAATTGTAATTGAACTGAAATAATGTAATTGATCCAACTCTGATCCACAGTAAAGAAATGGCAAAACCCCTGAAAAAGATTTTTTCAGGGTACTTGACGCAATTCACTGTGATCCACTCTTTAACAAATTAATTCAGACTGTGTCACTTCAATCTGGCTCAGACCTAAATGAGGTTGAGGATGTCATGGACAAGGCAATGAGACACTTGAATAACATCTTGTCTCACAATTTTGCAAAGTTTGCATTGCATGAGAAGCAAAAAAAAGTCCTCCAAATTTTCCAAAAGTTTGCGAGATGGCTTGAAAAAAAAATAAACAATATGCTCTTTTAGTATGGTAGTTTTTTCTCTCTGTGGCAAATGCTGCCTATCCACATTGAGGTTCCCTACCTAAAAAAGGAAACCAATGCGTTGGTCGAAACCTTGACGTGGTGCATTGGCTTACTACTAATGTCGACCGGCAGACGTCTTCCTGTGTTCTTGGCGATGACAACGAGTTCCCTTCAGGTGCGATTTTGCACACTTTCAAGAAGTAAGCTCTGGCTATTGTGAGTCGAGCTCAAGCAGAACATTAACATACACAAGGCTCTTGTTCTAGTCATCAGGGCCGTAACTGCACTTCGTCAGCCCCCCCCCCAAAAAAAAACGTTGGTCATGGGCCCCTCATAGGGTGATAAACCGAACTTCTGGGGGCCTCGCGAGGCCCCCAGACCCCCCATTGGCTATACGCTGTGTACCGATACTCATCATCTGTGTTCACCGTCCGTTTAGTGGGGCAGCTTTGGTCGTCCACACGCGCAAAGCGCAAAATATTTCAAAATACATGATTTAACCGGTCAATATGATCGGGAATTCAATATATATTGTTATCAATTTTTATCCTCTCTCTGCCCACGTAATCAGATTTAACAGTAGACCTGAGTGAGGTGTGTTTGAAATGGTAGGAGCCCTCAATAATAATTGAACATCTTCGGGCGTATACCCGTTCGCAGGAACGAAACAGTACTTGGCCAGCCCCCCCCCAATAAGACTTGGGTCTTGGGCTCCCATAGGGTGATAAACCGCCCCCCCCATCACGTTGTTCGCTTTTGTCACGAAATAAGGGCCACAGTTTAGTGAGCCAGCGCGAAGCGCGAAAATATTCGATAATTCATGATAAAATCGGTCAATAATATTGGGAATTGCATATATATATTGCTATCAATTTCTTGTTCACGTTGTCAGATTTACCGGTAGAGCTGAATGAGGTGGCTTTGAAACTGTAGGGCCCGTAAATAATAATTAAACATATTCGGGCGGGCGGCCCCGTTGGTATGACTTCGTTTCATGATGTCATTTCGTGATCTCCTGTCTGTTATATCAAAAAATACAGAATCGCCCAAATGTACTAGACTAACGACGCACGTGATTTCAAATTGGTATTTCTTTATGGGCAATGGGCATACAATTTTTCCCTGCGGATTATGGTATTTGTCTTGAGGTTCAGATTGCCAAGACAGGAACATTCGGCGCCAGTCAGTTAGGCGCCTATGGAAAATTAAACCTATATGCATTTTGCATATATAACGAAGTTTTCGGTCAGCGTAAGCGGGCAGTCCTTTTTGGTCCAGGTTTTCTCGCTGCCGATCGTTCTGACACACTTCTTGGAGTCGCATGTTACATGTTCTAAAACTTTAAATGTCTCGCCGATATGTCCATTTGGATAAATCTTGCGTATTTTGTCTTGGGGAAGAGTAGGCTACCAAATAACTAAGAAAGTTGGCAACTTGAAATCACACGCAGCGCGAAAATTTTTTGAAAAAGTTGCATAAATTTTTGAAAAATACTCAATAATTTATGCTAATTCGCGAAATAATTTTGGGCCCCCTTCGAGCTCGCGCCCCCCCCCAATTGGGGGGTTTGGGGTGCGGCAGTTACGGTCCTGCTAGTCATACTCAGTTTCTGCGGTTGTCGGACAGGCATTATATAAGACTACAAAACAGTTGCAATATTCTTTGTTATATTCATACTCGAGTTTCTGCAGTTAATATAGCCATAGGACATATTTTCAATCAACGATATCGTGAATTGCATATCGGTATAGTTCAAGATCTTTCCACTTGTTCACTTTGTAGTATTCTTCAGTCTTTCTCTCCATGAATTCATCTCACAATAGCCAATGCACACGAACCAGATATTCTATATAGAATCTATACCTTCTGTCATTATATTCATATACGTAGCAAATTCTACAAAGGATCAAAGCCACAATATCACATCAATCTCGTGAGAAATGTAACATAGGCTACACAGTATTATTCACTAGTCATAACGACTCGCCACCGCTACCTAAATGTTGAACTGTCTAACTAATTCCGACGTAACTTCAAGAAATACACGAAGAATCGCCTTGAACGCCATTGAAACAAGCACTGAGCGATCCTGTTTTGGGTGGATCCATCTGACCGTGACCATTCTGCCGGCTAACAATGGGAGAACAATCGAGTCGTCACTCCAGTCATACTCTATAGTTGGACTAGCCTACTTACCAATTATTGCGTCACATGATAGACTATACTCGGCGACGTCGTGTCTAGACTCAGTAGAATATCGGATCAACATTATACTTTGTCATTATTGCATCACAAAATCTTGTCATTCCAAGTGCTCCTAAAACCGTTGCACAATCGTGTATTTGTGCCTACACAGCGTTCAATAGTTCACTCATAACAAAAGCAATCGTATTCCGTGAACTGCGAACAACGCTTCATGAAGCTTGCACACATCACGATAAAATGTATAAAATACCGAAGTATGGAAGTATGGAAATGTCGTTCCATACCATAGATTACAATCTTCCATTCCATACCATACTTGCACTGTTCCATATTCCATACCAAAATATCGATCCATACCATACCCTACTTCCATACCATACGATACCATACCATGCCCTGTTGTTAATACGCAATAGAATGCATCAATATATAATCAGGTTAAACCGTTCTAGCAAAATGGCGTAACGCAAGTGCAATCACTAAAGAACCGCAATCAAAGGCAAAAGGACCGCATACGACTGGCGACCCGCAGTTTGCCCGTTCCTGGTCTGAGTATTATAAAATATATAGTCAGAATAGTATATGTCCACCATGTCGTAAATCAAATTGAAAACGGCTACCCGTTGGCTGCACCTCCAGCAAGTACACACGTTCGTTGCTAGATGTTCACGTATTGTCCGAACTGCACACACCACACAACGTACACAAAAAACGCCACCGCCTAATTTATTATGTAGTTAGCTATACGGTAATTGTTTGATGAACAGATACCCGTAGGGTCAACGCTCTATACGTATGGAATATCAGTGAATATCGCGGAATTAGTGCGAAATATAGAAAATCGGCGTTTAAAATATCCAAATATTCGCATTTATACTAGTAGGACAACACCGTAATTAAGGCGAATCATGTCCTGTTTACTCACGCAATCAATATTCCATGTTGAAGGCTCCAGGTTAATCCTATGTAATTAAAGGAATAATCTCAGAGCGCATTAATCGATTAGTCACCTATCGCGTGTATCCGATTCCATTAAGGTGAGCAATGTCCCGTCCCACCCGTATAACATGACGTCAGAAATATGTCCCGATACGAAATTAGCGAATCTTGTTCGGCGCAATCGAGGATGCTCCGCAAATATTTGACACCATTTCATACCTCATACTGTAAACATTGATGCCTCATATCAATTAGTATATTAGCTGAGTTAAGCAAACTATTGTTTAGCTATGGAGTGGCGCATTTGCACACGGACTAGATGAGAGTTGTTGCGGCCATGTCGTTTACATGGAGTTTGAATTATGTTAAATGGCGATGTCGCAAATCTCATATAGAATTTAGAAATAGGTCGCTCTAAATATTCGTATATTTCCTCACATTTAGAGCAACTCTAGTCCTGACGTTTCGTCGATGATCACGCGGGTAATCTGAAAGTTGGGTCGTATTTTTTCGCAGGATAATAACCAACAGAGAGAAGCCTGAATTGAAGAAGATTCTGCTCAAGAATGGGCGAAGACGAGAAACAGGTGTGTGGCTTCTATTCCATATCGATATTTTCGCTATTGCGGAAACGGCTCTGTAAAATTCATTGTGCGGTGATTAAGGAATTATATTATACCACTTATAATCCATACGATGTACCACGAACGTAGCCAGGAGGAGCGACCGCGAATGTAGCCTTTGCCAGTATGATTTTTCGTCTTGATATGCTTTCACTATATCGCCATAGACATATAGGTCTGTCTAGTCTTTAGATTTCGCCCATTTGCGAAGTCCCCCGACAAATCTATCATTTTGTTCACGCGTATGCGATGCATTGCGCATTTACTCCAACTGACATGCAGTCAAATTACAAAACGATGTTGGTCGTCTTCAAGAATCCAGCCACTGACTAGTAAAACCAGAACTGGTCCCAAGCAAGGACAAACTTGGCAGGGTTGCGACAGGACGGGAATGCAGCTTAATATGATCGGTTAGATGATGGGGATCATGGTGCACGAATGCGATGTGGCGTCGATATACCCGGGAGCAGCGTTGGACAATATGGAAACCTTCAGCTTTTACCAATTAGATTGGATTTAGAGTAACTGAATTCAATACAAATTACCAGGAAATACAACAAAAATAAATTTCAGTTCATATCATATCAGAGTTCGTCCTCATGAGCACGAGAAGGCCAAATGTCTGTACCCCAAGCTTCGCACTATGCAGTACTCCTGTAGCATTAGATTTGAATATAAGAATTATAGCATAAGACAGTTCACACATTAGATTTGAATATAAGAATTATAGCATAAAACAGTTCACACATTAGATTAGAATTAGATTACCGGCATTTCGTTCTAGTTAGCCTAATTAGTCAATTTGCATTATCTAGTTGTTCAAGTCTGCTGGAAGACCCCAAAAAACTCTGTCCATATCTCTCTCATATAAGAAACTCTTTTGTATCGAATCCTTATCGTTCCGTAGTTTTGCCTTCTCTGCATATGCCTGTTAAAAATGATACAGCATAAACCCTTACCTTCCCAGGGTTCGGGCGGCGGGATCACCAATATGGGGTTTGAGGGCGAAGCAATGGAGATGACAGAGCTTCGCAAGCGCGGAGTGGATTTAACACAAGACTATGTCCAAAGAGGCAAGCATACGCTAATGGGGAAATACGTGGACGAATCGGATCAAGCCAGACCAGCTTGGGATAATCAAGTCCAATTTCTTCTCGCGTGCATTTCGTACGCGGTCGGTCTCGGCAACGTATGGAGATTCCCGTACTTGGCGCAAACGTACGGTGGAGGTAATTTAACAAAGCAACCGAAAATTGGGTACGCGAAATAAAACCAATGCGGCATATTTCAGGTGCGTTCCTAATTCCTTACATCATTATGTTGGTGATTGAGGGGGTGCCGTTGTTTTTGATTGAACTCGCGGTGGGCCAGAGATTGCGGCAAGGCGCGATCGGGGCGTGGACCAAATTCCACCCATATTTGGGTGGCATCGGAATCGGGAGCATGATCGTATCGGCCACTGTCGGCTTCTACTACAACATGATTATCGCGTGGTGCCTGTGGTATCTCTTCAACTCGTTCCAGTACCCATTACCGTACTCGTACTGTCCGCTGAACAATAATCAAACAGAGTAAGTGCCGTTGCACAATATTGAAGGATTATCATTAGGGCAATTTTTTTTTGACATGTCAAAAAAAGTCAAAATTAGGTCAAAATTGTAGCGTTAGGTCAAAATTTGTCAAAATTGTTTACAAAGTCAAACATTTTTTGACCTCTGCATTTCGTTTGTATCGTAGATTTTGCGCTGTCGGTGAACTTATCATTTGATATTTTACAGCTTGTAGCCTACTTTATAGGCCTACCGTTGTAAACGGACCATCGTCTGCTCATTGTGAATCATAAATGGTCAAATGAAACAAATAGTGACATGGTTTTATGGTCAACGTACCGCAATATCCTAGCTGAAGCAAGACTGCTTGGACATTGCATGGTTCTTATATAAAGAAGCGCAAGCTGAAAAATTGTGATATAGACAACATTGTCAGAATGAAGCAACACGGTTTGTCACCAGCAGTGTGCACACAACTTGAGTGTTGTCAGCCAACAAATGCTGCTGTTGAACGTTCTTTCTCCGTTCTTGGCAAGCTACGTAGTAAGGACGGACACTTTCTACCCGGGAATGCAGGAAAGGATCTTTCGTTGTACTGCAACAAATTTTAATTATTTCCACCAGAATACGTAATGTAACTACTGGAATTCTTCATAGGGCCAGATTTCGTTAAAATACTAGTTTTTCATGTAAAAATCTGTCAGTTTTTGAGCCAAAAACGTTTTTTCAGGCCAATCTACTTTGTAAGGACAGACAGTTCCAACCAGAAATGAAGATAAGTAGTACAATTTTAACATTATATGCGAAAACACCTAATTTGCATACGTGAGGTCAAAATTTGGTCAAATTTCAGTTTTTTTAGGTCAAAAAAGGTCAAAATTTAGATTTTTAAGGTCAAAATCTTCCGTTTTTTAGGTCAAAAAAAAATTGCCCTAATTATCATATAGATAGATAAAATGCTTAGCGGTCGTGTCCTTCCATCCCGCAGTTTGTATTAGACAACATTCACACGGTACCGGATAGGGAGACACAACAAATCAATATTCATATGTCACGGGCAATGTTCCCTCTAATTTTTCACCAGTCTGCGCAAATACGCCAACTCACTGCGCAGGCCCTTGGACAACAGTGCGCAACCAGCCCCCCCCCCCCATTGGGTGATAAACCGAACCCCAGACCCCCCATCAGGCGATACGCTTTTCACCGCTACTAATCATCTATGTCTGGGCTTCGTTTGATGGGCGTTCCGACTAAACGCGCGAAGCGCGAAAATTTTCTATAATTTATGATAAAATCGGTCAATATCATCGGGAATTGCATATATTGCTATCAATTTTAATCCTGTCTCTGCTCACGGAATCACATTTACAGGTAAATCTGATCGAGTGAGACGTACGTGTTGGAAAAGGTATAGGACCCCGAAAGATAATTAAACATATTCGGGCGTACCCGTTGGTTTATATATAATGAATTCATCCTTACATCTTGCTATTTCGTGACCTCCTATCTGCTATGCCAGTGGTTCCCAACCGGGGAGGAATTCCCCCCTTGGGGGGAATTTTGCAAGTTTTAGGGAGGAATTCCACTTTATAATTGTAACGGATTTCTCAAATTGTTCATGTCCGAACAGTCATGTAGTCAACCAGTTATATCCGAAAATATGCTCCTTATTAGGCTTACCATATTTTGGAAATCTAAAAAGAGGACAATTTTTCAGAAATTCGAGACTTGCTACAAAAACCGGTAAACTTTTTCCACTTTCTGATGGGTCGACTAAAAAAAAAAGGGTCATCTTTTCGCTCAGAGCTAAAATCACCGTTTTCCACTCCGAAATACCCGCCGGAGCGTCACTTCTCTGCTAATTTACGGCATATCATTCGCAATTTGCTCTAAATCTGACCTAAATTTTGAAAAAGAGGACAAAATCTCAAAAAAGAGGACAAAAGGGCGTCCTCCAAGGACACTTTCAAAAAAGCCAAAAATGAGGACGTATGGTAACCCTACTCCTCATAGCTGTTTTTTGCTAAAGTATGTTCAAATGCTATTTGAAATCTCTTTTTCACATACGAATTCCCCCTTGTTGTTTTTTTAAACTAGTTCAGATGTGCTGCAGTTTGCAAGACAATTTTGTAGGACAGCGACGGCCTCTCAATCAAATATTTTTTAAGCGAGCAAATGTCTTGCCGAATCTATCACAACAAAGCCTCTAATGAAACTATTTATCTTATATTTTCAAGTCAGCATTTTCAGACAGTGACAGAATATTCCAACGTCATCGATTCAAGTCAAAGAGATCGCTGGCCTTGCTTTACTTTTAGTAAACAGCTACCCGACCGAAAAAAGACATGTTAAACTTGGTGAAATGTTGCTGAAACGGAATGGGTGTCCTAACTTTCAATGAGCTCCAGCAGGAAATCTGATCACTTGTATGTTATGGATCAGGGCTGTAACCAAGTCACGAGGCTCCGAGTAACAAGTCAATCTCACTTTCATTGTTTTGACTCGATTCAACTCGAGTCATTTTCAATTCAACATTGAGTCAAGTCTGAGTCCAAGTCACCGAGCAGAGGGTCGAGTCCGAGTCATTGTATTATGACTTGAGTCCGAGTCCAAGTCATTGTGTTGACTGCTCAGTTCCCAGTTGAAGTCTTGTTAAACCCAATTTTTATAACTCTGTTTGGTGATATTGAATGATTTTGATTTATACTATACTAATTTTCCTCACTCTGAGCAGTTTCTTGTCGCCTTTTCAAGTACCAGGACCAATACGAAATTCCAATACGAAGGCCACTTTACTGTTCTTCGGAATTACAATGGAATGTCGGTCTTGGCCGTCTTATAGTCTCGAGTCATATGGCTTGGTTCGAGTCATGCACAATGACTCGAGTCAAAGTCGAGTCAATACAAAGATTGTCTCTAGTCGAGTCGAGTCATTTCCCTATTTTGAAAAAATGACTCGAGTCAAGTCGAGTCTTCAGAAAATGGTGACTCGAGTCTGGTCAATCCTGCTATATATGAAAGCACCAATATCATTGTCCAAATGCATACGCAAACTTGAGAAAAAAATCGCGAGACCAGTAAATTTATGCATACTGATTTTTCACAGCAGTTATATTAGCGATTGGTGCATGGTAAGCCGAAACACACAAATGGAAGTGTGGGGGTCTGTTGAGTCAAGCCTTCCAGAATTTGTTTGATTGGGACCAAGACTATTGATTTTGGAGGTCTACAAAGTGTTGTTACAGCCCTGCTAGAAACAAACGCTCTGTACTGCCCATCTTATTCTTCGATCAACAGGTGTTTGCGCGGTAAAAATGACCTTTTTTAATCATCGGCAGATTTCTCCTAAGGGGGGAATTTTGGCTCAAATTTCGGCCAAGGGAGGCAGGAGATGAAAAAGGTTGGGAACCACTGACAAAAGATGTTGAAATCTGCACATAAGTTACTTTGATTCCACTGCGACGATATGGTGACATACTATGGATTACTAGAGGACAGACGTACACGCACGAGAACGCACTTGAAATCAATACATGCGATCGATGTAGTCCTATCGCGTTAAAACACTGATGCGATGTCTTAATACCGGTAATGCACTCATGACTATCAAGACATACAGTCAGATACAATGATACGAATATTCAAGTCTGATTGAAGCAAGAACAAGATCAGTGTATCACCTTATCGACAGAAGATACCCGTTCAAACGAATCGAATAAAATCACAAATTTGTGCTGCTGAGAAGCTGATCTAATGCAACGCCCTACAGTGCATATAGTTGCTGCATTTCCCGATCAACGTTTGCAAAGGGATGTATTTTTTCAACAATATTGGTGCTTGTACTTGCATATTCTGCATCTTATCCTATATATCACCATACGTGATCAGATTCGCCTGATGGAAGTGATGACTTCGAAAATTCGCGGCATGTAATTGTACAATAAATCTTACACAATATTCATGCCACGCGGAGAAGACTATTCGTTAGTTTCTCGCAGTTAACTTTGAGCTAGCCCATTGTTATTTATAACCTTGTTAAACCATGTTATTTCGCCATTCCCACAAAGGATTGCGCGATTGATATGATATCAGTATCGCTCACGCGCACGATACCATAGTAGGCTAAAAGAAAAATCTCTTTCGTGAGTCGCATACGATTGCAAATTCTCATTGCTTCGCGAAGCGCAATATTTGCCTTTTCAGGCCTCACTGGTAGGCCTACCTCGGTTTCAGACTTCAGCGATAGCACTATTTACCCCTGACAATGTTCCCTCTTATTTTGCTCGAGTCTGAGCGCCTGCGCGGTGCAATAGTGCACAACGATGGACAAGAGTGGACGCCGATTAAAAAAAAGTCATCACTTCGGATTTTTTGTGCGCAGCCTAGATTTTCTGTGCGCAGAGACCGTTTCAGCACTGCGCATTTGCGCAAGTGCGCAGCTTGGAGGGAACATTGGTCACGGGTGTGCGGAATGGAATGGAACATCGGAATGGCGTGAACTATACTACTATGGCACTTACACAGTGATTATTAACCGGTGTTTCGACCGAGATCGACTCCAGAATTTCCACCCAAGTGTTGGAGGCTTATCTAGGCTCCTCCTTGCCATCTCATCCGTGAAACCGGTATCTTATAAAAAAAGCCTAGAAGTGGTCCGCACTACAAGTCGGCACCTACGAAATAAAAATGAAGAAAATTGGCCTTGTGTAGATAACCATACTAGTCGACAAACACCACGAATACCACAAACAAAAACAGGTGTTCCGCGAGACACTCGGGCAGTGGTTCCCAACCGGGGGGGGGGGGGAATTACCCCCTTGGAAGGAATTTTGAAATTTTTAGGGGGAATCTGGCTTTGGCATTGTGTCGGAAGATACACTGGGTTTACAAGGTTTTTCGATTTGTATGGTATAGAACTGTTACGTAGAAATTAGTTCTTTACAGTTGTATGTTTCTTTGCCGGATTTCAAGCTAGGTGTATGTTTAAATGCCTTCAGTAGGTATTACACCCTCTGATAAAGTGAGACTCACGAGACGATTTCATTGGGTCCGAGACAGCCTTCCGACCAAATTGCTACTAAGCAGGAAAGCGTCAACCGAATTCGGCACAAGGCCGCTGGTAAAATTGTTGAACCTTTAAAGCAAACATATGAGCTCACGTGAAAAACATACCAAATTCACCGATTTAACTCAAGGCCATAGCAAGCGGACTTGGTGATTTATTTCATCACCTGCTACCCGACTGGTAAAAAACAGGTAAAATTAACCGTACTTTACCAAAGTGTAGTGTGGTCCGCATTTGACATGCGTCGGACATATCTGAATATGTTTGGCCAATAATTTCTCAGTCCACAAATGGTTGTGCGTTAAAAGCACCCTTTTTTAGTCAGAGGCAACTTTTTCATAGGGGGGAATTTTAGCTCAAATATCGGTCAAGGGGGGCACGAGAAGAAAAAGGTTGGGAACGACTGCACTAGGGGATCCCTGAGTCAATTGCCAATTCTACCTCTAATATCTATAAGTTCGCATTTATTCAATTTGCATCACGCTGTTGCGTTTTTATCGATCAATATGACGGCATTTTCCTATAAGCCGCACATTGATGAACTGCATTATATATCCGAATGGGTAGAGTGGACGTCACTCTGATTTTCAATGCATATTCATTCAATTCGATTCGACTTTCAATGAACGATTACCTCTTGCAGTTACGTCACCGAATGCAGCGAGAGTTCATTTACCGAATATTTCTGGTATCGAACCACCTTAGAGGTTTCGCCCTCCATTGATGATTCCGACGGGTTGGTGTGGCAAATGGCGATCTGTCTCATCTTGGCATGGACTATTGTGTGGCTCAGTATGATTCGCGGCATTGAGTCATCGGGAAAGGTATCATCCTCTTTACTTACACCAGAAGTTTATGTTTTCTGCAGATAGCAGAAAATCCTGTTCCTTTTCCAGAGATGACTTAAGTGTGATCATTAGAGCCGGACCCATAACTAGCACGTTCACCGAAAAGTTATCGGCAATAACCCCAATATAATCGGCCAATGTTCAAAAGATATGGCATCCAGCTTCAGTCGCATTTCTGAAACTATAACTGCGCTATATTTCTCGCGTTTTTGGAATTTTGTATTTTACTTTGTGTGACGTCATAACTAGCGATGCTTATTGTTGTTAAACATAGTGTTTTGAATGCTCGGATTATTGCTGACGGTATCCCCTGATGAGTGTCAGCTCAAAAGCTTCGGGAATGAATATGAATATATTAATAAAAACTCCACAGTATTTTTCAAAAAGTACTCAAACAGTCCTTGCTTATACTTGCACCTTATTACATTAGACATCGATGCATTCTTTATGATATCAATATCGTTGATGTCGATCATTATTAATAATAAAAACTGTCGTAGGCTACATGAGCATTTTATATGGAATTTATCATAATTTCCATGACATCAACGAAACGAAGTTGATTTTTCAACCAAGAGATAAAACGAACATTTTAAGAGACTCTTGGATATACAGAACTCCAGTACACAATTGAATAATATAAATTCGTATTGATATGAACCCAAATATAAGCATTCTGCTGACACTCGTCAGGGCAATCGTCAGCAAATAGTAGACATTTCTAGCAACTCTCTGCGAGTTGATGACGTTTGACCCTGATGAGTGCCAATCGAGAATATTCAGGTTCAGTACAATTGAATATACTGTTCTGCATTTTCAGGGATCCGCCAAACCTATAAATTTGCAAACTGATTAATAACATATTTTTTAGATTAGGGAAATGAATAACTTCAAGATGATCTGCTAGATGGCAATGACTAGGCTGGATGTTATATATTCATTAAAAAAACAGTTTCTCATTTGTGGTGACATGTATGTTGCGATCATACCCAAAAGGGGCGCCGGAAGCGTTGCCCATTATTATTACATTCGCCAACACCTATCTTTATGGAACTTGTTCTTCGCCACTCGTTCATATCAAATCGAAGGCGCGGGTTTTCATTACACGATCTCGTATTTCAAGAAATGCAACTGACAAATTCACTGCAGTCTACCCAATTTCAACTTAAATAGAATGATGTTACTTTCAAGATAAGTAATTTTGTTGCTGTTTGTCACTAGCCGACAGTTAATATTCGCAAAAGACACATGGCGGTTGCACGATATTTGACCTAAATTTGAACTAAAACTTGGGGGATCCGCGAGGGTCCATGGCGGTCCAAAAGGGGTCCGCGAAGATTAAAAAAACTTGAGAACTACTGGTCCATGTCAATGGCTCCTAACATTTTTGAGCTCGTGGACTGGTCAAATTTCAAAGGAAATTTTGCGGACCGATGAGCCTTGCAAAATCGAAACTTGATTTAATGCTGCCTTTAGATATTAGCATTGTTGGTTCTAGTGTATTTTCTGCAAGATGAAGTCTTGTTAATTGCATTATTGATATTTTGATTGTCCGGTATTTCTGCTGTGTCCTCGCATCTACTTCATTGCCAAATTGTTCTGTCAAAATGTAATGAATTTTGTTTAAAAGGTTTTCTTCTTATAACTTCTACCTATAAGAGGTCTAGGCTATTTAGGTACAGTTTCGTAAAACACTTGCAGCATTGCGGAGTATACCCTCAGTCTAAAATAGTCCATGAACTCTATATTATGACGTGTGGCAGATACTTTTCAAATTCCGGAATCAATATAAAATTATATGTTTAATTTTTAGAATTAGTGAACAAGCGTCCCACTTCATGCATTTTGATATTGGGATATAAATTTCTCATATATTTGGCTGACCGGCGGTCGAGAACCAATGGTCTATATCAATTGTTATTCATATGCCAAACCTTTCGCCAATGACTGATCAAAATTGATCCGTTTCATTTGAGGCGTTTTGTCGCACTATGATCATGTCGATGTTTCATCACTAACACTTACCCTGAAACTTGTTTGTTCTTCACGCCACTGACATGTTGCATAGTGCCAAACTAAACATTGTTACATATTGTCATGTATTACAAAATCCGTTTCACAGGTAATGTATTTCACCGCAACGTTTCCGTACCTCGTCCTGACGATATTTCTCATCAGAGGATTGACGCTCCCGGGTGCTTCAGAAGGAGTCAATTATCTTTTTACTCCGGACGTAAGTAGGCTTTGTGTGTCCTATTATGGCAATTCGTCCTTCTTTATAGCTTTGATAGCCTGGCGATTGCACACTGTACAGGCACAACACGCCACAAATGACGCGAAATCTGGATTTCGACGGCAGTGACAGCAAGGTTTACTAAAAAGTTTGACTAAAACATTTAATGATGCATCACGACCCACTGGTAGAAAGGACTGATTTAACCGACCCTATGACAAATAGTGGTAATACGGTATTCATTCAAAAATTGTTTGTGTAAAATACTACCAAAACGAAGCAGTCGGAAGTTGTGCCACTGTCATTACAAAATAAAATTATAAACACGGTTAAAATGTATGGCATCGCCTTAATGGTTCGTTAACATGTCGCGGATCATGTTTCGTGTGAATCATGTCATCGTATGTTTACTTCATTAGGAGTTTATGTCAATCTAGCAGAACCTAGGCACATGATTTAGTGATCTGCTTGCCGGTAGGCATGATTCATTCCTTTGTCAACCAATAGCATTTTAGACGCTCATTCGATTTCTGAAAAGCCGGAGTGATTTAGCGCTTGAACAGAAGCGTCATGTGACACTAATTATTATTATCGTAAATGACACTATCTATCCTATAGCTCCCGACACTGCGTTTACCCGACTAAGTAAATATTCGTGGGAGATACAGTGTGACGCGAACGCTGTTTCAAAACACCAAGGATATAGACGGATTGACGGTGCGCAAAAGAGCTTTCACGTATTGTCATTAATGCGGAAACGTAGCTTAACATGACAAGTTCTCCTCAAATGCCGAACTTTTATCTCATAGATAACGATGAGATGATGACTGAATTCAGCAAATCAATGTAATTTTAACGACGGTAATACATTCTACATCATTACAATCCAAGTGATTCGGAAATATCGTAATCTAGACGGGTGCTCATCAACCTATTTTGGTTTTCTGAAATCAAGCACTCCTGAAGCCTTTTTACTCGGATCATGAACGTACGTATATAGAAATATTTTTCGTTGCAATATTCAAATTGCGTAACCTGAAAAACATATGTATGTAAATATGTACAGTAGATAATAGACAACGATGTTGGAGAGAGCATTTGCTCGACCCAAAATGACCGACTGATGCTGCAATACCAAAGCCCAATATGGAGTTTAGATTTAACTGCCTATACATTACATTACATTACAGACCTACCACCATTTTACTTCTTATTACAATTCAGAAGGGTTTGTGAGGTTTTTGGCTCACAGCTATCAACAGCTAACCACGATTCCATATCTTTGTAAATAAATAGACAACGAAACGTTCATAGGAGAATTATGTCGGTGACAACAACAAAAAGCCCCGACATTGTGCTAAATCTACGGATCAGAGATTCACACATTGCAAAATTTGTTGATTACTAAAGAAAATCCTATTTCTGGCTGAAGGATCGTATACGTCCTAATGGTTGTATTGATCAACCCACGGATTGGTCATAAATCCATGGGACTTTTGGGGATATCCTATAATATCTTTTGGGCTGTCACGGATTCCACAAAACCAAGATTAAGAACTTAGTTTAATAATCCCAGCTTTAACGCGACTGGCTGCAACCTGATGTACCCTTCCGTACTAGTGAACCATATGGATATTTTACCGCACCCCAGAGTGCAGGGTGCAGGGTGCCTGCACAACGGTTGAAGAGCACCTTTCAGCATTCGAACCAGCCAAATTTAAAATCATATGTTGTTTTCCGGTGAACTTTCAAAAATCAATGTATCAACCCAGAACGTAATTACATCAAGAGTGGGCTATACGCTACTCAAAACAAACAATTGAAACATTAAATTTTAGAAACTTTAATTTGCGTACTTTTGGTTTTACATCAGTTATGCGCGAATATACGACTCTGAAAGGCAAAGTACTTTTAAAACCACCACTGTTGGTTTCCTGCTGGATGGAGGGTTACTTACTTCACGGTTTGCTAGATCCTATTATAATATAAAATGCCGCTAAATTGCACTGCGGTATTTCCTAAAAATTATATTTGTCTTGACTGGCATATATTACTGTCCTTATAAGATCTGTTGGCTACTTTTAAAAGTTTGGTACAAGACAGCTATGTGACTCATAATATATGTCGAAGGTATACTGTGACCTCTAGTTGACGCCAGAAAACGCTGTAAATAACATTATACAATATACATATCGAAATCGGTTTTAAATTTTTTGTTTTATTTCTCCAAGCATAGTACAAGCCTATACATTATTTTACGTTTAGCAATCGAGAATAGAATTGGCTGACCGGATTTCTCCAGACCACGCGTAATCCAACTGTGCGTGTATATAAAACTGTTCTACATAATGGCACTTTTCGAGCATATAGGCATCATGCAGATGGTGGTTTATCTACTAATCGTATGTATGTATTTTCCGGAGTGACATCGTTTTTGCGAAGTTTATGAAAAATCGTTACGTGTCCGGTTGAGCATATGTCACTACAGCGCGTTATACAGCAGTAATGCCTTGAGAAGTCGCCATTTGAATTACCCCTTCAAATATGACTTGTCGTAAGTTGGAATGTCTTACCAGAGTCTCGTAATAGCATTGGACTCCATGGAAAAATACATATTGCTTTTATCTCATTGCTATATCCCATCAAATGAATGGTCACAATCTAACGGCGTCTTTCTATGGAAAATTACTGGTTGTCTCGCGCTCGTCGGCTTAAATTAGAAGCTGGTGTTTGAAGTTAAATAGCATCCGTTTGTGCTAATATTGCCATTACTCTACTCGCTCTAAATAATATTCAATCGTAGACAATGAATGAAGTTCAGTATTCGGGAACGTAATTGCACCAAGAATCAAGCCATAGCATCCTCACCATTGTGCTAATACAGCAGATATCGGTGGGCTTCTAAATGGCTACGGTCAACAAGCCATCGGCAGTTCTCTCGCGGGAGTTCAAATCGTGAACTCGTCTTTCCGGCCTTCGGGCAAACAGTCGCGGTTCAGATCAACCGATCGCACTAACATGGTAGCTTATTCGTAGTTCCTTGCATAGACAAAGTGCACACGAAACAGTAGCGTGTACATTGCAATTGAAACAAGATAAAGGTCGGGGCTATGACCTTACGTTCGTACGCGATAAAGCTTCGCGGACCCTGAATTCAGCACTTTGAAATCTTAATCATTGTGATATCCTCACATATGAAGGTTTGCGACGTAACTAGTAAGTTACAGAAAAACGAGCGTACCAATAATATTTGAGCTCATGGTTTTTAAAATGCATAGGAGCTATGGGAGGGTAGTAATGAAATCCACATATATTGGCGACGATATCTACCTTTGCAGGAAAATCGGCCTGTCCGATGACCTCATCAGTCCATCCACCCCCTTCTTAATCATTACGATGTTTAAGTATTCTCTGTTATCGCAAAAACATCTAAACTTATTACTACTCTAAAATGTGGGTGTCATCGCACCTTTGCTATGAGCTATTGTGAGACGGTATTGTCAGAACCGTACACGCCCGAGTTATTCTGGAGGCTGATTAGAGGCTAGTTTACTGACAAGGGTAACTACTGGTGAGCCCAAACATAACCTTGTTGACGTCACGGCGCCCTGCTGTATACGGCTCGATAGGACTGGTCCAGGAAGACCATAAGAATAGTAGTCTCTATATTGGTGAAAATCATTTGTAATTTCCTCAACGATATTAAACGCATTTTAGCATGAAAATGATATTTGGTCACTGCCCGGCAGTTTTATTGGAAATAAATGAAGTTGCTATGGAATATTTTTACAATTACTGTCACTAATTAGGAGTTCTTTCTGAAATATCTCACAATTTGATACCGACAGAAATCCCGGTTTATCGGCTAAAATTAGTTACGGGTGACATCGGCTTTGGTCCAGAATTCAGAAATATGAAATAGGTCGAGTTCTAGTTGTTATTCATTCCTACTAAAAAGAACTTCGGGTACACAAGCAGATTATGATTCCGAAATTATTAATTGAAAATGCAAACAATTATTTACAGACCGAGACATGACATATTGTGGCAATATTCATGATTAGAGCCCGACCGATTATCGGCTCGCCGATAATATCGAGTCGATATCACACTTGGAAAGAAATATCGGTATCGGCCATTGGAGGTGAAAAAATATCGGCCATTTTCGTGACGTCACAGCGTAGTAGTAGGGAGTCACGGAGGACGTGACATATCCACTACATATCAGTAAATTATAAAAATGAATGTTCAAGCAGCATTTATAGGTCAATATGTGAAAAATATAAGTTCTTCGATACGCCCCGGTGATTTCACCGGGAATCCCCTGCGATGACCGAATACCGGAGAGCACAGAGCAGACCATCGAGTCGATGAATTTAGTTGTTTGCAGAATATTTCAACCTAAGAACGTTCTTTAAGCTGACCATCGTGATGACGGAGAAAAGCGAGGTGTGGAAGTATTTTACTGCAGATAGTGCTGGTGGTGTTATATGCGATCTGTGCAAGAAGCCTATAAGCCAAGGCTCTGGAGCAACAAAGCGTAAAAATACCAGTAATCTATGGAGTCACCTGAGGGGACACCATGGTGAGGAATACAAGGGCATAGAGTGTAAGAAAATCAAACCAAAGAAACGCCCAGCAGAGCCAACAATTCGTAGGGATATTTTTGATTCTATGAGAATATGGGCCAATTCGGACAAAAGAGCGAAAAAGATGGATCAATTGATTGTAGAAAAGCTGGCAACTGACAACCTTCCTTTTTCAACTACTGAGAAGCCAGGATTTATCAGGGTTATGGCAGCAGCTGAACCACGCTATAATATGAAATCAGAGAAATATTATAGAACTCAAGGTCTTCAAGATGTTTACAGCAGAGTTGAAAAGAAGATAAGGGAGCTACTCAGTTCAACCAAGTCGAGCAAGCTGTCCGTCACAACCGAATGCTGGTCAGACTCCACCGAAGCCCTTATCAGCTTAACTGCTCATTTTATAGATGAAAAATGGGAAAGAAAACAGGTTATTCCCAATGTGAGAGCGATGGAGGGTTCACACACAGGACAGTACATTGCAAACTGCTTTATCTCAATGTTGCAATACTGGGAGATTGAAAGTGAGCGAGTCTTCCTGGTTTTGAGAGACAGTGGAGCTAACATGGTCAAGGGGATGGGTCTAGCAGACGTGAACAATTTGAGTTGTTTTGCTCATTCACTTCAGTTGGTTGTTAACGATGTGCTGAAGGCTCCAGGTGTACTGAAGGAGTTGTTGGCAAAGTTCAGAAGCATAGCAACCCATTTCCGTCATTCTGTGTTAGCCAAGCAGAGACTATCAGGCATTCAGAAGTTACTAGGGATGGATGAGCATTCTATTCTACAGTTTGTTCCAACCAGATGGAATTCAGATTTGCTAATGTTGGAAAGAATGCTTGAGCAGAGACGTGCTTTGGCCTTGTATGCTAGCGAACATGGACGTATAGTATGTCCCACCAATGACGAGTGGGGTATCGCTGAACAGTTGGTTGGGTTGCTGAAGCCATTTGATCAAATTACCAAGGACATCAGCCACGCAAGTGCGAGTCTGTCTGTTGTCATACCAAGTGTGAATGTTCTCAAAATGCTGCTGCAATCACCTGAGGTAAATACTCTGTATTCTGGAATTTCTTCTGTCAGGGCCGCACTGCTGTCAAGGCTTACTGCAAGGTTTTCACACATTACCGATTGTAAATTTATTGTACTTGCCTGCTTTCTCGATCCACGGTACAAGGATAGACTATTCGATAGTTTGGCAAAAAACAGATGCAGGGATTGGATTGCGGAAGAAGGAAAGGAAGTTCTTCAAGCGTCGCCACAAATTGATACGCCCGTACCTCCAGAGGAAGCAATGGGACTTTTACAGAAAGCGACTGCATTTGACCATATATTCAACACTCTGCTCTCTAATAATGACACTGCTCATTCAAACGAAATGTCCGAGGTAGATCAGTATTTGCTGGAACCATTGAAGGAGAGAAGAGAAACAGATCCCCTGCAGTGGTGGAACCAGAATAAAGAAAGACTTCCAATTCTTGCTACGTTGGCGAAAAAATATCTTGCTGTGCCACCGACTACAGTACCGAGTGAGAGACTTTTCAGTACTATAGGCCTCATTTATGAAGACCACAGAAGCTCCCTCCTGGGAGAAAATGCCGAGAAATTATGTTTCATGAACTACAATTTGCTACTTTAAGACTGGGACTATTGATATATTTTTATTGCCCCGCACCATTCATTTTATGTTCAAGCATAGCGTTGGCTGTAAAGCATTTGAAATACACGCCGTGAGTTGTTGGATATGCGCTTTGAGCTAGATTCCATATCTTTTGAATATCGGCTTAATATATCGAGGTTATCGGTGAAGGTGCTAGATATCGGCTTTATCGGTATCGGCTAAAAAATCCAATATCGGTCGGGCTCTATTCATGACTATGTGGTTTTACCGGTATTATGACGTACGTTGGATAGCCGTTAGGAGCTATATTGAAATAACTCCTTTGGAGCGCCCGAAAATATATTAATGTTTCACTCAAAAAATATTACCGAGTAATATACTAATGTTTTGAGCGTGGTTGCGCGTAGCCCCAACATTTCAGAAGCCGATGATATGGGAAGGTCATCACATCACCTTGAACTCTATTTAGGTTATTCCATGCCTAACATAAGATAACTAATGACTAGACAAGGTTGTTGCACTCCCACTCACGACGTCATTCTCAAATGATAATATGTTTTGGTATATAGGCCTACTTTCTCAGAGACGTATCGCTCTTTCATGTATCCCATAAAAAAGGGGTTACCATATTTTGAGATTCGGAAAAGAGGGTACTTATACATGTCATGTAATTTATAATATCGGGCGAGAAAAGGGGCAACGTGAATATCTTGACGAGCAATACTGTTGCATCGGTAGAAAATAGGTCATTTTTAAAACTAGTTTACTAGAACGTCCGAATTCCAGATTTCGCGTCATTAACGGCGTTCTTTTAGTTGTGCATT
The DNA here is from genome assembly GCF_051294905.1 of Botryllus schlosseri. NCBI lineage: Eukaryota > Metazoa > Chordata > Ascidiacea > Stolidobranchia > Styelidae > Botryllus > Botryllus schlosseri. The sequence continues at coordinate 24,521,403 of NC_137242.1, read as the reverse complement.
CGCCTGGATTGTTAAAGTTACAGAGGAGGACGAATTGCCCAAAAGAAGGACATTTGGGCGTCCTCGGAGGACATTTTCGATTTTCTGAAATAGGAGGACAAATCCTCCCACCTAGGGTCATTTTATGCTACTCATGAATCTCATGGAAACACCTTGACTTGATCGCCAACTGGCGGCAACTTGCGCAAGAAATAGCGAAAGAATGTCTTCCAGCAACAATTATAGATAGACTGCTTTGTGAAATGAGATGGCTATTGCTCTATCAGAGACCATGTATGATTTTTGTAACGTGCAAATAACTTGAAATTAGTGGACGCGTGGAAAGATCTCTTGAGAGAAACATGACTAGATTTTCAGTCACCTCCAATCGGTTACTTTAATATGCTCATACAGTCCATGTTTGTGGCGAGATAGCGCAATGATAAGTTCCACAGCTGCAACACTAGGGTTACCATATTTTGGAAATCTGAAAAGAGGACACTTATTCCAAATTTCCAGACTTACAATACTGGAATAAAGGCGGAGATAATAAAGTTGGATTAGCAATAAAGTCGATTATCGCGTTCGTCAGGATTTATCAACACAGGAATAAGGTAACCGGTGGATCGCAGCGCATAAAGTTAGTTTTAATCTCATGATTTAACAAACTGGAACAAACTAACTAGTTATCTATAAAAACTGTGTACTATTCCTACTCGCAAATAATTCCGATAATGACCGTGCCGATTGTCTCCTAGGTAAGGGCTTCAGTACACAATGAACGAATTATGTACCCACCATTGCAGAGCGATATCAATATTCTATATTCCGTTTCTTAGTTGTACCGTACTAATTGGACACGACTTTCATTTCGCGATTATGATAATTCTACCTATTACAGGGGCAGTGTCGTTATCAGCAGGCTGCTATTTCATTCAACAAATTGTTAACTGATGAGAGCCAATAACGCGTTTTCGCATTATGATGCAACATATAACGCAACTTGATTAAAAACTCGGGACTCCTCGACTGATCATCACTCGTAACCTTTTCCAACTTTATGCGTCGCCGGAAAGAACGGCAAATTTTTCCCGACTCTGTAATTGGTTGACTAAAAAACCCTATACAAGACGAATGCGTCTCGAGTGGCCTACTAGTCCGACCCCAGAATTCCTGCCGTTGTGTTGGAGGATTATCGAGGCTCCTCCTCACCATATAAACCGAGTATTCGCTGTCGTATAAAAGTCTAGCACGAAAATAAGGCGTGCTACAGGTCGGCAAATATAGAGAATCAGAATAAACAATATCGGACTGGTATAAATGACCGCATTAATCGAACATAAACAACAACACTCCATTTATAATGCTGTTTTTGACTGTAGATTGCAATTGTGACAGATGCACTGCATATCGCAGTCTAATGGCAAGAGATAACTTGCAACTAATTTGCCGGTATTGCCTGACTATATAGTTGACCACGATAACATGAAATGATGTATATAGGCTATGATGTCTTTCAATTATAATATATGCGTTCATGAACCTCAATTGGTTTTACGATGTTAGTGATGCAAATATATATTTCAGTCAAATGTTTACGATATTTGCTAAAGATAATGGTTCCGGTCGCAAAATTCGTTAATCGTGACGGCCGAAATTCCCTCATAGACACGTTCCCTCACGTTGACTTTAGATTTGGGTTATTAGTTTTTGGTTGCCCAGCTGATCTTTGTGACCGTTGATTACTTGACGGCAATTCCTAATGGTGGTTATAAATATGTACTCTATGTGGAATGCATGTCAATCTACTGACTATAGCGTGTAAGTTCCGCTTTCGACTTGTTGCAGAAACACGAAAAAACGATTTCTCTCGGGCATTGGTGGAAGTGTGTAAGCTCATACATGGGTGTGCAGTAGGCCTCATTTCCATACGATGGTTTTTGACCAGAACTGGGCATTGTACGCCTGCTGGCCAAATGTGGCTCGCGATATAATACTTGGAATTTAAACCAAAAAATTATTTAATATTGTCAATACTTGGGATAAAACTATGGGCTTTATAAAAAGAACCAGAAATGCGTTTACTTCGAAGTCTAGTTTCTTTATGTACCGTGATTACGTGACCTGCGTATGTTTTACGAATAATCCACAAATATAAAAATATAGTAAAGTATGTCAGCAATTAAAGTCACAAATCAGTGTTTCTATATAGAAGGTAAAATCTTGTTCGTTGCCAACGTTACGTTAGGAATTACAAGGTATCTGTTTTAAACTGCCACGTCATACATTTCCAAATCGTAGTTCGAACAAAGATGCAATCAGCGAACATGATTAGCCGTCATCCCTCCTCGTGAAAATGTCAAACCATGAAAGGTGGAAGTTGAAGGCCGACACTTCAAGAGAGCATAAAATATTTATTGACTTAAGTCCTGAAATCAGCCGTAAACCCGTCATTTTAGTTTACGATAATCACCGAGCAGCTCTCCGTGTTTAAGGAATGCAATTATAGTTGGCAATATGAGAAAGAACATGCAGTGAAATACATATACTCGGTTGAGGCAGAAGATCTGCTAGCGAAGCGGAGCTAGAAAAACAGCAAGGCTATTTAACCAATCCCTCACAATTCTAGGGATGTCGTCTTATATCAACACATCCACTTCGCAACCTGTGTTAACAATGTAATTCACTGCTTTCAATGTAGAAATAAAACTGAACGCCGCAGAATATATATAGTATCTCTGTTGCTTCACATTTGGCCCATCGGTCATAATAATTCGCCTCGCTTGTTTTTAACAGTATATTGACATCTCTGTTCAGTATGAGGTCCTCAAGAATCCCAAGGTCTGGCTCGACGCTGCCACGCAAATTTTCTTTTCCCTCGGTCTCGCGTTTGGAGGTGTCATTGCGTTTGCAAGCTACAACCCTACGAAGCAAGACTGTCAGCGTGATTCGCTGATAATTGCACTGACCAATTCGTTCACGTCCGTCTACGCTTCGCTGGTGATATTTTCGATTTTGGGATTCCGCGCGTACCAACAAAGCACAGCGTGCAAAGAGGAGTGAGTGTCCTGCGAGCTAGTATGGGAAGAATAACGTGACTACTGGAATTAGTACTACAGTCCGAATTCCTACTAATGCATGCTATAAATATTTAGTGTGCGATTGAAAATAAATATCGAAATAAACATCGACATTGTCGACTTTCGGCTTCATATTTGGTGTTAAGATTGTTGATATAAAATGTTCTTTTCAATTCCCTACCACTAGCTGACGATTGCCCCTGACTGCAGCCGAAATCAATCGTAATACTGAAGTACTAAAGTTCTGTACGTACGAGAGTCTCTTTGTAAACGTTACGTTTTCACCGCCCAGCAGAGTATGAAAACGGTGAAAACGTATCTCTAACATTTGTAAACAGCTCGTTCGCAATCAGGCGTATCATTGTACGATGGATCTGCACACTTTCTGCTGAAAGTTTCCAACCAACATTAACCATATAAGAAATTTGATTTGTCCCGCAAAAGTATCCCGATTATCAGGGCACTCAACAACAGGCGTACTCGAACTAAGGATTTGGTTGCAAGTGGGGCGGGACACAATGTTTCAAGTACTCGAATCTGTATCGATTTATTAATTCTAATGATTTGTGTCGAGTAATGCGAGAGAAATTTTTCGAGTAATGAAATTATACGCTCCTTGCGACTATATACATTTATTTTTTAACGAGAATTATAGTTTATCAGCGTGGAAAGCTGAAAACTTCAATTGGTGATATTGCAGCATACGAAACATGTAGTACGAAGCTACGCACGTTAGTGATAACGACATATCTCTGAATATATGTGATCAAACCACAGCATTGTTACAAAGTCCAATGAAATAGGTGCGTTAGAGAAATAATAAAATCCTTAATATGATCTAGAACGGAAATTGTAAACATCGGAACTTCCTACATCATACTAACTATTTTTACGTCACTCGATTTTGTCCAGCCTTGTTCGCAAATAACAAAGGCCCCTATTCCATCCAAAATGTCTTCATCAATATAGCCATGTCAGACACAGTGGCGCGGTGCAGTCTCCATTTTCTAGTCAGCTCAAGGTACAAAAGGCAATTGAACCTCTGCATTAACCCGTGTTTAGGAACATCGACAAGTTATTGGACTATTACGACGTGCCCGCGGAAGGTGCAATCACAATAGACAACTACGACGAGTGGTACAACAACATAATGAATAATATAACCGCTGGACCACCAATCGACCAATGCGACATCAATCAGATTCTTGGCGATGTGAGTTTCATTTCATCACTTCGCATGATCCGAATCTTTTGCACCATACATTCCTCACTTTGTCTCTCTTATTAACAGGCGCAACAAGGAACTGGTCTCGCTTTCATTGTGTTCACGGAGGGAATCATCAACATGCCAGGGAGTCCTTTCTGGTCTGTGATGTTCTTTCTCATGTTGCTGTCGCTTGGATTAGGATCTATGTTTGGGACGATTGAAGGCGTCGTTACCCCGCTGTTTGACCTTGGATTGAAGCTCCCGAAACCGGCGTTAACAGGTATGATACACCGGACCATACTGCGTCGAGATAAAGTAGTGGTCCGTTCCATAGCTACGACACCAATTGGTCGTGAATATACGAATCCGGCGCCGGTCGACTCCAGAATTCCTACCTAAGTGTTGGTGGTTTCTCTAGGCTCCTCCTTGCAATCTGATCCGCCTATGCCTAGAAGTGGGCCGTACTAAAAGTTGGCCGATACGTAATTATGATTAGGATTATCTGTCCACTGTAATATGACCATTGTAATGTATAGTCAATCGGTTCTGGAACAGGGCTTTTGGGGGTACGAAGCATCAAAGTATAACGGTACGAGACAGTGTTGGAATGACTCGAGTCATGACTTGACTCGAGTCACCTTTTTCGTATGACTTGACTTGACTCGGCTTTGCAGAAATGCGGATTGACTCGTGACTCGAAGCAAAATTTACGAGTCAATTTCAAGTCATCAAGTAATCGATGTCGACTAAATCGCTGTACCTTGTATCAGTGTTGGGATGACTCGAGTCATGACTTGACTCGAGTCAGACTCGAGTCACGTTTTTCGTATGACTTGACTTGACTCGAGTCACTTTGCTAAAATGACTTGACTTGACTTGACTCGGCGTATCAGAAATGTGGATTGACTCGTGACTCGGAGCAAAATTCACGAGTCAATTTCAAGTCATCAAGTAATCGGTGTCGATAAAAATCACTGTATCTTGCATATGTTCGGATTGTTCGCGAAATGCTGGTGTAACCCGTGAGAGCGATCAATCATTCAATGGTCGTGCGTTTTACTGAGCCTCAATTGTTTTCTCAAAAATAAGTTGACCACAAACGAAGTGTTCTAAGCTTACAGCTTACGTTATCGTAAACTAGTATAGTAAAGTAATATAGCAAAATGTCTATTTCTGTTCTTTGTTCTTACCTTGACCAAACCTCTTGTTTCATTGAATTTGAATTCGAATATAGTATATATAGTTCTCAACATTGGTACAAGCTCGAGTTGTATCATATCAATTTGTAAATGGCTAATGTATTGCATCCAGTGTTGCCACTCGAGGTTGCCGGAAAAACACAAGATTATGTCTTGAAAAAACACTAGATTGGCGGAAGAACACTAGATTCGTAAATTGCAGGAAAAATTTGCCGTTACCAAGTAATCATTATGACCAAGGTACAAATCCATAGATAAGAAGTGTTCCACACATGAATTTGATACATATGCCTGATATACACTGCATGATTATTCAACGAAAATTAATGACACTAATTCAAAAGCACGAAAAATATCAAATATTGTCGCCTTCGACTTGTACGGCATCATAAAACTTCTCTTTCGATTGTACACCATCCATCAAACATGAGCATCTTTTGTGTGGCATCTTGCTCACTACTGTACTTGGGGCTGTTCAAAAATAACTTTTTTCCCGAAATCCATCCATTCACTGATCAAATTGTCAAGCTACTCTAAGAAGCGCTGCACACCAAATTTGGTTCAATTCCAACAAGTATAAGACTCCCCAGATCTAATTTAAAAAATTAATTTATTAGGAAATATTGAAAAAAAGAAACATTTTCAATTTTTTTGTCAACCCCGTGAAATTGATGAGCTGTCTTCAATGACGATGCAAAACAAATTTGAGTCAATTCCAACTAGTAGAAGCGGAGTTATTTGAGTGTTTCTTAGATAATTATGGGATTATCCTTGATCGGTGGATAATCCAAGAATTATCATCGAAATACTCAAATAACTCCGCTTCTACGGCTTGGAATTTAGTCAAATTTGTTTTGTATCGATTTTGAAGACAGTGCGACAAATTCAGGGGGTTGGCAGAAAAATTTGAAAAATTTGTTTTTGGTATTTTTGAGCAAATTCAAAATTTTCCCTCAACGAAATCCGCGATTATTGGTTGGAAGGAATCCGAATTTGGTATGCGTCGTTTTTTAAGGCAACCTAACGATTAAATCACGTGGCCAGCAAGAATCAGGAAAAAAAGTGATTTTTGAACAGCCCGGTAAAGCATACTTCATTTCCACGAATGCAGTGGAATGTGGCAATGCCAGGAAATTCGTCATCAGCTTCCCCAGTAAAAGGAATTTTGATTCACCAAATCCATTCTGCACAGATTACAATTTTTGCAAAAAATTCTGTTCGAGGGCATTGACTGATAACCTGTAGCTTATTTTGCGATCTTGCCAAAGCAGCCCACTCTTCCGACGAATCATCAACTTCATCAAATAATATCATAGAGGGAAATTGCACAGCTTGTGGAATGATTAATTTTACTATTCTTTGTGTTGATAAGGCTGTTAACGGATTCAAAAGTATATGCTGTCCACGGCAAATGAAAATCATGCCCGAATCTGCAGACTGACACGACACGAATATCAGAGCGAAGTCGCTCTTCATTTTATCAGAGACTCTCGCTCATAAGTACGGATTACACAGCGTACCCCGTTACGCAATAATTGCTTGTTACTACACCACTACATGGAATTATTGTAAACAAACACAGTCAGAGACACTCGATCGCCTTATCAGCAATAAATTTAGCGTATAATTTAGTAGGCTAGTCTAACGTTAGAATATTCATTGTTCGCACAGTTGCGGAAAAACACTAAATTAGAAAAATATTGCGAAAAAAAACACTAGAACACTAGGACGACCGAAAAAACACTAGATCTAGTGTTAAAACACTAGGAGTGGCACCACTGATTGCATCTAACCGATTCGTTTCTCTATTCTCTTTTTTGGCTGGTAACTATAAACTAAACTTACGTAGTTCAGCAGCTATACGTTTATATGAGCGACACAGCGTCTTCTTGCGTGTATATCTAACTCTATAATCGTTAATCGGTTCAAAATCAATGACCACTCAATCTGTATTTCAGACAGCTAGCAAAATACAATGACGTAATCATGCTTCATACTTCGAAAAGGCAACTTGACTTGAAATGTGACTTGACTCGTGACTTGACTTGACTTGACCCGACTTGACTCGAGTCACCTCCAAAAATCGAGTGACTTGACTTGACACAAGTCACTTTCGAAAATCGAGTGACTTGACTTGACTCGAGTCAAAATGTGCAATGACTCGAAATGACTCGTGACTCGAAGGTAGTGACTTGATCCCAACACTGCCTTGTATACGTTCGAATTGTTAACGTTACGCTGGTGTGACCTGTGAGAGCAATCAATCATTCAATGATTATGCGTTGTACCGCCCCTCGATTGTTATATCACAAATAAATTTATCGCAACCGCAGTTGTCGGAGCTTGCAGCTTACGTTGTCGTAAACTAGTAGTAAAGTAATAGAGCCTACTAGCAATGTATCTCTGTTCTATAAACGGCTCACAGTTCTTGGTGCTCACCTTACCATGCAACCCTCTTGTATGATTTAAATCGAACGAATATCGTTTATACGTTTATAATTGTATATCATGGATAAGTAGGTGGGTATAGGTTGTTGCACCACCACCTGTTTTTTACAACATTCTGAGGTTTCGTATTTTATCCTGTGTTTTGGCGGATAATTCCAGACTGGGGCTACCGCTACTTGCGTAGCAGTTCTACGTATGCGTGATCGATATAGCGCCTTTATTGCGTATATAACTCAACTCTTTATTCGTTTTTCGAATCGGAATAAATTGGGACTCCATCTGTATTTAAAACAGCATAATGCAATGACTTATCAATCAGGTCTCGTACTTTGAAAATTCAACTTGACTCGACTAGTGACTTGACTCGTGACTTGACTTGACTTGACCTGACTCGACTTGACTCAAGTCACCTCCAAAAATCGAGTGGCTTGACTTGACTCGAGTCAAAATGTTCAATGAATCGAAATGTCTCGTTACTCGAAGGTAGTGACTTGATCCCAACACCGGTACGAGATGTACTGTGCATATTACGCTATACGCATATACGCTATTTAATTACCTCTACATTACGTTGCAAATTACCATTAAGTGGAATATTATTGGTCGGATTTCGTCAACTCGAGCGAATCCATTTCAAGAGCTTACTTGCTTTAAATTTGGGTATGCTATTCCCCTAGACAAAATAATAGTAGGCCTAATAAAATATACAACATAAGTTACAGAAATGAGTCCGGACTTTTTTCGCAATTATGAGAGAATCGTGCCCCGAGGTCATTAGGGCGCTTTGGCTTCCGACATTTCGGCGCAGACCGTAATTTCCACCCCAGAGCACGCCAATACCCGTAACATTTTGGTGCGCCGGTGGCGGGGATTAATATTCGGACCCTAAAATCACAGCACAACGGCAAAACCGCCGATATTGTCTCCTGTCCCTGAAATCCACATTGGTTTTGCTGAAAACCCTATGGTGACCAAAGACCAACCTTTGAGAGTGGCTTAAAAAGCGCTGTTTTGATGCGGAATAGGGGATAGAGCAACATTTCATGATACCTCAAGGGGTACGAGCGCTAAAAAGTTTAAGAAACACTGTTAGAGTCGAAACGCCATGAATACCAAAATAAATAACATAGCCAGCAGCTTGTGCGCGGAAAAGCATATGCGTGTGAATTAACGTAAGCGTTAAGCACGAGCGGTTAATGAGCTGACACATATTTGGAAATAAGGCAGAATTCTCAAGACTCAAATACGACAAGAATGTTGGTAACCAGAATGGGAAGAAATGGGAGGAAATACATTCATTTTTTATTCTTATCAAATTTATTTGTTTATTTTGTATAGGCGAAATTTTCAAATAATGATGTAAAGCCAGTAATAACAATAGGGACTCAGTAAAAACAAATGACACCATGGCCAGGGGTTCTTCACATTGGGTTCATGGACAATGGATACCTTAGGGATGCGTACACTAGTTTTAAGGGGTTCGTAAAAGGTCAAAGTTAAAGCTACAATTATAAACCTTACTTTCTTATTTTGTCTTATTTCCAATGCTCATCAAAGGTCCATAATAGCCAGACAGGCGAAATGCACAATAATAGTTGCACTCCAATTGGTAGTCAGGCCATCACCTTGTATATATCTCTATTGTGCCCGGCTTAATAAATTACAGTTATGTATCCACGGAACCACCCGTTAGTATTTAGGGGTCCTCGTTTGCAAAAAGGTTCAAAACCCGTGGCGCCGACCATTGTGCGACTGCGGATAGACGCATATACTGCGAAAACAATTCCGTAAACTTAATTTTATTTTATCGATGTCACAGGATTGGTGTGTCTGGCTTCGTTTCTGGTCGGGTTACTGTTCGTCGCGAATTCCGGGAATTACTGGTTGACGATTTTCAACGATTACGCCGGAACTGTGCCGCTTTTAGTTATCGCATTCTTTGAAATCATCACCATTTCGTGGTTTTACGGCGTAGACAAGTGAGTCGGTTGTAGCCAAGGTTGTAATGACAAGAGTCATCACTCGAGTCGAGTCACGATTTTATGTTGACCCGACTTGACTCGAGTCATTTTCTCTAGGTGCGCAAATGAGTCGACTCGACTCGAGTCAATCGGTGTATTGACTCTACTTGGACTCGAGTCATTGCGCATGACTCGGACCAAGTCATATGACACGAGACTCAAGGCCAAGACCGACATTTCATTGTCACTTTGAAGAATAGTAAAGTAACCACACTATTGGTGTTTCGTCTTTAGTGATACTAGTACTTGAAAATGCGATCAGCCGCTGTTAAAATTTACGAAAGTTATTGTATATTGAATGCGAACAATTCGATATCACCAAACAGTGTCATAAAAAGTGAGTTTAACGAATCTGTAACTCGAAACTGAGTAGCCAACGCAATGACTTTGACTCGGACTTGACTCACTGGTGAATTGAAAATGATTCGACTTGACACGAGTCAAAACGATGAAAGTAATGAATACAAGTGTATGAGTGGTGTATATGTATTCCAGGGGCTCTTGACAACCTGTGGTACACTAAGTCACGCCAGGCAGTACGCAGTAGTTGTATTTCTTTTCAAGTAAAATTGCAGTTTCCACAAATAGCTAACGTGTTTTATCTAATGTAAGGAATGTCTTATTCGAATGCATAGTTAAATACTTTATGCGTCATTCCTTTTACTTTCACCCAGCCTAGTTCATCTTGTGGAGAAGAAACCATGGCCTTGAATTTAGCCTTTCTGGTTTGTGTAATTTATAATCAGGGGTGGATTAGCTCGTGGACCTCATTTGTTTCGAAATTTTCGGGCCTACTTATTCACTAAACCAAACATATTAATAATCCTATATATTTGGAGTAAAGTTGAGTGTTTCGTTGATTTCCTCTTACGAAACAACATTACAGAACGTCGAGGTTCATGTGATATGTTTTTTATTCGATTCGTCTATTTTAACTTGGCCCTTCCAGCGCGTTCACTTCTCAGGTACGTTAAGTTTCGTAACGAAGTAAATCTTTTGCCAGTGTCTCGCATACCCCATACAAAAGGAAATTCAGTATTTACTTTGATGAATTATTCGTACTTTCCTCCTGTCGTTAAACTGTCAGGCCATTTGATAAGTAAATAGATGTCCATTGTCTACAAAGGCACTGGAATCTGTCACCGTGCTGTGATTGCTTTGCTAGTTTTCAGTTATCATTTTGTCACGGCTCAGTGACTGTTGGGTTTAAGCAATCACGCACACCAGTTTTGATCAATTTTCAGAGTTGCCTTTGTCTATTTTTAACATGATCCGTGGATATTTGACTTGTTTAGCAATTCCTTAGTCTTCAGTAGAGGGTGAAGCATCGTAGCTCTTTGATTGATCAGGGTAAAAGCTAAAATAATCGGGGATTGAACTTTTCAGTTTCAATGAAGACCTCAGGTGGATGATCGGAAGTCCAAAAAGTATAGCCGGCAAAATACTGTTCTGGTACTTCAGAATCTGTTGGGTGTTTATCGCCCCCATTGCCTTGCTCGCCGTGACTATTGCGTTCATCATTTCGCTGATCTCAAATCCGCCGACGTACACACAATGGGTTGGTGATGTAAGTATGACCTGGGATTTTTCAAGCTTGCTAGAACCGATTGCCAGTTCCGCGCTAGAATTTTGGTTGAAGATAACCAATGACCATGGAGGCAAACTATCGGAGCTCAGTTGTCACGAAGCTATGTTTGCTATGATTTTATTTAAATAAAACGGAAATGTGTGACCTGAACAACGTTACCAGAACAACAGAGTGTTCTCTGGAGCCCGATACTTGGCCATAAAAGATTTGAGGATCTAGACTTAGGCTCAAGTCTTGCTTACCCCAACCATGTCCAGAAGTGTCCTGTTCACAAAAATATTTACGAATCTACCTACGCGCCTAAGCAGACCACTTGACTCCTAAATTTCCTGAAAAGTAAAATAAGATGGGATTTTGAGACGCAATCCAGGGATGGCCAACCTTTTTGCCATTCATGGCCTTATTTCGACTACTCATTTATCCTACGGCCGCATTCCGGGGCATATAGTTGTAATGAAGTAGCAGGACGCCAAATACCCATGTTGAAGTTTCTATACCAATTCCCAGTGAATTCCGGACTAATCTATTTAATCATTACGCACCGAAATCGCGAGTGGTCACTGGTCAGTGGTCATGCTATGGGTTGGGTATATTAATAGTTTCGCGAAGCGCGAAATTTTTTTCATATTCACTAAAGAATTTCGTCATTAATAGTAGTAGTTTGACATATTACTAACAAACATTTATCCTATCTCAGTCCATGTGATCAGATTCGCCGGTAGAGTTGATGGAGGGGGTGTTTTCGAAAATTTAGGTCATGTTATAAATGATGAAGCATCTTCGGGTTGTCCAATTGTTATTAGTCACTTTGTTGTATGCTGTAATTTCTTGACCTCCCATCACGATTGTCCATGTAGTGAGGAGCACACGATTCCGAGTTTTCATTTCTATATGGGGCGCATCATTTACCTCTGCTGTTCGCATCTGTGCTGTAGGGCTTTGATTGCAAAATACGCTACTATTTTGAAATCGAAAATGAAGCCATATTGATTCGCGCCCAGCGCGAAGAAAATTTCAAGATTAATTAAAATCTCTCAGCAAATCGGGGTTCAATTCGCAAATTCAAATTGCATGTCGATGGCCGCCAACATATAATAATTGAATTACATGTCCACGACCGCACAATTTCCTTTTGCGACCGCATGCAGCCGTACGTCGGCGGTTGGCCACCCCTGCGCTAAACAGTTACAAACAACATCCATTAGGCAACTGACAATGATAATGCCACAATATAGCCACAATGGGGGAGTTCCACTTCATTTTGGACACGCGGAGGCGATAAAGATAACTCGACCCAAATCTGTTTTGTTGCTATATGCTTTACTATGGGATTGGGCTAAACATGGACCCAATTTCGTCTATTGAGGTGCGACGAGGATAGTGAAACTATCCATATCTATATAAATTATCCATATGGATATCAAATAGCTGTTAGTCGACGATAATGATGCTATTTCTTGGCGTGTTGTCCTCGTGATGGACATTGACATCCAGGTAGCTTACATTGCTGTTAATTTTCTAGAGTCGTATGATATGGCTGTTGTTATATTCCTCATTGCCTAAGGATGATAGTCATCTGATATCAAAAGATGCATCAATTAGAAACAGAAAGTTATCGAAAGGATGGTTCCGTTTACGAAGAAGAGGTATGGAGGATGCCTGGTCCTGGAAAAGTTGTCTGCAGAATATCAGTTCACCAACATAATTTTTCCTGCTTCCCCTGCAGTAAATCAGTTCACCCATGAGTGTTGTGTGGTATGGAAAATTATGAAATGAGGCTGTGAGGTCCTACAACATATAAAAATCATGCGTTTGAATTACCATGAAGCTGATGAAACTTCAATTGAGGCAGCCTCATCTGTTTTCAATGAAAGAGGTTGCAGAAGAGACGTCAGTGTCAAAAGCTGTTGCAAAAGAATAAACTGTAGAGTCATCAGTCACGGCATCTTATTCTGACAATTCAACAATTTGGAAAAGGGGATAGCTGAATCTATAGTGATTCATCCGTTATCGAAAGAAGCATAGCCTACTTGATAGTTGATAGTGAAAAGCAACCACCATCATTCCGGTGATAAATCCATTAAATATGGTATCGGTACTTTTTTCAAGTACAGTCACTTCAACTTTTTCTTTGACATTCTGGTGCCTTGCCTACCGTATGGATTGAATTACAGCAGTTGGACATTGAACCCAGAGGAGTTTCAGTGAAGATGAGTAAATCCAGTGATGATTATGAGCGTGAGTGGAATTGGTGGCAAGTTTACACACAACTTTGCTTCATTCTTAATTATTCTATGCAAGTACACCTTCTGTCATGCGCAACTTATTGACCTAAACAACCACTGTTTCCGGTCTGGATTATGAGCTCTCTGTTGCGTTCAAGATATCCATGAACACTGTCGGATATTGAAAGGATGGCGTATTTTTTGTACTTCCAACAGAAAGACTTGGAAATTATAGGTTTAGTTGTAAGACAGTGAAGCAAACGATCTCATAATGACTTCAACAAAACAGGACTATTGTCGGTTGCTTGCTATCTGGACTCTTATTATATGTAGCCTATCTGATACATATTATGTTGACAGCGCAATGAACTTTGCTAAAAGCTTCAAGATTTTCAAGTTCAAACTTGATGATCAAGAATGACCAAGGCTCACAAGCTCATTTTTGTGTTTTACCATCTACAATTTTGCATTAGTATTCTCGTTGAATGTTCTTGGATATGGTGATGCTATTTGTATGAATTGGGTTTACACCGTAATATTTTGCTTCGTGTCTGAATGCAATCCCATACATGGGTTTCTCAAATAGCAGGTTGACATTCCTTCTTCCTCAGAATCATGTAATAGTGTAATAAGTGAGCATGTGTAATACGTTTCTTATAATTTTATATTATAAAGTTTATGTGCTTACGATACAATTCATTTTCAGGGTCGGGCAAAAATACTCGAGAACCTCTGCTTTATAGACTATATTATACGCTTTGCGACTACATTTTTTCTGTTCCATTTTATTCAACAAGATAACTGCAACAATACAACTGGTACATCGTTTAATTGTCAATGATCAGAGAGGATGAGATTTGGTATTATTAGTATTATAACTGCAACAATACTACTGGTGCATCGTTTAATTGTGAATCATCAGAGAGGATGAGATTTAGTTGGTATTATTAGTATTTTATTATTTAAATATACCAACAGCAACAGATAGTGATTAGATTAAAGGACAGGACTCGGGTATTGAAATGACATGAATATATCTAGAAAGGGTTTCTGTTGAATTTAGTCCAACCTGGTGTAGTATTGGCTGCTAAATGGAGAAAATAATAATGATAGAACCATTGCAGTGGGCGATAAGGATAGAATCATAATTTCAGCACTTCCGTCACGAGGACAAGACGCCAAGAAATAGCATCATTTTCGTCGGCCAACAGTTATTTGATATCCATATGGGTTATTTATATTGATATGGATACTTTCACCATCCTCGTTGTACGTCAAGAGACGAAATTAGGTCCATGTTTAATCCAGTCCCATAGTAAAGCATACAGCAACAAAACAGATTTGGGTCGAGTTATCTTTATCGCCACCGCGTGTCCAAAATGAAGTGGAGCTCCCCCATTGGCAATAGTAATCATAGCTATGAAAAACTATTCTGATCTAAATTTACTTTTACCTTGACGAATGTAAGCATATATATTGCTAACTTGACGAATATATTGTGTGTAATGAAGTAGTCACCTCTTAATTAAGTAGTTTGTAGCAGTGCAGTCAATACCTTCGAGCGGTGGTCAGATTCAATTTCTGTCAGCCGTTACTGTTACTAAATTCATTGATAGTAACTAGTGATGCTAAACGGTTCGCTGATCTCATACAATATCGTGTCACGTTTGAATAGAAAAGATGTGAGCCGGCTGAATCCGACCACGGCAGTCAAAGCACAATTTATTTCAGGACGAATTTTGACACAGGGCTAGTCAAGTCATTTCATAATTCCAGTTAAGTCACGAGTCAAGACAAATTTTCAAAGTGACTCGAGTCAGGTCAAATCATCCCCAAATTTCCGATTTCGAGTCAATTTCAAGACAGCAAATATTCTCAGTTAGCGATTCCGCAGTCTCGCTTCAATATCAGCTATTCACCAACACGGGCGCGAACAATCGAGTACGCAACGTCGGTGACGATGAACTATTTCACAAATTAATACGATAGATGTCTGCTGTGGATTCTGTTATGTAATGGCACCGATTTCACGTGATTCAAGCCTGTGGTATCTTTTCATTACTCGGCCTTAACACGCATCTTATGATGTTTTAGTATTAGCGGTAAGCAATTACGTCTGTTCGAATCTGTTCGTGGCCAATTGCGCAGATTCAAAGTTATTCAATGTCACGCTGTCACTCCCAGTATGACATAACAATAGCACAAGTAGAGATAACAGGCAAATCATGCGAGGCCTGTAGCAGCAGACGCTATAATTTAGGCCAGGGGTTCTCAACCCGCGGCCTGCAGACGCTTATTGTGCAGCCCGCGAGATCTTTCAATATGATTGCAATTACTACCGGCACAGTATTGTTACATAATAACTTAGCTACTTTAGCTCTCTTATCGCACCGTCTCTGTTTCGTTTGATTTATTCTCATTCTTCAATGTGTTCTGGTTTCTTGATATATGGTCCAGTTTAGATTCTTATTGTTTTGAATAGGTCTTCGGACAGTTCCATCTGGAGTTATACATATCACCTGATCTTAGAAAAAAGCGTTGCTAGCTAGGTCTCAGGCCAAGCAATCCATATTTTGAGGCATTGTTGAGATTGCCGACGACGTTAAAGACGCATGGTTCAAAATTGCTTGGTATATCGCTAAACCCATGAAATCTGCTAGAAAAGGTGTGTTTTCAACAAAACGTTACTAAACTGTGCGAATCTCCGCTGTTTCCGGAATTTAGCAGCAATGACAACTTCACCTAACAAATTTCGAAGCTGCAGTTGTCTGATTCAACCGTGACAAGAAGAGTAACGGCAATGTCAGTTAATCTTTTGTCGCATGTTTTTAAACACGTTGCCGCGTAGACTACTTTAACCTAGCATTGGACAAAATCCACGGACATTGCAACGCTAATTGTATTGGAGTATTCTATCGGAGTGGATATATTTGTAGACGTAACGCTGGTCAGGCAAACGTGGACAGAGGGGACTAGCAAACAACATCAATTTGACAAAGCTGACTTCTGTAACTATTGGTGCAGGGTTGATTGGTTTGCTCAGAAATTACCCCGAACATGAGACTTCTTCTCATATCACCGAGAGCTCAAAGTGGCTCAAATGGCCTCTTTAACGAAAAAGTTAACCTAATTTTATACTTGTTCGCTCACGCATTGAAACAGAGAGTTCAGTTCTCTGGTGCAAGGGTTTGAAGGTGCACACTGCACATACCGACTTGGGAACAAATGCAATGCACGCTTCATTAAGGGATTTACTTGTTCCGTCGGAAGATGACATAATCTCACTAGAAACAGCAACTGAAAGCTTACGAACGCTGTCCATTAATGCTGTAGAATGCAGACAAATGTACTAAATGCCCATATACGACTGGTAAATAGGCTATATTAGCCTAAATGTGATAGTAGTATACAAATATACCGTAATAATGTTGTGCGGCCCGCAGCGGTTTTTGCTGTTAAGATGCGGCCTGTTATGCGAGGAAAGTTGAGAACTCCTGATTTAGGTCAACGAAGTTATCATGTGCGGATTGCGGCTGTCCTGCTGTAGACTCGATAGTTCAGGCTGGTAGCGATATCAGGCCTAGCCTGGTGCACGTGATAGTTCATGCCGCCGATTATAGCGCACAGGCCTGCATGCGGACGCGCTAAATCAAACCAGCGACGATAGCGCACATCAGATGTCAATGGCCCATTTCGCATACACATGATTCTCGCTAATTTGCAGAGCACATCATCGATAACACGGATTAGCGAATTGGCATTTCAAAAGGACGGGATTTCTAGTTTTGCATGAGAAACTCCCTGGCTACGCACATACGGTTATAATACCGAAAACGCGCTGGTTAATATCAACCCGGGGCCTACGTAGGTCCCGATCAGCCAGTCAAATTTGATCGTGAAATGATGCGATTTTAATTATCCAGGTGTTATTGCAGCAAGAGCAATATGGGCGCATACAGCGACCTTCCCATTAAAAATACAAATCCTGATGGTTTGAAATTCGATCCGCGATATGGTTGCGCCCCACAGAGTCTGTCGAGCAATGACGTTTATTGGAACATAGAAGGTTCTTGCTCAAACTAATTGAATAAATTCAGAATTTGCGCCACCGAGAATCTCGTGTTGCATCAATATTTGACAATGTAATTTAACGCCGTGCACTGCACAATGCGCAGTATTAATAACAAATCAAACACTGACAAGTGACATCGAGGGTACACGAGTGTATAAAGCAGACAAGAATTAGTAGCCTACAGATGACATCAAACGAGAAAGGTTGCATCTAATCAGCGATTCCTCGACTTGCGTACATCACAATGGAGTTCCGAGTCCGACATCGCGACAATTGTTTGCTCATTACAACGACGTTTGAGATGCATTGCTGCATTTCCGATAAAAGTTAGCAAAGCCTTGTTAGAGTAATGAATATGCGCACTTTGCGCAGGAATGACTTTCAATTCGCAGGCATACACAAACACTCTGTCCTATTTCGCGCTTCAATTAAAGAGAGTATCACGAAACTAACTCTTGAATTATTTTGTCAACGAATATGCGTGCAAATACAATTTAACAAGTAGAACGTGAATTCGTAAACGAGGTCGCTTCGATTGTATGATTAATTGATTACTAATCACGGATTACAATTTATTGGGGCGTTGTAAGCACTAGTTCGTCGTCGCCGACGAAGCTGCGTATCCAATTATTCGCGCGCGTATCGGTAAATGGTAAATAGTTGTCATTTACGCGACATCGCGGACTCGGTAATTGACATACGGCGGGCGTTTAAGCATTTTGTATGGGGTGGCCGCCATCCCATAAATGTGTCATGGGGTGGCTGCGCCACCCCGCCACCCCGTTACTCGGCGCCTATGAACGGGTGGTTGTAATAATAATTATTATTATCTAATCTCAGCCAGGCCAGTATGATTGCGGCCAAGTGTATAGCTGTTGACGGAACTTAAATATAAATGGAATCAAGTAGATACATTACTGGTATTGATCGGCTTTGTGAAGTAGACTATGTGATGACTTGAAATTGACACAAATACTCTCTATTCCATATTTTTCTTACGTCGAGTCCGAGTCAAATCAAGTCATGTCGTTTAACAGGGCGGTGACTCGATTCAAGGGATCCAGAAAACGTGGCTTGAGTCTGACTCGAATCAAGTCTTGAGCATAGTCCCAACCCTAGTACGTAGTGCAGTTGCACCGATATTGAACACGGCATATTTCAGGGAACTTCCGTGTCCGGCGTGGAGTATCCCGGTTATGCGCTCGCCGTGATTTACCTCCTCATCCTCCTGCCAAGCGTTCCGATCCCCATAGTATGGCTCTACCAACTCATTCGCCACAAGGTCGACGATTCCCTGGAGAAGGTCGGGATCCTGGTGGATAAAAGCTGGGAATGGGATGACTACGTCAAGTCTGTCAAATTTTGGAAGATCCAAGACGACCCACCAAAGGAGAGCGTGACAAATCTGAAACATGCATAGATGCATACTTGTACAGTTGCAAAGGTTTCCTATTTATAATTCGTGAAGATGTTTCATAATAGGCCGGTGTCGAGTTGTTAAACCATCGTAACCGGAATGTCCACACTCCTAATAAGGTGCAGTCACACATATAAATGCGTTTTGTTTAGTGGGGCATCACTATAGTACTAAATATGATTAGTCATTAGATATTGTTTGACTTTGTCTACATTTGGAAGAGCTTACAAGGTCCATTAGCCTAGTTACCTCGAGTTTGGTATATTGTCATGGTATCGCAATCTTGTGATGTTTCTGTAAGGATGAAATCATCAACAATAAACTCAACACGGTTATGAATAAACTCCAGCATCGCAAATCATGCGCATGATGCAATTAATTTAAATACATGTATATGTCTACAAACTCACAGGGGGGATGATTTCAATGGTAGCACATTGATTATAAATATGATATGGTTCTGTTTCAGGTTCACAATAACTTTTGCTTCAATAGTTTGAGAGGGCTGTAACTTACTTGCAATTTAGTTCACCTTTTATCGCTATAGAAATGAATTGACGGATATATCTGCGCATATTTTATGAAAATTGATGTATTCACTGGATAACATAGCTACCGTATCACGAACGCAGAGAACGATTCATAAATTAATGTTTTCGGTCCCATGAAATATTTTGTGACTCACAACCTTCCCATCGTTTCATTGTATCGAAATATTTTGGCGTCTTGAAAAGTAAAAATAGAACAATGAACTGAACTGAATGATTGATACGTGATAACTAGGGCAATTTTTTTTTGACCTAAAAATCGGAAGATTTTGACCTAAAAAATCTAAATTTTGACCTTTTTTGACCTAAAAAAACTGAAATTTGACCAAATTTTGACCTCACGTATGCAAATTAGGTGTTTTCGCATATAATGTTAAAATTGTACTACTTATCCTCATTTCTGGTTGGAACTGTCTGTCCTTACAAAGTAGTTTGGCCTGAAAAAACTTTTTTGACTCAAAAACTGACAGATTTTTACATGAAAAACTAGTATTTTAACGAAATCTGGCCCTATGAAGAATTGCAGTAGTTACATTACGTATTCTGGTGGAAATAATTAAAATTTGTTGTAGTACAACAAAAGATCCTTTCCTACATTCTCGGGTAGAAAGTGTCTGTCCTTACTACGTAGCTTGCCAAGAACGGAGAAAGAACGTTCAACAGCAGCATTTGTTGGCTGACAACACTCAAGTTGTGTGCACACTGCTGGTGACAAACCGTGTTGCTTCATTCTGACAATGTTGTCTATATCACAATTTTTCAGCTTGCGCTTCTTGATATAAGAACCATGCAATGTCCAAGTAGTCTTGCTTCAGCTAGGATATTGCGGTACATTGACCATAAAACCATGTCACTATTTGTTTCATTTGACCATTTATGATTCACAATGAGCAGACGATGGTCCGTTTACAACGGTAGGCCTATAAAGTAGGCTACAAGCTGTCAAATATCAAATGATAAGTTCACCGACAGCGCAAAATCTAGGATACAAACGAAATGCAGAGGTCAAAAAATGTTTGACTTTGTAAACAATTTTGACAAATTTTGACCTAACGCTACAATTTTGACCTAATTTTGACTTTTTTTGACATGTCAAAAAAAAATTGCCCTAGTGATAACGAACACAAATATCGCGCGTGCTCATAAATTTTGGGATACAAGTGCACATATCGTACTATCGGCGCGCCTAGTGTGAGCATACTATCCATTCAATATCGATGTGGCCTATACATGAAGATTTTAATCAATAAAACATGTAAAAATCACGATATCAGCGATTTTAAAATTCGTACCATGTGTTAGCGTAAATCTGCTGTTTACGGTTACATTGTTCCATCGATCACCGCACCAATATATCCTTGATTAATGTCATACTAAGGTAATAAGTGCCACTGCATACACATCATGTTTCGTGAACATTAGGTTAGTAGGGGATTTAGCCATGGTATTATGAGGAAGGAGTTGGCCTAGGCTTAGCTGGAGTACGTGATTCATACGAATGAATATGTATGCAGGTTCATTCACTGTTATGCATCATATTCGGCTAGGTTAGGCTGTGTCTTCGCGTTTTGCCGGAAACGTATGTTTGTCTTTCGGTTTATATCTTAACTTCCCTGTTTTTACTGAGGCTCTCGAGGACAAAGGTTTTATGCAATGCAATATACTGTAGATGTGGCTCAAGTCAATTGCCAGTATGTAAAACGGATTCTAAGTAGCCTAGAGAAGACGCAGGGTCGCAGACTTGGACAGCTAGAGAATTCAAGTTGTTAAATTAGACTGAAGCGAAATTACGATAACTTGATTCTAATGCAATTTATGAAATGTTTCTATGCCCTTATTTAATATTAATATAGTTTCTGGTTTTCGTGAAAATGCTTTGTGCCAAGCTTCGTGTACGGACACTTGTCGTTCTCATGCTCATGAAAATGATCTCTGGTTTAATTCAATTGTCAAGTTTTTGAGAATCCAGTATTTCTAATCATAATTAAAAACAAATATGTAGCTATAATCCCAGTTCCATTCCATTTTGGAAATGCCGAAAAATTTTCTCGGTCGAGCTCTACATGGTAGCAGACTCAGTAAGCTTCGTATGGACCATCCCTGGGCAATGAGCGGCCCGCGAAAAGTTGCTTGGAATTCAAAATATAAAATCTACTTTTGAATGTTAAAGCGTGGACTAAAACCATTTGATGTATAAACTGAGTCGGAAATTCGTTTACTTGGAAGCCTGTTTATTCATGCACCGCGATTACGTAGCCTACGTACTTTGCATGCGTAATCCAGATTTAAAACAAAGCCTATGTAGCGAAGTAGTCCGTGACAATGGAAGTCTCATGAAGTCACTGTATCCATATAGCTTTTAGAACAAACCTTCTTTGTTGCCATTGTCACATCATGCATCACTTTGTATGTGCTTCAAATTGTTACGTGATGCGATTTCAAATCTTTATTTGGTAAAACAAGTCATCCAGTGCTCGTGATTGAGTGATAATCATCCGTAAAGGATGACCGGACATGTCACAAAAAGAAAGGCGAGGGCTGAAGGCGGAAATTCCAATAAGATTTGGAGCACTAAATATTGGTTTACTAGACTATGAGGTAAACCCGTCGTTTTAGTCGTTTATGCCATACAGGTTGCCGTGTCTAACGAGTCCAATTTAAGTCGGTATTATGACAAAAATACAAGGACAGACATTCGGCCGAGGGGGCGAATTTTGGACGAACTGCAAACTTCGCTAAACAACGAGGCTTTTTCACCGAGTTGTACTTACAGGGTACACTGGTCGGGAGGCAGCGACCAAGACAATTTTTGTACTATACCAAAAACATTTTTTATATTATAAGAAAAACGTGTCTGGGGTTTGGAAATGGTTTAAAATGTATCATGCCGAACATTGTCCTGAGTTATGACGGTAAATAGATAGTATTTTTGATAACCGTCACTTTCTCATTACCGAATATCAACACATCCACCAAGAAGCATATTAGCAATCTAAATCAATACGGTTCAGACTATAGCTAAAGTTTTGACGCCCGCCCGCCAACGTATCTTATGCTTGTCATTCGGCCAGTGGGGAAAAATAATTGCCTACCCTTGGTATGGACTATGGAAAAACGTTATCAGAACGACTGTAATTGCCATGGGTACGAAAAACCGACTATCACTTCAAGTCGTATGGCATCAGTATTCCAAGATCATACACCTAAACCACAATTAGCGTTATTCTGTTACTGTTTAGTCGTTCAGGAGTCTATTTCATTGGTCATATCGTTATATAACTGACCGGACCATCGCCTTCACATGCATCAATTTCTATAGCCGTAATCAATCGCTAACTAAGCAATTTATCGCATGATATGCACCTAATCTATTCAACGTGATACAGCTCTCTGTGTTACTATGAGCTATGAGTTATAAGCTATACCCGTTCAACGTGCAAAGAGCAGCTAGATGTTGGCCTTCAATTACAGTCCAAGTAGATTGATGAAAACAGTTGCGCTGGACAATGACCGGACATTTGCAGTGTTCCGGCTGTTCGTAATCAGACACTTTCGATTCAGTCTCTGCGTAATTTATGGGTTTTTAGAACGGTGCTGATGAGTGCAATATCACGCTCTTCCAGATATGTGCGGGGAAAGCGTAAGATTTGCTGGGGAAATAACTACGCTATTCACATAGTTAGCAATGAGACAAGGTTGGGCGTGTAGGAACGCCCATATAATATTGAGCCTAATCAACGGATGTCTATGAAACGATCCGTAAAATTCGTGAAAATCGTGAACTCGTGGCAAGATTTGGACAACTAGATAATTCTAGTTGCCTCATTAGACTAATTTAAACCGAAATTTTCATTCTAATCTAACTTCTGGTTTTCTTGCAGAATGTAAATGCTACTGGTTAACTGTATACTGCGAAACGAGCTAAGCTAGCTGTACCGACATTTACTAGTCTCATGCTAAATGTCCAAGTTTTCGCGAATTCAGTAATGCTAATGCTATTCTAATTTGGGGAAATTATGTAGCTATAGCAATAATTTTGTATAATCTGGAAGGAGCTGTGTAGCTATAATTCTAATCCTAAGCAAATTCGAAAAAATTGAAAATTTTATCGTTGTCTATGTCTGCTCACGTTCTGATGATCGTTTGGCGTCAATATAGCAATATATAACATTCGTTTTTATGGCGGGTTGCCGGAGTGCGGTCTATAGATACCGAATGGCGAGCCCGATAATACAAGTTAAGAAACCGCCGTTAAATATCATTCTTTTCCCGTCGCATATGGCGTTGCAACTTCATTCGCTCGCATGACCAAATTTGTAATTAGCCCGCTTCTATATTAATATTAATAACATCTATTATTCATGTCTAGTACACATACGCAAAGCACAGGCTACGGATTGATCGCAGGAAAAATCAAGCGATAGGCCATGCGCTCTTTCGCGGGAAGACTAAACAATCGCATGATTCCATACGCATGCGCAGCGTAGCACTATCGATTGCAATATCAGATTGTTATATGCTGCGTTCCCAGTTACTTGGCACGTATCAGGAGGATGACGTCAGCATAGACGCTACCTTATTCCGGTGAATATTATGACTAGTGCGCTATTTATGTGAAGATGCGCATATTCGGTTTGGGAATTTCTTGTGTTTGTTCAGGCAGGGCGATTCGGGAATTTTTAGATTGATGCTTAGTGCCAGTTCAAATGGTTGTTCGTAGTATTCTCTGCGTTATTGAAGCATCACTGTCTTTGATATATCACATTATTAGATTGCTATAACTCCGTTCCTGACCATTGAATATGTCATAAGTTTGAACTATTGCGAACTTTAATGATACCTGAAATTTGACTAAAGGCTGGAAGTGCTGAGAAATAAAAACACGGAAGGGCGAAATATAGCTCATTGGCATAATCTTATAACTTCCTCTTAAGATTACGCGCCACGTCTCTAGAGCTTAGGTGCTACTCCAATACAGGCTAAGCAATTCGATATAATTGAACCACGTCTGAGAAATTATATTATTATACTTGCTCCGCTGCGAGATAGCGTCGGGCTAACCACGATATCGTCATATCGGCAAGTTGTATCTAACTAGTGTGGCATCACTCAAAGCGTAATCTATTCAATTATGGGTAGATTTACTTTCAGATTATGCGGTATACTAGGAGATTTCTTGAAGCCTCATGGCTTCGAAATTGCCTTCCCATTAACGCCAGAGGGGCATATGTGTCGATCAAGGTTAGATAGAGCTCAAAGACACAGGGTTACGTTTCCTTTGACAATCACGGGGATATCATGAGATATTTCTCCCAACAAGTATCTGGTTATTATCGAATGCATCATTTCAATAGCCGAATCGTATGAGTATATCATATATGCTTATGATACATACTTGATATAAACAACCACAAACTACACTATGGATTCACCAGTGACATCTAGCAAGCTGCAGAGTGTTGTGAAGCAATTGAGGATCGAAGGAGCGATCGAAAGGAAGAATATATCAGTCGTATCAAAAGACTTGATGGAATTTTGCCAAGTGAGTTGGGTATATTGCTTGTGAGTAACCAATAAAATTATTGTACCAACGATGTGAATTTAGTCGTTTGTTGTCATATAAATAATCTGTCACTCTATTAGAGGTGCTATTGAGATACTGCGGTGAGATGGTGTGCATTCCGTTACTGGAGGGGTGGCCAACCTTTTCGGCCAATGGGCCGCATGCAATTTACATTTAGGCGATCCATTTCAGTAGTCCGATAGGAGTGAACCAGATTAAGAAACGGTGAAAACAGAACTTGCCTTATTTCGCATCAAAATTCATAAAATTTATGATACCAAGATAACTCAGTGTGCATCTGTGTCCTGGAAAATTTTTCATAGCTATTGATTGAATTTGGTCATTATTATTATTAGTTGAATATATAGTCGCCTCTGTATGCCACTGGACTCAGTTTGCAACAGATGACTATTCAGCGTCTGGACATATCAATATTGAAGTTTTCGGCCAAGATTTGTCCATCATATGGAGCCAAGGTTTCATCGCCGGCGATTTTTCTGCAAGCGCACGCACGAAGTTACATGTTGGACGACTCATTCTCTCGTATAGTTGCTAATATAGTCATGTCTTGTCTACATACCATAAGCTGATCACTCCGGCGTCAAGACCCAACGACCCAAATCAAGTTTGTGCCATCACGCGACATCAGAATTGGGCCACCATGCGATGCCGCAAAGGGTATGGTACCAGACTGATATAGGCTTGAAAGCAGGCCTTATTGAACCTTGGCACAAAGTGCCAACCACAATTTCGGGCATCGGCTTACGTCTTGGCGTAGCGATAGGCTGAGCTATAAATGGGGGTACTCAAATGGCGTTCAGCGGCCCGAATGAGGAGTTTGAAACGGACCCCAGACCTTATCTGTCTCAGTATTAACTTGGATATTTTGTTCAATAAGTAGCCTATGAAATTATCATGGCAACCGGATAGGCTGATGACCTTTATAATGTTGGTCGGCAAGAAAAAGTAGCTCAAGTTGAATTTTCTGAGAGACGGTAGAGGTAACTTTTTTAGTCATAACCACAAGTAGAATGACCTTATGTTTAGTAATCAGTAGACGGTATAACAACCGAAAAAGTTGGATAGTATACTGGTAGCTTCGTATGCCATATCACAACATTTCCAGCGCATCTCAAATTGCATCAAACATCCGAAGCTGGACCTTCGCAAAAACTAAATTGAGTATCCCTGATCTAGGTGTTAAGAACATAAGCTTCCTTTGCTTAAAATGCCGTTGGATCCATTCCACTCACATGTGAACTGTAAATGCGTATGTCCGTTGACACCTTAGTACATTTTCAGCGTGTGATCGTTTCGCGGTATAGCTCGGTGAATTTTTTACTAGCACTAGCTACCAGTTTTGTAATGACTCTAGTCATGAATCGACTCATGTCCCACTTGAGTGACCTGAATGACCAAGTGACTCGACTCGGCTCAAGTCATTTTTCAAATGCGTAAAGTGAATCGACTCGACTCGAGTCAATTTGTGTATCAACTCGACTTCTACTCGAGTCAGTGTGCATGACCCGAACCAACTCATCTGACACGAGACTTGGATGGCCAAGACAGGCATTTCAATGTAACTTCGAAGAATAGTGAAGTCACCGCATTATTGGTATTTCGTCTATCAGTCCTGATTCTTGCAATATAGGACCATAGACTGTTAGGACTGAAAAATACGATATTACGAATGCGAGCCATTCTATATTACCCGGAAAAAGTGGGTTGAACCGGATTGAACTCAAAACTGAACAGTGAACACTATGACTTGGACTCGACCCTCTGCTCACTGACTTAAACATGGACGTGGGTCCGTGGTGAATTGAAAATGGCTCGACTTGACTCGAGTCAAAACTATAAAAGTAAGGTTGACTTGGTGACGCGGAACCTTGTGAATTGGTTGCAACCCTGATAGCAACATTGGCAGAAAGCTCAGGAATGAAGATTAGAACGGTCACAGCAATAAGGCCTTAAATTGTGTCATTCAGCGTGTTATAGTATACCGCAGTATCCCGAATGTACAGGCTGCCGCTAGATCAGTGGTTCTCAACCTGGGGGGCGTGAAAGCATTGAAAGGGGGCGCGAAGAAGCGGTCAACTGAAAAAAATTTTCGCGCTGGCGCGATTTGCCTCCAGTTCGCGCGTGTTTCCATATATACAGACCAAATTCCATATTTTTAATTCTCTCATCAATACTCATAACCTTCCATACCATCAAACAATCTGTTGGGGTTGCTAGCATCCCGGTTGGATTTTGTGATATGACGACAAGGGGGGCGCGAAATTTTTCACTATCAAAAAGTGGGGCGTGTCTAAAAAAAGGTTGAGAACCACTGCGCTAGATAATTATAGCTCAATCGATGTTAAAATTGGAGACTATTGCCATGTGACCGATAATCCATCATTCTTGCCGATAAGATCGATATATGTAACTGATATCGGCATTTGACATGATTTAGAGTAAATCCATCTCAATAAACAGTCAATTCAAGCCCCCCAAATTAGCTTGATAGAGAGTCTTTATATTTTATATCCTACCGATATACATAATAGGCATACAGCAATAATGGTGGTACAGAAAAGATGCATGGACAGTATTCTTTGTTAGGTAGGAATGATCGATACGATCACATCCGCAGAGATATTTATATATCAGTGTTATGATGATTTGAGTCACATATTCTGAATGACCGGAGCGAGAAGACTCGAGTTGCTGTCCTAAAATCACTTGACGCTGAAAAGGTTAAGAAGCAATGCTACTACTATTCCTCAATAATGATTATTTCAAGTTGTTATTGATATGTTCCAATAATAATAATCGAAGGCAAAATCTAACGCTGATTTAATTAGACTTTGGCAATGACAGTAACAATAGCATACACTTATCACGACTATATAAAAACCAGGATTAGCCTATACCTGTCAAATGCTCTGATATCAGACCAATCTTCTGAAGATTTAAAAAAATTATACAAGAAATTGTGGCAAGTCAAAGGCCCACTATAGCTGCAATATTATAACCCGACAGTGTGACGATGTCATGATGCATCCTCTCGCATGATGTCTATAACTCATCAATTAAAAAAAATTATGCCCGGAACAAAAACAATTTTATTCAAATATTTGAAAATGTGATTTTTTTTCGTGTCAAGTGTGAATAGTAGAATAGTAAATTACATTTCCACGATGTTTGTGGAGTGCCTGTCTGCAAGGTCTCGTCAAACATGCCTATACTTGAAAATTATACATTTAATATGTTGATGCGGCGTCATCAAAATCTAGGAAATTGGCCAACGAGCACATTTGAGTTTGTGAACTCTGGCCTAGGCCACAGGTGGCCAACCCGTGGCCCGCGGGGCAAATGTGACCCGCGAGAAGGTTTTGAGTAGCCCGCGAGGTAATTATCGAAATTTGTTACAATAAAAAAGTAAATTATGCAGGTAATTTATTGCGAACTTGCAATGCCTGGCTGCAAAGGGATATTTGATGACTAAAATATCAGTTCCGACGCATTGGCATTGCAGCTGGCCAGCCATATTTTCGTGGTTCTTCGTATATGACAATTAATTATATTATTTCGTGGTATATTTATTTAACCGGATCTTTCTCTTAGCACAGCGCGTAATTTATTGTCAGTCGATTCTTTTTTTAGTATTGGTACTCCTTCCCGAAAATTAAAAATGCGACCATTTACAGATTTGAGTCTGTCTATATTCTCAATTATGAGAATACGTGTCGTTCAACATGCGGCTTCGCGTCTGCACTCGCAGAAAGATCGTCGGCGATGAAAGCATTGCTCAAAATAACATGCGCGACGCATCTTCGATATATATATGCCCCTGCGCCGAATAATCCTGTCCTTGGCAAATGTTCCCAGCAGTATACAGAGGCGACTCGCAATATATGCAAGTGACATAATTATTGACCGAATTCGATTGCCTTTCTGTTTTTTCGCGCTTCGTGCGGTTAGGACATTGATGCACACTGACTTTTCTTGACATAATTATTGTCGATTTTGATGCGTAGTGACAGAAGTCTTGTATTCACCAACACCTATAGTCCGGTTCGTACCTATAGGACGACTAAAAATGGTCATCAGCATCCATGGGACCCGGTTCGTTGATCTCAAGTGGCCCTTTGGCCGTAAACGTTGGCCGCCCCTAGGCTAGGCCAAGGTGGGTGTCTGATCTCAAAGACTACTCCAAGTCGTTTCGATACCTTCCAATCTTTTCATTTTATCGCAGTTTTGTGGTGTTTTGAAATGATGAAACTATTAATAAACTGATACTGAGAAACAATGAGCAGGTGAGACACAGATCTATTTGCCTCACCTACTGTTAGCAATCAGACTGTTATAATCAGCGCAGCTTATGCGCTATTGAATTTGCAAACTGACGGTGTAGCATGATTCGCATAGTTGCGACCGCCAACTTGCAGTGTAGAGATAATACATTCCGTTACTGATATATCCGTTTTGTATTTTCAAACCATAACCAGTTTAACCACCTTCAATAGCGGATATATAGTACTTGTGCGCAGCCTGCGTGTGAAGAGTGCTAATGTGATTTTTAAGAAGTCGCTGTCTGAATCAGCTACTATTATGGGAATGTGTATTTGTAAGTCTGGCACAAAAGGGTCAGTGCCTCACTAAGCATGAACCTCACGCCGCGTCACCGAGCTCGGCCAAGCCCTCAACTGCCTCCATAGTAGCCTGACTTCCATTATGATATCTGTGCAACTATTTGTTAATGCTGTATATATTCGCTATTCAGCCAGGTGTGTAAGAACTATAGTTGACTCTTATTTGGCAATGCCGACAACGTATAGGGGTACAATTTTCTCCTACACACTCAAACATTATATTCCAATTATACACAAGTAGGGATGGTAAGAACGTGAGCTCACGTTCGCGTTCCGTGTGTGAACCTCAGAAATTTAGAGGTTCACGTTCACAAACGAGCCTCGGTAGGTTCTGCACTGTGAACCTTCCTCATATATTACAATTTTCACTTCAATATAACTATAGCATCCTTTGTTGAAATTCATTGCATTTCAACTGCGGGCCACTGTATGCATGGCGCTGGCAGCATAAAAAAATCAACACCAAACGAGCATGCTCTTTGACAATCTCCAAAATTTTATTTGCTTTGTTACACAGGTTTGCACGAATATTTAGTGTCTCTCTGCTGTGCGCTTGACCCGCAATCACACAACATCAAAAGCGAAATACACTACGTGTAGGTACGACCAGCGAATGATGCGTATTCAGCCAATAAATGAAATTGATATATCGTTGTCTGATGTAAAAAATCTAGCAGGCGTACGAGGTCAATCTTGATTTCATATGTTTTTTGTATCATCTAAACCAACTCCGTGCGATTGGGGTGTTGGCTAGTGCTGTATAACTTGTTAATGGAGTAATATCGATAGGAAGTATAGAAACCCGTTTTACACTCATCTCAATATCAACGTAGCAATTAGGGATGGTGTGAACCTTTGAAAGGTTCAGGTTCGTGTGAACGCGAACCTTTTTGAAAGGTTCTATGTGAACGCGAACGTGAACCTCATGACGTCACTTGACGTCATATTGCTAATTCCAACCCTAAATTTCAGTGAAGTGATAGCCTATATCAATGTACACGATACCTAGCGACGCCTCGCGCCACGTAATGACACTATGCTGAAGTACATATTGACGTTTTAAACGTCACCAAATGTATCAACTGGGGCAATCAACTGATATAATAATCCCATAAAGTAAACATCCTTCGTCCCTGTGCCTACAATTTCAACAAGGACTTGCAAGGGAGTATAAGCTTACGCGGTAACGGTCTAGGCCAGACTGGACACTGTATTCGGAGTCGTCGTATTGCGACGTTGATATTGAGCAGAGTGTAAAACGGCGGATTTCTATACTTGCTGCCGATATCACCCCATTAAAAAGTTGGAGCAGTAGCCAACACACCAATCGCACGGATTTTGTTTATATGATACAATAGACATATGAGGGCACCTGGCCTCACAGGCGAAAAGCGTCACTCATCTTTTCATCAATAATAATAATAATAACATATGAAGGCAACATTGACCCCGTACACCTATTAGATTTTTTACATCAGGCAACGATATCAATTCAGTTGATTGATTGACAAAGCATCATTCGCTGACTACAGCTGACTACTACTGATTTTTTTATGCTGCCAGCGCCATGCATAGAGTGGCAAGCAGTTGAAATGCAATAAATTTCAATCAAAGACGTTATAATGAAGTGAAAATTGTAATATAAGAAAAAGGTTCACAGTGCAGAACCTTCCAAGGTTCGTTCTAAATATCCGAGGTTCACACACAGAACACGAACGTGAACCTCACGTTCACCCCATCCCTACTAGCAATACTCAGACACCGAATACAGTTTCCAACCTGGCCTGGACTTTTAAGGCGTAAGCTTATATTACCTTGCAAGTCCTCGTCGAAATTGTTGGTAACGCGACGGAAGATATTGATTTTATGGGATTGATATATCATTTGATTGCCCCAGTTGGTACATTTGGCGACGTTTAAAACGTCAATATGTACTTCAGCATCGTGACAATATGTGGCCCGAGTCGTCGCTAGGTATCGTGTACAAACTATACATTAAATAGGCTATCACGTCACTGAAATGTAGGGTTTGAATTAGCAATATGACGTCACGTGAAGTCATGAGGTTCACATTCGCGTTCACACAGAACCTTTCAAAAAGGTTCGCGTTCACACAAACCTAAACCTTTCAGAGGTTCAAATCATCCCTATACATAAGTATAAGGTCAACACTGTCGTTATAGCCATCATGCTGCATTTCATTCAATAAAATGAGCTTACATTTAACAATACTCCCCTAGTTTATGAATGCAGCGTGCTAATCAATTTACATACAATACCCGCGATTCATATTTTAGTATAGTTGAAGTATGGTATGCGGGCACCAAGTCTTGCTAATTTGGAAATGATGCAATGATGAATGTGAATAAGCTGAAAGTATTTGATACCAGTTTGAAATTGACTCGGAATCTGTAAATTAGAGACGACTTTCTTCTTAGTTTTCTGTCCACCCACCACTACCACCTGTAACTAGAATTAAATATCGAGAAGATGATTATGCATTGGTATGCTTTAAAGAAGGGGCCACCGACAAAAGCATCCAAACGGCCTAAGCCAGCTCTAGGAATTTACCGTTATCTTATAATTGCGATTACAATTAGACTTATTTCAGTAAATAATGGTTATTTTTAGGTCTTTTTTATTGCAATTTTTCCGAAAGCCGGTGTTCCTCACTCCCCATAATAAAATCAATAAACATTGAACAAAATCGCAACCAGCGCGAAGAAAAATTCACAGTGGCGTAAATCTGCTCAAAAATGGTTTTATTTATGTTGATTTACAAACGAATTTTGAGCCTTATACTTCAAGCCTACAAAATTCCGGACATTTAGGCATATTTAAAGTTTCCTCCCGGACACAGTTTGTGCAGTGAAATTCCGGACATGTCAACCCTAAGTTACGGTCCAGCACAAAATGAATGTATCAAAAGCGAAAGATCGCGCAAACTGCGCTGTTTAGCGACGAGTCCGTTCGTATCTGTTCTGTACTTGTCGCGTTCAACATTACATCTTGAAATTAAGGTTTAAAATTGTAATATACCTGTCGGACTGGCAGGAATGACGTCGCAGACCAGCACCGGTCCGCGGACTGGCGGCTGAGAACAACTGTTATAGAGCACGGCGTTTGCACTGACGTAAAGTTTTAAAGACGCGGTTGCTAAACGGTGTGTCCTATTTTGCCTCGATATTGCATTCTTGCTGCCAACGGCCTCTATGAAATTTTAAAAGTGGCCCGCGAGCCGTTTTGAGTAGGTGCCCCCTGCTACAGAGGCTTTACTTCGGACCCATGTATATTAAAGCTTGACTTATTTTCAGAAACATTACAACGACGATTATCTTGTAAGCGCGCAACTCGCAAATCGACAGAATCCGTACAAAAAGACCAAAAGAGACTCGTGCGATATTATGTGATAAACCAATGCCGGGCGTTGAACATAACGATATTTCTATCGCGGCCGGACAGGAATTATGTCGGACACACCGTTCGAAGACGAGACTCTGCATTATCTGTGCTTAAATGTTAATGATATCTTGTTACCGTATCCATGTCGGGTCTATGGTATTTTGATTCGCGTTTGTTGTTTCTATATATTATATATTATCGCAGTGTTAAGGCATGCGATATGTGAGATGATTCGGGTTTGTCCGCGGTAAGCTGGGATTGAGATTGGAGAGTTCTGTCTAGTACAGTGGATCCCATGGGGGTCATCTTGCGACGCGGGGAGATACAAAAGCAAATGGGGTCGATTGGGGGCGACAGGAGATAGGTACAACGTCCATCAGTCAGTTATGTATGATTGATCGTTCGGTTTCTTGGCAAATTCTATTCATAGTAGAGTTACCATACGTCCTCCTCTAGGAGACTTTGTACTCATTTTTGAGGAAATTGATACTGTCCTCCGAGGACGCCTAAATACACTCCTTTTTGGCAATTCGTTCTCCTTTACAGCTAGGCTAATACACAGGGTCAACTGAAAATCGGCATAAATGACGAGAAATAGGCAATGCGAAGTCTCGAGCGCGTCACCTGGGAGTCGTATCATAGTGATGACCATTTTTTAGTCAACAAGATCTCCAATACAAATTTCAAACTCGGCTGTTTCAATTTCGGGAAACTGATTTTTAGGATTGTTTAAAAGTGTTCTCCTTTCGGGTTCCAAAATATGCGAACCCTAATTTATAGTTGATGGATGTTGATAGAAAAACGACTCAATGCTTGACTCATCGCAGCGCACGAAATGTGAAGAGGATCGAATCGTCTAAACCAGTGGTTCTTAACCTTTTTTCCTCCAGCGCCCCCTTTCAAAAATTATCGTGCTCCTGCGCCCCTCACCTCATATTGTAAGGATTGTAAGACAATGGGTAAGAGGGAGGGCCGTAACAGCACTTCGTCATCACCCCTAAAAAACGATTGTCTTACGCACCAATAGCGTGATAAATCAAACATCTGAGGGCTTCGCTCCAAGAACCCCGTCGCGTGATTTCGATGGTCAGCAAAGTTTGTGTGACCTGTTTGCCCCAGGCGCCAATTTTTTTGAGAATGCAGGAATGAATAGGTGGTAGGTAATTGCACATATATATGTCGCTATAAACTTTTTACCCTTATCCCACGTAATCAGATTTACCAGTAGCGCTGAGTGAGCTGTTGTATTGGAAAATGAAAATCACGTAATTAATAACTGAACATATTCGGGCGCGCCCATTGGCACAATTAATTCGTTACATGTTGTTATTTTGTTACCTCTTGTCCGATATATAGTCAGAAGATATTGAAAAGCATAAACGTTATAAACTAAAGTAAGCACACGATTCAAAATTGGTATTTCTTCACTGGCAAATAATATTCTCTGATGGATGTTATTTGTCCTGTGGGGTGCAGATATATCGAAGTTTACGGTCAACATAAGGGCAATCCTCGTCGCCTAAGGTTTCCTCGCTGACGATCGTTTTGACACGCTTCTCGTAGTCCCGTATTGACCAATACTTCATGTGTCTTTGTGCATCGTGGCGTGGTAATGGCCGAAGCCGAAATGCCAATTTCTATTTTCAATAATTATGAGTATTCTTCAGTGGGGTGGGGGGGTCGTCAAAACATGATGTGTAATTTATGTTTTTTCACCGAAATAATTTAGGGGCCCCTTGAGCTCACCGATTGGGGGTATGGGTTGCAGCAGTTTCGGTCCTAGTAAGAGGTAAAAGTCCAGTCGGTCTTTTCGAGACTTTGGTATTAGAAAATGAAAATATATCGCGCTTTAATCGCGCTCGAGGACCGTTCGACTATAATAAACCATATAATAATTGTGTGTGGTATATTCAGGGTCAAATCAAGGTTGTTATAACAAGAATCGGGTGCTGTCTCATATCCTGTGGTCGAACCATCCTGAATTCACATCTGCGATTGGCAATGCGGGTAAATTAATGGTATTGGATTTTGTCTTAGTGCTTTGTGTAACAATAAGTAAGTCAACTGACAATGGTATGCCTATCTCTGCCCACATTGAATTTAGTACTGTACCCAGTTATTAATTTCAACATGAATGTATTCCAAACAAAGCAACTCATATTATGTAACGTTCATGTGAGGTTGTGAACCGCAACACTAGATAGTATCATCCTTTATGATGCCATGAAGGAATATTCTGACGATTTAATTTTGTAACTCTCAAATACAAGTATATTGCGTTATTCATCTCGTGCACAAAGCTTCAAAACTTATTTCATGTGCAAGGGGTTCTCACACTCAAAAGTGATATACAGTGACTCCTTCTTCGATTTTCACACGCGGTGAGCTGCGGGATATAATACCTAATTCGAAACATTTTCTTGAAAATAACCCTAACAAGCGTGACGGCAGTGTTTTAACGGGAAATTGGCGATCTAAAAGTACGCGCAATTCGTTTTACATGAATTATAATAAGCCACTACATTCATGAAAACATATGTAGCAAACATCGTCAGCGCCCCTTGGGGGGCTCTAGAGGCAAGGTTAAGATCCACTGGTCTAAATGACACTCGTTAACAGACTAATACCGCTTGTTGAATACTCTGTAGTTGGTAGCAACGGGTCGATGAGGTATATCATAAAACTACTTCACTTGACAACTTTGGGTCTCTAAAAGCAGCATCAAAGAACTGTTGAGGTGGAGGAAATTGACAAACAGAACTACCTTCTGGTTAAGTGTAGGAAGTAGATAAAGCCTACCAGAGTACTGCGGAAACGTAGAAATACGTCGTTACTGATGACAGCTAGCTTTTAAGGGGCGATGAAGAAATTTCAAGCTTGATAGGGGTAGGCCTACTATTTGTCGAAAAAGTTTGCAAACTACTAGATCATTTTTGTTAAACGTGTGATTCATGAACTCCTTGTGGGTCTGCAATTTAGTTTTAAGAGGTCCATGTTCCGCAGGGGTCTCGAACACGCGGCCCGCGAGACCTGTTGGACAATATTTAGGCTCCACATATGTCTTTTCAGAGTCGAAAAGTTGTAATTCATTGCGAAATTGCTATTCGCAAAACTTCACTATTACAACACTTCTAAAGGTTACCATGAGATGTTATTATTGCAACGGACAACACAATCATATTCGTAATTTATTAACACCAAGCTTTTTAACTGACCCTCGTCGGGAGTGGCCGTCAGTAAATACGGAGATTGCAATTCGAAATATAAAGATGAAATAGGTAATGTGACGTAAGATTGGTATAACTACAACAATAACAACGAGAGAATTCACAAAACGACAGCGTTAAGCAAAAATGCAATTAGTGCAATACAAATTGGCTATAATATACATTTTAATAATATATTCATATTAAAACCCGAAGCTTTTCGAGCTGACACTTTTCAAGGGCAATCGTCAGCAAATGGAGAATTTCAAAAACATGCATCTAGCTACATTGCATACAACCAATTATGACGTCATAGAAACAAACAACATGAAATACAGGCAAACCGCGAGCGCAGCTAGTGGCCAATTTCCAGATTCACTAAAAATTCCTTCTGCTGACACAAGCGCGGTCGGTGGATTTTAATATAAGTCGATTCCAGTGCAGACAGATGGAAATTAGTGCGGCCTCTACCTAATATAAGAAAATCTGTCATCGCAATAGTTTTTAGCGCAGGTTGCATTCTCAGCCAAATGCTTGCCGATGGCAGAGTTCATAGCCATGGCCTGATTACGTTCTAGTAATCGCAGATCAGTTACGGCTGCGTCTTCGCGAGAGTCCAGTGTGCGTGATCTAATAACGCTCGGAACATGTTGTTTGATGCGTTCCTGCAAGCGCTGAGTTGTTCTTCCCACGTACCGACAATCACAGTGGCACTTGAAATCATAGACTATATTGCTTTGTTGAGAAGCAGGTAGAACATCTTTGCGCGTTGCAGGAAGCAATTGTTTGGTGGTAAACACAACATTAGTTTTTACGTTATCGTAACAACGACTCGCCAAAAAGACGTTACCGAAGTTTATCAAAGGTAGGATAGAGAGGTCTTGAGCACGCCTCACCCCAAATATTGAGCGTGCATTTATATATGATGAAATCGACAAGAACAACAAGTTGCTTGCTACCTTACATCGTATATGTCGGTCACTACAGAAAGAAATTCGTGGATTTTTGTCATTCTTTGATCTGATTCGGTTCACCCGGTACCTGGCATCTATAGATACCATAAAGGAAAAAGAGAACTTGGCGAAGAATGATCGTAACTTGAGCCGTCTTATTACCCAACGCTTTGGTAACAATGCTAGTCCTGACGGGAAAAATATTGTTAACTTATCGGACTACAAGCTCACGCCCACTGAAGAGTTCGTATTGTCTCATGGTTTCAACTTTTGTTTACCACCTACTACCATAAAAAGTGAAGAGGTATTCGCAGAATTTGAAGTGCTAATGGCTCAACTATATCATCGCAAGGCGAACTCCGCTGATAATTTGCCTGCCCTCAAAGCAAGATTGAGTGATTTGGCACATGCCTATTGTGGATATCCTATTGATTCGGAAAATTTTTTAATGACGAAGGAATGTTTTCGTGCAATAAAAGCATTGCGACAGAATCCAGACATTCACATTAGCAAACCGGATAAGGGCTCTGGGGTTGTAATCCTAAACAAACGGGATTACATACTCAAAATGGAAGCAATCTTGGGTGACCAATCAAAATTCAAGACACTTGGTCCCGCTGCTGAATTCGATAGCATCGCCAAGATCGAAAGACGGATACAGCGCCGACTATTCAGCCTCAAGAAAAACGGCTCCATATCACCTGAGGTCTACGCCTCCATCAGACCGGTCGGGGCACAGAGGCCACGTATGTACGGACTGCCGAAAACTCATAAAACCAACGTACCCGTTCGACCAATTCTTTCTATGATGGGATCGGCGCAGCACAAGCTCGCGAAGTGGCTTATCGGTATTTTGGAGCCAGTGCGTTCCATGTATGATTCGCATTGCGTCGCTGATTCGTTTACATTCGCGCACGAGATGAAAACAACCGACCTTCCAAACTCGAATATGTTTCTCGGTTCATATGATATCGTTAGCCTCTTCACGAACGTGCCGCTGAAGGAGACCGTTGATATCTGTGCGGACGCGCTCTATGGTGGTGGTGATTTAGCACCACCTTCCTTCTCGCGTAAAGTGTTCGTTGAACTTCTTAATACGGCTACTTGCTCTGTTGAGTTTAGTTTTAACGATACCATCTACATGCAAACCGACGGTGTAGCTATGGGTAGCCCTCTTGGCCCGATTTTAGCCAATATATTTGTGGGATTCCATGAAAATAGACTTTTCGCGACAGATGAAACCAAGGCTCCATTCATGTACCGTCGCTATGTCGACGACACTTTCGTTATCTGTCAAAATGAGACGGAGTTCGATGACTTTTTTGATAACTTGAATTCTCTACACTCGTCTTTAAAATTCACATTTGAAAAAGAGCGTGCTAACTCGTTACCATTCTTAGACGTTCTAGTGCAGTGGTTCCCAACGTGGGCGATATCGCCCCCCAGGGGGCGATTTGGCGGTCTAGGGGGGCGAAAATAACGAAGGGGGCGATAGGGGGGCGAAAATGGACGAAGGGGGCGATAGGGGGCGAAAACAACGAAGGGGGCGATGGCGCGTTAAGACGGCTATATTGGAGTCGGGACCGTAACTACCGCACCCCAAACCCCCCAATTGGAGGTGGGGGGCCCGAACTCGAAGGGGGCCAAAAATTATTTCGTGAATTAACATAAATTGTAGAGTAATATTTTAGAAATTCATGCAACTTTTTCAAAAAATTTTCGCGCCGTGCGCGATTTTATATTTTCATTTATTTTGACTTTGGGGTACCCGTCCCCAAACAAAAATGCGCATGATTTATGGAAATGGGAGACTTCGGCGTCAGCCATTACTGCGCCGCGACGCATCAAGACATATGAAGTTAGAGGCCATGTAACATGCGACTCCGAGAAGTGTGCCAGAACGATCAGCAGCGAGAAGACCTTGGCCGAAAAGGAACGTCCTTGTGCTGACCGCAAACTTCGATGTATATACAATATACATATATGTTTAATTGTATACATGTGCCTCAATGCCTGGCGTCGAATGTTCCTGTCCTGGCGACCTTAACCATACAGGACAAATGCCATCCCGCAAAGAAAACATTATTTGCCAGTTAAGAATTACCAATTTGAAATGTTGTGCGTCTTTTACGTTTTGACGATTTCCACATCTCAGACATAGCAGATATAGGTGGTCACGAGATAGCATCATGTAACGAAGTCAATATAACAACGATTCCGCCTAATTTCGTGGCAAAAGCGAACAACGTGATGGGGGTCGGTTTATCACCCTATGGGAGCCCAAGACCAAAATTTATTGGGGGGGGGGGCTGACGAAGTGCTGTTTCGTTCCTGCCAACCGGTATACGCCCGAAGATGTTTAATTATTATTTAGGGGTGTCCTACCTTTTCCAACACACCATACTCAGCTCTACCGGTAAATCTGATTACGTGAGCAGAAAGAGGATGTAAAAATTCATAGCAATATACATGCAATTCCCGGCCATATTGACCGATTCAAACATGAATTGTATAAATTTGTGGCACTTCGCGCGTTTAGGCGAAATACGGTGACTCACCAAACAGTACATGAAATAGGGTATAGCTGATATGTAGCGAAAAAAGCCCACTGGCTGACAGGGGGTCTGAAGTGGTTTATCATCCTATGGGGCCAAAGACCAACGTTTTAGGGGGGCGACGAACGGCTGTTTTTCGGTTCTCAATATTTGGGGGGCGATGATCGGTGTAAAGCTTCAAAAGGGGGCGATGAGTCGAAAAAGGTTGGGAACCACTGTTCTAGTGGAAAAACGGGGTATTAGCTTTGTCACTTCGATTTACCGGAAGCCAACGTTTACAGGGCATTATATACGCTGGAATTCTTTTAGCCCGAATCGCCGTAAACTAAATTTGATTGGCACGTTGGTGCACAGAGCCTTGATGATTTGTTCGGAGGAAAAATTAAACGCGGAGCTAGAATATATCCGCAAAATTCTAATCGATAACGGGTACCCCGAACACATCATCAAGAGTTCTGTTGACAGAAAACTCAGGAATTTCAATCCCAACAAGTCACAAAACACGAACACACGATCTGAGGAAAATGTATATATACATTTACCGTGGCTGGGCCCAATCTCTTCCCGGTTTGAAAAGCAATTGATTTCTGCTGTAAATCGTTGTTACGATAACGTAAAAACTAATGTTGTGTTTACCACCAAACAATTGCTTCCTGCAACGCGCAAAGATGTTCTACCTGCTTCTCAACAAAGCAATATAGTCTATGATTTCAAGTGCCACTGTGATTGTCGGTACGTGGGAAGAACAACTCAGCGCTTGCAGGAACGCATCAAACAACATGTTCCGAGCGTTATTAGATCACGCACACTGGACTCTCGCGAAGACGCAGCCGTAACTGATCTGCGATTACTAGAACGTAATCAGGCCATGGCTATGAACTCTGCCATCGGCAAGCATTTGGCTGAGAATGCAACCTGCGCTAAAAACTATTGCGATGACAGATTTTCTATATTAGGTAGAGGCCGCACTAATTTCCATCTGTCTGCACTGGAATCGACTTATATTAAAATCCACCGACCGCGCTTGTGTCAGCAGAAGGAATTTTTAGTGAATCTGGAAATTGGCCACTAGCTGCGCTCGCGGTTTGCCTGTATTTCATGTTGTTTGTTTCTATGACGTCATAATTGGTTGTATGCAATGTAGCTAGATGCATGTTTTTGAAATTCTCCATTTGCTGACGATTGCCCTTGAAAAGTGTCAGCTCGAAAAGCTTCGGGTTTTAATATGAATATATTATTAAAATGTATATTAAAGTTCTGTACCCCAAAGAGTCTCTTCAAATTGGCTATAGTATATAGCCAGAGATGCAACACTTATGAAATACACAGAGAGAAGAGAGTCGGTCCTTTTGCCGACGAGGAATCGGTTGCTCGAGTTTTATTATAGTCGATTCGAGAACCTTTAAATGGAACAGACTACTTCCGCAAGCAAGAATTGAAAATCTGCTGTCGTTTTACGATTTTGCACACTCTGGATGCGTAAGACGGTGCTGACCTATTGCAGAGTTACATGCCATGGTCTGGTCATAGTCTCGCAAGAAAGGGATACTTGTCTGCGATCGACTGTCTTAAATAGCATTGACGTCAGGTTTTCTAATCTGCTTGGACACATGTTGGTTGATTCTTTGTTGCAAACAAAGTAAAGTACGACCCACATACCGACTGTCGCAGCGGCACGTATAATTGTAAATAATACTACTCTATTTTGTGGCAGGTAGTACATTCTTCTGTGTTGCAGGAAAGAGAGTTTTTGTGGTGAAAACAATCCTAGATTGTACCCACATGAAACATTGAATACCAGACGACATGATTTGCTTCTCAAATCTACCAGAAACTTTACCAATCCATGGTATATGTAAATATACTGGACATTTACCGTGTCCAATGAATTCAGTGGCTCTGAAGTCGATTAGTTTTTTGTCAATGGTGGACTTGACAATGTATGTATATATTAATGGGCACAACAAAGTGGAGCTTGTCGCCATTTTAGGTCTTGTTCCCCACGACATGAATTTCATAATGTTCATTGGTCTTTGCTTTTTGAATTCTTGGGAACATCTTTCAATCTCTCTCGCAGTCATTCTACATTCTCTTTCGCTCCCATGCGTCCCCGCCGTGGTCTCTGCTGCCGACTTGTAGCACGGCTCACTTTCAGTCTGGGCTTTCCAAGGCACTACCGTAGTAGTGCGGTCGGCGATGAGGAGTCCAGATTAACCTCCGACACGTAGACGTTGGTCAGAACCGGGATTCGAACTAACGCCCATTGGTGTCGTGACTGCAGTGATCAACCAACTGCGCCACTCACTTCCCCAACTTCACAATGTGATCTGGATATCCATTAGACTGGAAGATTTTCCGTATGAAATCTACTTCAGATTCAAGTTTCGACTTACTACAAATCATCAGAGCCATGTGAACAAGCGTTAGCATCAGATTAGTTTTGCGCTTTGTCGGATAAAATGAATTCCAAGCGATATATCGGCCAGTGAAAGTGGCTTTCCGAAAGACTGACGTTAGAAACTTCTTATTGAACTTTTGTACTAAGGCATCAAGGAACACAAAAGAATAGTAAATTTGAGCGACGGATGAAGTTGATTTAAATACCTAAAAAATATATCACATTCCGATTCTTTGTTAAAGACTAAGAAAGTGTCATCAACGTACCGATGGTACATCAGTGGTTTGTCAATGTTCCGAATTAAATTTTGCTCATGATAACCTACGAAAATATTAGCAAGTATAGGACCAAGAGGTGATCCCATCGCGACTCCATCAGTCTGTTTGTATATGACTTCATTGAAGCTAAATTCCACGTTACAAGTTGCCCTGCGCATTAATTGGACGAACATGTCTCTCGAAAATGGCGGGTATCGCAAAGAGCCACCGTATAACTCATTAGCACAGATTTGTACGGTCTCGTCACTGGGTCGTTGGTAAACAGACTTAAGATGTCATAGGAGCACATAAAAAGTTTAGCAGGATCGAGCTTGGAACTTCTGATGGTATCAGCAAACGTGAACGAGTCACGAATGCAATGGATACCATAAAGAGAACTCACTGGTTCAAGAAAGCGTGCAATCCAGTTAGCGAGTTTGTGATATGACGAGCCAACCATTGAGAGTTGTGGACGCAATGGCACATTAGATTTATGCGTCTTAGGTAGACCATACAAGCGCGGGCGCATGGATCCTACTGGTCTAGCTTGATCTGTTATTGCATCACATTGCGTATTTAAGATGATAAAACGTGACCCCGGCCTGAATGATTTGTGACTGAAAAAGGACGCGACCTTTCGTAGAATTGCTAGAACTCGACGACAAAATGATAATGATCACAAGGTCGACTCGCTATCAATCTGACAATTTCACCTCGTCAAATAAGGCCCATTTGGAAAACATTGAATATCTCTATTGATACAGCGGCCCGTGGAGTCATAAAAACTGGGAAATTGACCCGGTCAGTCATCAGATTCGAAAATTTCGCGCTGAGGAGTCCATGCAACCACCCATAAACCGGTAGGGGTCCGCGATAGAAAAATGTTACGAATCACTGCTCTATACCGCCATATAACGGCGCTTGAAATGCCGTAGCGTCGTTAGTCGGAATTCAATACAAAACATCGCTTATGCTATGGTCTATGCATTGCATTTGATTCTCGTGCGTTTATTGCTATACCAGTGATTTTTAACCTTTACTAACCTAACGGAGTCTAATATGTAAGCTTTAAGGGCACCCCAAAAATATGAAGGGGAGGGGGGAGGGAGAAGCTGCCGTAACCTAAATATATTCTCTCGGCACGATTTACCTTCAATTCATGGCTATTGCTCTGTTATAGCCCTAATTTCATATTTTGGAATTCTCTCATCAATGGAGCGATTTTTGTTTACCTAGAAGGGAAGATTTTGACCAAAAAGCAAAATTTTGACTTTTTTACTTTAAAAAACTTGATTTTGTCGTCATATATGTGAATTAGGTATTTTCCCTCCATAATATGGGAATTGTATTATCTTCATTTCTGGTTGGAACTGTCGGTCCTTGCGAAGAAGTTTGACCTGAAAAACTTTTTTGACTTGAAAACCGACAAATTTCTACATGAAAATTATTTATTTTAACGAAATCTGGATCAATGATGGATTCCAGTATTTACATCACGCATAATGATGAAAATAATTAAAATTTTCTGTACTGCAACGATAGATACTTTCCTACATTCTCGCGTAGAAAGTGTCTGTTCTTACTAAATAGTTTTCCAAGAGTGGAGAAAGTACGTTCAACAGCAGCAGTTGTTGGTTGGCAACACTGAAACTGTGCGTACACTGCTTCATTCTGACAATGCTGTATATCACAAGTTTTCATCATGCGCTTCTTGATATAAGAACCAATACCCACGCAGTCTTGCTTCGATATTGTGGTACTTTGGGCATAACACCATGTCAACCTATTTGTTTCATTTGACCTTTATGATTCGCAGTGAGCAGATAATAGGCCGTCT
Source organism: Botryllus schlosseri (assembly GCF_051294905.1). NCBI lineage: Eukaryota > Metazoa > Chordata > Ascidiacea > Stolidobranchia > Styelidae > Botryllus > Botryllus schlosseri. The sequence goes on along the minus strand of NC_137242.1, from coordinate 24,476,808 downwards.
ACAACGGTATAGGCACATAAAGTAGGTACAAGCTGTTAAAAGTCAAATGATAAGTTCACCAACAGTGCAAATATCTACAATACAAACGAAATGTAGGTTGCAAAATAATTTTAATTTTGTAAACAATTTTGACAAAATTTTGAGATGTCTAAAAATCGCCCTACTCATTAACAGTCATAACCTTCCAGGCCATCAAACGATACGTTAGGATTGATATCATTACAAAGCAACAACCGCACTGCGGAATCAACATTTACCGTTACAATTTGAGAGACGGAGGCAATCGGGATTACAATACCTTCCATACATATGTCTTCGAGAGCATTTTTAGCGATAAAATTAACTTACCGCAAAGTCCAGAAATCGAGACAAAACGTGAACAGTCTGCGTCACAAACATCACTATCCGCGAAGTTCGATATTAAAAAAACTGAGAGTCGAGCATGATTCTCGCGTTAACTTTCCGCCTAGCTTCTAGTTGGCGGAGTTGACTTCACGCTGGACCATTCAGCTTCTTAAACTACAAATTCTCGATGTTCTACCTCACTATGGTAAAGAAGTGAGACTGTAGTCGATCTGCGATGGCTTGTCGTGTTATTTACCCAATTGGGTTATATTCGGTAGGCCTTAACTGTGAGTATACAACCGAGCTAAGGCAGTAACCATATAGAACGCATATGAATTATTGAGTCCACAGACGGGCGAATAAGCGCGAGGACCGAGTAGGCTAGGCCCTACCTCACGCGTTATGGGCCTATGTGCGTATAACGGGCGCTTGAGTTCTGTGCCGGGAACACGATATTATACAAATTACGATGATGAATTGATACATATAATATCCACTATTTATCTTTCGCGATCTCGCGCCGTCGCCTTGCCAATAAGTAATTCGATATCGAAAGATAGCATTCTGTCCGATATGGTGGGCCTATAAACTGGTTGCGAATTATATAGATTTGACATATCGACCTCGCCTATCGATATATGCGTCATTCATTTTCATCACACACAATCGCGCACTGTGGCACAGTCTGCTGAGCGACACCGTCACGACGCCAATGGTTGTTGGTTGGAGTCTCGGCTCTACCAAGTTTCTATGTGTCGATGGTTTATCTGGGCTCCTCATCGCCGACCTCACTGCGATTGCAGTGACTTACAAAGCCCAGAAAGTACAGGGAGCCGAGCTTGAAAGTCGGCAGCAAAGAAACGATGAATGAATGTATATGCAAAAGATAGAGAGATAGAGATAGAGATAGAGACTGACTCGTGATGGAAAGAGAGCAAGAAAAGTGGCCAATAAAAGAAAATGCATTGAACTGTTGAAATTCCCATTGTGCCATTGTCGTGAAGCACAAAGCCTCATAAGGTTATAAGCACCTCTGCCTTAGCTTATCAATACAATACAATCACATTTCTGTTTCTGTTATCTCTATTTCTTTCTGTCCGGTTTGCAGTGCATGCCTCTTATTTACACCGCCTACATGTCAGAATGTCTGTCTGATTTTAAAGACTATCTTTTCATAGTATCGCAATCTTGTGGTGCTTTGAATTGATGGAATTATTAATAAATTGATACTGGTACTCCTACACAACAATAATTAACCTGTTGCTGAATTCACCTGTAACTCATGGACGACTTGTCTCGTATTGCACACAACGCTGTTTATTTACCAGAAAGAAAATGACATGTGGCTCAATATGCAGTGTAACCATCCAGGGTCTACGTTACCTTACAACTATAGTCCGAATAGAAGTGGAAAAAACTCAGAGACAATCTGTAGCTCTGGCTCCCATATTATAATCATAATACCATATTCATGTATAGCATGTTTAGCGGAAACTATACGACTGATTGACTACAATCCGTTGAAATGCACCAACAAAGGTAGAACCACTGAATAATTGTAATGAAGTCATGAGGTTTCGAATCACAAGTCATTCTCTGATATAAATTTTGACACAAGTCAAGCCTGAATTCAAATCAACATACAAGAGGTCCGAGTCAGCGTCACATTTTCGGTCGCGAATCATATGCGAAGGATTTTTGTTATCAACTACGATTAGCGATACTTGAAGCATCATAATCAGACGATGCCTATTTATTCCCCACGTGGCGATGTAATAGAGACAAATGAGAATGAAATTCACAAAGGGCTTTCATGTCGACATGTACAATGTACATGCATCTAAATTCGTTTTTAACGAAATAGGGGAATGTTCGCAGCACGCGAACTTTGTGATATGGACATTACGTTGCTGCGTTAAAATACAATGCTGCCGACATCCGACATACATATGAAGATCGCTGATTCAAGGGGGTAAGAAGTGGAGTGAGCCAAATATTCTACTTAATTACAAATGTATTTAATTAGCTCAGTAATATATAGTCGGCAAACACTAGTCCGCGAGGAGTTTGTTAATGGTTCACAGAAGGTTCATATGCGTTGCCAGTTCAATGAAGTTCAAAAGTATAGTAGTCAAGCTCACTCATAGAAATTGAATTGTTGCGTTGTAACATGACTCGCACGCTATTTGTCAACTTCTTAACCACACTGAACAACCAACTTATAGGGCAGTGGTCGGGAACCTTTTTCGCCTGAAGAGCCATGTTAGCCCTATATTTTCCATTTTAACTCCCAAAAAGCCATACATGTCAATCAATTGCTACGTCACAATTGAAATTCGTGACGTCATGGTAGTACAAATTCGAACTCACTACGTGGGATTAGTCGTGGGTGCCATATTTTCCTTGTAAATCTGGTAAGCTACTAATCATCCTGTGATAGCGCAATTCATCTTAAGTAGCTCAGAATTTATAATAATTGATACTAATCTAATGTATCTGTAGCACTGATTCCGAAAATCTCAATATTGATCGAATTCTCAATTAGGCGGTAACAGAAGCGTTGCAGTACTAGAAAGCTACTTACCAATAAAGAACGTGGATAGCGAGGCGTCGGTTGTTTCCAATTTAGATTTGTAATTGAAATGTCACTTCCAAGGCAGTTCATTTCTCGGCGTAGATCAGGAAGACAATCTGTATTTGAAAACTGCATTGTCGTTGTATGGTTATGGCTCATACCGTCACGCATGACTTTAGTTCATGCTGACAAAGACTTTTGTGTCAACTTACTGGAGTTGAAGGTAGTGACAAGTGCAAGTTTCGGTTAAGTCTTTCGTTGCTTTATTTACAGCTTAATCATTTATTAGAGTATAAAACTCACTAATAAATGCATAATTGTACATGATTAAACTTCATACACCTGGATAACGGATATGCCTGTCGGTCAATGCCCTCTTCCGAATTGCGGATTCCAGACTGCTGATACTGAAGCTGCCATCGCTGCTGCAGAGTTGAACATTCATGCTATGGTACATCAGACGGCCACACAACATAATGACAGTGTCGCACGTCAAAAACTTCCCAGCATGGAACGCCCTGTAGTCTCTCGAGATACGACTGCTGAGGATTGGCATGTATTCCTTCGCAAATGGGAATTATTTAAAGGGGGCACAAATATGCCGGCAGATCAAATCACTAATCAGCTCTGGCAATGCTGCGAATCTGCGTTACAAACAGACCTTTTCAAACAAGTTGATGATGTGTCTCGGATAAGTGAGGACGAACTTCTGGCTACCATCAAGGCCTTGGCTGTTATGAATATAGCAGCAAGTGTTCGCAAGGCCAATCTATTCTGTTGTCGCCAGGATCGTGATCAACCTATTCGGTCGTTTGCTGCTCAGGTCCACGGAATAGCTCGTACCTGCACATTTGCTATGAAGTGCACGCGACAAGACTGTGATCAGATAGTCAACTATTCTGATGACATCGTCAAACATGTTGTGATATCAGGCATAGCAGATGAAGATATTAGGCGAGATATCCTCAGTTTACCTGACCTGGACGACAGGACTCTGCCAGAGACTATTAAAGTGATTGAAACTAAAGAAATGGCGTCTCGTGCTATCTCTGTTAGTAGCCAGAGTTTCGGATCATTTGATAACACCGGAACTGTCGCGTCTAATGTGCCAAAAGCCCAAGATGCACCGCCATCGGCCAACCTTGATGTCATGATACCATGCCGTTCTTGTGGCAAGAAAATTAAGAAATTCAAGTACATTAAGGGACGTTTCGGGAAGAAATTTTTGAAAGAATTCGTACAATGCTCAGAATGCTGGAAAACAGAGAGAAAAGTATCATCTGCATCTAGCCCGTCTGGACATATGGCATCTCTTTCAACACTTGACCGCCATAATGACCATGCATCGACAACGCGTAATGTTACTCCGCGTGGACATCAGTCGTCGTTCAAGCACTACATCTTCGATGGAACAAAGGGGTGGTTAGCAAAGGAATCGAAACCGCAACCGACTGTGGAATTGCAGGTATGGACTGACACTCGAGATTATGATCAATTCAATATTCCATGTCCACAAATGTCGTCTAGGGCAGTAAAAGGTGTTGCGGACAGTGGTGCCCAATCGTCTTTGATGGGCCTAACAATGTTATTAGCATGTGGGCTTACTGAGAACTGTCTATTACCCGTAACTAAACGTATGCTTGCTGCTAACGAAGAGGGCATAAATATTCTGGGTGCAGTATTCCTTCGAATGTCTGGTGAAATGCGCAACGGACATCGCATAGCAACAGCCGAGATGGTTTATGTAACAGACTCGACTGATTTGTTCTACATGAGCAGAGGTGCGATGGAGCAATTGCATATTATTGGCCCGGATTTTCCTACAGTTGGCGCTGCCGCAATAACTGCTCCGGCCTCCACAAAGGAATATTCAAACACCAATAGTAATCAACGCTCGTGTGAATGCCTAAAACGCTCGTTGCCACCTAGTTCGCCCACTGAGCTCCCTTTCACGCCATGTGTGGAAAATAACGAAAAGATGAAACAATGGCTTCTACTGCGATTTAGTTCGTCAACATTCAACAAGTGCAAACATCAAACGTTGCCTTCTATGTCTGGAACACCCATATCCATTCATGTTGATCCAGATGCAAAGCCAGCAGCAGTCCACACACCTTCTCAAGTGCCAATTCACTGGCGTGATGCAGTTAAGAAACAATTGGATGATGACGTGCGTCTTGGTGTCATTGAAAAAGTTGAACCTAATACGCCGACAAAGTGGTGTCATCGAGCAATATGGGTTCGTAAAAGCGATGGAAGTCCTCGCAGAGTAATAGACTTCCAATCCCTCAACCGTCATTGCTCCCGGGACACGCACCACATCGTTCCACCATTTCATCAGGCCCGTTCCATCCCACCCGATACTTTCAGATCGGTTACTGACGCCTGGAATGGCTACCATTCGGTACCTGTCAGAGAAGATGATCGCCACTTACTCACGTTCATCACTGAATTTGGCAGATATAGATATCGAGTGGCCCCACAAGGTTTCATAGCAAGCGGGGATGGATACACTCATCGATATGATCGGATAATCGCTGATGTGCCTAGAAAGACAAAGTGCGTCGACGACACAGTGTTATGGGATGACAGTCTGTCTGAACATTGGTGGAGAATGATTCATTATCTCGAACTGATGGGACGCAATGGCATCATTCTTAACCCTTCAAAATTTCAATTTGCATGCAAGCATATTGAATTTGCAGGATTCGAGATTACGGCAGACGACGTACGTCCACTTCCAAAATATTTGGAATCCATCGCCTGTTTCCCAAGGCCACAAAAGCTGTCAGACATACGGTCGTGGTTTGGACTTGTGAACCAAGTCTCCCATTATGGCAAACTTACCGACATGATGGCACCTTTCAAGAGCTTACTTAGCCCGAAATCTTCTTTCACGTGGACCAATGAACTTGATAAGGCGTTTGCAGAATCAAAAGCTGAGATTATTCGAGCAATCCAAAATGGGGTGCGCATTTTTGACCCGAAGCGAAAAACTTGCTTGAATCCCGACTGGTCGAAAACAGGCATTGGGTACTGGCTGCGTCAAAAATACTGCGAGTGCGAATCTACGACGCCTGATTGCTGTCCCAATGGCTGGAAAATTACTCTGGCAGGTTCCCGATTCTTACGTGATTCAGAAAGACGATACGCTCCGATTGAAGGTGAAGCCCTTGCTGTGGCATGGTCACTGGAGGACACCAAGTTCTTTACCCTTGGCTGTGATGACCTTGTTATCGCTACCGATCACAAACCGCTGATCAAAATCTTCGGGGACAAATCGTTGGACGATATTACAAACACTAGAATATTCCGCCTGAAGCAGCGTACAATGTCCTGGCGCTTTCGTATTTTTCATGTTCCAGGTAAATCCATACCGGCATCGGATGCGTTCTCGAGGCACCCCGCATCACTGGACACGACTCACTGGTCCTCCCTGGACCCTGTCGATTGTGTGGCGGCAGGTCACGATGAAAACAACCAACTAGAGACGTCTATTATTGCAGCTACAAGGGCATCCCTGAACGCCATTAAAGTCATTTCATGGGAGGATGTGCGAAAAGCTACCCTATGCGATGATACTCTCAGTAAGCTGAAGGAATACATTGTCTCAGGATTCTCACATGGATCGGAACAGTTGCCGTTTCGGATCCAAGCATATTGGCGCTATCGTGGTAAGCTTTCTATTGTTGATGATGTCGTCATGTATGATGATCGAGTTGTTATACCTTCAATTCTGAGGAAACCAATATGTGACACCCTTCATTCTGCTCACCAAGGTATCAGTGCCATGTCACAGAGAGCTCAAGCTACTGTTTTCTGGCCCGGTATGTCGGCTTGCATTGCAAGAACGCGGGCACAATGTGATGCGTGTAGCAGGTCCGCACCGAGCCAGCCGCATTTGCCCCCTTGTGATCCTTACGTACCGACATACCCCTTTCAGGCTATTGCCGCAGATTACTGCACTGTTGCAGGTCACCAGTATCTCGTAGCCATCGATCGTTTCAGCAATTGGCCTGAAATCTTTCATATCAAGCCTGGCACTCAAATGTCTGGTGCACTTGGACTGCAAGATGCTTTACGGAACTACTTCATGACATTCGGCGTTGTAGAAGACCTGAGCAGCGATGGCGGACCTGAATTCACCGCTCATAGTACGCAAGATTTCCTACGTCGATGGGGTGTTCGTCACAGACTGTCTTCTGCATACAATGCTCGGTCAAATGGCCGGGCTGAAATTGCGGTCAAGTCAATTAAACGACTTATCACTGGAAATATATCACAGGATGGTGAGCTCCGAACCGACTCATTTGTACGAGCCGTGTTACAGTTCAGAAACTGTCCTGATCCAGACAATGGCCTGTCTCCAGCTCAAATCGTTTTTGGAAGACCTTTGAAAGACGCTCTGCCATTCAAGAAAGTTGGTTCAGTATTCAACGGACATATCGTAAGACCGATGTGGACAAAGCTATGGCAAACAAGAGAACGTACGTTACGTACCAGGTTCGCTAAGCAGCTCGAATCTTTGCGACCGCGCACTCATAATCTGGCACCCCTTGAAGTGGGGGACATATGTCGTGTACAAAATCAACATGGACGTTTCCCTCTTCGATGGGACAAGACCGGTATGATTGTTCAGTGTAACGGCAATGACCAGTATCTTGTTAAGATTGATGGGTCCGGGAGATTGACTTTGCGAAACAGAAAGTACCTTCGTAAAGTACAGCCATTCTGTCGATATACTGAAAAGCAGCATGGTACGGAAACTTTATTACCCGTGCCGACACCTGAGTCACCGCATGTTGATGGTGCGAATCCCGCGCAGAGGATTCTCAATGACGCACACGAGGAAAAAGATTGCAACGACCAGCCTGTGGATGATGTTGACGATGCGTACGTGGATGATGACTCTCCTGGTACTTCTCCATCAACCAGCGCTGATGGTGGCCGCATGTCAAACCGTGTCAAAAATCCTCCATTTTGGCACAAAGACTATGTCCTTGGCGCGGTCTATTCATATTGATGAATGTTTATTGTTGCGCCTTTTATTTTCAACTCCTCAAGTTGTGCCTTTATCGGAGTTGTGGGGGGATGTATGGTTATGGCTCATACCGTCACGCATGACTTTAGTTCATGCTGACAAAGACTTTTGTGTCAACTTACTGGAGTTGAAGGTAGTGACAAGTGCAAGTTTCGGTTAAGTCTTTCGTTGCTTTATTTACAGCTTAATCATTTATTAGAGTATAAAACTCACTAATAAATGCATAATTGTACAGTCGTATATAGGCGTCACCATGTCTTTCATTCTCTTTGATCAACCAACGTATGGTGCAATCCAAGATTACGCAGAGCCCGATGCCGGGTACATCGAATTCGCGAGGGATATTGGTCGCTGACGCTACAGCAACTTAAATTTAGGGATTTTGTAAACGGGCCCGAGCCCTTAACCTTGGACACGCCACTGTCTTGACCTCTCAAATACATGTTTATGCCGCCACGGGAATAATTATTGTGGCCGTTGAGAAAAATTACGAACAAGTTACTGCAATATCGATAAAATTAAGTACAAAATTAAAATTATGTCAAAGAGCCATATCTTATACCCAAAAGAGCGATATTTGGCTCGTGACCCATAGGTTTCCGACCACTGTTATAGGGTGTGAGCTGCAACAAGTCTTCAATGTTGCACAAATGGGGTTTATGAAGACCGGTGCCGCCGGTCCGCGAAATAAATTTGATCTTTAAACCAGTCCGCAGAGCAATAAAGCTTGTCGAACCCTAGCTGATTTCGCTGAGGGCAGTAAAGTAAATAACTGAGTTATGACCTGTCGAAAAGTACAGCTACATCAGTGCATGCTTTTCGTGATAGAATCTTGTTAAATAAGGATTATGGAGAAGAAACCCCAAAAACAAAATGTATAATATTGCATTCTCATTGATCAACCATGCTACGCAGGTAGAGATTATACCAACTAATTCCGAATGCAAATCGAGTCATTACGAAGTTTCCTGGTATTTGGCGATGCGGTGTTTATCGCTAATGAAACATTCATCGAACTTGCAAACCACGAAACCAAAGAAATATCGAAGAAGTATGAGGCATACAGTCATCTTTTCTCTGCGGGGTATTCAAGAATTATTCCATTGGCATTAGTCATAATGTACGATACGGCTTTCACTTCCAGAGTCCAATGGTCAACAGAATTACGTTTGCGGAAGCACAAGACTAAACATGAAGATTTATTCAACAGCTCTCTCGACTTGCCTTCATTTGCGAAAACGCTTTGAGCGTCAAGTGCACGTGCTTGGGTTAACTCGAAAATGAGCAACGAATACGTGACGACTTCGTGCCAGCCTGAAAATCCATACACGGAAATACGTCGCGCCGAGGAGAATGGTTAGTGATCATTTACAAGGCTTGGAAAAATCGAGTAACGGAGTGACCCAATTCTGTATCGAGTTTAGTCCAGTATCATGACTTCACAAGAGTATGGATGCTGTGGAAAGTTTGAATACTGTTTATGTGACCAGAATGAAAATAATGCCACTTTAACACTCATAAATATCATTTGGTATTTTTTCGACTATGCTCATTTGATTGCTTTTGATGTTGTTGATTGCTGACAATAATTTGAGTTATTCATGACTCCACAGAAATGACACTGTCCCACTAGCACAGTGGTTCTCAACCGGGGGTCCGCTAAACGTACTAATTTGCAAAATGGTTGATAATCTAATTTGTATTTTTTAAATCAGACACATCACGAGGCACTTCTGCTACACAACTGCTAAACTTGAGGACTCTCATAAACAGAATGGCCGTCTGAGATGGAATATTTTGCTGTGCAAGCTCATTTTAATGACCAAATTGTCAAATAGGCTACTGATAAAAATATATTACTGTTTAGAGAAGTTTTGTAGTTCGGGTTTTGGAAAAAATGGTTTCGAATATCCATTTTCTCCGGTGATATACATCACCAGTACTCTAGAAAACTTGAATATGAGCTGCTAGATATAATTGACTAGGCTGGACATGCACATTATAGTTTCATTAAAATATGTTTCTCAATTTTGGTGCCATATATGTTCCGCAAAGGTGTTTCCCGAAGTCTTATCTTTGTTCATAGGTTTAAGGCCTTTACGATGGCAAATGAACAGCTACACGATTCTGCTTGATAAATGTAACTCATAGTGAAATGCGGAGTATGATTTCAGTGCCTAAATAAAATCTTTCCTCCCTACCCTAATTATTACTGGATTCGGATTATTTGAGGTCTGTAATCATTATGCCCAACCCTAATCATTAATAGTATTCAGAAGTATTAATTTAAATCGATAGATTCATGTGTATAAATGGTAGGCTATGTGGTGTGAGCAAAGACCGACATGTTACTGAGCGTATATTATCAATAGAAATAGTCAACTTAAGATTGTGGTGATTACTGCATTACAGGTCTTGTGCACCACACCAGTAAGAGTTATATTATATTATATATAATATATTATTTGAATCAACTAAATATACAAACATAGCTGGACTTGCACATTGAATATCGGCATTCACCTACATCATACATAAATTTTGTCTACATACCAACGTACATAGATATAGACATAAAAATACACTGAGGATTATCCCTTCGTTTTGCTACCTTGGCGATTAGAAATTGAAATTATTTTGACGACACTGATGCCTTCGCATCAGTCAAGTACCGTAAAAGATGCTAGCAGTACTATTTTGTCAAAACTTCTGGACCTGTGATAGATGTATATATTGAAGTCTGTTGGCCAAACTATCTTTGATTATGTTTTCGGTCATTTAAGTAATATCGACGAATAAATGAAATGTGTCATATTAAACACGACCTGAATTTATTGATTCATATAGTTTTAATAGATATAGATGATAAGGAATTGTTTCGAATCATGACATACAAAAACGATCTGTATGCTACGTGCATATCATTTGTGCTAGCTAGTACATATTAACGACTGGCAGTCAGGCACAATGAGTTAGCCTACCTACCAAAGACTGATGTCACAAACAGCATCACAGTTTTGATCAAATCAACCCGGCGGGATTGAGGTGGTAATATGAAATAACTTGCAAACGATGACTTGCTATTACCAATGAAAATTAATTTTCTACCACTAACACGCGATCCCAATCGACTTCAAATAAAACACCTATGTTGAGTATTCTGAATTCCATTCCTTTAACATTATAGCAATAAATGAACAAATTAGCTCCACTAAGCGACTTATGCAGCAATTTCAGTCTAGTCGTATTTAGCAACACTAATTCTCCTCAACCAGTCCTACTTTCATTTTCAATCAAATCAGATATTGTTAAATGTTCATCATCAGTTTCTAGTTGGGTAAATTCTCAATTGACACTACCACAATGCCCGGGATTCCTCCAAGAGTTGCTCAAGACATTTATTGAAATGATTGCCATAATATGGTGTGTAATGTGTATATATAAGTATATTATATATATCTTATCCATGTATCTAGTAGTACCCTTAGCAGACTATTAAAATCAAATTATAATTTGCATGCAAAGCATGATGGGTCATTCAAACGTACTATCTTTTAGAAGCTCCGACCTGTTTAACGGAGAGTAATTCTTCGCCACTGCCCTACGTACGGGGAGCATATCCGAAGGACAGATTTCGGATCATATTGTCGGTGTTGCTCGTGATCAACATGCTGTTCACCATTGCCACCCTCACTCTCTTCGCACAGGTGAAAATAGTTTGATTCAGGATCGCGCAACCTTTTTACTGACAGGCCGGACATGTTTTTGTTCTGTGTTTTCATGGTGTCACAAATACATTGGTCATATTTCACCAAGCCAATATTACTAATTGTAAAGCCCACTTTCAGGCATGAAAAGATTGTATAAACATACCCGAAAATCAATGGACACTTTAATCGCTATTCTGACGCAGGGTGTACGGCAGACATGAGGTAGAATTTATTACTGCAAAATCTCGCCGTATTCGATTACGATTACGATTGCACGGAAAGAGTGATCTCGATTTCTGCAGATTACATTAATTCTGTTTCCTTGAATTTGAGCCAATACACTTGAACAATATAACCAGCGGAACGAATGAGATTGAGATGCATCAAAAGATAATAAATATCATTACGACACTACCGATTGACAAGGATACCTAAAGCTTGTGATGTAATAATGAGCAACGAGCTTCATAAATCCGACATTCTACTGTCATAGTCATAAAAACAAAAAGCCATCACAATACACATCTAACTAACCACACATCTAATACATTACTATAGATCAGTGGTTCCCAACTTGGGCGATTTGGCGGCCTAGGGGGGCGAAAATGACGAAGGGGGCGAAAGGGGGGCGAAAATGGACAAAGGGGGCGACAGGGGGCGAAAATAGCGAAGGGGCGATAGGGGGGCGATGACGCGTTAAAACGGCTATATTGGAGTCAAGTCGGAGGAATGACCTTATTTTTTCGTTGCCAAAGTGTAGAATTCGACAATTAGTTGACCTTTTTCTTTTTTTTTTTAGTCAACCCGCCGATGATTACAGTTTGTATACCGAATTTTCGGTTCACAAAATCTGGGGAGGCGATGATCGGCGTCGAGCTTGAATAGGGGGCGATGAGTCGAAAAAGGTTGGGAACCACTGCTATAGATTAACGGAGCACAGAATGCACTATACGTCAACATAGTGTAGAATGGCACAGCTATTTAAAAGACCATTTTCACACAAAACGAAAATATCGTAATGAATATTTCTTCAAAATTAACATGACTTCTGCTGTTCTCATCCAGATATCGGTCTAGAAATGAGAGGCTTCACATTGGAAACGCAACAGCATGATAATAATTGCTTAATTTACATTTTAATAATATATTCATTGCAGAAATATATTAAAACCCGAAGCTTTTCGAGCTGACACTCTTCAAGGGCAATCGTCAGCAAATGGAGAATTTCAAATCATGCATCTAGCTACATTGCATACAACCAAATATGACGTCATAAAAACAAACAACATGAAATACAGGCAAATCGCGAGCGCAGCTAGTGGCCAATTTTTAGATTGACTAAAAATACCTTCTGCTGACACAAGCGCGGTCGGTTGATTTTAATATAAGTCGATTCCAGTACAGACAGATGGAAATTAGTGCGGCCTCTACCTAATATAGAGAATCTTTCATCGCGATAGTTTTTAGCGCAAGTTGCATTCTCAGCCAAATGCTTGCTGATGGCAGAGTTCATAGCCATGGCCTGATTTCGTTCTAATAATCGCAGATCAGTTACGGCTGCGTCTTCGCGAGAGTCCAATGTGCGTGATCTAATAGCGCTCGTAACATGTTGTTTGATGCGTTCCTGCTTAATTGCAGATGCCCTTGTAAATATTGGGGATATAATTGGCATTTCCGAAGATTGACCTTCCGATTTCGAAACCAACCTCCCCTCGTACGCCCCTGCTCACTAGGTACCATCACAACAGTTACATTTCGACTACTGGTGGGGTATGATTGCCCGCAACAGTTAATGATGGACAAGACGGGCGTATCAATACGAATGATATCTATGAGTTGATTGTGTGTCGTGTCCTCCAGGGTACCCTAAGACAAGAACACCTGAAAATAGGGTTACCATATGTCCTAATTTTTCAAGAAATCGAAAATGTCCTATACGAGGACACCTAAATGCCCTCCTTTCGGCTTCCATTATAGCGTTGACAACCATGGGCAATAAAATACACCACAAATGGCGCGACATCTGTATTGTGGATGTTTGAGCGCGTCTTTCGGTACTTAAGTTGAGAAAAACGATTTTTTTTAGTCAACACAAGATGATTTCTCAGAATAATTTTTAATCAGCAGTTCTCTAGTCCGGTATGCGAACTTCTATGATTTATAAAAGGTGTCCACCTTTCCGGATACCAAAATATGGTAACCCTAGTTAATAACCACTGGTCAATATGATACATCACTAGTTCATACTAATTTTATGACATAGTCAATAGTACTTACTAACGGGATTTCTGAGTAGGCATAATCATCTATTGACAAAGCCCTCGATTATTTTATATGCAAAACAATCAACTACTTTGCATTTTACGACGTCAATCAAATACGACTGCGACTAATAGTTCGAGTACTTGAAAATGATGAAATTGTAAACGATTACGCCTACAAATCAAAATTACGCCTCTTCTGGTGTAGGCTTGAATGCATGACTCGCAAAATTTTGTTTCGCGTTTAACAATCATCACTATGCATCACTTTTTAAAATACTATTCATCGCCGCGTATCAATGTTTTGGACAGTGGCGGCTCGTGACAAGATATGGTGCTTGGTAAAAAAACTCGCGTCACAATGGCCACAATGGCGTCGTACTGACACGAAAATGTGACTTCAATTACAATCCATATTTATCCTATATGCGCTCACTAATTTTGCACTGTAAGATGAATGAAAAATTCTTCGATTATAGTGGGCGCCTTTTTGAGAATAGATAAGTAAATTTAGTTATGAACACTACCGAGGATGGGAAATGTTAACCATTTACAAGAGAAAAAGATATCGCGATTCCTCCGAAATTCTCTATATTCATTGTTTTGTGTGTATGAATTCATAGGTCAGTATCCATATTGATAGCACACAATCATGGCTGGAAAATGACCCCGTTGCCAGATGGGATGAACCGCTCCGGTTTTGAAGAAATCCTTTTCAAATATTCCGTCTCAAACAAGCTGACATTATGGATATATTTATGCGAAAATTGCATTTACATTCTTAATATCGTGTTGGGCTGATTCCTATTAAATCACATCTAACATTCGAATCTTTCTAAGACGAGTCGTCGATAAGCGTTGGATCCACACTCCCAAACCATACGTTACTATACGTGTTATTTAAAATTAATAGATTACTATAACTCGACTAGAGAGATAGAGAAGGGGTATTCGTTTGCGTCTGCACCATCGAGATGCTCTGACGATGGAGATGCGATAGGTCACCCCTAGGGCGCAACCCCGTTTTTTACTCTCAATGCAATCCGTAGATGCTGAGTGCCTGATAGGATAGCTGTGGATACCAGTTTTCGGAGCCTATGGTCTCACTTGGCCGGGGATCATACCCACGACCTACCGATCAAGAAGCCATACACATCACCATTACACTATCTCGCTCGGACTATATCACACCGCGTCCGAGTCTAAATGCACATTTCGAAATGTAATGTGGGTTTTTGTATCATCTCTTCTTTCTTACCTTTTCGACAATGATTACCATGCTGACGATTTATATAATCCCAATAAAGCAAACGAAACCACACATCTACATATAGCTTTGAGCAACTGCTGTCTAAAATAGCATACAGGCCTTCTCCTCTATTAAATTGAATATTCTGTTCCGCAGCTTCGCACTGATATACAGCGGCTAAAGCAGGGAGAGTCCTTCATCGTGAAGCAACCTATAACGGGTAAGAGTTAGGGATGGTGCGAATACGTGAAAGGTTCAGGTTCGTGTCAACGCGAACCTTTTTGAAAGGTTCTGTGTGAACGCGAACGTGAGCCTATGACGTCACGTGACGTCATATTCACTGTGCCGCAATGCTGAAGTACAGGTTGACTTTTTCAATAGATACCAAAAGTATTAACTGTAACAATCAATTGCTATAATAATCCCATAAAATCATTCCGTCGCTTTGCCAACAATTTCGACGAGGACTTGCAACTAAGCTAACTAAGCTTGCGTCTTAGCAGTCTAGCCCTGGTCGGACTATGCATTCGGCTTCTGACTTTTGCGACATTGATATTGAACAGAGCGTAAAATCATTTTCTATACTTGTTACCGATATTACCCCATAAACAAGTTATGCATAGTAGCAAACACCTTAATCGTACGGATTTGTTTTATGATGCAATAAACATATATACCAACGATATATCCAGTACGCCAGCTATATTTTCACATTAGACAACGATCTATTCTTATATCAATTTTATTGATTGGTTGAATAAGCATCATTCGCTGACCTATTATATTGCATGTATTTCGTTCTTGATGTTGTATGATTGCGAGTCAAGCTCACAGCAAGAAGTCACTAAATATTCACAAACGGAAAGCTGACTATTTCGAGCAAACTTTTGTAACAAAGCCAGTGAAATATTTGAGATTAACTATGTGTATGCTGATTAAGTGTTGATTTTTATGCTTCGAGCACCACGCATAGAGTGGTCCGAAGTTGAAATGCAAAGAATTTGAATCAAAGATGTTATAATGTCGTGAAATTGTAGAACATGAAAAAGATTCATGGTGCGGAACCTACCAAGGTTTGTTCGTGAATGAGAGCCTCTAAATTTCTTAGGGTCCCGCACAGAACGGTTCACGCACAGAACACGAACGCGAACAATAACAAAAAACAAATTTTACCATTTCAATAAATACCAAAAAACAAAAACACATTCTCAATAATAGTAGCGTGTAGCTATTATCATTGGAGCAATACAGACGGGTACTGGTGATATGTTCCTAAAGATCTCCATGTCAAGCTGCAACCCTGAAACAAACCTCGTACTAATTAGCCATGGGGATATGAAAGAAAACAAATAATAACCTAGTAGATGACTTGATGCGACGTGTCTCATTACTCCAAGGATGCAATAAAGAATAAGCAATCAATGTTATTAAAATTTACTCAAGATTAAGTCAAGAAACCCCGCCTTAAATGACGAAAAACTCATACGTTTCATAGGGGCTATTTATTCCAAGCGTATCGCCCATTTGAGAGCCACTTGTGCGGAACGCTTTTGTGCGGAGCGCTTTTGTGCGGAGCGCTCCGAAAATTACAAAGCTGCCTTAACCACCCATCTTCTTTGAAACAGATGAACAGATCCGGCGGCCTCAAACAGTGAATGCAATTATCCCCGAAACGCACAGCAATGCTGAGAAAGGTGTAAAGGGTGCACGTGGACTGCCAGGAGTCCGTGGAGAGCGAGGATTGAAAGGAGAGAAAGGAGAACATGGCACAATGGGATTCAATGGCACAAAAGGCGACCGAGGAGGCCCGGGTGTCCCCGGCGCGATTGGGCCACCCGGAGTATCCGGAAGCAAAGGTGATCAAGGTACAGATTTGAAAATTGTAACGGTACTTCGACATAATATGAACTTGGATTTAAACATTAGATCAGTGGTTCTTTCAACCCAGTGGTTCTTAACCTTGCCTCCAGCGCCCCCCAAGGGGCGCTGGAGATTTTGAAGGGGGTGGAAACGCCCAGGGGGCGATATGGGGGGCGCTGGGCTCAGGATGGCGGTATGGGGGCGCTGGAGAAAAATGGCTTCGCAGTAGATGATGTGGGGGTAGGACATATCCTCAATGAGTATTCAGAGCAAATTAACACCGAAAACTTCGTTATATATAGCCTACGAAAGACATATAGCGGTGGTTCTCAACCTTTTTGTCCCCGCGGACCCCCTTGGCACTTTCACGGACCCCCGCGGACCCCTAAGTCTTAGATCAAATTTATCCAGATTATGATCGACTAACCGTTGTCTGTTTTTGGCAAATATCGACGTTATGCTAGCGATAAATCAATCAGAATGATAACAATCCCAACAGATAATTTGATGGCATGGAAGGTTATGGCTGTCGAAGAGAAAATTGTCAAATAGGAATTTCAAAGTTATACACTGAGCAGTAAGTACTGATGATATGTAGACTACGGCTTTGCGCCCTCATTCATATGCTTTCACCTCAATCTAGTTTGAGAACCACTGTCACAAAAGAATGTGAATGGTGACAAATACTTCGAAGTCACCCTGATGGACCTTACTATAGCAATCTCCAACTTCCTATTTTTTCCACAAACCCCCACAAAACATCTCTAAACAGCAATATGTTTGTATTAGTAGGCTATTGGCAATTAAATTGAGTTTGCACTGTAGGTTATTTGATCTCAGACGGCCAATCTGGTTATGTCAGTCATGAAGTTTTAAAAGTAATACAATGAAACTGCCTCGTGTTTTCCCAAATTATAAAAAATATGTTTCCACCATTTCGCAAATTTCGCGGTCTCGCGGACCCCCTGAAAATACTTCGCGGACCTCCGGTTGAGAACCACTGACATATTGGTTTAATTGTTCATGGGCGCCTAGATGACTGGCACCGAATGTTCCTGTCTTGGCAATCTGAACCCCAGAAGACGAATTCCTTCTGGCAGGGAAAAATGATATGCCAGTGAAGAAATACCAATTTTTAATCGTGTGCGTCTTTTAGTTTAGTACGATTTGGCGACAGGGATATCTAAAACTAGATATTCCTGTTGGGCGATTCTATATTTTTTGATATAGCAGACAGGAGGTCACGAAATAACATCATGCAACGAAGTCATACCAACGGGTTCGCCCGCCCGAATATGATTAATTATTAGTTACGGACCCTACAGTTTCCAAGACATGTCACAATGTTCGCTCTACGTTTTGACGAGTCTGAGCGCACTCAACAACTCACTGCGCAGACCCTTGGATAACAGTGCGTAACGACTAAAAAAGGTCCTAACTTTGGATTTGTTGTGCGCAATGTAGATTTTCTGTGCGCAGAGACCGTGTCAGCACCGCGCACGTGCGCAGCTTAGAGGGAACATTGCACCTCACTCAGCTCTACCGGTAAATCTGGTAACGTGAGCAGACAGGACAAGAAATTGATAGCAATATATATGTAATTTCCGATCTTACTGCCCGATTTTATCATGAATTATCGAAAGTTTTCGCGCGTCGCACTGGCTCGCTAAACAGTACAGCTGATTTCCTGGCAAAAGCGAACAACGTGATGGGAGGCGGTCGGTTTATC
The DNA here is from genome assembly GCF_051294905.1 of Botryllus schlosseri. NCBI lineage: Eukaryota > Metazoa > Chordata > Ascidiacea > Stolidobranchia > Styelidae > Botryllus > Botryllus schlosseri. The sequence goes on along the minus strand of NC_137242.1, from coordinate 24,458,038 downwards.
ACCCTATAGAAGCCCACGACCCAAATTTCTTCGGGGGCCCCGACGAAGTGCCGTTTCGTTTCTGCCAACGGGTATACGCCCGAAGATGTATAATTATTATTGATGGTTCCTACCTTTTCAATCACACATCACTCAGCTCTACTGGTAAATCTGTTTACGTGGGCAGAGAGAGGATAAAAATTGATATCAATATACATGCAATTCCCGATTAAATTGACCAATTCAATCATTATTAATTGAAATTTTTCGCGCTTGGCGCGTCTAGGCGAGAATAGCTGGCTCAATAAATGGACACCCTGTGTAGATGACTAGCATCAGCAAATAGCGGATAGCCGAAGGGGGGTCTGGAGGCGAAGCCCCCCGGAAGTTTGGCTTATCACCCGATGGGGGGGGGGGCGCAAGACCAACGTTTTTTTTGCGGGGGCTGACGAAGTGCTGTTACGTCTCTGGTAACGAATTAATCGTACCTACGGGCACGTCGTAATATGTTTAATTATGAATTACGTGCCCTTTATTTTTCCATACAACAGCTCACTCAGCGCTACTGGTAAATCTGATTACGTGGACTGAGAGGATAAAAAGTTTATAGCGACGTATATATGCAATTACCGCCTATTCATTCATGCGTTATAGAAAATTTTGGTACCTAGGGCGACCAGGCCACACAAACTTTGCTGACCATAGAAATCACGCTACGGGGTTCTTGTGGCAAAGCCCTCAGAAGTTTGGTTTATCACGCTATGGGTGCGCAAGGCAATCGTTTTTAGGGGTTTGACGATGTGCTGTTACGGCCCTCCCTCTTACTCATTGTCGTTATTACATTCCTTACAATATGAGGTTGGGGGGCGCTGGAGCACAATAATTTTGGAGGAAAAAAGGTTAAGAACCACTGTTTTAACCTATACTAACCTGGCTAACACTTGGGCTAATATGCGAGCATCCGGGAACCCCAAATGTTCTCTAACTCACAGCAATAGAATCTACCGCTATACCATAATGTTGGCCTGCATATAATATATTAGCACTATTATAATAGGCACTAAATCAGTGTTTCCCAACCTTTTCCAGTTCGCGACCCACTTTTCATCCATGCAGATTTCATTCTGCGACCCATCATGACATATGGCAAAACGGAAGAAAACGTGACTCAAAATCCGTAGTTGTTGTTGCTTTGTGGTAATCATGGTATTATCCGGCTGCGATGGTCATTTACATCAGGGTGGTATTCTTTATTTTAATTCCGTAGCTGCCAACTTGAAGCACGGCCCACTACACGCGAGTGAAATGGCGAGTATAGGAGCCTATATATGGATATGGGATTATTGTGTCGACCTCGATCGGACTCGAACCCGCAACCTATTGGTGTTACAGCTGTGAATCACAACGCCGTCGAGCCAATGTGTTGTATGGGTAACGAGTTAAACTGGATGACGACAAGTAGCGTGATATTTCAGGAATACGGGTGTATGATTGTATGCAGCAGGCAAGAATTATTAAACGTAACGAGAAAGGAAGTAGCCTATCTGTTGCGTTGAACACGATGGGGTTCTCAGTAGCTTGAGTCACGGCAATTTGCTCTTTATAATACGAAATCGGGATGAATTGCTGTATTTATTGCTGTATCAACGTACGTAAAGCCGTTGAAGGAAAGAATCAATTCCAATTCTCAGGCATACACAGTACCGCACTGTCTAATGTTGCGCTGCAATCAAAAGGAATGTCACGGAATTCTGGCATACGAAATATTGTGAGCGCGAGAACGTGGCGCCAATGGGCGCAAAAACATATTATTTTATATAATGAGAACGTGTATTTGCTCGTCTGATCATGTGAAAATATGGTACATGGAATATTGAATAGAAGCATTTAACATTTAGAAATCCTTCGCGACCCACCGGGTGGGAAACACTGCACTAAATGAGCAACAGAATGTCAAAAGAACAAAATCAAACAGGACGAAAGCAATATCATGAATATCTATCGCAAATTAATGTGACATCTGCCTTCCCCTTTAGATACGAGTTGAAAAATGCACCCTTCACCTTGGGAATTGTCATAGTAGGCCTATCGTTCTGCCGAAACCCAGCAGCGTAATATCAATTACTTAGTTACAGATTAGCTTATAACTATTGGGGATATAAATCGCATTTTAGAAGGATGGGGTTTCGATTGCGAACCACAACATATCCTGCGTATACGTCACTGCACTCGCCATACCAACACGACAGTCACAATTCGGCTACTGATCGGACCTAATTACTAGCAACCAATAAGGGCGAAGGCGGACGTGTCATGACAAATCATATGTATCAGTTGAGTGTTTGTCTAAGAAATCCCGGGAGCCCTGGCACTGGCTCAGGCAACCCCTAGGCTTCCCTCTCTAGAACACCAGTTACGAATCACTGCTTTTGTCGAATTTAAGTATGGATTTGGATTAGGAATCGAATCTGAATCTATTTGAAACTATTATATACGCTCATCTCTGCAAGGTATGCCTGGACCACCAGGAACACAAGGCGAAATCGGACCCACGGGATCCAAAGGATCCAAGGGCGACACCGGAATAAGAGGGGCGATGGGTGAGCAAGGGCGGCAAGGTGAAAAAGGAGCGGCTGGTGTAGATGGAAATCCAGGAATAAAAGGAAGCGACGGTATCCCCGGTGCTCCTGGGCGCGAAGGCGAAATAGGCGAGAAAGGAGACGCGGGAACAGACGGAATAAACGGCAGGGATGGTATCGACGGTAACAACGGTCAAAAAGGTCAAAAGGGTGAAAATGGGCGGCAAGGACCGGTCGGACCGTCAGGTAGCAATGGTGCGATCGGACCTAAAGGCAGTACCGGCGGGAAAGGTGCCAAGGGAAACAAAGGCGAACCAGCAGCAGACGCACAGGAATACGCCGTGTTAAAAGCAACAGTCGCCAGGCTACGCGTGGAAAGAAACCGTAAGATATTGTTGTGCATTAAGTTCACACACAGGTATTTTTGAATTACTGGTTTAAGGTCGATAAATTATATTAATAAACTTGATGTCTTCATATAGCACGTTTACAGACCAATCGCATTCATTGACAATAACCACGTTTTTGATTGTACTAATTCGAAATCCTACATCATTTACTCTATAGGCGGCAACCCTTTGAAGATATTTGCCCCTTGGGATAAACTTGCGACCCAAATAATTTTGATTATCAACAAAGTCATGTTTTGACAATACGCGTTAACCTCAACTCCATCGCATGACGACCACAAACTCTCAGCGAAAAGAATGTATATTTCCACCTGTGTACCACCACGTCTGATATACGGGTGTGAATATACAGTACACCCATGGCCAGGCCTGTTTATTTTTGGAATTGGTCTTCGATATTCTTTATCTACTCAGGTGTCCACTTGTTCGACAGCCCACCCCGGTGTTTGTCGATCAATTCACTGAACTGCAAATGAAGTAGCTTACATATATGTATCACTGTTGTTTATATTATTAGAATCTAAAAGAGCAAGAAGTATTTGTTCTGTCCTGCCTACGAGGTTGCACCGCTTGGTGTGGTGGACAGGGCAGAACCCTTTCATTGTCGGCAACTTCAATTTTCTTTATGCCGTCGATGAGCCCTGCTATAGGGCTCCTGGCTGCCTCGAACGTGGATTGCTTCTCTTCGTCGTCGATATTCTCGAGAAGGTCGAGGACTACACAGAGCACCTGCACACTCTGATCCTCCACGAAATTGCGTGAGTCGGTGAACTTGAGAGCCTAGCACCTTCTGACCAAAGGAACTTCCTTGCCGCGGGTGTCATTGTCCCAGTCCTCAGCTGGGCGCCGAGCTCGAAGGCGTTCGACCTGGCGATGGAGCTCATCCTGATGCTCCACGATCAGATGGCAAAAGTCCCTGAATCTATGTGACGGTGGTGCTCACCTCTGTGGCCATGTGCTCGAGGACGATTAGTTGTATCCACTACTGCAGCGGAGGGATGCACAGGCCGGACTTCTATCGTTTATAACCCCGAGGAGTTTGACACGGTGTCTAGTCAACCAAGTGGTCATCTTCTTAATTGACAACCAACATGTGTCTACAAACTTAAGGCACATACTTTTCTTTTCCTGGATCAAGTCCTGTTGCCGTTGGAGGTAATCATTCAGTTCCATCATCGTGTAGACGAAGTTATTGTTGTAGAGGTGGCGGTATTTGGCCTGCGTTACAAGGTCCCGCCGGCACCACACTCGCACGATTTCATACCATGCCGCCTCTTCAACCCTTGTTGTGTCGCCTCTGATCCTTCCAGTGAGGGGAAGTACTTATAGCGTTTCGGAGACCCCCTCCCGCTTACACATGCTGTTTTCGTATGTGTTTGTGAGTTTCCTGGTTGTTTCAACAGTATTTACACTGCTCTGACTCGTGCATTTCACTAAAAAACTTGAAAAAACATCATCCAAAAAAAGCTTATTTTTGGATGTTTTCAAATCTTATTTTTGGAGAATCTCCAAAAATAAAACCCAATATCCAAAAATAAACAGGCCTGCCCATGGCACATGAAAGCAGAACCTACCTCAGACGTTTACCGCGGTATAAATCGAGTATAACATTTTAATTCAAATTATGCATGCATGGCACGTATGAAGGTATTATCGACGTTAGCACGTATGATTTATTACTGTAATATATTTCTGAGTTAGGTTCTGTTTTCGAACTTTTGGGTGTGGATACGCACTCCTTTCGCTGAGAGTGCAGATAGACAGTTGAATCAACCCGGTACCACTACATGGATCAACTCCCAAAGAATATTTCAATAAGGACCAGTTCAGGGCTGCATATTCATAAGCTACTTCTGTTATTTAAGCAATAATTCTTATGGACATGGAAACCGCCATGGAACTGTTTCACATATCACCACTCTCATGCCGTGTCCCAAAATCACTGACGCTCTTAACCCTTTTAATGGGGGTCAGTTTTTGCAGAACTGACCATCACTTTTCAAATTCATACCGTGACCTCACCAAGACTTCAATCTGAGCTGTTCCAGTTTAAAAGTGGCCGGAGTATAGCCATCTACCGTTTCCGCCCTCGATCGACACCCCATGCCATGTCTAGGTTTTTTTATAAGACTAAATAAACAAACTTTTTTTCTGAAAAATCTCTTTCTCTCTCTCATTTTTCCAGACTGACCCCAGGGTAGCGTCAGAGAGTCAAAAATGATGCCTCAGTGCGTAGCCACTGTTGCCTGGTTTCAAACAAGCCGTCAACCATGACCGTAAGCCACGCGGCTCGCCAGATATCGAAAAATCAAAAATACATTAAAAATTTACATATGGGCGTGGTCAGTGAGTGGTCATAATGGTCAAGTTCAAGATCAATACCAAATCGGACCCCTACCCCAGTTTTAATGGCATGAAAAACGTGGTATACTTTCTCCTGTCATATCCCACCATTTGCAGGCATAGTAAACCAGTTCATGAGTCATATTCCGTCGCAAACTTGGACTTGAACTTGACTATGTTGTTGAAAATCACCGAAGCGTGACCACAATTAACAAACCCCCTCACAAAACTCCCCAGAACAAGGTTTGATGTTCGAAACGGTGGTAAATTACACAGAATACCGTACAAGCCGACTTCTGATGTTCTGGCAGAATTTCTGACTATATTTCCCACTCGGAAAATATCTGGAAATTTTAGACATAGGTATTTTCAGCCGAACTCTTCATGTAAGATCGTCGGTATTCGAAAATTGTCATGCCCTATACCAGTGGTCGGGAACCTTTTTCGTCCGAAGAGCCATATTTGCCCTATATTTCCATTTTAACTCCCAAAGAGCCATACATGTCAATGAATTGTAACGTCACAATTGAAAACTCATGACATCATAATAGCACTAATTTGAGCTCACTGTAACATGGGATTCGTCGTGTGCGCCATATCTTTTCAGTAAAAACTCGTGGGTCCTAATCATGCTGGTTACCTTCTCTGAGTATGCGAGACTTGAGTTACATAGATCTTTTGCAAGTTTCATCTTTTTAATTGTATTATAGTGAGAGCCATACGATATTTTTCGAAGCTTCAGACAATTAACATTTCCAACATTAAACGTGTGAATCTACTATTTACACGCGTTTTACAGCTAATACGTCTCTTGGTGTTGCATGATATTACTGATGGCTGTGCGGTCTGGTTGATAATAAATGAGTTTAAGATTCAAATAAACTTTGAGACTTTCGTCAGTTATACTAGATCGTAAGTTCGTTTTGATCTGGGCTGTTTAACCTTTTTATTATTAACGGACGCATTTCGATTATATATATATCGAGTACGGCCGCATTTCAGTGTACAGTCGTAATATCACCTGGACGCCAAATATCAATAATAAATAGGCTACCTGAGGATTTCGTATCGCAGGCAGCACTTGTGGTTTCTGCACCATCACAGTTTTATTGTGAAATACCTTACGCCAAAAATATTTTAATTGTAGAGACGGAACGTCCCAGCAGGCTTATTATACGCAACGAAATTGCAAATATTATGGATATGAAAAGTTACCGGAAATAGACGTCTAGTCGCGCAGAGCGCGAAAATTTTTCCGTCTTTATGAATGGACTTCGTCGACAATATTGGTAGTTGCTCATATTTCTATCAAATGTGTATCCTTTCTAAGCCCCCTCTGATCTGATTTTCCGATGGAGGGGGTGCCGTCGAAAATTTTGGGCACATAATTATTGATGATACATCTTCGGGTAGTTTTTAATCACTGTGTTACATATCGTTGTGTTTTGACCTCCCATCAGAATAGAAGGAAAAAGCCAAAATATATATTGGAATCACCCAAACGTACCAGAAAAACCTTCATTCGTGAGACCCACGCGATTCCAAATTGGCATTTCTGGACAAGGCGCATCATTTTCCTTAGTGCTTCGCATTTGTACAGTGCGGGGTTCCGATTACACTACTACAGGGCTGGCCAACCTTTTCAGCTAACGGGCCACCTTCTATTGACGAATTATCGCGCGGGCCACCAGCCGCGCGAAGCGCGAAAATTTATTGAAGTTCATAGGCCAATAATATTGTCATTTGACTATATTGCGGGCCTGTTGTACATCGCTGGGCTAATTTTGCTAGGACAGGGCTATTCGGCGCATGGACATATCGATATCGATAGATGCGACCAACATGCATCAATCATTTCGTGCCTAGGTTTCATAGTCGACGGTCTCACTGCGAGCGCAACCGCAATGTCGCATATGTTGAACGACACTTTGTCTCGTAATCGCAAATATAGTTAGACTCAATCTGATACATTAGGTGTTCTTCCATTTTCACAAAAGGGCAACAATATTAAAAACAAGACATCGAGTGACAACATGTTGCGCCAAGCTTGTAGAAAAATTTTACCTTTGATAAATCTACCGCGAATTATTCTGCTTTATTGTGTAGTGTACGAAGATATACCAATATGTGAATGGCTGATGGATCTGTCAATACGTCGGAACTGATATTTTAGTCATCACATCTCAAGTGTTGCGGCCAGAATAATCAAATAATTGGTTGGTCTTGCAAGTTCACAATCTGTGCAATCCATTTTTGATATTAGAAATTTCGGAAATGACCTCGCGGGCCACTCAAAACCTTCTAGCGGGCCACGGGTTGGCCGGCCCTGCACTACTATATTTTTAAAGGGAAAAGTCAAGACACTCAAAATCGCGCATTGCGCGAAGAAAATTTCGAAGTTGTTTTAAACTTCCTGAATTCAAATTGCATTTTGACGGCAGCCAACTCGCGCCAATTGACGCACAATTATAGTTGTACGGTCGCAGATTGGCCACCCCTGGTCTTGATGCTCTTTTTAGATGCGAGTATCCATGATCAGTTGATCACATGCGTAGGTGGAGCCAAACATGGTCACCTCAGTAGCACATAGCCACCGTAAGGTGTGATACGTCAATCACGTGGGGTCATGGGATGCAAGTGAAATGAGGCAGTGCCCCACCTGCTGTCAACATGAGTAAACGAAATTTGTGACACTTTCAATGGTTATATTATTTTTATTTTCTATCAATGTTCACGAATGACTTAACTTATTCACGCAATTTGCATGGTTATTGTTCGAAAGTAAAGCTTGAAAGGAGAGGTAAGGCACATGTGATATACAGAGGAGCCAAGCGTCATCTGAGATAGCGCACTTCATAGTAATTAGATTCGACTTTAATATAACTGATATTAATCGAATGTAAACTAAATTTCGTACGAATTCCGAAAATCTAGATATTGATCGACTTCTCAAACCTCAAACTATTTCGCGGTAACAAAACTTTGCGCTACACGCGTACATTTTGACGGCAGTACTACAAAGCTATACTTACGAATCAAAACCGTGGATAGCTATGGCGTTGTTTGTAATTTGAATTTGTAATTGTGAATGTCACTTCCACAGATGCATTGTAATACTATATATAACTAACCTTCGTAGGTTAGTTATCTATAGTCATACGGCGTCACCATGTCTGTTATTCTCTTTGATCAATCAACGTATCGTGCAATCCAAAATTGCGAGGCGGGTACATCGAATTCGCGAGTCATACTCGTCGCTGGCGCGACAGTAACTTAAATTTGAGGATTTTGAAAAGGGGGTCGGAACCCCTAACCCTGAATACGTTACTGTCTTGGCCTCTCAAAGACATGTTTATACTGCCACGGGAAGAATTATTGACCGTGATGAAAATCTACTAACAAGTCACTGCAATATTGATAAATTGAAAGTACAAAAATTAATATTCGGCAAAGAGCCATATCTTATTCCCAAAAGAGCCATATATGGCTCGCGAGCCATAGGTTCCCGACCACTTCCCTATACCTTCAAATTAGGTATCATATAAAGCAGAAGATAGCAGGCTTTCCATAGAGTTGGTTTAAGTATATAGTCAGCTATGCTACTCATGTAGAAGTAGAGGTGCTACCGTAGCTTTGGTATGACGAACCCTGAAAATGTTGTGAAGAACCCATGCTCCCTATACATACTTGACTTACTGAACTGTATATCACTCATTGTAACTATATAGTTGTTCGCCAGCGCCTGCGCGAATACCTGCTCATATCCGATCTGGGAACGGCAACCCAGCTTGATAAACACCGCTATAGTGTGAAAACTTGGCCATGCATTCTTGTTTATCTCTTCGTATACTGTGGCACCCCAAGCATATTTTGGTGCACCATACACGCCAGTTAAATACCACTGCTATATAGTACAGATACTTACCACCGCTGTTTGTCATGGTATACCCAACAATTGTACCTTGTGTAGCACATAACCTATGGTTCTAGCTAGGGTTTATGTATGCACAATGGGCCCATTTATATATATAGTTGTGACACCTAGTACGGGTATCCGAGTGTCGGTATTATATATGATTTATACATATGCACTGCATACAGCGAAGTAGTCACAGGGCAAACATGCTCTCTGCCGCCACCTATTCCCTGGAATGCCACAATAAAAATTATATAGCCCTCACCCGAGGATTCAATCTTACTAAACCTTTTCATTGCTTTGTTGCGCCGATAGCAGACGATATATAAAACGTAAGACCTTGGTAGCTCTCACACCCTATATAACGTCCACTTGCGAATGAATACAACTTAATTAGTTACACGAGCTTTCGGAGCGCCGCTCCTTCTTCAGGTGATAAAGCGAAAATAACGCAAAAAGAGCAACGCAAAGAGATTTTCAATTTGAACATATGCATATTAGTACATCATGGGGAATAAGAATTTATTGATTCCAAAGTCGCGTACTTTATGACGCCATATACACTAATATCTTTGAATACAAACTTAAGTTATGTTCCGAGCGAGATAGTGTAATGGTTGTGCTTCTCGATCGGTAGGTCGTGGGTTCGATCCCCGGCCGGGTCAGACCAAAGACTCGAAAACTGGTATCCACGGCTATCCTGCTAGGCGCACAGCAATCATGGATAGCATGGAGGAGAAAAAACCGGGGGGTGCAGACGAGATGACCTTACTATAAAGGCCGTATCGCATCTCCGTCGTCAAAGCATCTCGATGGTGCAGGCGAAAAAGAATACCATATCTCTCTCTCTCTCTTTCCTAAAATTGGATTCGATAAGGTGTTTATAGGATAATTCACATGTACAAAAGGTGTCAAGTCAAGCATTCATGGTGTAGTGAGACATACATCCTTTATCTATATTCAGCCCTTGTCGGAAAGTGCCAAATTTCTCAATGTATTTCTGCTCAGTAGCCTTGCGACGGGTAGAGTCTTCAATGTTGCCGATCGATACGTTGATTGTCATGTCGTTCTCCGAGTGCGCAGCGGAAGAAAAATGATCACAGACAGGCTTCGATTTGTCAACTTTCGAGATATCATGTCGATGACCATTTACTCTCTTGTGGAGAGGTTGGCTGGTCTCCCAAACGTACCATGCATTCGTACATCCTTTTCGACTTCGAATCAGATATACGACGTTACTTGATTTACAGTAAAATGGCCTTTTCATTAAGATGCTCTTGAGTCTTGATGGTACAAAACATCAGTATACCATTGAAAAATACATTCACATTCAAATAAACCCGTATATTTTCGGCTGTCAGGGTCACAAGTCAAAAAAACGTTGTACATCAACACACAACAGTCTTATCACGAAGTACGACGTCGCAATTATATTTCGCAACATGCAGTGATACATTGGCGCTTTGCAGTACCTAAGCAGCATGGACTAAAACGTAATAACACCGAGCTAAATATTTTAAGTTTACTGTTACCTAGGAATGGTGTGAACGCGAGGTTCACGTTCGCGTTCTGTGTGTGATCCTCAGAAATTTATAGGTTCACGTTCACAAACAAACGTTGGTAGGTGCTGCACTGTGAACCTTTTTCATATGCTACAATTTTCACTTCATTATAACATCATTGGTTGAGATTTATTGCATTTCAACTGCGGCCACTCTATGAATGGTGCTGACAGCATAAAAAACCAACACTTAACGACCATGTACCTTGACAATCTCAAAAATTTTATTTGCTTTGTTACAAAAGTTTGCTCGAAATATCCAGTTTTCCGTTTGTGAATATTTAGTGACTCTCAACTGTGAGCTTGACCCGCATTCATGCAACATCAAGAGCGAAATACACTACCCGAAGTCAGCGAATGACGCTTGTTCAACCAATCAATTAGATTGATGTCGTTGTCTGATGCAAAAGATCTAGCAGGCGTACGGGGTCAATCTTGATTTCATATGTTTATTGCACCACAAAAAACAAATCCGTGCGACTGGGGTGTTGGCTAGTGCAGTATAGCTTGTTATTGGGATAATATCGGTAACAAGTAGGCTATAGGAACCCGTTCTACACTCTGCTAAATATTAACGTAGCAATACTGAGACGCCGAATACATTGCAAATCGTCGTCTAATTTGTTGGCAGAGCAACAAAATATATTGCATTTATGGGATTATTATATCATTCGATTGTCCCAGTTGATACATTTGGCGACGTTTAAAATGTCAATATGTACTTCAGCAATGTGGCCCAAGTAGTCGCTATAGGCTTCATTGAAATGTAGGGCTGGACGTGGCAATATGACGTCACGTGACGTCCTGAGGTTCACGTTCGCGTTCACACAGCACCTTTCAAAAAGGTTCGCGTTCACACGAACCTGAACCTTTCAGAGGTTCACACCATCCCTACTATCAGCCATCTCTATTATTCCAGGCGAGAGAGTTCGACTGGCGAACGGAAACTCCAACAGCGGGCGTGTGGAAGTAAAGCACAATGGCGTATGGGGAACAGTCTGCGATGACGACTGGGACGGGAGAGATGGCGCCGTTATATGTCGGATGCTTGGATTTAATGGAGTCACAAGCTCCACTGGTGAGGCGAGCAATGGTCTCGGCAGCGGCACAATATGGCTCGACCAAGTTAATTGCAACGGCGACGAAGAAGACATCGAAGACTGCCCGAAAAACAGCTGGGGGACGCACGACTGCAGCCACGGCGAAGATGCTTCCGTCCAATGTCACTGAAGTTGTATTTTCAGTGGGACTGATATTCTTGTAAATATTCTTACTTGTACTGTCATGACCAGTTGCAAACCTTAAGCGATGTTTCACGGTTCACCGTCTACGATTTGATTTCGAATGCTATTCCCTAATGCCAATACACTATGTATAAATGAGTTGGTGATAGATCGTTCAGCAGGGGTCATCAACGCGGCCCTTGACGTGATTAGAGATTTTGAATGTATGCTTGGCAAAGCGTTCTAAAATACCTCAATTGAATATAGTTTAAAAGTATTGCTATTGTTCAAAATAAGCTATTCTCCGGTCGCCAACGTCACTATTCCTCAATACCTGATGTGGTTTCTGCAACGGTAATAGCATTCCATGAAGGTAGAATTAGCTGATAGGAACGAGCATATTGCCTTGACGTGAAATGGTCCAGAAACTGCTTGGAGCAAAACGCTTAGAAAGCAACTTAAGGCTTCCCCACAACATCAAGCTTTATACGAGGATTTAAAGTTTTCCATCAATTATCGTGTATATAGGTAACACCAACATCGATACTACAGTAGGTGAAAAGTATTGTCAGATATCGTGCACACAGACAGACTAGGGCAACTAGAAAATTTTCGATTTTTCAGATTAGAATTAGAGCTACACAATTTTTTCAAATTAGATTACAATGAGAATTGGAGATACACAGATTTTTCTAAAATAGATTAGAAGTAGAGTTACTGAATTCGCAACAACTTGGAAATTGAAAGAAATTGTGAATGATAAATAGATACAGCAAATATCAAGTTCAATTCATATCAATCAGAGTGCATTCCCATAAGCATGATAGCGGTTATGTCTGTAAACCTAGCTTGTCTCGTTTTGCACTATACCAGAGGTCACGAAAACGCCGGCCAAATGCGGTCGGCGATCGGATTTGTGATTTTGGAAGAACGCGAACTGAATAATTTTGAAATACTGAAATTGATTTCAGCTTCAAATTATTGTTGTTGTTCCAGAAGAAGCTATTTGTCTGTGCCCAACAAGTTGTTGCCAACAACACTATTCCTCACTATATGAACCGGGTTCGTCGGTGGCAACGGCATACCATCGATATAGCTGATATAAGATGTTGTAAGGTGATGTCAGCTGATATATAAGCATATTGACTTGACGTTCAATGGCAGGGCTGTAACCAAGTCTCAAGGCTTCGAGTCACAAGTCAATCTCACTTTTATAGTTTTGACTCGAGTCAAGTTGAGTCATTTTCAATTCACCACTGAGTCAAGTCCGAGTCCAAGTCAGCGAGCAGAGGTTCGAGTCCGAGTCATGGTAATATGACTCGAGTCGAGTCCAAGTCATTGTGTTGACTGTCCAGTTTTCCAGTTGAAGTCTTGTTAAATCCACTTTTTATAACTCTGGTTGGAGATATCGAATGGCTCGCTTTTAAAATATATTAATTTTCCTCGTTTTTAGCAGTTTCTGATCGCATTTTCAAGTACCAGTACCAATAGACGAAATCCCAATAATGTGGTTACTTTAATATGCTTCGAAATTACAATGAAATGTCGGTCTTGACCGTCTGAGTCTCGAGTCATATGACTTGGTTCGAGTCATGCCCAATGACTCGAGTCCAAGTCGAGTCAATACACAGATTGACTCGAGTCGAGTCGAGTCATTTCCGTATTTTGAGAAAATGACTTGAGTCAAGTCGAGTCATCATAAAATCGTGACTCGAGTCGGACTCGAGTCGAGTCATGACTCGAGTCATTACAACCCTGTTCAATGGCACTGACACTGCCTAGCGCCCCAGGGCATTCTCCCAAAATCAATCGTCAGCATGAGATAGTCTGTCAGCTAGTAACATGTCTGGCTAGCCGCAATATCGATTCATTAGTTGCTGAGAAAGCGTTGTCAGGTATTTTACGCGGCTCACAGTTCATAATAAATGAAGTTTATAATCATGATATTGCTTGTTGTATTTGTACTTCTTTAGTGAAATATTACTTCTTTTATGGTAACCATGTCCATCGCCCTGTTGGCGAGCACGACGTTGTACCAGGGTAAAGTTTGAAAAGGTTGGTTGCTCAACTGTGCGGTCTATTTTGTCGCGATATTGCATTATTGCGTCCGCGGCCTCTGCAAAATTGGGAATGTAGTCTGAGACCCGTTTTGAGTTGGCAACCCTTATACACTATACAGTTATTCTGCATGCATGGAAACTCGTTCCGGTGAAGCTGATGTTGTGGTCGTGTCTACGACTTCTCTGGCAGCAGCCGTAAGACGAGGAGAACGATTTTTCACTTCATCCTCCAATATATTTTCTTTAGTTGTATCTGAAGCTATCATCCTCATTTTTCTTGATGGAGTTGTGTGCATGAAAGTGAACAAGTTTATGTTAGCTATCATTTTTCTTCTGTGCTGTTCTGTTCTTGATTGAAACTATAATATTAGTCTCAGACGACTAGAGATATTATGCAGCATTGCTCCATAATACCTACTATGACTGTGCAATGTAAATAATGCGATGGCGGCTTGGCACTGGATTTCCCTGTGCGGGCGGGTATTCTTGTTAACTCGCTGCAAAATGCCGCGGACAAAGAGGCATTTTCAGGAAAACGATAAGTTAGATTAGAATTATAACTAGAGTATAGAAACCTTTTACAAATTAGATAAGTATTAGAGCCAGAGCATAGGAACATTTTACAAATTAGTTTGGAATTAGATTACTGGTATTTCGCTCTAATTTAGTGAAATTAGGCGACTAGAATTATCTAGTTGTCCTATTCTTATTCACAGCTTATAGCTGTAGAAAGAATGAAAATGATGATCGCGATATTTTGTTAGTAAAACAATATTTCTTTTGTACTAACCATGCCCGTTGCCCATGTTAGCGTGCACAGTGTTGTACAGAGGTAAAGTCTTTAGAAACGTGGTTGTTAAACGGTGTGGCCTATTTTATCGCGATATTGAATTCATTCGGCCCGCGACCCGTTTTGAGTTGGCGGTCCATGCCTTGCAGATATATGAATTGAATGGCGAATTGTCCTGATGTCAGAATACACGTGACACGATAAAATATGCTACCATAGCCAATGGAACTATGCCAAATTGTGTCGCAGTAACCACACCAAGCCGTTGCGTGATCGATTTGGCTGAGAAAGTAGCTGCGAGCTTATACATAGTTTCGGGAGGTGACTTTTATGTATTCGGAAACTGTAGTAATTGTTAGTTCTTTTTAATAAATAACGTGAAACACTCGAGGAGCCTCGAGTCTAACACATTGCCATTTCTGTTTATTATCACAGTGTGACGACATTAATCGTCATGTCCATTTCACAAAAGTTGACTATATTATTTTGGGGTTTCTGAATTGTTGACTCTTAGTACGGCACTACGCGGATCAGATGGCGACGAGTAGTTAAATATAGATGAAGCTCCATCCCTTGACTACACGATTGAAGTCAATCTTATTCGAAATCGGCCTCGCACCCCTTTTGTTTTGCAGCGGTGAAAAATGACCTTGCCCTAGCATTCAGTCGCCACCATCTGAAGCATTGTGCATTTTGCATGATCAAAGCCTTTGCATTTCATCACCTGTTGCGAGAATCCTAGCGAGACAAGCAACTATTAGAGAACTGCCGCCAAAAACACGAATACATTCATCTAATATTTTCTTCTATCAAACTCGTTGTCATATACGACACCACATCCTGCGAAACTAGTTGCCATATAATGCATTGAAGGGATTAGGCCTACTGAACTGCAAAAGTATCTTAGCACTTTCGGACAAATTAACGTATCAGTAAAGTATGAAAACCAATTCCAAGTTACGAAAGTTTTTTTAACGCTGCTCAAATGTTTGTCGAAATTATAGCCCTGTAGTAAGTTTTCTGCGACATGATTTATCGCCATTAGATCCCGAGCCACATCGAATTTTAGAGTCGAAAACGATGAAAGCGATTTGCACCTACATCGATAACCAAACCCGATATCTTCAGCCGACATTAAAAAGATAGGACATCTAGCTTAATGCTCATTAACAAGACAGCTTTACAGTCATTCCCATATTCGAAAATTAAATAAACTATAAAGGGTTCATATAAACGCCCACCAGTAAGCTGTAAGAAATAGATCAATATTCCCAGTCTGGCAGTCTCAGATTATGTTTTTCTGACAGTCTACTACGATGCTGTGACGTCACGCTAACAGCGAATACCGATGATATCGACTCGATGTCATCGGCTAGCCGTTAAGTCACCCGATGTGTACAGTACCGACAGATAGAAGATATATATAACTATTGCGCTATATGCCAGTGTTGGGATCAAGTCAGTACCTTCGAGTCACGAGTCATCTTGAGTCAGAGCACATTTCGACTCGAGTCAAGTGAAGTCAATCGATTTTCAAAGGTGACTCGAGTCAAGTGAAGTCACGAGTCAAGTCACGATTCAAGTCAAATTGAATTTTTAAAGTATGAGTGATGATGCAAAGACATTACATTTGCCAACTGGGTGAATGACAGATTAATTGGCCATTTATCTTGCATTAACTAACCAGTATAAAGTTAAATATACATGCGAAAAGGTGTTGTATCGCCCACGCACAGGCAGAACTTCTAATAAAACACGTGTATAACTGTATGGCTACTATGGCTGGGCAAAATCGAGTACCTGAGTGATTCGTCCAGTATCCCGCCGGCCATCCGACAGTCGACGAGCATGTCCACATTCAAGTCGAAATACAAGCAATTACTACTAAATAAATACAGTCCATCCTCAAGATTACCGGACCACGACTGACCTATCGATCTCGCTTCCCATGACATGCCGTCCTATTTCTTGTCGCATTCTTCTTCTATACTATCTTCTTTACTTCATTCAGTGTGCATGCCTCCTCTTTACATCGCCTAGGCCAGTGGTTCCCAACCGGGGAGGAATTCCCCCCTTGGGGGAATTTTGCAATTTTTAGGGAGGAATTCCACTTTAGAATTGTAACGGATTTCCCAAAATGTTCATGTCCGAACTGTCCTGTTGGCAACCAGTTATATCAGAGCGTATGCTCCTTATAGCTGTTTTTTTTGCTGAAAGTATGTTCAAATGCTATTTGAAATCTCTTTCCCCCATACAAGCTCGCCCTTTTTTTGAACTAGTTCAGATGTGTGCTGCAGTTCGCAAGACAATTTTGTAGGCCAGCGACGGCCTCTCAATCAAATATATTCTACGCGAGCAAATGTCGTGCCGAATCTATCACAACAAGGCCTCTAACGAAAGTATTTATCTTATATTTTCATGTCAACATTTTCATAAAGTGACAAAATATTCCAACGTCATTGATTCAAGTCAAAGAGATCGCTAGCCTTGCTTTATTTTTAGTGAACAGCTACTCGATCGCAAAAATGCATGTTAAACTTGGTGCAATGTTGCCGAAACCGAATGAATGTCCTAAATCTCAATGAGCTCAAGCATGAAATCTGATCACGTGTATGTTATATATCAAGGTATATATCAGGGCTGTAACCAAGTCACGAGGCTCCGAGTCACAAGTCAATTTCACTTTCTCAGTTTTGACTCGAGTCAAGTCGAGTCATTTTCAATTCACCATTGAGTCAAGTCCGACGGTCCAAGTCACCGAGCATAGGGTCGAGTCCGAGTTATGGTATTATGACTCGAGTCCGAGTCCAACTCCTTGTGTTGACTGCTCAGTTTCCAGTTAATGTCTTGTTAAACTCACTTATTATAACTCTGTTCGGTGATATTGAATGATTTTGATTTATACTAATTTTCCTCACTTTGAGCAGTTTATTGTCCCATTCTCAAGTACCAGGACCAATAGACAAAATTCCAATAGTAAGGCCAGTTTACTGTTCTTCGAAATTACAATGAAATGTCGGTCTTGGCCGTCTTATAGTCACGAGTCATATGGCTTGGTTCGAGTCATGTACAATGACTCCAAGTTGGGTCAATACACAGATTGTCTCTAGTCGTGTCGAGTCTTTTCCCTATTTTGAGAAAATGACTCGAGTCAAGTCGAGTCATCACAATGCTGACTCGAGTGTGTGCAATCCTGCTATATATGAAAATACCAATATTATTGGCCAAATGCCAGTGGCGGCTCGTGACAATATCGGGTGGTGGGGCAAGGGCTGCGAGCGACTTTTATCAACATGACGTCACAATGGCGTTTTCCAACGTAAAAAAGTAACTTTATGATGCTCACATGAATTTCCCGACAACAGTGATTTTAACGTAGGTGCCGCGAGAGGTTTGCCGGTGAGCCGTGACTTGAAGTGTGGTAACAAATGTTTTATTCATTTATTTTTTAACAAAGGATTATTTTACAAAATGTACGTGAACTAAGAATCGTCCCTATGCCACGAATCAAGTATCAGGTCATCCTTAGTAGCATGCGTTATGATTTCATGGTATAGTTATAGATTACGCAAATCGATAGACCCTAATTTTTCTAAGCCCGTCCGAAAGTGTTTCGTACACGATCCTGGTGTGTTACGACCACTGAGCTGGTGGTTACGACCAGAGATGGGCGGATTCCAAAATTTCGGGATCCGAATCTATCCGGATCCGGCTGGCAATTGGAAATTCATAGTCCAAAGAAATCCGGCTGGTGAATGTCCAGTTCGGAATCCGAAAAAATCCTGCCAGAACAATGCTAATTAATCATATCACAGCAAAAAAATCCGGCTAAAATCCGACCGTCACCCCAAATTCAAAATCCGGATCCAGTCCGGCCAGGTAAAAAGACATTGAAATCCTTCTCCGGCTCCTGAACCGGACTGTGGCCATCTCTGGTTACGACCAGGTGATAATAGGCAACCAAAACGTAGGCACCCGGCGTACGATTGGATCAATAGACTGGACAACTTCTAGACCTCTCATTTTCGCTCTAAAGACAACTGCGTAAACTACGTACGGAGCAAAGATTCAATACGATTCATGTTCGCACTTGACTTGACCTGACTCATTCCAATGACTAGAACTCGAGAGATTGCGTAAGCCTAACTGGAAAGGTCAACGAGTTCGGACACATACGCAATTGTTATCTCATAGATAGGGCCTGTCATATTGAATCCAGAACATCAATTTGAATGGTCTTTGAAGAACTAAGGACAGCAGCCTCGGAACTTCGGTCTCGGAACATCATAGGACATTTTGGCTTTGAAACTGGAGACTGTGACACAACACATACGGCTTACAGTCTATAAGTCTGCTGCGAAATCGCCGTTGGAAAATATACTAATCAATAAATACATGAATAAAAGCCGTAACTTAGTATACTGTTACAAGAAATCATCGAGAAGTAGCATACGCAATCTCATAACCCATTCCTGTATGGTACACTGTCAAAATCAATACAAACAGACGAACACCGAACTTTGAGTAAAATAGATCGAGGAATAGGCTGATCGAATGATCAGCTGTTAGCCGACATCGAAAATGAAATAGCTATCGCATTTGACAGGGGATTGTAAGCAAATGGTTTGAAGGCCACAATTTCACAGTGAAATGGACATTGGCGAACATAAAATTATGTGAATATTTGAATGCAAACCGAGAATCTTGGTCAGCTGTTTCATGCGATCATCGAGATATACCATTGGAAATATCATCACCGATCTCGTTATGGAACGCAGACTATAGATTAGCACAGACCGACACCGGCTATTGCGTGAGATCCGCAATGACGTAGGTAGGCTAAGTATCAGATCAGCGCGCATCTCTACCATACTCGACCTCGAAAACGAAATAACTGCCTCAATCATTGAGTGTCAACTTTAAGACTTGGCACCGTGTTCGATACTAAAATCCAGACATACCGTGCGAAAGCTCATGACAGATCTAGGTATGGAACATCGTTGAAATCAATAGAGACCAATAACGGCTTTTGCGTAAATTTGTTGGCGATAAATGAAGAGTCAGCTCTTACTCGACTTTGGAAACGAAATTACCACCCACATAGTTCAGTGACAAACTTAAAACTTGTTACAGCGGTCGATACTAACACTTATCGTGCCAAATGTCATGACCGATCTCGGTATAGAACATCGTCAAAATCAATGGAGACCAATACCGGCTTTTGAGTAAAATCTGTTTGCTTTACTATGTACATGATAGATCAGCACACACTGAACTTCGGAAACGGAATTACTACCATTATCTTTAAGTAGCAAGCCTGAAACTTGGAGCAGTGTTAAATACTACCTTCACGATATATCATACCAAGTTTCAAGAAATATCATGGTGCGAAACACCGTCAAAATCGACCTATTCCAGCAAAGGTCGACTCAACGCATATTACGGTAACCGAGTTCAGATATAGATACGATTGTTACATCACACCTTCCGGGCGAGCAAGCATATTTGCCCCGGTTGCTCGGCCATTTTACGAATAGGAGAGAGTAAATCACCGTTTCTTTATTGTGCGCGGCTTTGAGAGAATAGATAGTGAAAGCTTGTTATGAGCGCTACCGGGGCAAGCCCCGGCTAGGCATTCACAAAGCGAAAACACAGAAGAGAATTCGATTTTCGCAGAGACTTCGCTATGTATGGGCGTTTGCAAGCGAAAGCACAAGAACGCGGGTTTCGCTGTGATCTCGGTATATATTGATTGCTGTGCGTCTATAAATGGTTAAATTGTTATTGAACAGAATTTTAGGTGGGGCAATGCCCCAGTTGCCCTATAGGACGAGCCGCCACTGCCAAATGCATACGCACACTTGAGAAAAAAATCGCGAGACCAGCAAATTTATGCATACTGATTTTTCACAGTGGTTATATTAGCGATTGGTGCATGATAAGCCGAAAACACAAATGAAAGTATAGAGGTCTGTTGAGTCGATATTTCCAGAATTTGTTTGATTGGGACCAAGACCATTGTTTTTGGAGGTCTACAAAGTATTGTTACAGTCCTGCTAGAAACAGACACTCCGTACCTCCGGTCTTATTCTTCGGTCAACAGGTGATTGCGCGGTAAAAAATGACCTTTTTTTTAATCATCGGGCAGATTTCTCCTAAGGGGGGAATTTTGGCTCAAATTTCAGCCAAGGGAGGCACGAGATGAAAAAGGTTGGGAACCACTGGCCTAGGCCAAGGTGGGTGTCAGATTCCATAGACTACTCCTTGTCGCTTCGACATCTTCCTGTCTTTTCATTGTATCGCATTTTTGTGGTGTATTGAACTGATAAAATTGCTAATAAACCAATGATGATGATGATGATGATCATGTAATTTGCTTCGAGTCGAGTCGAGTAATCGAGTATCACTCATAACGGAATGCAATATGTCAAAGTTCAAATATGTACCTTCTATGCGACCACAAAGAATATAATGCCTGTTATCCATCGCATTAAATATAATTTGGTATTTTTTCGACCGTACCGATTTCATTGCACTTGGTGACAATGTTGTGGGAGGATCATTACTCGGAAATGTGCTATTTCCAGTAACGTTGCTAGCTTTGTACTATATGTTTTGTATGTTACGGTACGGCGAATCAAAGTTTCAACTCTTCATCAGTGGAAAATATAGCATCGAAACTATAATTCTCGTTGATGAATTAACTTTCAGTGGCGAGGAGCGTATAATTTCAGTACTCGACAAAATCGTCTTTTACTACTCGACTCGAATCATTAAAATTAATACTCGATTTAGATTCGCGTACTCGAATCATTGTGCCCAGCCCTAATCGCTACATGCTATATATAGTCTGTTATTATCAGCCAACACAGAGGATCGAAAACGAAGCCTCCAGAAGTTGACCAAATTCATGTGGTACAATTAGGCCAGGGCACAATGGATCTAGTAGTCGAATCTGAATCGAGTATTCATTTTAATGATTCGAGTCGAGTAGTAAAAGGCGATTTTTTCGAATACTAAAATTATACGCTCCTCGTCACTGAAATTTAATTAATCAACGAGAATAATAGTATAGGTACTATTTTTCACTGTGGAAGCCTTGAAACCTAGATTGGTAGTATCACAGCATGCGAAACATATAGTAGATAGCTTAGAACAATACTGGAAGTAACACATGTCCGAATGTCATGATCATCCCACAACATTGACACAAAGTGTAATGAAATCGATATGGTCGAAAAATACCAAAGTATCTACAATGTGATGGATAACATGCATTATATTCTTTGTGGTGGCATAAAAGGTACATATTTGTATTTTGACTTATTATCTTATGTTATGACGTCATAATGATTGATACTCGAATACTCGACTCGATTCGAAGCATAATACGTGATTCAGAATCGAATCACTCAGGAATTCGATTTTGCCCAGCCCTTGGTACAATACACCATCCAGCGAATTAACTATATTCATTCCATCTAAAACAGTGGTTCCCAACCTTTTTCGACCCATCGCCCCCTTTTCAAGGTCAACACCGATCATCGCCCACCTCCAAATTTTGTGTGCCGAAAATTGGGCATACAAACTGTAATCACCGGCGGGTTGACTAAAAAAAAAAAAAAAGGTCAAATTTTCGGCTCGATGTCTAATTTGACACACTTTTGTAACTGAATTTCCGTGGGTTGACTAAAAAAAAAAAAGGTCAGCCGTTTTGACGCGTCATCGCTCACCTCTCGCCCCCTTTGCTATTTTCGCCCCCGTCGCCCTCTTTGTTCATTTTCGCCCCCCTGTCGCCCCCTTCGTCATTTTCGCCCCCCTAGACCGCCAAATCGCCCCCTGGGGGGCGATATCGCCCACGTTGGGAACCACTGATCTAAAACATAGAAGAGTGTTGGTAAAGGTGAGCATTGCGCAATGAAGCACTGAGCCGTCTAAGAAACAAACATACACGTTGGTATTAGATTAATAATCTACTGCTACTACGACAACTTAAAGGGGTGATCGTTTCGTTTGCGGTAAATTTATTTGTGCTGTAACAATGGAGGATCAGTGAAAAGTACAATCTGCTAATGAGAGGTTGCTCTCAAAAGTGACACCGGCGAATCACGAATAATCCGAACATAAATAAGAGGGTGATTTAATCGACACCGTTTACTTAATGACTTGAAACTGACTCGTAAATTTTGCTCCGAGTCAAGGTTCAATCCACATTTCTGAAGCGCCGAGGGAATTTATGTCAAGTCATTTTTGCAAACTGACACGAGTCAAGTCAAGTCATGACTCGTGTTATCCCAACACTGCTATAATGCACCCAAGAATAGTAGGTCAGTTTGCTTCTTTTCTCGACAATGAGTTTGATAGTAACATTCATCGGCGGTTGATTTCGTATTATCTTCCGGAAACGTTGATGTCGTGACGAAGGTATACAAGTGTTGGAGGCATATCTTATCTAAAGGTTCCTCATCGGAATCCTAGCCGCGCACGTGGCGTCTCATAAACACCTATAAAGGAAGTGGGCCGTGCTATGAGTCGACAGCAATGTTCCCTCTAATTTTTCACGAGTTTTCGCAAACACGCCAACTCACTGCGCAGGCCCTTGGACAACTGTGCGCAACCAACCTTCCATAGGGTGACAAACTAACTTCTGGAGGGCTTCGCCCCCCAGACCCCCCCCCGGGATGTAGGATTTTTCCCGATACTTTCCATCTACATTGGGTGCCCGTTTAGTGGTTATTGTTGCATGAACGCGCGAGGCGCGAAAAAATTATATAATTATTGATTGCATAGGTCAATATGATCGGGGATTGCATAATTTTTAACCTCTGCCTGCTCACATAATCAGATTTACCGGTATGGCTGATCGAGAGAGGTGTGTTAGAATAGGTAGGCCCTCTAAATAATAATAGAACATCTTCGGACGTACCCGTTGGTATAATGACTTCGTTATATGATGCTATTTCGTGACATCCTATCTGCTATTTGTCAAAAGATATTGAAATCGCCCAAACGTGGTAAACTAAAATACGTACAGGATTTCCAATTGTAATTTCTTTACTGGAAAATAATGTTCCCTCGATATGGCATTTGTCCTGTTGCGAGACTCGGATCGCCAGGACAGGAACATTCAGCGCCAGCCATTTAGGCGCCTATGGACATGGACAATTAAACATATATGTATATATATTTCGAAATTTTCGGTCAGCACAAATGCATTCTTTTTCGGTCAAGGTCTTCTCGCTGCTGATCGTTCGGGCACACTTCTCGGATTCGCCTGTTATGTGGCATATAACTTCATATGTATCGGTGCATCGTGGCGCAGTAATGACCGACGCCGAAGTGCCTATTTATATAAATCATGAGTATTTTTGTTGGTGGGAGGGTACCCAATAATCAAGATATTTGGCAATGTTAAATCGCATAAGTTTCCAAAAACTGCTCTCTGATTTATGTTAAATCACTACCTAATTTAGGGACGCTTCGAGCTTGCCCCCCCAATTGGGGGGTTTGGGGTGTGGCAGTTACGGTATTGCTACCATGTATAATGTGATATACAGGGAATATATCTTGGAGATTTCTATGATATACCTCATTCACATGTAGAATTGCCTGGGTTGAAATTAGTGATACCCTTATCGGTGAGCTGATAAATGGAATGGTCTGAAGGGACAGGCCAGGTAGCCAGTAGGATCTTCATTAAATCTTTAAGAATACGCTGAAGAAGTGTTATTTTAAATAATGTAATAATCATTTGCTTTCTCGATCTTTTAATTTCAATTCAGTTTAATTTTTATCCATTCAATACACCAAAAGGTTGCGATCCTTGAAAAGATAGGAAGGTGCCAAAACGACTTTGTTTATAGTCTTTAAATGAGGCATTCACCTTGGCCTATAGGCGAAGTAAATAGGAGGCATGCGCACTGAACTAAAAGTGTTAGAAAGAGTAATAGTAATTTTATAGACGAAGGATCACACTTTCCCGAATGGGTGCTTTAACTAAGCATCAAAGAATGCAGGATGCACGAGCCGGACTTTGAATGGTTGTGATTCAGTGGACACCACTTCGTAAAATAATATTGAAATATGCCTTTGCATATTACTGAAATCGAGAGCAGCTACAGAAATGTGATCGACGACATTCAATTTTTTTGCGAACAAATGACTGAAGGAAATTACACCACTTCATCTATATTGTCTATTAGCAATGTTCGTCTCCGGTGAAAATAATAATAGAGCTTTTGAGATCTTTAATCGATTTCGCAGATCCGTCTGGACTCTGGAGTATGGTGAATCTCCAGGTAAACCATCCCACCCTGCGCTGGAAAAACAACGATTACCCTTTACTTTAACACGCGATGACGTATAGCGGCACCGAAAGCTCGCGTCACTGTTAGAAAATTTCAGGTAACTTACCAACCTCAGGATGGGCAGCAGTTTTACCTGCTGTAGTAATCTTTGGTAAAAAAATTCGTAAATTGGTGAAAGAATTCTGGTAAATTACGCTACTAGCAAATCTGGTACTGGTCTTCGTGATAACCCGAATTCTGGTTAATTACGCTACTAGTATATCTGATACTGAAGTCACAGTCCTTTGACATACCGCCTGAAGCATTTATTGGCTTCAAGTTTTCTAAAGCTCTTCTCATTCGTGTAATAGCATGCGTATATATGTATATATATATATATATTGGACTACTTTGGTGGACAGTCTTCTTTTTGAAGCAGTTTGGCGACAATTATCGCCAGCAGAAGGAGACAAGCTAGACGACTGAAAATCTCTAGATTATTTTGAAATGTGAATTCAGCGCGGGGTCACTGGAAATTAGCAGTTTATATCGCAGCGTTTAGAATACACACGAAATGTCCTCCAACTGCGGTCGCCCTAATTTTATAACAATTTTTGCAGTAGCCTTCCTAATATACCACTTCAGTGAACATTGGATACTTATGGAAACGAATCGCCATTTTTATTGACGTCATCGTCGTACGATATCGATGATCGCTGTATAGAATTCGCCATCTGCGCCATATTTTCGCGTTTGATTGATGTTCATGGTGTTTCGACTTCATTGGTCATTTTACACCATTATTCTGATTCCGTATTTAGCGACTTGTAGCACGGCCCACTTCTAGACTTTTATAAAACACCGCTTACGCGGATCACGTGCCGACGAGGAGCCTATAGATAAACCTCCAACACTTATGTTATGTTCGTGCATTTTACGTTGGTATCGTTTGTCTCTTATTTGTCTAGGATTAGTAATTACCGCCAATCATTATTTCCTCGTGTGTCGTGCTTCGTATTTATACCCTGTGTTCTGTTGTGTCGTGGTCTTTCATTTAACTGCACTCTGGATCGTGTCGCTGCCGTAAAGTTATACTGCTGATAATATACTGATTTCTTATTGCAACCTCGTCGCATTGAGTTATTGTTCAAACAAGATCTAGAACATAACAATTGGTGTCAGAAGTCGGATTCATATTTATTTCTGCGACTGAGATACATCATGGAAGCAAGTATATTGAAAATTCTTGAGAAGCAGCAAGAGATGATGGTGCAACAACAAGCGAAGCAGCAAGAGATTGTGGCTCAACAACAAGCGAAGCAGCAAGAGATGATGGTGCAACAACAAGCAAAGCATGACGAAGCAATGGCAAAAGTCATGACAGAAATGGCGCAATTGACGCAGAGGTTGAATCCCGGTGCGTCAACATCTGAAGCGACCGCTCCCAAGTTTGATTCGTTCATCAAATCAAAGGAGAAGTGGGATCAATATCTGCAACGATTCAACCATCACCTAGCAATTTACGGCATTTCCAACATGGAGAAGAAGAGAGCGTGTCTACTGTCATGGGTTGGACCTGAAACGTACTCGCTCCTACGTAATTTGTTTGGTGCTGCTGATGTCAGTGCGCAAACTTTCGACGCGTTGACTGAGAAATTGTCTACACACTTCAAGGACTCAATTCATGTGCAAGCTGCCAGGTACGAATTTTACAATTGCAAAATACAACCGGGACAATCGTATGCTGATTGGATCGCTACTCTACGCGGAATCTCCAAGGATTGCAACTTCACATGCTCAAGAGAAGGCTGTGATCAGAGCTACGTTGATGAGCTAATGCGCGATCTCATCATTAAAGAAACGCCGCACGCGGATGTGAGACGGCATTGTCTAACACAAACCAATCCATCCCTCGACGACGTTCTCATCAAAGTAGCTGCAACATACGTGAGAACGCTGGAAACTGATAGGGTTATCCAAGGCGAGAGTAGCAGTAAAGACGCTTCCATCGTCAACAAAATGACGGGAAGTTATCAGAAGGGGAAAAAACCTTCCAAATCCATCCAAGGCAACTTCCCGGAAAGACTGAAATCCTGCAGCCGCTGTTTCATCGATCACCAGAGAAAAGACTGTCAATATCGACATTCAGTATGTCAGAAATGTGATCGTAAAGGTCATATCAAACCTGTGAGCATGTCTACCAAACCTAGTATCACGCAACAGGTTACATCCGTCAATTTCTGCTCAGTACCACTCCTATCCTTCGACATCGATCAACTATATCGACGCGTAGGAAACCAGCTCTGGATCAACTCCAGCATCAACGGCATTCCGTTGCCGACACAGTGGGACACTGGTGCACCCTCCGCCATGGTGGGATTGACTGGGTACAAAACTTTGGGCTCTCCGAAACTCTCAGCATACCATTGCTCTTTCGTAGCGTACGGCGACAAGCCATTGAAAGTGAAAGGTATTTGCACTGTGACTGTGCAGGTGGGTCCTGAAGTTCGAGTTGGCTTAAAATTGGTAGTTCTCGACGAACACCGTGGGCAAAACATTTTTGGTCTCGATTGGAGCGATGCTTTCTCCATGACCGCTAAGGGAACGTCTGCTTTGGATGCAATTTCCTCGCAGATGGTCAAATCGCAATCATGTAATACTATTGACATTTCTGATTCGAACGACAAATTGGTATCTTTTCAGTCCAAATTTCCCTCCGTTTTCTCTAATGTGTTAGGTCGATGCACCAAGACAAAGGTGACTATTCACTTGAAACCTAATGCCAAGCCCGTATTCAACAAGCCACGCCCTTTGCCTTTCGCAAGGCAAATCGCTGTTCAAACCGAATTGAATAGATTAGTCAATCAAGGTATTCTCGAACCAATCAATTACAGTGATTGGGCAGCACCTATTGTTGCCGTCACTAAATCTAGTGGATCAGTACGCATTTGTGGTGACTTTAAAGCATTGAATCAACAGATTCAGATAGATCAACATCCCCTGCCCTCCTTGGATGAAATCCGTCACTAAGTTACTGGGTGGTTGTATCTTCACGAAAATTGATCTTGCCGATGCTTATTTTCAGCTAGAATTAGATGATGATGCGAAGAATTTGTGTGTCATCAACACGCAATTCGGTTTATTCCGTTATCGACGCATGTGTTTCGGAGTCGCATCTAGTCCCGCAAATTTTCAACGCTGTATTGATGCCATGATCGCCGGCTTACCCGGTGTTGCTTGTTTTATCGATGACATAATCGTAACTGGCATTGATGAACGCGATCATTTTCGCAACTTATCGCTACTCTTTGAGCGCCTCACCGAATACGGTTTCACCGTCAACTTCGCTAAATGTGAATTTTTCAAAAGTAGTATCGAGTATCTTGGTCACATAATTGACAAGGATGGCAAACGCCCGTCTAACAAATCCGTTGAAGCAATCAAACAGTTGCCTAAACCTCAGGATGTTCGCCAGCTACAGGCATTCCTGGGCAAAGTCAATTATTATCGCGCGTTTATTCCTAATTTTACGAATAAAGCCGCTGCCTTGTACCGTCTTCTTCAAGAAGACGCAAAATTCATTTGGAATACGGACTGTGACGCAGCTTTTCGCATCCTCAAAAACGACGTAATCGACGCTACGCAGTTAGCTCATTATGATGTAAACAAGCAGCTCATTTTGTCAACGGATGCTTCTCAATTTGGAATCGGCGCTGTCCTCTCAATCGAGCACAATGGCGAAGAGAGACCGATCGCACACGCATCGAAAACGCTTTCGGATTCGCAAAAATCCTACTCTCAAATAGAGAAGGAAGCTCTGTCAATCATTTACGGAGTCACTAAATTTCGTCAATTCTTGTATGGTAGAAAATTTACGCTCGTAACGGACCACAAACCGCTTTTAGCTATTTTCTCGCCGGACAAGAAAATTCCCGTGATTACAGCGCAACGCTTACAGCGATGGGCACTAACGCTCATGGCTTACCAATACGATATTCGCTATAAACCGACTAATCAGCACCGACTAATCTCGCCTACCAAAGGGTCCAGACCAGTGGCGGCTTGTCCTATAGGGCAACTGGGGCATTGCCCCACCTAAAATTCTGTTCAATAACAGTTCTTTACCATTTATAGACGCACAGCAATCTCTATATACCGAAATCGCAGCGAAAATCGTATTCTTCTTGTCCTTTCGCTTGTAAATGCCCAAATATAGCGAAGTCTCTACGAAAATCGAATTCTCTTCGTGTTTTCGCTTTGCGAATGCCTAGCCGGGGCATGCCCCGGTAGCGCTCATAACAAGCTTTCACTGTCTATTCTCTCAAAGCTGCGCACAATAAAGAAACAGTGATTTACTCTCTCCTATTCATAAAAGTACCGAGCAACCGGGGCAACATAGCCTAGTTGCCCTTACGGTGTGATGTAACAATCGTATCTATATCTGAACTCGGTTACCGTCATATGCGTTTAGTCGACATTTGCTGGTATAGGTCGATTTTGATGGTGTTTCACACCATGATAATTCTTGAAACTTGGTATGTCATGTCGTGATGGTGGTATTTAACACTGTCCCAAGTTTCAGGGTTTCTACTTAAAGTTTAGGGTAGTAATTCCGTTTCTGAAGTTGAGTGTGTGCTGATCCGTCATGTATCGCAAACAGATTTTACTCAAAAGCCGGTATTGGTATCCATTGATTATGACGATGTTCCATACCGAGATCGGTCATGACATTTGGTACGGTAAGTCTTGATGTTAGTATCGAACGCTGTACCAAGTTTCAAGTTTGTCACTGTACTGTGTTAGTGGTAATTTCGTTTCCTAAGTCCAGTGAGAGCTGACTCGTCATTTATCGCAAACATATTTTACGCAAAGCCGGTATTGGTCTCCATTGATTTTAACGATGCTCCTTACCTAGATCCGTCATGAGCTTTTGCATGGTATGTCTTGATTTTAGTATCGAACGCTGTGCCAAGTCTCAAGGATGGCACTCAATGATTAGGGCAGCAATTTCGTTATCAAGGTCTAGCATGGTAGAGATGTGCGCTGATCTGACACTTAGCCTACCTAACGCATTGCGGATTTCACGCAAAAGCCGGTGTATCTGTGTTAACGCTAACTGTGTTCCATACTGAGATAGGTGATGACATGATGATATCATGAAACAGTTTACTAACATCCTCGGTTTGCATTCAAATATTTACTTTTATTTTATATTCTCCAATGTCAATTTCACCGAGAAATTGTGGCCTTCAGTTGCTTACAATTACAACCCCTGTCAAGCGCGATAGCTATTTCGGTTTCGATGGCGGCTAACAGCTGATCGCTTGATCAGCCTATTCCTCAGTAAATTTTACGCAAAATTCGGTGTTGGTCTGTCCGTATTAATTTTGACAATGTACCATACCGAAAACGGTCATGAGGCTACTTCTCGATGATTTCATGTAACAGTGTACCAAGTTTTCGGCGTTCATCCACGTGTTTATTCGGTAATATATTTTCCAAATGCGATTTTGCAGCAGACATATAGACAGTAGACACTATATAGACCGTAAGCCGTATGTGTCGTGTGACAGTCTCCAGCCTCAAGGCCAAAATCTCCTATGCTGTACCGGGACCGAATTTCCGAGGCTGCTATCCGTAGTTCTTCAGAATTATGTTTTGGATTCAAGATGACATGTCCAATCTATGAGATAACAATTGCGTATGTGTCCGAACTCGTTGACCTTTCCAGTTAGGCTTACGCAATCTCTCGAGTTATAGTCATTTCCATTTCTGCAGATAATTAGTCTGGTATAGTGCGAACATGAACAGTGTCGAATCTTTGTTCCGTACGCCGTTTACGCAGTTACCTCACTTCAAGTCACAGCTCACCGGCAGACCTCTCGCGGCACATACGTTAAAATCACTGTTGTCGGGAGGTTCGTGTTACCGTAGTCTGTACCACCAAGTTACTTGTCTACGTTGGAAAACGCCATTGTGACGTCATCTTGATAAAAATTCGCTTGCAGCCCTTGCCCCACCACCCGATATTGTCACGAGCCGCCACTGGTCCAGACCCTGAGTTTGACGAACTGGAAATTCGTGAAAACGCGGAGATCGTTCACGCTATTAATATGGCATTCGATGGCTTGCCGTTAACTCGCAATGAAATTCGCGACGCGACGCTGAAGGACAAAACCATGAAACTAGCAAAATTATCTGTCACTCATGGTAATTGGAATCCAAAGACGCACATTGATGATTTTTCTTGGTTTTCGATTCGGAAACATTCGCTTTCCCTGCACGAAGACATAGTCATGCTCAATATTGATGGTTTTCAGCGCGTAGTAATTCCGCAGTCACTTCGCTCGCGAGTCTTATCATTGTTGCACGAAGGACATTGGGGTATCGCGAAAATGAAGCAGATGGCTCGACGTTACATCGCATGGCCTTCCATTAATCGCGACATTGAAAATCTCGTTAAGAGTTGCGACGCTTGCCGTAAGGTAATGAAAGCGCCTGATCGTCAGTATCGCGAATGGCCAAAAACTTCTGAAAGCTTTGAACGAATTCACTTGGATTTCGCAGGTCCAATGAACAATAAAATGTTTCTTGTCATCGTCGATGCGCATTCGAAATATCCTTTCGTTAAAGTAATGAATGTCGGTTCAACCACGACCTTGTGTGTAGTCAACGCTTTGAGGGAAGTCTTCTCTATCGAAGGCTTGCCCATAACAATTGTCACGGATGGCGGGCCGCAATTCACATCGAATGAATTCGATACGTTTTGCTCTAATTTGGCAATCACCCATATCGTATCATCGTCTTTTCACCCTGCCTCGAACGGGGAAGCGGAGCGATTCGTCCAGACTTTAAAAGCTGGATTAATAAAAAATTGCGACGGGGGAAAAGATCTCAACTTCGCGCTCCAAACACTTCTCGCTACTTACCGATGTGCACCGCACCCGGGCATAGGCTGGAAAACGCCTGCCGAAATTTTACATGGTCGACAGCCGCGCAATTTGTTAAGTTTGTGCTCGTCCTTCGACAAATCGAAACCCGTTACGCCTGGACAATCAGTCACTCATTTTGAGATTGGTTCCTCGGTTTACGCTCGCAGTTACCGACGCGGACCAAAGTGGGTTGCTGGCGTGGTGACGGAAATACTGGGGCGTGTTGTGTACATTGTAAAAACAGATCATGGGTATTGGAGAAGGCATAAGAACCAACTCCAACCACGCTTGATTTCAGCTGGCAATAATACAGCCACACAGGAAGTTGCTCAGGCGCAACAGTCGCAAACTGAGCAACCATTGGTCAGACATAGGGCACAACGTCCTGTAGCTAATCCTGCTCGAACGTCGGGCAGACGTTATCCGCTTAGAACAGTGGTTCCCAACCTTTTTCATCTCGTGCCTCCCTTGGCTGAAATTTGAGCCAAAATTCCCCCCTTAGGAGAAATCTGCCCGATGATTAAAAAAAGGTCATTTTTTACCGCGCAATCACCTGTTGACCGAAGAATAAGACCGGAGGTACGGAGTGTCTGTTTCTAGCAGGACTGTAACAATACTTTGTAGACCTCCAAAAACAATGGTCTTGGTCCCAATCAAACAAATTCTGGAAATATCGACTCAACAGACCTCTATACTTCCATTTGTGTTTTCGGCTTATCATGCACCAATCGCTAATATAACCACTGTGAAAAATCAGTATGCATAAATTTGCTGGTCTCGCGATTTTTTTCTCAAGTGTGCGTATGCATTTGGCAGTGGCGGCTCGTCCTATAGGGCAACTGGGGCATTGCCCCACCTAAAATTCTGTTCAATAACAATTTAACCATTTATAGACGCACAGCAATCAATATATACCGAGATCACAGCGAAACCCGCGTTCTTGTGCTTTCGCTTGCAAACGCCCATACATAGCGAAGTCTCTGCGAAAATCGAATTCTCTTCTGTGTTTTCGCTTTGTGAATGCCTAGCCGGGGCTTGCCCCGGTAGCGCTCATAACAAGCTTTCACTATCTATTCTCTCAAAGCCGCGCACAATAAAGAAACGGTGATTTACTCTCTCCTATTCGTAAAATGGCCGAGCAACCGGGGCAAATATGCTTGCTCGCCCGGAAGGTGTGATGTAACAATCGTATCTATATCTGAACTCGGTTACCGTAATATGCGTTGAGTCGACCTTTGCTGGAATAGGTCGATTTTGACGGTGTTTCGCACCATGATATTTCTTGAAACTTGGTATGATATATCGTGAAGGTAGTATTTAACACTGCTCCAAGTTTCAGGCTTGCTACTTAAAGATAATGGTAGTAATTCCGTTTCCGAAGTTCAGTGTGTGCTGATCTATCATGTACATAGTAAAGCAAACAGATTTTACTCAAAAGCCGGTATTGGTCTCCATTGATTTTGACGATGTTCTATACCGAGATCGGTCATGACATTTGGCACGATAAGTGTTAGTATCGACCGCTGTAACAAGTTTTAAGTTTGTCACTGAACTATGTGGGTGGTAATTTCGTTTCCAAAGTCGAGTAAGAGCTGACTCTTCATTTATCGCCAACAAATTTACGCAAAAGCCGTTATTGGTCTCTATTGATTTCAACGATGTTCCATACCTAGATCTGTCATGAGCTTTCGCACGGTATGTCTGGATTTTAGTATCGAACACGGTGCCAAGTCTTAAAGTTGACACTCAATGATTGAGGCAGTTATTTCGTTTTCGAGGTCGAGTATGGTAGAGATGCGCGCTGATCTGATACTTAGCCTACCTACGTCATTGCGGATCTCACGCAATAGCCGGTGTCGGTCTGTGCTAATCTATAGTCTGCGTTCCATAACGAGATCGGTGATGATATTTCCAATGGTATATCTCGATGATCGCATGAAACAGCTGACCAAGATTCTCGGTTTGCATTCAAATATTCACATAATTTTATGTTCGCCAATGTCCATTTCACTGTGAAATTGTGGCCTTCAAACCATTTGCTTACAATCCCCTGTCAAATGCGATAGCTATTTCATTTTCGATGTCGGCTAACAGCTGATCATTCGATCAGCCTATTCCTCGATCTATTTTACTCAAAGTTCGGTGTTCGTCTGTTTGTATTGATTTTGACAGTGTACCATACAGGAATGGGTTATGAGATTGCGTATGCTACTTCTCGATGATTTCTTGTAACAGTATACTAAGTTACGGCTTTTATTCATGTATTTATTGATTAGTATATTTTCCAACGGCGATTTCGCAGCAGACTTATAGACTGTAAGCCGTATGTGTTGTGTCACAGTCTCCAGTTTCAAAGCCAAAATGTCCTATGATGTTCCGAGACCGAAGTTCCGAGGCTGCTGTCCTTAGTTCTTCAAAGACCATTCAAATTGATGTTCTGGATTCAATATGACAGGCCCTATCTATGAGATAACAATTGCGTATGTGTCCGAACTCGTTGACCTTTCCAGTTAGGCTTACGCAATCTCTCGAGTTCTAGTCATTGGAATGAGTCAGGTCAAGTCAAGTGCGAACATGAATCGTATTGAATCTTTGCTCCGTACGTAGTTTACGCAGTTGTCTTTAGAGCGAAAATGAGAGGTCTAGAAGTTGTCCAGTCTATTGATCCAATCGTACGCCGGGTGCCTACGTTTTGGTTGCCTATTATCACCTGGTCGTAACCAGAGATGGCCACAGTCCGGTTCAGGAGCCGGAGAAGGATTTCAATGTCTTTTTACCTGGCCGGACTGGATCCGGATTTTGAATTTGGGGTGACGGTCGGATTTTAGCCGGATTTTTTTGCTGTGATATGATTAATTAGCATTGTTCTGGCAGGATTTTTTCGGATTCCGAACTGGACATTCACCAGCCGGATTTCTTTGGACTATGAATTTCCAATTGCCAGCCGGATCCGGATAGATTCGGATCCCGAAATTTTGGAATCCGCCCATCTCTGGTCGTAACCACCAGCTCAGTGGTCGTAACACACCAGGATCGTGTACGAAACACTTTCGGACGGGCTTAGAAAAATTAGGGTCTATCGATTTGCGTAATCTATAACTATACCATGAAATCATAACGCATGCTACTAAGGATGACCTGATACTTGATTCGTGGCATAGGGACGATTCTTAGTTCACGTACATTTTGTAAAATAATCCTTTGTTAAAAAATAAATGAATAAAACATTTGTTACCACACTTCAAGTCACGGCTCACCGGCAAACCTCTCGCGGCACCTACGTTAAAATCACTGTTGTCGGGAAATTCATGTGAGCATCATAAAGTTACTTTTTTACGTTGGAAAACGCCATTGTGACGTCATGTTGATAAAAGTCGCTCGCAGCCCTTGCCCCACCACCCGATATTGTCACGAGCCGCCACTGGCATTTGGCCAATAATATTGGTATTTTCATATATAGCAGGATTGCACACACTCGAGTCAGCATTGTGATGACTCGACTTGACTCGAGTCATTTTCTCAAAATAGGGAAAAGACTCGACACGACTAGAGACAATCTGTGTATTGACCCAACTTGGAGTCATTGTACATGACTCGAACCAAGCCATATGACTCGTGACTATAAGACGGCCAAGACCGACATTTCATTGTAATTTCGAAGAACAGTAAACTGGCCTTACTATTGGAATTTTGTCTATTGGTCCTGGTACTTGAGAATGGGACAATAAACTGCTCAAAGTGAGGAAAATTAGTATAAATCAAAATCATTCAATATCACCGAACAGAGTTATAATAAGTGAGTTTAACAAGACAT
Source organism: Botryllus schlosseri (assembly GCF_051294905.1). Classification (NCBI taxonomy): domain Eukaryota; kingdom Metazoa; phylum Chordata; class Ascidiacea; order Stolidobranchia; family Styelidae; genus Botryllus; species Botryllus schlosseri. The sequence continues at coordinate 24,422,145 of NC_137242.1, read as the reverse complement.
TAACTGGAAACTGAGCAGTCAACACAAGGAGTTGGACTCGGACTCGAGTCATAATACCATAACTCGGACTCGACCCTATGCTCGGTGACTTGGACCGTCGGACTTGACTCAATGGTGAATTGAAAATGACTCGACTTGACTCGAGTCAAAACTGAGAAAGTGAAATTGACTTGTGACTCGGAGCCTCGTGACTTGGTTACAGCCCTGATATATACCTTGATATATAACATACACGTGATCAGATTTCATGCTTGAGCTCATTGAGATTTAGGACATTCATTCGGTTTCGGCAACATTGCACCAAGTTTAACATGCATTTTTGCGATCGAGTAGCTGTTCACTAAAAATAAAGCAAGGCTAGCGATCTCTTTGACTTGAATCAATGACGTTGGAATATTTTGTCACTTTATGAAAATGTTGACATGAAAATATAAGATAAATACTTTCGTTAGAGGCCTTGTTGTGATAGATTCGGCACGACATTTGCTCGCGTAGAATATATTTGATTGAGAGGCCGTCGCTGGCCTACGAAATTGTCTTGCGAACTGCAGCACACATCTGAACTAGTTCAAAAAAGGGCGAGCTTGTATGGGGGAAAGAGATTTCAAATAGCATTTGAACATACTTTCAGCAAAAAAAACAGCTATAAGGAGCATACGCTCTGATATAACTGGTTGCCAACAGGACAGTTCGGACATGAACATTTTGGGAAATCCGTTACAATTCTAAAGTGGAATTCCTCCCTAAAAATTGCAAAATTCCCCCTAAGGGGGGAATTCCTCCCCGGTTGGGAACCACTGGCTTAGAATTAGGACACCAACTGATTTCTATCGGCCAACGTAAACCGCGTCCTTGTACTTTCAACTTACAGGGGAGGACTGTTATGTTCGTGCATTTTACGTTGGTATCGTTTGTCTCTTATTTGTCTAGGATTAGTAATTACCGCCAATCATTATTTCCTCGTCTGTCGTGCTTCGTATTTATACCCTGTGTTCTGTTGTCTCGTGGTCTTTCATTTAACTGCACTCTGGATCGTGTCGCTGCCGTTAAGTTATACTGCTGATAATATACTTATTTCTTATTGCAACCTCGTCGCATTGAGTTATTGTTCAAACAAGATCTAGAACATAACAACTTAGGTAGGAATTCTGCAGTCGACTCTGGAGAGCGCTCGGGCTGAAATCGACGTTTCTACCGAGATGGCGTCGCTTCGTCTGATTAGAAATTATGAAATACACATTATCGATGCACATTTTTGCATCTAAAATTGTCGTCAGTTTGGTCAGATGACCACCAGCGCCGTCTTCCAAATACATAGTGATAATTTTGTTCGAACCACAGGTAGATTTTTGTTTTGGGAGCGGCACAGATTTTCCGTGCGCGCGGACTGGACCATCAGTGTGCGCGTGCTCACGCGCTCAGCTTAGAAGGAACATTGGCCGTGAGTAAGTCTGGGCATAGAGGCGGACATTTTTTTTAACAATCAGTTTATCAAATTTGGAGGTGAGCTGTGGAACAGGTTAGAAATCCCCGGATGTGCTGTTGATGACCGGCATTTCGCCTCTTAAGGAGGCTTAACGATGAACTGTACCTACGGTTCCTGCATTTTCGAATTCAGCACCTCCACCAGATCTGTCGCTAACTCTGATAATGTTGTCCGAGAGAGTAGTATAGTAATATTTGAAAGAAGCAGGATATCATTTAATTCTTAATATTATTAATAATAATTTATTCAAAAATAATTAACAAGCAGTTGCTTATCGTGAACCCCAGAAGTTGCATCGATCAGCCTGTGGTGAGCCCCAGACCAGTGTTTTTGTGGGGGCGGGCGAGTTAGCGTTGAAAAAATGTTGTTTCGGTCTTGGTTACGACACAAAAACCAACTAACTGCACCGGCCTAATAATATAGCAGGGTTGTTCAACGCATTCGGTGTACCAGATACTGCGCGCTCAACAATCACCAGGCCCGTGGAATCAGTTGCAGGCCAAATGAGAATACCAACCCCTAGCAATCGCAGGAGCTCGAATTAGAGATAATAGCCTAGTTCAGTTCTTTTTAACCTGTGTGAAGGTTCGCACTAGTGCGAATGAAAAAAATTCAGTGTGAATGACGAGCGTGGTGCGAATGAAAAATCCGGATGAGTGCGAATGAAAATTGTCCATGTTTCTCACACTTTCCGACGTGGAATAATTCAAATGAACACGATATTAAGTACAGTGAGCCCGTAAATTTTGTCGTTTGGAAGCAATTCTAAAAACTTGTTGGTAGCTAGGCTTTTCCAGTTCACAAGTGAGGAACGCTCCCGATGCGGGTATAATGCAAAGTTTGAGATAATATTTCCGCACCAGAGAATTACGTCACTGCATGGAAAAAAGAAGGAGTTGAATCGGTATCAGTTGCTCACATGCTCGGAAACATTCACCGTATATGGATAATGGATATTGTATGTGTTGACATTTGGCATATTTGAATACAAAATGTTGGAATTTTGGCACACATTCATGTTGGTTAACAGCAGAATTTAGCGTTGCTTGAACTATAACAATTAGCACATTAGATCTATAACAAGTGTTCTTTACTCGTGTAGCCTACCTAACCAAGGATTAGAGGCTGTTATAAATAAAATTGCTGTAAGCACATTAGTGTCTTACGTCCAATGAATATTTATCTTGCATCATATCGAACTATTAAGTCACTGGGCAGTTTATCTACTGACCAGTGTAATGGCCTGTTTGTAATGCGAACTCCATAGTTTAGGCTTAGACACGCTTTCCTGTTCTTGGACTGATGATCTCAGGCCAAGTCTAGATCGTGAAGGCATAGGCCTATATATAAAATATTGGTGATTCCACATAGCTTGCTGATTCATAGGAAAAGTTTGCCTAGTTCGTGTTCGTACCGCCTTTGTACTACAAGCTTTGTAATACTCCGAACTAGGGATGGATTATCCGGATAACGGTTAACCGGTTAACCTCAGGTTTTTTTATTATCTGGTATCCGGATAGAATTTTGCCGGTTAACCGGAAAAAATAGTATCGTTGATAATGCGTTTTACACTTTTTAGTAAGCTTCTATAAGTCGTATTATCAGTGTTGCGCGCGGCCAATTAGCGAGATATGTCTGTGCCCAATGTGCACAATGTAACGCGATGCAATCGCCCGCTAAGAAGATCGCCAAATTAGGTGCTCGGCTATCGTTACTGGCCTGATTTATCGAGTCTTCAACAAGCCTATAGTTGCGTTTGCAGAATCCCATCTGCAATAGGCCAGTGGACACTATACCATCACTGGTCTGTACAGTCGCATCTGCATTGACTTTGTGCTCACGATATTATCGCTGACCTACACAATCGCATCCGCAATAGGCATTACATGAAAGATATCATCGCCGGCGTAACAATCGCGTATCGGGCTTGGCATGCGTTGGCTCCTATTTCTTGGTGGCTTGGAGACACTATGCAGCTTGGAGTATTCTGATCAGCGATTGTGATTAATGAGTGACATCGCGAAACTAAATGACGTCGAATGTTCGCATTTCGCAAACATGTTCGTGCGTGCAAGGGTAATTGATTTCCGCTTAGACTTAATTCGAAAAGAGATCGAAACCCCCTCATTTTATTTACCCCCCCTCCCCTTATTTTTCGGCTGGCTACGCGCCTGATCACGTGAATTTGTCAAGGAGGAATTAGAGCGAGCTATCATGTCGGCATCAATTCCAGTATCAGCTACTATCGTCCTTCCAGTACTGGACACCTAAACAGAAGAATGGGCAAAAAGGAAACGCTATTCAGTCCATTTTGTGGTAGCAGAAAGAGCATTCAATACATGTGGACTCTTTGTCACAAAACTCCGGTCCCGGCTACAGAATGCCACAATTGATGCAGTGTGCTTTATAAGGAGGGCGTTGCTGAAGCAGTGAACATTAACTTTGCGTGATTTTTCTCGTATTCGCTCGTACTGCGCGTGCACGTAACTACGTTTAGCTCAACAATAATACTGTGTAATGATTTTGCGATCCATTTTTCATGCAGACCTCGTGAAATCGATTGTGTTACTTAGCAGTTATTATCCGGTTAACCAGTTAGCTAAATTCCAAATATACGGATATATCCGTTATCCGGATGGTGAAAATTATTGATATCCGAACTAACCCTACTCCGAACTCTACCGGTTTAGCTTGAGCAGATGAACAGTGAGCAGCTGAGCACCCTCTGCAGAGCAAAATCAAATCCACCAAGCCGTATGTCTTACGATATTCCTTATGCAGCCTAATTTAAGCTTAATTAGACAGTTGAACCTTATTAGTCTTTATGTATAAGGAAGGATATATGGGATAGTAAAGATAATTTGGCATTATTTCAGTCAGTTTTCCAATATTGTACGATTGACCTAAGAGCCATCCCGCAGTTGGCTACCAGGCCGATAACTGTGTGTTAATCATGAATCTTATATGTGAGTTATAATTTTTCAAGAAGGTGAAAGTGTTGACTTTGACAACACAAGAATGCCGAAAGTTGTTATTGAAATATATGTTGATTAGTGTACTGCATAGATAAGAAGAGAATGAAGCCTAAGCTTATCCATAAACAACAGTCATCAATTACTCGGATTGTGTGTGTTTGTATAGCAATGCATCCCTGATTTTAACGCCCACCGTACCATCCAATCGTCTAACACAGGGACGGGTAACTTCTCCAGTCGGCGGGCCGGATATAGGAAAATTAAGTACTTGGCGGACGGGATTGCTGAATCGTTACTATATTCGCCCATTTATCCTCATATACAAGGAATAAATCGTATTTAATTAACACTAGAACGATCAAGTGGCTTTTTTGACGCATTTTTATTTTTGAAGAGCTGGCATTCAGTCAAATCTTACGCTGTTCGGCTGAAACTTCTTGACTTTTATTTATTTTATGTAGGCCACCTTACCTGTGATTTTCATCACTCATCTAGTACAAATAAAAAAAGTTATACACAGAACTACCTAGAACTACCGAGTGGCTTTTTTGACGCATTACAGTTTTTCTACCTTCAGGCATCGCGGTTTCATATTCTTGAAAGTGGTTATGTATCTGATAAACGCAGAAAAGCCGTTTGTAAAAACAGAACTTTGTTAATATCGACTTGGTCTAACTGTGTTAGCAACAACATCCCTTGTAAAAGAAGGCCCTGCACTGTAAAAACTGTGCCCACCTTTAGAGGTGGTTCACGGTCTACCTTACAGACAGGAGGAAAATTTTCTACCTTTTTTCACATAGGTAGGTATTTTTCTACCTTTTTTCACAGGTAGGTATTTTTCTACCTTATTTCACAGGTAGGTATTTTTCTACCTTATCTTTCTACCTTACACCTCTATCCGACCAACGCATCCTATTATGGCATACGCATATCCTCGTCAAACAGCAACATACATATATAATGCATCACATGTTGACATGACATTGGATTTATTATTAACAATTCAAGACGTCATTACTCAAAAGATTTTATTTGGTGGTGCATTGCACGGAGTTTGGTCTTCACAGCATTGGTGATGTGCACACCAGGCAAATGTTCCAGAATCAGTGACATGAAGTTTCGCCTTCCATTCACTTACGGTAGGTTTGATGAGCGGCGTGTTGGTTGCTGGTGATGGCTTCATTACATCTTAATAAAGGAATGAAACTCCTTTACTATATATTCTGATGTGTGATATTGTGCATAAACATCTAGCAAATGAGAGCTATGCTCTACATTAAGGCAGGCCTGGTCAAAGCCAGATGCCAAAACTGCCAAAAATAAAAATTGAGAAATGCGTACAAAAATTCAATTACTTTTTCTCAATATATTTCAACATGGTGATAATAAGTTATATTCTTACCTGGACCATAACTGCCGCACCCCAAAACAGGAATGTCTGGCATCACACTGACACGATCCTCCTGTGAGCATAGATCTTAAAAGATGCATGTTGCAACTATAACCCATGAAGAATCTATAATATTGTATAATACTATAATATTATACAAACCAGCACTATCCCATGAACTGAAGCCAAGGGAATCTGCTTTTTCCTTGTCAGCAGAGGCACCAAGTGGCGGCAGCATTTTCAGAGGGGTCTCAACATGAAGTTGTGGAACGAGTTCTGTAATGAATAGAGTGTCATAGATTATATAGTTCAGCGGTCCCAGGCGTGATCTTACAATATGTACGACGTACGTAGCATCTGTGAATTTCATCAGAGTACCCGGTGGACACGAGCAAATCTCCCGACCCAGCGAAAATTCACGCTTGACACGGAAAACATCACAGTTTCAAATATTTGAATAAAATTGTTTTTGTGCGGGCATAATTTTTTAATTAATGAGTTATATATACATCATACGAGAGTTTGCATTATGACATCGTAAAACTGTTGGGTTATAATATTGTAACTAGTGGACCTGTGACGTGCCACAATTTTATGTAGAATATTTTATAATCTAATGAAGAATGATCTGATATCAGATATTTGAGAGGTGTAGCCTAATCCTGGTTTTGATAAAGTCATGATAAGTTTAGGCTATTGGTATTGTCATTGCCAACTTCAAATTAAATCAGCGTTAGATTTTGCCTTCGATTATTATTGGAACATATCAATAACAACTGAAATATAATCATTATTGAGCCATCGTAATAGCATTGCTTCTTAATCTTATTAGCGATCGTACCCCTTGTACTTCCAATGAGATTTCTCGTAGCCCCTGTCCATTTTCAACACAATTTCTGATGTTAACTATTTTTTTAAATCAGAAAGCGCATTGACATAAAATCGCACGCAGCGCGAAGACTATTTTCCAGTTGAATTAATTGGCCAAGAACATATTCCACAGCATATAGGCCTAATTCCACAATTCATCTCGCACACCCTGATGTGGTGCTTCGTACCCTGATGGGGTCTATACGGACTCTGGTTAAGAACCCAAGGAATATAATGTCCAATCGGCGAATAATTCATTGGTGTTACAGCTGTAGAGCGTGCTACTACCTACTAGGCCTACCCTAATCGTCACGGATAATAACATCGATAAAGAGAACAAACAACACCCGCGTGTTTGAGACCTCTGCATTATTTGAAGATTTAATAACCTTGCAGCAAGCAATGTGTAAATTTGAAGCATAAATAATACACTATGGGCTTACCTTTGATTATTTGGTGTTGTTCTAGAACTTCCACTTTTATTTGACCTTTGTCTTTAATAATTGCGTCTTCATCAAGGTCAATAAAATCTTCAACTGATTTGTCGTAATACTTGATCAAGAATTGACGATCACGCAGTTCATCTTTATAGACTTCATAAACTGCACTCCGTATCTCAGAGACATTGTCGACTTTTATCCGCTTGGAATGTACCCATAATTTAGCTACCAAGTTCATTGTCATCTAAAGAGACAGATTGAATAACAAATGTTTATATATCACTGTCAGGTGACAGGCACACGCAATGATGAAGTCTTATGAACTTGGAGTCATTGATTGAGTAAACATCAAAAGGTCTTTGGTAGATCAATTCATTCGGCAAAAAAGCATGGTAACGATCAGTTTCGCGAACACAGTAACAATGCAGATGACAAGAGAAATATATTGATTCGATTAATTTTCCCAATATTTTCCATTGCTTGGCAATAAGTAAAATGTATTCGACTTTACAAAATATAGGACCATCATCGTTTTCGCCCACAAGATATATGCCACGAGATTCGTACTTGTTAAAACCATCATCAAATATTTTGGATTTACCAATGTTCATTTGGTCATTTTGCAATAAAAATTTGGTAGCGTTGAAACCATAACTTTCTCAATGTTAATATTTGGTGGACAGTCATACAAGCAGTTTGGAGCCATCATTTCCCAACATTTTCGTTGCATCAAACGACTAGAGACAGTCAAGCTGATATTTTTGAAATTTCCAGAACTTCGACAAATTTTCTTGACAATTTGATGATAAGATTTTGTCATTGTACACATTACAACTTTTTCAATTAAACTGTGGAAGATCAAGCGGCGCTTCTTCGTTTATCGATCACAACAAGCCAGTGTTCCTCATCAACAAATGTTTCGCATGATCACGTCAAAATAAATTATTTTTTGCCTTTGGAGAGACGATTCCACTCTGGGGTTAGGGTGTCTCGATAACAGGGTTGAAGGATCCCAAGATTACGAGATCTACCGCGAGCCACGACATGTTTAAATTTTCTTTTTGATACTGTTCATTCATATTAAATGCATTTCTAATGCGAAGGTGTTCTAGTGCCAATTCCTCCAAGGGCCGAGTTCCCCAAGTGAAGAGCGTCGCGTTATTTCCCGCGATTACGCAATCTGTGATCTAATCACGCCGTGACTGTGTGATCTACGCATGCCCTGAACCCCGTACAACATTGACAACCACTCAAAGTGCCAAGTTCACCGGCAAACATTCCAGTAACCAATCATGGTGACCGGTACCGCTACGAGATCTACCACGGCCGAATTCACCAAGTGTTGAGTTTGTGCGGCCGAATTCACTAAGTGCCGAGTTCACTGGTAATCAGGCAGATACGGAATGATAATAATAAGAACCGGCCTGGTGTAAAATGACCAGTGTAGTCGAACCACCACCATAAACACCACAAACAAACAAACAAACATATAACATGGAAATGAAATTACCTTTACAGCCTTTGACAAACACAGTTATCATGGAAATCAGCAATTTAGGTCTTATTCGAAAGCAGAATAACAGCTGTTTTAGCGGACATATCAAATCAAATGTTGGAAAGTTCATGAAAATTAGCCCAAAATATTATCTTACTGTGACCATATTCTATCAATATGGTCTGGCTAGCCAAATTCTCTGGGCCAACATAAACAAGCTGCGTTTGGTTTCAACGATTAATAATCTTGTCACTGGATTCGAGGTATATATAATTGCACTCAAATATCAAATTTTGCTCCATTAATCAACATCAAGTTGAAAATGTCCATTCTTGTACCAACTTTTATAAAATCACGAATCAGTGTTCTACAGGTATGTAGCCTATCTATATGACTTATATACCTAGAAAATTCAAGCATAAATATTATGATATACCGTAGGTATAGGTACCGGTAATTCAGATGTTCGAAGCGACTTGGACAACTAGATAATTATAGTGGTCTAATTTCACTAAATTAGAGCGAAACGCCAGCAGTATAATTGTAATCTAATTCGGAAAAAACGGTTTAGCTCTAATTCTAGCCTGGAAAAGCTGAAACTTTTCTATATAGTTGTCTACACCTGTTTGCAGAAAGTCAAACAACTCTAGGCGTCATATACTACAGGCAATTCGAAATACCCCATAAGCTATATGCTACTGCGTATATACCTTTAACCCGCTACCTCAGTCAGTCACAATTCCTATATATTTACGGCATTTACCATACAGAAAGAGCGAACTATGCCTGGCTGCGACCTGTTGCGCGTCAAATCTTTGTCCGGCGCGATGACGTAAAATTTGAATCGCCGAAATATTCTAGAAGTCACGCATCGATAATCATATTCCTAAACGTACAACATCTCACTCATTTAGTTATCCTCTGAATAAAACTATTACCCATACTCGTTGAACATGCGAGATTACCGAAAGAGTGAATATATATATAATGAAGATCATACATATCACAAGAAAACAAAACTGTTCGACCTTAGAGCAACAACACGAATATACAACACCGGTGACATCCTCACGCAATAAAACGAAGGGAGAACATTGTTTTCTAATGGATAGATCGATGGATATGTTTTCTAATGGATATATCTTCCACCTCCCAAAACCCTCCTATAAAGTAATGTATCGTATATATCACTTTATAGGAGGGTTTTGGGAGGTGGAATATGTATTTCTGGAGGTAGGAAAATGTATTATACCTTCTTGACAGGTGTATGGCATACTCTACCTCTCGTAAAAGGAAGGATTATAGTTTCTTCCTCCATTTTAGCCAAAAACCCACCTTTATTTTTTACAGTGTGGATCTTCCTCGTTCCGAGTCAACAAAACTCTGTAATATTATATTTCTGAAGCTCAGCGTGTTACAGGACATGACATTTGAAATGTACCATTAGACCAAGCCGACATCTGTATTGTCCATACTAATATACTAAGGTTGTACAATAGGGCTGTTCAAAAATGACCTTTTTTCCTGAATCTTGCTGATTACTTGATTAAATCGTTAGGTTGCCTTAAAAAACGACGCACGCCAAATTTGAATTCATTCCAACCAATATTCGCGGATTTCGTAGAGTTTGAAAATTTTGAATTTGCCTGAAAATGCAAAAAACAATTTTATTCAAATTTTCCTTCCAACCTTATGAAATTGTTGCGCTGTCTTCAAAAACGATGGAAAACAAATTTGACTCAATTCCAAGCTGCAGAAGCGGAGTTATTCAAGTTTTTTGATGATAATTCTGGGATGATCCACCAATCAAGGATAATCCCAGAATTATCAAAGAAAAACTGAAATAACTCCACTTCTACGGCTTCGAATTGAGTCAAATTTGTTTTGCATCGTTTTTGAAGACAGCGCAACAATTTCATGGGGTTGGCAGAAAAATTTGAACAAAATTTTTTTTGCATTTTTAGGCAAATTCAAAAATTTCAAACTCAACGAAAGCCGCGAATATTAGTTGGAATGAATTCAAATTTGGTGTGCGTTGTTTTTTAAGGCAACCTAACGATTTAATCAAGTAATCAGCAAGATTCAGGAAAAAAGGTCATTTTTGAACAACCCTATTGTACAAGGGCAAAGGGCCTTTGCTCCGGTATACGAGATGGATCTTCGGGGGGAGAGTGAGCTGAATCTAGTGAATTGAATGCATATGAGGACTGAGGGCATGGGTGCATTATGTTCAGTCAGGCCCTCTCGAAGAACAGGTTTATGGAAGTCATGAGCTTTCTATTGACATAAGGAGTAAAAAAAGGTGTGGACTCGATAAAGATAATATTGTTTTCGTTCATTCCATGGTCGAAATGCCAGCAAATAATTGGGGTAAAATGTCAGATGGTGGACGCTGCTGCTACCAAGTATCTGTACAAGGGCGTCTCATATTTAGGCAAGGATAGGACAGGACACCTCTTCCATAATCTATACATTTGCCAAGCATAGTAATATGAAAAATCTGATGTAATCCATCTCGAAACAATGTTACGTGAATGTGGCTGTATACGCTTGGAGAAGCAAACGAAGTCCCAGTCCACACTATTGTTAAAAGTTGCTTGAAGCTACCCAGAACCAGAAGGAACACAGGCAGCTTCATGTAGCCACACTTTTCAAAGCTATCATCTTGTTGATTAGCGTAACGGCGAGATGCCAGTGTAGAGATCGAAGTTGTACAATACACATATTTATTGAGTTCACTCCAACCGGAGGTAACTGTTTCCTTCAGAAATAACACAAACAAGAAAGCAGTGACGGTTAAATGTTATAACGAAACAAAACCAGGGGGATATTATTGGTCAGGTTGCAAGGCAGTATTCTATGAGGGTTCCAACAAGTCGACGATGGTCCGTGCATGTTTTCTTAGAATGTCAATGATCTTCTACTTGCCAAAATGCCGATACTATAAAAATATGCAAATCGAGGATTAGTTGCGAAATTGCATTATGAAAATCTTATCTGATAAGCTTTATGATATGTCAGCAATAACCAACAATGATGATGTGGCTAAAGCGGATCTGGAACCTACTCTAGATTTTTAAAGAACGTGCTCAAATACCAAATGCGCACCAGAGCAACACTTATATGTTACACCAAAAAACGGCGATTTGTTTTATAAGTGTTGCACTGAGGTGTATGTAAAATATTGCAAGTAGCTGTGAGCGCAATACCAATGGTTTCTGATGCCGTTTGTTGAGATTTGTGCTGATTTTTAGCTCGGGTAAATGCATTTAATCGAAGAAAATTCAACATGCGTCAAAAAAGCCACATGGTAGTTCTAGGTAGTTCGAAGTTCCGGTAGTTCTAGTGTTAATGTATTTTAACGACAGCAATGTCACTTCAAAGCCATTTCTCGCCGATAAGTGACTAAGAAAATGTGGATTTGAGAACAGCATTGTCATAGAGCCGCCGCCATGTCTGCTTCTCTCTGATCATTTACCACACGGTGCAATCCTAAATCAAGATTTCAAGGCGTTCGTTGAGCCCGGTACCCCAAATTAACCAATATATTAATTCATTGGGTTTGAGTACATCGTTAATGCCAATATTGCAAGTCTCACTTCGACGAACTTACGCGGAAGCTCCACTCTCGCACGCAGCGCACACACGTATATAATAACATACAGTCACTAATACTTATTGACGTTAAGCAAGTAGTGGGGAATCTCGGCAGTCTTGGGCCGCGAGCCGTATGTTGCCCGCCCCTGGTCTAACACTAGGGTTAGCATATTTTGGAATCGGGAAAGGACGACACTATTTCAAAATTTTCAAACACAGAATATCGGTGGAAAATCCTTAAAAAGTGGTAAATTTTTACCACTTCGTAGTCGGTTGACTTAAATAACAAAACAAACAGTCAACTTACGCTCAGCTCCCGAAATACCCGCTGGAGCTGATTTACGGCATCACAGTCGAATTTTGCTATAGATTTAACCAAACTTCCTGAAAAAGAGGATAAAATCTCAAAAAGGAGGACATTTAGGCGTCCTCGGGGGACTTTTTCAAAAACCCGAATCACGAGGACAAATCCTCCTAAAGGAGGACGTATGGTAACCCTATCTAACATACCTTAGTACGTGAAGCATCTTTTCGAATGTTGTCAGAAAAATGAACCAAAGGTGCTAGTGGCAACATTGATGCTACGATTCAAGTGCAGTTTCACTATTTTGTGCGTTCCAAATGCAAACACATTCACATCGCCATGACGTAACATGTGGATTTAGTGGCAAAGTGGCACTATTGCGAGTGAATATTGTTCTTGGTTTCGCCCTTTAAGCTTCCAAGGAAATCACTGCACGATACCCCCGGAAAATGCAACGAACTTCTTGAGAACAACGGGAGTGCGATATCTGTGATTTTTCTACTGCAGTGATTTTAGTTCATGATTAGTCAATAATACGACACGCTGAATGCAAAATATTGAAGCTCTGTACCTCCAAGAAGCTCTTCGAATACAAAAGTGACAAGTTTCCTCATTTTCTTTTCGTGTACTAAATTTTGGCTGACTGGTGCGAATGAAATTATTTTTCAAAAAAAAGTGCGAATAGAGCTAAAAAAGGTTGAAAAGCACTGGCCTAGTTAATTCACGACCAATGTTCAAAAATCCACTTATGTATAACCAGACGAGAAAATGCAAAGCATTGCTTACATGACGCTATATTGACGGAAATAATGTTTCATACCCCATTTTTATAAAATCCCGGTAGCGGGCGCTCAGGTGTGTCCGGTCTTGGACCCACCAAAATATGCTAAAATTTTAGCCTACGTGCTTGACATGGCATTTCTAATGTTATAATAGACTGCGGCGATTTGACAGGCATGTATGATATAGAGAATACGCAGACAACAATTACACAGCTCTGTCGAACATGTCTGACGCACGCGATATCAAGTTGGGGTGAATCATTTTCCTCATCGAGTTGCATTTGCACTATAGTGTCTGTTCAAATCGCAAGGACTGGTCTATTCGTTGCCGTCTCACTTCCATTTCGAATACCGAGCCTATCAATGTTCTGACCAGCCAGCTACGTTTTCTGCCGAGGTTTTTGACGCCGGCGATCTTTTTGGAACCGCACTTTTCCAGCGGTATGTTGGCACATACCTCACGTCTTCACCTGTCCCGACTCAGAAGGGGTTGATCTCGAAATTAGACCCGCACCCGCTCGTTGCACACCCTAACATTAAAGCGTCCCAACGGTCTTCAATGGTGTTTTTCGGGGAAGGCATGCAATGGGATAAATCGTATCATGAATTCAAACCAATGTGGATAATATAAAGGTCGATATATTTACATGACCAAGCGATATTTTCAGCGTGTCTCGCATATTGGATATTTTATCCAACACAGTGACTTTGGATGGTTTCCCGACATATGAGCATGCGACACAACGGAAAACTACAGTTCAGCATGGGACACTTCAGCATTCCTAACTTCAGCATGTAACTTTATAACCTCAAAACTTACCGTAACCCGAAACACAGCCCTGAAATTAACCCTTATATATTAACCTATATATGTCCTAACCCCAAGCCTAACCCTAACCCAACCGTAAATCCGACCCTACCCCACCCCTAACTCGTATTTTAGCCTACGTGCTCGTGTGTCGCGGGTCTAATTGTTGCATGGCGGTGTGTCGCATGCTCATATGTCCACGGACCCTTTGGATATATAAAAATTGTTCACATGCAATCGTGCGAAGCGAAGTTTCAGATAATACTACAAAATATTCATCGTTTGTCAATGCACGTGATCAGATTCGTCGAAAGAGGTGATAGGGGAGTGTTTTTAAAAATTTAGGGCAAGTTATAAATGATGAAGCATCTTCAACTGGGTCATGCAATTTTTATTAGTTATGTCATTAGTTGCATGTTGATATTTCTTAACCTCCTACCAGGATTGTGGGTATATAGTGTAAAGATATCGGAATCGCCAAAACGTACCACAAACAACAAGATTTATTTCGTGAGTAGCACACGATTCCAAGTTGGTGTTTCTATATGGGGAGCATCACTTTCCTCTGCTGGTCGCATCTGTTCTGTGGCGCTCGGATTGCAAAGGACGCTATTATGTTTAAATCGAAAAATGAATTCGTATTGAATCGCGCGTAGAGCGAAGAAAATTTCAAGAGTAATTAATATCTTTCGAATATTCGGTAGTCAATTCGTAAATTAAATTTGCATGTCGTCGACGGCCTCCAATACATAGTAATTGAATTACGTGTCGACTGTCGACGGCCGCACTAATTTCCTTCTACGGTCGTATGTTGGCCACCCCTGCATTAACGTTTCTTAAATTACAGTAACTTGCAAATGTGCGTCTGTAATAATGATATTTACTACTGTCTTCGTGACAATCGAACCGTTATTGCAGAAATATGATGTTTGTTCGGGGGAATAAAGCAGGAAGTCAAATTTATGTTATTCTTTCCGCGTGTCGCAGGCGCAGGAGGGCGGATTCATTGTCTGCCTGTCACTATACACCAACTGTCGAATCAGACATTTGACTACGTAATGATTTTAGTGCGCAAATATTAATTTACTACGGCTGGTGCAAGATATAGTTATTGTAAAAGCCACGGTTATAGTAGTGTGGTGTGTCGTTAGTCAAACAAGTTTTCACAATTGCGTTCCATTTTAGAGAACCAATTCATTTGAATTTTCGATTGGGTTTATATGAATTATTCCACGTCAGTAAAAGTAACAATTATTTACGATTTTCATCCGGATATTCATCCGCACTGCATTTTATCATTCACTTCGTTTTTTCAAGTGCTGAGAATCGGATCGAAACATGGCGGAGCAACAGATACCGCTCGAAAAGGACATGAGGATTGAGCAGCACCAATTAAATGCTCCTGGCTATGGTCCGAGGCATAATGATTCGAGTATACCGTAATCAGAATCACGTCTAAACTTTGATGATACAAGTTGAGTATTGGAAGTGGGGCACTGCGAGAAGCGCAATTACGCCCCTTGTTAATGAGATAGGCCTAAACTTTGTCAACGAGAACGATATTCTCACTCCTTGCGGTCCTCGAAATCTTTTGGTTGGCATACAAAAGATATAGAGATCAGTGCTGAGCGGTATACAGTGAATTGGAATCATATCTGTTAGGGATGGTGTGAACCTCTGAAAGGTTCAGGTTCGTGCGAACGCGAACCTTTCAGAAAGGTTCTGTGTGAACGCGAACGTGAACCTCATGACGTCACGGGACGTCATATTGCTAATTCCAACCCTACATGTCGGTGAAGTGATAGCCTATTAATAATATACACGATACCTAGCGACGACTCGTGCCACTTAATGCCACAATGCTGAAGTACATAGTACGTCGCCAAGTGTATCAACTGGGGCAATCAAATGATATAATAATACTATAACATCAATATCTTCCGCGGCTTTGCCAACTATTTCGGCGACAACTTGCAAGGGAGTAAAAGCTTACGCTTAACGGTCTAGGCCAGACTGGGCAATGTATTGGGCGTCTGAGCATTGCTATGCTGATATTGAGCAGAGTGTAAAACGGGTTTCTATATGCTTGCTACTGATATTACCCCATTAACAAGCAGACATGGGGTAATCGTGATTAGTAATCGTAATCGATTACGACGATTACAGCATTTTCAAGTAATCGTAATCGCAATCGATTACATTCGAAAAAATTCCGAAGTAATCGTAATCGTAATCGACTACTTCCCATATCTAATCGATTTCTCTGTGAAAGGACGATTACTTTTTATTTGTACAAGGACTATGACATAAACTGAACATTCGTGAACAAGGAAAAGATGTTATATCAGGTTCGTGACAGCACAAACGTCTGACTTTCAAACGCCACTGCTTATTATTACGTCAGAAGCAGCCAATTAGCTTTGCGCGTCATTGTGTAAGAAGTATCCACAGTAAATATATATTCGATGTACCTACGTCAGGGGTGGCCAACCTTTTCAGCCAAAGGGCCACATTTGATTAACGAACTATTGCGCGGGCCACTAGTCGCGCGAAGGTCAATAATATTGTCACTTGATTATTGCGCGGGCCTGCTGTATATCGCTGGGCTCAGTTTGCAAGGAATGGACTATTCGGTGCCTAGACATATCGATATCGAAAGCTACGACCAACATGCGTCAATCATTTTGTGCCTATAGGTTTCATAGTCGACGGTCTTTCTGCGAGCGCAAACGCAAGGTCGCATATGTTGAACGACACTTTGTCTCGTAATCGCGAATATAGTTAGACTCAATCTGATACAATAGGCGTCCTTTCATTTTCACAAAGGTGTATTAAAATCAAAACATCGGGTGACATCATGTTGCGCGGAGCGTGTAGAAAACTTTTACTTTTGATAAATCTATCACAAACTATTCTGCTTTATTGTAGTGTACGAAGATCTGCCAAAATGTGACTGGCTCATGGATCAGCCAATGCGTCAGAACTGATATTTTAGTCATCACATCTCAAGTGTTGCGGCTGAACTAATCAAATTTTTCGTTGGCCTTGCGAATTCAAAATCTGTACAATCCATTTTTGATAATATTACTAATTTCGGAAATTACCTCGCGGGCCACTCAAAATCGTCTCGCGGGCCACATGTGGCCCGCGGGCCACGGGTTGGCCGGCCCTGACCTACGTCGTCCATTAGTCTGATTGTAAGAACACCCGCCGTGCTGTATATCAGGTTATCAACGCGTTCCACACGCCACTACCCCGCAGCAGTATAATTTATCTCCGCTCTGCCTGTAGTTTAAAATAGTAACTTATGTGTTGATGTTTGGTTATGCTTATGCTTAGTTAAACGCAGTTTGACCGTTGCCGCTTGGCGAGCAGTAGGCTTATCAAGTACGTACGTACACCGGACAAAGATTTGAAATTTTGTACTCGTCAAATAAAACATTGCGGTTTCCACAACGAAGCAGTAAAAATCAACAGCTGGTGATATATATATCACAAGCGAGCCGTTTGCCATTTCTTGTAACGGCATCTTGCAGTACAATATCTGTATTAAGTTGAAGGCAGAATTTTATGTTCGCTTCGTCTTATTCTCATATGTCTCTACTAAACTACTTGAAACGGGCGCCTATCGTTATTTCATAATTCTTTATTCAACATTGGGACCTGCCGCCATGGCCATGGGCTTATATATCATGTTAGCGTGGGTTGTAGCTGGAACCAGAACCAAACAGGAATTGGTCTTCCAGTCCAAACGTTGGTATTTGGCCCCGGTAGGGTGGTAATCTCAAGTTGAAGACTGAATTTCGTCAAGAAATTTAGTAATTGCAATATATTACTACTAATTGTTAATCCTCTCTCAGCCCGCGATGGCCAGATATACATGTAGAGTTTATTTGTTTGAGGTAATCATGGTGTTTGTCGACTACCACAGACATTTACACCAGGCCGATTTTATGCATTTTCGATTCCCTATCTGCCGACTTGTAGCACGGCCCACTTCTAAGCTTTTTGTAAGACACCGCTTACGTGGATGAGGCGGCGAGGAGGAGCCTAGATAAACCTCCAACACTTAGGTAGGAATTCCGAAGTCGACCTCGTTCAGACTCGAGCCGGCAACCCATTGGTGTTGCAGCCGTGGATTATACCACTGCGCTATCTCGCCACACAATTACCTACCTGTAGAGCTGGGGCAACGTAATTCATAATTATGACATCTGGTTTCTTGTTATACTTACTTTAGTGTATGTTCTTAATTCGTGACCTCCGGTATGTTATATAATTAAAAGATATTGCAGTGGCTCAAACGTAGCAGACTAAAAGAAAAACTTTCGTGAGACGCACAAACAAATTGTCATGTCTTTATATCTGACTGCATGTCTAGCAACTCAAGTTGTAAATTACTATGAGGTCAGTGGCCACATTAACTACAATAGGACTTAAAACATTTTCATCATGGTTAAAAAGCAATCATTCAATGCGGCCGTTGAACTTAACAACCAAATCAAATAATCCATTGGTTTGCTGGTCAGATGGCGTTATAAAACGTGTTGTAACACCACCTGCACTTAATTAGGTCTGGTGATGAGCAGACTTAAATTTGAGTACCGATCCAGACGCATTTGAGTGTGAGCATACTTTTTACCGTGAGTTGAATAACGAAATCGTTGCTGAGTAGAGAATCGCTACTCGACACCAAAGGAATTGGTCTACACCCTAAATTATAAACTCCAGATTCCAAGCAAAGCAAGTGAAATTTTTGAATATCAATTTTTTTTGTTATAGATTGATTTTTTATTACTTTTGTTGGATTTTCCAACGTCAACGGAAGCCGCAAGTTGGCTAGGTGAGAGCCACATGCGGCTCTTGGACCCGCGGTTGGCAATCATTGATCTAGAGAGGATTTTCAAGTTAATCAGCTCTCTCGAAAATACTCTATAACTTATGTTGGTTTACGAAATACTTTTTGAGTCCCCTTCGAGCTCGCTCTCCACCCTATTGGGAAATTTGGGGTGTGGCAGTTATGGCCCTGGCAAGAATGCAAATCGTTGGGCGCGATAAATTGACCTCTATGAAGATGGGCAATGGATACATTATGACGTAACAAGCAAATGACGCATCTTTTTTAAAGTGAGTTTGTTATCTCATTAGGCCTTTTCAGCGCAATCCATATATTGTCTTCCAACATAGCTTCTAATGATGCAAAATAAATGTAATCGTGAGTAATCGTGATTACTTTTCCAATGTAATCGTAATCGTAATCGACTACTTCCTGATTTTGCTGTAATCGTAATCGTAATCGTAATCGCGTCATTCAGAAGTAATCGTAATCGCAATCGATTACATTCATGAAGTAATCACCCCATGTCTGTTAACAAGTTATACAGCAGTAGCCAAAAGCCCAATCACACGGATTTGGTTTTTATGATACAATTAACATATGAAATCAAGATTGATCCCGTACGCCTGATAGATTATTTACATCAGACAACGATATCAATTTCATTGATTGGCTGAATAAGCATCATTCGCTGACTGACTTGACTACCTGTAACCTACATGTAGTGTATTTCGTTCTTGATGTTGTGTGATTGCGGGTCAAGCTCACAGCAGAGAGTCACTCAATATTCACGAACGGAAAGCGGGATATTTTGAGCTAACTTTTGTAACAAAGCAAGTAAAATTTTTGAGATTGTCAAGGTGCATGCTCGTTTAGTGTTGATTTCTTTTAGGCTGCCAGCGCAATGCATAGAGTGAACCGCAGTTGAAATGTTATAAATTTCAACCAAAGATGATATAATGAAGTGAAAATTGTAATATTTGAAACAGGTTCACAGTGCAGAAACTACCAAGGTTCGTTTGTGAACGTAAACCTCTAAATTTCGGAGGTTCGTAGACAGAACGCGAACGTGAACCTCACGTTCACACCATCCCTAATATCTGTAGACATGATGATGATGATATATTCAGTGCTCTTCAACATTTATCGTCGTGGTACACCCTTTTAACGTTTACTCGAAACTCGTACACCCCTGACCACATAACACCCTGATTCCGTATAGTAAGCCTAATCCAACGGTGTTCAACTATTTTGCTACTCGCCGCCGTATTTCGACTACATATAAATAGCATATAGTCGTTATGGCCCATCTGGACGTCGTATACTCGAATGTTAAATTAGCTACTGGTAACTTCGCACCGCGTAGAGCCCTTGTGGTGTTCTGTGCCATCTCTGCTTTCTTGAGATATACCTTGCGTATAAAAGATTTTAACTGTAGCATCAGAACACCCCTGCAGGCTTACTATCTATGCACCCACATCACGAGTATAAATGCCAGTAACAGTTATGTGGACTCCTTCTCTAGTCTCGCAGAGCACGAAAAAAATTTCCCACCTTGAAAATTAATTTTGTCGACGATATTGGTTGTTTCATACATTACTGTCAAGTATTGGCTTTCTCACATGTTGTTGTTTTTGACCTCACATCAGTTATGTAGGCATAGTCGAAATACATATATTGTAATCGCCAAACGTACCAGAAAAACCTTCATACATGAGAGGCACACGATTATGACTTGGTATGTCTTTATGCGATGGATCATTTTTCTCTGCTGTTCGCATTTGTAAAGTGGGGCTCAGATTACACTATTAGGCCTATATTAGAAACGAAAAATCCAAGCCACCCTGAATCGCACCTAGCATAAATAAAATTTTCAAGTTAAATTAGAATCTCTCAAAGATTTGGGAACCAATTCTTTAATTAAAGTCGCATATCGACGGTGTCTAACACACGCTAATTTATTACGATGTAGAGGGCCGCATAATTATTGTTTAACGACAGCATGCGACCATACGTCTGCAGGTTAGCCGCCTCTGGCCTTTTGAAATCAGGATGAGCAAGGCTGCAACGTATTGGCAATGCTAAATAGCCTACTATATAATGCCGGCTCGAGGTCACCGGACCACCTTCTAATGCAGTGGTTCTTAAACTCCAATCCCCGCGCCCCGCTGGCTACGCCCGCGCTATTTATAAGCATCTCGCAGGAGTAGAGCTACCTATTCAAAATGCGGATCTGGTATACACCCCAACACACCCCATTTGAGGGGTGCCCATTTTAAAATGTTGGTACACCCTTGGGTATACGGTACATCCGGTAGCAGAGCCCAGATATATCGAATTTGTGAGCTTTACTGCTTGTAAATGCATAAAAAGTAGGCTATGTGGCATGCAGCTTTCTCATGGATTGCGTCGTAATGAAATATATCCATTATCCGCCACACAAGCTGTTCTTCGTAACGGTGCCTCGCGATATCCGTTTAAGCGCATTTGTATAGGTGTACGATTTCCAACTTGCATCACGTAACTCACGTTAAAAGCTCTTGTCGTTAGGGCGGAATTTCGAGTTCATGTTACCTCATTCTCTTATGGATTGGGCACCAATCGTTGTTTCGACATTCTCCACTCAAAATGTAAATCCGTAGTCCATCACTCGCCTATATCATATTATAAATTGTGTGGTAGGCTATCTCAAACGAACATTGCTGGGCAATTGGGGATGGTAAATCGTCGGTGATTAAGTTTTGCAATGAGTTGTTACTAACAAAAAAATTGTCTTCAAAATTTCACATTATTGTCGACTCATGATGCAACCTAGTCTCAATAACTATATTTCCATTGAATATGTGTTTAAATTTTCTATATATAATCTTAATCGCAATTGATTCCATTGATGCCGTAATTGCCGCATGCGTGATCACAATAAATTAGCAATGCGACTACGTGCTACCAATCTATATACACAAATATTTCAAAACATCCAAGTGACATTGCATTCGTAGATATAGTTAGGGTTGCATTTAAAACAAAAAATTATTTAAATCAAAATAGTGTCGTACGCAATAGGAAGAAATACCTATTTGTTGGTTCACAGAAATAGCCTTGTCCGGAAACGCCATATTGTCGAGTTCGTATCCAATATTATAGGACGGTATAACTGACAGGGAAGGCGAATTGACATCTGAATAATATCGTTTGAAGAACGAATAACAGCCTAATACTGTTTTCTATGCTAACAGACATAGCCCTGTTGGGCCCGAAAGGGGCTACGAGGCTTGCTCTGTTGGTTTACAACATTTCGAAGTCATGAGCATCGTACCTAGAAATAGCTTACTATAAATCATATCCACTTACTCTTAATATCAGGTGATGTCACTAGAATTGGTGTTGTCTCCAGACTTGGAATTTGGAGGAAGAAAGCATATCCAGATTATAGGTGCTCTTGTCGGCAACATAGACTGTAATAGTATGAGTCCCTGTCTTGTGAGCTCATATCTCAGCAATTGTTGAAGTGAGATGAGGTTCTAGTCAATGTCAATGTCAAGGCCGCACCTGAAATCTCGCGATTGGCGGCCTAAATTTATTTCGTATATCAATATAACATATGGTGTTTGTTAGTAAGATTATTCAATTTTGAGAATTGTATTCGTGCTACGCTGAAGCGTCTACAGAATTGAGTCAACTCAAGCTGGTAATTGAAAATTATCAAATAGACGTGGTTTCTCTTAATTTCGTTTGTGGCCACCTGGAAGTCATATAGGTATATGCAGCTATGGGTTCCAGTGCCACTGCCAGTGAGGCCATCGACATTTCGCGACTGTGTTGGGACCTAGTCGCCACCTCTGAGTCACTAGTAATTTCGAGTGACCGCACAAGTCAAGCCGAGTCACGAGTCGAGTGAATTAACGTTGAAAGTGAAAAAGACTCTTGGCGACAGCCGTTTTACTCAGAAAGCCACCGCAGTCGAACTGCACGTAAAATATTTGCACAAATGATCCTAGTACATTTCGTCAATCTCTATGGTATCGAGGTCACGCGTTGTTTTTTCTTGACCCTTGGCGTAGCGTACGCTTATTTACTGTAACAAAATTGCCGTGGTTCACACAACACAAATCTTTGATAATATCGGCTGACAACTATATTTTAAAATTCCTGAGTGTATCGTGCTCACTGTAACGTGCGATGGTTTGTACATTCGTACGATTAACTCATCTACATACACAGTAGCGATCCGTCGTTTAGCAACAATATGATGACGAGCGAGAAATTTACATGGCGAGAGACGGCTCGTTACCCCGACTCTAAAGAAGATTTGAATGAAGTGAGTGAATGTTACACGTATAAATTACATTCGCCGAGTGATGTAGATCTGAAATCGGAAGTTTGAAATACTACTTGATGACTATATAGCAGTGGTCGGGAACCTATGGCTCGCGAGCCATATATGGCTCTTTTGGGTATAAGATATGGCTCTTTGCCAAATATTTATTTTTGTACTGAATTGATCAATATCGCAGCGACTTGTTGCTAAATTTTCATCACGGCCAAAATAGCTATCCTCGTGGTAGTATAAACATGTATTTGAGAGGTAAAGACAATGCCGTCTTCAGGTTTAGGGGTTGGGGCCCCCTCTCTTCAAAATCATCAAATGTAAGTTACTGTCACGCCGGCGGCCAATATCACTCGCAAATTCCATGCGCCGGTATTGTTTGTAATGGAGCCGAATCTCGGCACTTGTTAATTGGCACGTTAATGATTAGTTCTCTAATTGCGCCGTTTATTTAGTTGCCTGACATAACGACTTCGTGCTGTTAAGATGTCTCTTCTGTAATAAACGTTTATCGTGTGGCGACATCGTTTCGTGGTGCAACAGGGAGTACAGGCTCTGTATCCTGGCGTGGTGGCAGCGATGGGATTCGAACCCACCCCATCGAAATGACTACTGACTCAAACCTCCTGGCGATGTATCCGAATCGAAATCATGAATTGTGCGATACGTTGAGTCGAAGAGCACAGCAGATACGGCGCCGCCCATTTCAAAACGCAGTTTTCAAATACACATTGTCTTCCTGATCTACGGCGCGAAATGAACTGCTGTGGATGTGACATTCACAATTACAAACTCGAATTACAAACAACGCCATAGCTATCCACGTTCCGTTTTCTCCACGTTCTGTGTATTATAAAATTTATGCGTGTAGCGCAACGTTATGTTACCGCCGATTACTTTGAGAATGGAGAAGTAGATATATATTTAGGGCGGAGATAATAAAGTTGAATTAGCAATAAAATTCGATTATCGCCTTCGTCAGGATTTAGCAACCCAGGATTAGGGAAACCGGTTGATCGCAGCGCATAAAGTTAGTGGTAATCTCTTGATTTATCAAACCGGAACAAACTATAGATAACTTGTTATCGATAAAAACTGCTTACCATTCCCATACGCACAAATATTTCCGATAATGACCGTGCCAATGGTCTCCTAGGTAGTAGCTTCACTAATTATGTACCCGCCATTGCAGAGCGATACCAATATTCTATAATCCATTTCTTAGCTGTACCGAACGAATTGGACACGACCTTAATTTCGCGATGATGATAATTCGACATATTACAGTGGCAGTGTCGCTATCAGCAGGCTGCTGTTGTTGAAAATTATAATTTTCATGTTACATGAGACATAACTGTTTCATTCAACAAATTGACAACTGATGGCCTTTAACGCGTTTTCGCATTATGATGTAACAAATGACGCCACTTGATTGAAAACTCGGGACACCTCGATTAACCATCGGGCGTAACCTTTCCATCGTGATGAGTCGCGATTAGCAGTATTTAATCACACGATTAGCAATACTCCGGATCAGATCCCTTATTATCTCCGCCTGAGATGCGTCCCGATTAGCAGTTTTTAATTTCATGATTATCATTCTCCCGGATCAGCTGACTTTATTATCTACGCCCTTGGATTTTCGGAATCAGTGTGACAGTCACATTCCATTAATATCAGTTGTAATAAATTCTAATCTACTTATACAAGGAATTGCGTTATCCTTGGTGGAGGCTTGGCCCGTCTGCCTCTTACCTCTCGTTTCGAGCTTTATTTTCGAACAATAAATACCAGTTTTTACAGAGAAAATGTGGCGCACACGAGGAATCCCATGCAGTGAGTTCGAATTAGTGCTACCATGACGTCACGAATTTTCAATTGTGACGTAACAGTTGATTGACATGTATGGCTCTTTGAGAGTTGAGATGGAAAAAATAGGGCCAATATGGCTCTTCGGCAAAAAAGGTTCCCGACCACTGCTATATAGTAACTGCCTGGACTATATATTCCTCTGTATTTGGCCCGAAGCAAAAATGTTTGGACTCCTCGGTTGTAAAAGGACAAATCTAAGTCCGCTTATTCAGTCCATTTGTTCAGTTGTATACCAAGTGGGCTGATACATACGACAAGGATTTACAATCCTACAATGGAGTTGGAATTATCAACACCATGAAAATTGCATTAGAGTACATAAGAGATTGCGAATCAAGTCTAATGCTCGATGTGGCGGCGGGTAAGCACCATATTGCTATATCGATTGCAGATGCAAATGTAGTGCATGTGCGCTTGTTTATAACGAATCATGTAAAGCAGGGGTGTCAAACATACGGCCCGCTAGGCGATTTGATCCGGCCCGCCCAGCAATTCTGAGTTGATTGGAAAATCCCTGTATTATCCAGCACATGTCCAACAAGTGTTGAGATCTTCTAGTAAGAAATACTTTCCACAAGACAGCAAATTTCACGATCATAGGCCACATTATAATCATGCGACAGCGGTGTAATGGTTTCACTCTATAGCAGGGCCGGCCAACCCGTGGCCCGCCAGACAGTATTGAGTGGCCCGCGAGGTAATTTCCGAAATTAGTAATATTATCAAAAATGGATTGCACAGATTGTGAACTTGCAAGGCCAACCAAAAATTTGATTAGTCTGACCGCAACTCTTGAGATTTGATGAATGAAATATCAGTTCCGACGCATTGGCAGATCCATGAGCCATTCACATTTTGGTAGATCTTCGTACACTACAATAAAGCAGAATACTTTGCGATAGATTTATCATAAGTGAAAATCTAATACACGCTTCGCGCAACATGTTGTCACTCGATTTTTTGCTTTTAATATTGTTACCCCTTTGTGAAAATAAAAGAACGCCTAATGTATCGGATGGAGTGTAACTATATTCGCGATTACGAGACAAAGTGTCATTCAACATATGCGACCTTGCGTTTGCGCTTGCAGAAAGACCGTCGACTATGAAACTAGGCCCAAAATGATTGACGCATGTTGGTCAAAGCTTCCGATATCGACATGTCCAGGCGCCGAATAGTCCATTCCTTGCAAACTGAGCCCAGCGATATACAGCAGGCCCGCAATATAGTCAAGTGACAATATTATTGACCTACGAACTTCGAAAAATTTTCGCGCTTCGCGCGGCTGGTGGCCCGCGCAATAGTTCGCCAATCAAATGTGGCCCTTTGGCTAAAAAGGTTGGCCACCCCTGCTCTATAGTCACCATCAGGAACAAATTGTTGACACTGACATCCAAATCCAAAAACTCGAAAAAGTGCACACCGAGTACAGATGTTTATGGAAAATAAGCCAAAAAGTAGTTATTCGCCAAGCGAAACTGTTATGTGCAGGTCGCATGGAGAATGTAACAGGTAGAAAAGTATAATTCAATTATATTTGGTCGCACGGTCCCAAACAGGTCCCAGACAGACAGAAAAACCTGAAACACGATTATTGTTATGAGCCA
Source organism: Botryllus schlosseri (assembly GCF_051294905.1). Taxonomy (NCBI): domain Eukaryota; kingdom Metazoa; phylum Chordata; class Ascidiacea; order Stolidobranchia; family Styelidae; genus Botryllus; species Botryllus schlosseri. The sequence goes on along the minus strand of NC_137242.1, from coordinate 24,395,355 downwards.
AATTACAACGTCCGCGTTTACAGTTAAATCTCTTGTATTCCTCACAACGCGTACGCAGAGTTAACGCCAGAATACGACAAAAACGAAGAGAGCATAGACTAGGCATGGGCCAGCTTATTCTGTCGCTAGAGGCAGTGTTTTAGCGGTTGAATTCAAATGATCAATCTTCGTTTTTTTGGCGAAATTCTGTCGTTTGCGGATATAGGTGTTGCTAGGATAAAACCCTATGATCCGTACTGTGATATAATATACTATTAATCTATGTAGGATTACGTTGTTATGTTAGAGCTGGTGCTATACTTGGCATCCTTTTCCTTTACTGCAAATTTAGTGAGTTGTGCAGCTTTAACCAGTCATGGCGCTGTGGGTTATCAATGACATGATTGTTTGATTGATTGCGGTAAATCCATTTTCGCAATATAGTAACTCGTAAATCACATCCGACGTATAGCGCATTCCTATTATATGTATGCGTAATACATGTAGGGCTACATTTAAAAATATCACTTCAAAACAAACATGTCAAAAAATGGCCCTTGTTTAAATCTTTTCTTAAATTTTAGACATGACATCAGGAATCTTTAATTTTGACGTCACAGTGGAGTGGCATTGACAATTGAAATTATAGGGTAAATATGGCTCCTTCGACGAGAAGGAGAAATAGACCAAAAATATCTTTAATCGGGACTGCATCGTTATGCAGTAATTTTGCGTCGGCGGCCATCATCATCAGAACAACCATTCCGTACGAATGATATATATATATCTACTTGCTATAACTGTGGAACCGAAGGTAATTCAGAGAATTCCAATCACTCCACATCGTATACACCGATTATGTTAGGTGCAAATCTTCCGTAGTACATGTTTTTTCGAAAGTAAGTACACAATTATGGGATGGATGTACGAAGTGTGAAAAAAACATTATGAAGGCTTTTTTTCAAACCATGGTGTTAAAGAAAACGGTTTGTTTTAAATGCAACCCTGGATCAGTGTTGGGATCAAGTCACTACCTTCGAGTCACGAGTCATTTCGAGTCATTGCACATTTTGACTCGAGTCAAGTCAAGTCAATCGATTTTCGAAGGTGACTCGAGTCAAGTCAAGTCACCCTTTTTTGGAGGTGACTCGAGTCAAGTCGAGTCAAGTCAAGTCAAGTCACGAGTCAAGTCACAATTCAAGTCAAATTGAATTTCGAAGTATGAGTGATGATTCAAAGCCATTACATTTAGCTAAGTGTGTGAAAGACAGATGAATGGCCATTTATCTTGAGTCAAATAACGAATATAAAGTTAAATAAACATGCAAAAAGACATTGCATTGCCCACGCACACGTACAACTGCTATTGGAATACGTGAGTAGCTGTACAGTTACATGCTACAGTCTGTTATAATCAGCCAAAATATAGGACCGAATGCGAAGCCCCGAGAAGTTGAAACAAATTGATTTGGTACAATAGCCTACACTACCTATCTACACATCCGTCAGAATATAAACGCACAGACAATATTTGTTCGATTTAAATCATACAAGAGGGCTGGCAAATCTGAGCAATGCGCAACGTAAGCATTGAGCCGTCTAAGAAACAGAGACACATTTCTATTAGACTAATCTCCTTCTGGTACGACAATGTAAACTGTGGTCGTTTCGTTTGCGGTCAATTTATTTTTGATGTAACAATGGAGGATCAGTGTAACGTGCAATCAGTAAATGACCGATTGCTCTCACAAGTGACACCGGCGTATCTTGAACAATCCGAACATACACAAGATATATTGATTTAAGCGACACTGTTTACTTGATGACTTGAAATTGACTCGTAAATTTTGTTCCGAGTCACGAGTCAATGCAGATTTCTGAAGCTCCGAGTCAAGTCAAGTCAAGTCATTTTTGCAAAGTGACTCGAGTCAAGTCAAGTCATACGAAAAAGTTGACTCGGGTCTGACTCGAGTCATCCCAACACTGCCCTGGATACATGGATATGACTTTTTACCACAGATCTGCAAATCCCAACCCATCGTTAATCAGAGATCCTCTGTCAGTATTCACATATAGGAGATACATCACGCGTTCATCATAACCATATCTCGTCCTCTTTATATTTCAGGCACTGGACGTAGTGGGCAAATATGCAAAGACATGGGCTACAAAGGACAAATCGACGGTATAGATATGAATTCGAAAATGCTGGAAGTAGCCAAGTCGAAAGCTATATACAGGTGGTCATAAATTATGTGTAGGCCACCAATCAGCAATCATGAACTGGCATTGCGTTTGCTACACTATAGAGAGCTTTTTCGACAACGCATAGAAGAAGATGAGCCACTGCCGATTAGGGATGGCACATACGACGTGGTGACAGTGACCGGTGGGCTTATGATGAACCATCTGCCGCAACGTTGTATCGGAGTAAGAGCAAATGTCATTCCCAGGACTGTAACCAAGTCGCAAAGCCCCGAGTCACAATTCAATCTCACTTTTATAGTTTTTAGTCGAGTCAGGTCGGGTCATTTTCAATTCAACATCGAGTCAAGTCCGAATCCAAGTCAGTGAGTATAGAGGGTAGTGTCGGAGTCAAACTGTTGGGACTCGAGTCCGAGTCCAAGTCATTGTGTTCACTGTTCAGTTTTGAATCCAATCCGGTTCAACCCCTATTTTAAACGCTGCTCGAGTGATATAGAATGGACGCATTCAGATTATCCCAATTTTTATCTGTTGAAACATTTTCTGGCCCTATTTTCAAAAGTATCAGTACTGATAGGCGAAATACCAATAATGTAGTAGCTTTACTATTCTTCGAAGTTACAATGAAATGTCTGGCTTGACCATCCTAAAGTCTTGAGTCCTTTGACTTGATTCGAGTCATGCACAATGACTCGAGTACCAGTCACGTCCAGACATGTGGTAATCGCGATTAGTAATCGTAATCGATTACGACGATTACAGCATTTTAAAGTTTAAAATAGTAACTTGCGTATATTGATGTTTGGTTATGCATAGTTAAACGCAATTTGACCGTTGCTGCCTGGCGAGCAGTAGGCCTATGTAGTACGTACGTACACCGGACAAAGATTTCAAATTTTGTACTCGTCAAATAAAACATAACGGTTTCCACAACGAAGCATTAAAAATCAACAGCTGGTGATATATATCATAACCGAGCCGTTTTTTTCGTTTCTCGTAACGGTAGCTTGCAGTACATTATCTGCAACAAGTTGAAGACAGAATTTTATGTTCTCTGCATCTTATTCTCATATGACTCTACTTGAAACGGGCGCCAATCGTTATTTCCCAATTCTTACTCAACAATGGGCGCCGCCGCCATAGCCATGGGCTTATATATCATGTTAGCGTGGGTTGTAGCTAGAATCAGTGCCAAAACAGCAATTCGTCCCCCAGTCCAAACGTTGGTGTTTGGCCCCCATAGAGTGGTATTTTAGAGTTGAAGACTGAATTTCGTCAATAATATTGGTAATTGATTATATTACCATTAATTTTTTATCATCTCTCAGCACGCGATGGTGAGATTTACCTGTAGAGCTGGGGCACTTAATTCATAATTATAATGTCTGGTATCTTGTTGTAATTACTTTAATGTATGTTGTTAATTCGTGGCCTCCGGTCTGTTACATAATCAAAAGATATTGTTGTATGCCGAACGTAGCAGACTGAAAGAAAAGCTTTTGAGAGACCCACACACAAATTGTCATGTCTTTATTGCTCTGTGCGTGCCCGGGCGGCATCTGCATAGTGGGCTCAGATTGGAAGGATCGGACTATTAGTCACGCCCACCCAGCGCGGCTATTGACAATGGACACATACCCTAAGTTTCGACCTAGTTCTTTCTTCAGTAGCACATTTCGTTAAGTCGCGTGTTGGCCGAAACTGCATATGTCTTTTGGTGTGTCGTGGCACGATATTGACTGGAACCTAAATGCCTAAAATTACTATAAATTAAGTTTGCATTTAAAACAAAAAGCAATTTAAAGCAAACATGTATGAAACAAGGCCCTTGTTTAAAACATGTTTTTTTAAAGCCATTACGTCACGAATATTCATTTGGGACGTCATAGTGGATTGACATTGACAATTGAAAAGACATACGGTAAATATAGTTCCTTTGAGGAAATATATGTAGTAAAACTGTTGAACAGACTATTTTGAGGGTTCCAACCAATATAACCCATATCGATGTACGTCGGCTAAATCGGGTGGTAATTGTCCGTATGCTCATACAAAATGTTTTATGGAAAGTATTTACACAATTATGGCATAATTTTACAACTCAAAAACACAATTTAGGTTTTTTCAATGCCTTTGTTTAAAACACTGATTAAAACATGTTTCAAACAAAGTGTCTTAAACAACTATTTGTTTAAATGCTACCCTACTATAAATTATGTATGCTTTCTTTCTTCAAGGGGAGACGTATGCATTTCAAAATCAAGCTATCTAGAGACAATTTTCAACTTAATTAATCTCTCGAAAATACTCTATAAGTTATTTTGGTTTACGAAATACTTTTGAGTACCGTTCGTGCTCGACGCCCCCCCCCCCCCATTGGGAAATTTGGGGTGCGGCAGGCATGGATCTGGCAAGAATGTAAATCATTGGGTGCGATAAATCGTCCTTTATAAAAATGAGCACATTATGGGTACATTATGACGTAACAAGAAAATGACGCATCTTTTTAAAGGAAGTCTGGTATCTCATCAGGTCTTTTCAGCGCAATCCATATATTGTCTTCCAATATAACTTCTAAGATGCAAAATAAATGTAATCGTGAGTAATCGTGATTACTTTTTCAATGTAATCGTAATCGTAATCGACTACTTCCTGATTTTTCTGTAATCGTAATCGTAATCGCGTCATTCAGAAGTAATCGTAATCGCAATCGATTACATTCATGAAGTAATCACGCCATGTCTGGACTCACGTCCATACGCAAATTGACTATAGAGTCGATACGAGTAATTTTACGCATTTGAAAAAATGACTCGAATCAAGTCGAGTCACCCAAAAATTCGTGACTTCCGTCACACTCGAGTCATTACAACCCTGGTCATTCCAAAGTGCGTGATCAACGGCTGTAATTTGGTATACGTATAAATAAATAGGCGAAAAATAGGTGTATTAGCCAACTTTTCCCCATGGCGTATAGATCTTTCCGGCGACATTTCATGGTACGTAATTCTGCCTTCACATCTGTTCTAGATGGTGTAAGGGGTCAAATGTTTGATTTTATGTAGAGTAGGGTTACCACTTACCATATTTGAGTTTTACGAATTCCGGACGCTTTCTAGCGTCTACTAGCGTATTTGAAAATGAGGAATGAGCACACCGTCGATCAATATGACGTCACACCAGCAAAGCTTTGCATATCGAATCGAGGTGGTCACGGTCCGGTTCAGGAGTATGTGGCTGTGTGTTATAAGTTGTAACCAGCGCCGAAGCCACATTTTTTCAGCTCCCTCCCGCCCAAATAAATACTGCTCTTGGGCCCACCGTAGGGTAATCAGTGCATCGTCCGGGGGCTTACTATATATCTGTTCGGTAAATGATTTGAATGAATTCTGTCAATAATATTGGTTCTTCCATATACTGCTATATAATTTTGATCCTCTCTCGGCCTACATGATCAGAGTTAGAGCTCAAGCTGATGGAGGATGATGACTTCGAAAATGCAAGGAACGTATTTGTACATCGCTAAGTCATGTTCATGTCACACCGATAATATTATTTATCAGCCGAATGCCTGTGCGCACTGCACCACTGAGCTATGTAAACACCGCACATCAGGTGGTTTCCAACCTTTTATGGTCACGACTTCATTTCCAATTTAAAAGTGTTCCGTGGCCCAGCTCAAAATTTGATGAGCTGATTAGGCCTACTAATTAAAGGGCGGCACATTTGCTCAAATTTAGTCACAGCCTGTTTTGGAAATTAATTACGTTCAACATCTTCGCGAACTCCAGAATAAAGGCAAACTACAGATTTAGAACCACTATCTTTGAATAAAGCATCCAAACGGCATAAACCGACTTTATGAATATACCGTTATTTTGTAATCGCGATTACAATTAAACTTATTTTTGTAAATGAATGTTATTTTTATTTATTTTTGATCGTAGTTTTTGCGAGGGTGGTAGTCCCCATATTAAAACGAATATTTATTCTACTAAATCGCACGCAGCGCGAAGAAAAATTTCATGTAGCACAATTCTGCCCAAAATAATATTGTTTATGTTGATTTACAAAAATATTACCAGCTTACTTGAAGCCTTCAAAATTCCGGACATTCAGGCATATTTTAGAAATTCCTCTAGGACGCAGCTTTAACGGTGAAATTCCGGACATGTCCGGGAAATTCCGGACGTATGGCAACCCTAATTTAGAGCAATATCCCGAAGATGCCATATACGTGTACCCTGTAACGCCTTTCAACGTCCTATAGGGCAGGATTAGGCATTCAGTGGTCCGCGGGCCAATGTCGGTCCAGAGAATCTCGTTACTGCTACGCGAAAAGTTCGTATCTTTTTGCATGTAAGTCACGATCACTCATGAAAACTTGAAAAGAATCAAGGTAATGTATTCAATCGAAACATATGTGTTACTGCCTTACAGTGCGAAATTTACTGACTTTATGTATTAGGTGTAATCAATTATTGACATTGAACATTTGTGTTTTTTGAACACCGGTCCGCGAACAAAAAATTCATTTTGAAACCTGTCCGCAGAGCAAAAATGGTTGCCGACCCATGCTTAGGGAGGGTATGGGTGAATCCAACCAGAAGCCACTACACTGCCAGAATATAGGGCAGAGGTCTCAAAATCGCAGCCCGCGAGACCACTTTTTGCGACCCGCGACGGCATTTTCAATTTTGAAGTATTCGAAAGTATTTAACTACCATTTTGTTTTTAATTTGAGAAATTAAAATTCCCTCTAAAACTACTCCAGACACCAAAAAATAATCACCAAACTTCACTATTACATCACTTTCAACAGTAACGACGCAGTGCAAGATTACCTACGTGACGTTACTTGTTTATGATAGTTAAACATGAGCATTTGATGATTCGTACTGAAATTTGTGATTTGGAAGTGGGCGCGACCTTTTGTAGAATTATTCGATCTCGGATTCAATGGGTGATAAAGCAAAAATGACTCGAGTTGTGTCGCGTCAAAAGATACAATCAGAGATGTGACTTGGTACAACCTTGGACGCAACAAACTATCAAACTGGTATGAAAAATAGTAAAATATCAAAAGGTCGTAGCTTGCGTTTCGTTACTTATTTAGACATCAAAGCAGGTCGGTATGACAACCATTGGCAATATGTTGCCCTCTTGATGTACTGTTGGTTACATGCTGTATCATATTGCGTATCTTTATCCATGTTACTATCGCTAATCAATTGTGCCGAGTATAAAGTAGTTGTAGCGTACGCTTCACAGCTGTAACAAAAATGGATTCTTCGACGATTGAACATTTCTATTGCCATGGACAGTAATCATTAAATGGATCTGTTCAAATATTCGAAGGCATAGGCCTATCTAACGCTGAATTAGTTTGACTTTGGTAATGACACGATCAATAGCCTAGTTATGAGGAGTAGCCTATACCCGAGACGTTGATTAAGCTGTACTGCTCCAATATATTCACGAATAAGAATCACAAACAAGTGCGGAGCGGACGTGCCATTTAGGTTCACGGTACACTTGTAGCGCGTTGCGTGGACCTTCACCTTTTATTCTGGCATAGTCGAAGTCTTCAACTCCACTCTGTAACTTATATTGCATTCACTATTACTTAGCAACTGGTGAAGGTGCTAAAGCCCGGAGGAATACTCATTTTCAATTCACGAATTGGACCGGAAAATCAGAAGTACGTGGAGGGTTTGATGGGATACGCAGATGAGCTCGTTGCAGAGAAAGTGATCGAGTTGGAGAGAAAAGAAAAAGTACAATATGGAGGGGTTGGAGACGGCAAAATATATGCATACGCTTGGGTATACCGCAAGATCTAGTCATGTAACGGCACTAAGAGATGTAACACATCCTTATGCAGAGAAATCGTGATGTGAAGAGCTGTGATAAAACATGTATTTGATTTTAGTAACTGTTTAATAAGTTGGGTCCCAAGAAATGAATACTATATTTGATGAGTGTTGCACGATCACAACCGATCACATTATCTTATTATTGTTTGTCTTCGCCAGAGTGGCTGAACGCCTTATTAATATATAAACGCAAGAGTACATTCTAAGTGTTCCATTGTTGCCTCAAAGTAGTGTTTTATTAGGCTGTGTGGCATATTTGAGCCACGAAAGTTGTAGGGGAGATGTGGTACCGATGGATCAAAAATTGCATAATGATCTCTGGCCCTCAAATCGTCAGCCGAGAATAGCAGATCTTTTGCTGCTTCAACACTCTGATACAAGCTTTACCTATCACGGACATTTACATGAATATCCGCCTTTTCAAAAAATATTTATAAACGTTTAAAATTTTTTGCTCTAACGGATCATCGGTCCCCACCCGGTGGGTCCAAAGGCACACGACCATGGGATCTAAGAGACATACGCTCAAAAACTCAAATTTGTCAACTTATGTTGTTGTGCTTTACAATCTAAGCTACAGCAAGCCAATGAAGAATGTTTCGTCGCCACCTTCTAGAATAAAATAGATTATATCAACTCAAATGTTGGCATAAAATCCCGTTGTTATTTACGCCCAAACTTACAAAATTATTGCCACATACATATTACCCGCATATAGGCATTTTGACTGTTAAATACCTCGTAATAGCGATAAAACACCACAGGTAACTATGATTTACAGCCTCTATATATGTAGGTGTGCTTCTGTTGCTACGTGATTAGTTGGTCCATCTATTTTGCTAGATTTGGATATGCTACCATATAGGTCTCCCACCCTAGAAATATTGCAATTGGATTATTGAAAATAGTTCACTGGAGGATGGTATTGATTCCAAAAAAATGTTCCATTATATACCCTGATACAAGCTATATATACTTCACATCAAAAATTATGGCGGGTTTGCTAGTGTCACAGACCCCATAACTCACCCAGGTCGAAGTTTCTCGCATGAGAGGAAAGATTCTGCCAGTATGCCATTGTATAGACAAATTCGTGTACTGTAATCGTGGGATTATCTCAGAGAATTTTTCTTGTATTTTCGGTCCCAGTGTCTCATCGGTGCCACATCTTCCCTATATAAGGTAACATTATAACTGGTTCATAATAAGCCACATCGTATCGTCCGTATCGTCATTTATGGACTTACGGAGTATCAAGAGCATTGCTGGCATATATGTAATATATAAACTAGCTAATGCGCGGGACACAACCCCATATTATATTACATTCTCCAATTTACCTCAGCTGGAAATTGATACCTGCTAATATATTTTTGGTATGACTAATATCATCGCCATGAATCTCCTGAAAGAATTAAAGATAATCTTTTGTTGTTTATACTCATACTACTCTTTAAAGCAGCCGTTCTCGACATGCGGAGACGTACCGTTGGGGATGCGGTAGGACTAATTATACGAGAAGGTTATAATGGGATGAGAAGACATGGGTAGAGTGGATTTTCAACCACCCCGTCGCTGTTATCAATATTTATGACTTAATAACAGGGTGGATAGTTATTCTTCTCCTCGGGCCAAGTGACAAGTAGAAAATACATTGGCGGGCCCAGTCAAACATTTTAGCTATATTTCTCAGCGTATTCATTTTATTTCTAAATTGAAAGTGGTGAATTACATTATTTACATGCCTAATAAATGTTGCTCAGTGTATGTGTTGATATTATGTAATGAGAAATATTTATTTGCAGTCATAATTGGAAAAAAGGTCAAATGTGATAGATTTTAAACTCACTTTAGACCCCTTTTAACGTTTTTCGATTAAAACTATAACATGAAATGGGGATACTACCAAGCTTATTGTCTTGATCGTTGCCTTCTGAGCAGTATACACTGTAAGCTTGGTGAAATGGCTTTGCTGTTGAGCGAAGCTTGCAGTTCTTCTAAAATTCCTGCCCCCCCCCCTTGACATTGTGTCTGTCTCCGTTTTTATGTCGTTAGACCGACTTAAACTCTTATACTCCTTAAACTCGGTGATCTGCTCGGCACAAACTAAAAAGACGAGTCAACCCTTACCTCAAGTAAACAAATATTTAGTGCTTCAAATCGTCTTCGAATTTCAACTTTGGCGCGGAAGTAGCCTATATAACATTATATGCCCATTTCATCTTTATGACTGTGTGAACAATAAGCATGGCTTTTCTGCATCGATTGACATTAAAAGGATTGGTTTGTCGACAAAATGCAGATATGATTGTCAAAAATGTGCCTTAATTTCAGTATTATATGTTCGTATTTTATTAATATATATGAAATCATTTAGTGGTGCTTTGCGAATCAAGTGCATTTTGCACCGCGGCAATTGAGGTAATATAGCCTATAAGAACAAGAAACTAACGAATTTGTCATTCACACAGTGTGATTACGTAGATTAATCTGACGTTTTGAGTCCCGTATAAATTCTTATACGTAGGCGATAATCTCCGTGTAAACAAGCACTGCACAATGCACATACGTATACATCGCCTTACCATTCTTTTCCACAGCAAATTTTATTCACTTGTAAGGGAGCGGGGAGCGTGTATAATTTATCTGTCTGTCATAAGCTGAGAAAGGTTGGGAAACACTGCTGGCATGATTCAGGCGAGTCGTGTTATGTTGGTCGGTAATGGGCTGCGATGTCGGGTATGCCTACAATATCCTCTTTAGACGGTATCGTTGCGATATTGATATACCGGTATCACGCAAAATTTGACAGCTATAATATGAGGGGATAGCTCATATAAAGATAAGTTATTTTGCGAGAGGATACCTTCTTGACAGTATATCTCACGAACTTCATGTGAATTAAAAGATAAGTGTCGATTGGATCTTGATATGATATTGTAATTGGGGCGTAAAATGATATTCGACGTAAAGCGATCACCTTTTTCGAGGCCATATTTCTAATTTCTTTCATATAACAGCATCGTACAAGTAAATCTATATATTAGAATGAAGATTCGTTTGGCGATGCATTGAATTCTGTGATATGTTAGTGTACTCAAAATGATAGCTTAGATACGAGATTTAGTTGCATGGTGGTGATCGGACCGGAGATCCATCATGGATGAAATTTGTAATTCGGTTTCATTCAACGAGAACGATTTCATCTCGTACGACTGTTGTCTAAATCCTATGAGCGTGGATACCTATATTTACGGCTCGCTTTTAAAGGTTCGATTTCAGTTCTTAGCAGTATATATATCAGTGTGTAAAATCAATCAACCCAGCTATTCACTGCTTCCTCGGGGGTGAGATAATATCGAATAATATGATATAGTGCCAAATTATCATTACAAATATTAAAGAAAGAAATTAAAATACGTTAGCATTAAGCTATATTTGAGTTACGAAACACAAGGTGTCAAAATTATTTCGATCTTTCTATGTATTCGTAGCTATTTTTGGTTTGCATAACCAAGTCAGTAATCAGTTGCGTTAAATTAACCGATATGGAAATTGAACTTCCACAATTGCCAATATTTCGAATCACAAGCAAAGAGTTAGCGATCAATGTCGTTTAAAGTCGCGCTCTGCATTGGACATTTGTACAGGTAATGTGAGCCAATTGACAATAAGAGGCCCCTAAATCAATATACGCCAGCGGAAACTCGTAGAATTCGATTACGGCCAGGCACACGCACTACGAAAAACAGACTGAAAATACATTTGCAACGGTAAGATATATAAAAACGACTTCAACAAGTCAGCATGCATATGATCAGATGTAAACACAGGAGATAACAAGCTCACAAACATGGTAAATCGTTAAATTTGGTTCACTTTTCACAGCGCTATTTTACATCGCTAAGTTCTGATGCCCTCTCTTAAAATGCTCGGGAACATGATGTGCTATGTTTTCTTTCTGATAACAGTGGCAGGTGAGTTTGATAGCATCTCTAATATTATATCAGGCCGAGCCAGACGTTTAAATGTGCACGCAGACGAAGTAGTAGTATATAGGCCCTAATCAAATATCAATATTGCGTTTTGGTTTATAATGCCAATTTTATATAGTGCGGCCCGCGAATGAATTCAGATGTTGAATGCGGCCCGCGAGCTCAAAAGTTTGCCCACCCCTGTGCTACACTCTCTAAAATCCGTAACATTTTAGCACGCTTGGAAAAAGAAACTCGATCACAAAATTTTTAACGAACGTCGGAAAGTAAAAAATCCAGACGATCCGGTTCTCATCGCAAATAGAATAAAGTATGGAAGACCTGGTCCACGGAGACGGCTCCATACTGAAGAATCCGACATGAGCAGCCCTCGATGCAAGAAACCCCGAAGTTCTGGTCTTCCTGCTAACGAAGTAGGAAATTACTATTTTCGTGGCTTGTCGGTCGGGAACCGCTGATTCATATATTAATTAAAAATTTCAGGTCGGAGAATCTTCGAACAATGAGGAAAGCTTCGCCGAACATAAGTCAATCATATTATCGGAATCAAGTTCATCTAACCCAGCCAAGGCAAAGCTTATGAAAGCAATGAAAGCCACTTTCAAAAGGCGTCGGTTAGATATAGAAGACGGGAACATGCCAACTGCTGACATTCTTGTGGAGTATCCCCTTCTCAGAAATTCATATTGGGTAAGAAGCAATATCATTGGTTTGATTTCTGTTTAACGGTAACTGATAATGTTTCAGCTATTGGAAGAAATGAAGCTGATTAACAATGGTCTAGATCAGACATGGGGTAATCGCGATTAGTAATCGTAATCGATTACGACGATTACAGCAGTTTCAAGTAATCGTAATCGCAATCGATTACATTCGAAAAAATCCCGAAGTAATCGTAATCGTAATCGACTACTTCCCATATTTAATCGATTTCTTTGTGAAGGAACGATTACTTTTTATTTGTACAAGGACTGTGTCATAAACTGAACACTCGTGAACTAAGGAAGAGATATTATACCAGTATTTGAGAGCACAAACGTCTGACTTCCAAAAGCCACTGCTCATTATTACGTCAGAGGTAGCCTATTAGCTTTGCTCGTCTTAGCGTAGGAAGTATCCACACATATTAAATAGATATTCGATGTACATTTGTGTGATTGTAAGAAAACCCACCGTGCTGTAGATCAGTTTATCAATACATTTAGGATGCCACTACCTCGCATCATGATAACTAATCATAATCACCTCTCTGCCTAAGTTAAAATAGCAACTTTTGTATTGATGTTTGGTTACGTTTAGTTAAACTATGGAATGTAATAGTTCTAATTCTATAGTTAAATGCAGTTTCACCGTTGCTGCTTGGCGAGCCTATATGGTACGAACGTACAGCAGACAAAGGTTTAAAATTCTGTACTCGCCATATAAAACATTACGATTTCCACAACGAAGCATTAAAATCAACAGCTGCTGATATATATTCATCATAACTGGGCCGTTGTTTTGCCGTTTCTCGTAATGGCAGCTTGCATTACATTATCTGCATTAAGTTGAAGGCAGAATTTTATGTTTACTTTCTGTTATTCTCATAATATTCTACCCAAAACGGGTCGCACTTTCACAATTCTTTACTGAACATTTGAACCTGCCGCCATAGTCAACGGCTTATATACCATGTTAGCGTGGGTTGTAGCTAGAATCTGGATTAAACAACAAAAGCGTCCCCCAACCAAACTGTGGTCTTGGGCCCTCATAGGGTAGTCAATTTTGAAGTTGAAGATGTAATATCGTTAATAATATTGGTAATTGCATTATATTGCATTTCTAATCCTATCTCAGCGCCTGATGGTCAGATTCACCTGAAGAGCGGGGGGGGGGGGAGGGGGCGGCGTAATTCATAATTATAAGATTTGGTGTCTTGCAATAATTACTTTATTGTATGTTGTTAATTCGTGACCTCCTGTCTGTTGTATAGCCAAAAGATATTGATTGTAGTGGCCCAAACAGCAGACTAAAAGAAAAACTTGCGTGAGACGCACACACGAATTGTCATGTCTAATGCTCTGTGATGCCCAGGTGGCATTTGCATGGTGGGCTCAGATTGGAAAGAATGGACTATTAGTCACGCCCACCCAGCGTGGCTATGGACACATACTTTAAGTTTTGGCAAATGTATTTCTTTAATGGCACACTTCGTGGAGTCTCATGTTGGCCGAAACTGCATATGTCTTTTGATGTGTCGAGGAGCTGTATTGACTAGCACCTAAATGCCTATTACTATGAATTATGCATGCTTTATTTCTTCAAGGGGAGACGTATGCATTTCGAAATCAAGCTATCTAGAGACAATTAAATCGCAAAGCTCAAAGAGATATTCCAAATTAATGAAATCTCTCGAAAATGCTCTATAATTTATGTTGGTTTACAAAATACTTTTGAGTCCCCTCCAACCACGCTCCCCACTCTATTGGGGAATTGGGGGTGCGGCAGTTATGGACCTGGCAAGAATCCAAATCATTGGGTGCGATAAACCGCCCTCTATAAAATGGGCAATGGGTACATTATGACGTAACAAGGGAACGTCCCATCTTATTTCAAGACAGTTGGTATATCCTTTGGCTTTTCCAGCGCAATCCATGTATAGTGTCTTCCAACAGAACTACTACGATGCAAAATACATATAATCGTGAGTAATCGTGATTACTTTTCCAATGTAGTCGTAATCGTAATCGACTACTTCCCGATTTTGCTGTAATCGTAATCGCGTGATTCTGAAGTAATCGTAATCGCAATCGATTACATTCATGAAGTAATCACCCCATGTCTGGTCTAGATCAGGGGTTCTCAACTTTCCTTGTATAACGGGCCGCATTTTAACAGCAAAAGACGCTGCGGGCCGCAGTACTATGTTACCTTGCATTCATGGGCTACTATTAAATTTAGTCTATTGTAGCCGATTTACCAGTCGTATACCGGCATTTAGTACATTTCTTTGCATTATAAAATAACAATGAACAGCGTTCGTAAGTTCGCAGCTGCTGCTTGTGAGAATATGTATCTTCTAGCGGCGCATGTAAGTCCCTTCATGGAGCGTGCATTACATTCGTTGTCAAGTCGGTATATGCAACTTCAAATCCTTCCACCAGAGAGCCGAACTCTCTGTTCCAATGCGTGGGCGAGCAAGTATAAAATTACTATAACTTTTGCGTTACAGAGACCATTATCACATTGAGCTCTGAGTGATATGAGAAGAAATCTGGTGTTAGGGGGCATTTCTGAACAAAACAATCAACATTTCTCCTTTCCGTTCATGCCTAGGGCACTGTACCAATAGTTACAGAAGTCAGCTTTGTCAAGTTGATATTTTTCGCTGGTCCCCTCCCCACGTTTGCCCAGCCAGTATATCTCTGCATATATGTCCACTCTGATGAAATTCAACCAGATAATTAGTTATACAATGTCGGTCGATTCATCCAAGGCTGCGTAAAAGTAGTCTACGCGGCAACGTGTTTCAGAACAGGCGATAAAAGATTGACTGATATTGATGTTACTCGTCTGGTCAGGATTGAATCAGACGATTGCAACTTCGAAATTTTTCTGGTGATGTTGTCCTTACTGCTAAGTTCCGGAAACAGCAAATATTCGCAAAGTATGTTACAATTTTATTGAAATCACACCTTTTATATCAGATTTCTTGGGTTTAGCGATATTCGAAGCAATTTTAAACGATGCGTCTGTAACGTCGTCGGCAATCTCAAAAACCGTTGGCAGTGAGTCAAACACTCTTGAAAAGTGTAGGCCTACTAAGAAGCGGGATTCTCTTGAACCAGAGTCCAGCCGAATAATGATTCAAAACAATAACAATCTGAAGTCGAGCATACATCAAGAAATGAGAGCACATTGAAGCAGTGGTTCTCAAACATTTTTTAGTCACGCCCCCCCCCCCTTTTTGATAGGGAAAAATTTCGTGCCCCCTTATCGTCATATAACAAAATACAACCAGAATGCTAGCAATACAAACGGCTAGTTTGATGGCATGGAAGGTTATAGCCGTGGATCAGAGAATTCTCAAATATGAAATTCGGACTATACACAGAGAAATAACAGTGAATCAGGGATAAATTGCGCGCAGCGCGAAATTTTTTTCAGTTGACCGCACCTTCGCGCCCCCTTCAGATGCTTCACGCACCAAAGAGGGCGCGTGCCCCAAGTTTGAGAACCACTGTCTTCACGAAACAGAGACGGTGCGATAAAAGAGCTAAGTATCTAAATTAATTTGTGACAATACCGTGTCATTAGTAATTGCGTTTATAATGAAAGATGTCGCGGGCCACAAAATATACGTCTGCGGGCCGCGGGTTGAGAACCCCCGGTCTAGATATTCTGGACAAGATCAAAGAAAATAAATTCTCCAAGCATGCAAGAAGAATCAAGTGGGATCGCTTGCCAGCCAACATTGTAGATGTGATACTGATAGGTACAATGCTTTGAATATACAAATTATTGGACAACTCAAAATATGAATTTGTGTTTTTTTCATATTCTGCAGAATTCAATTGGATGCTCGGTATACCTTCAATGTTCAACGAATCCTATGACAAATTCTTGGTTATAAACAAGGTTTGTACCAAGTACATGTCGACATTGCATTGCTATAAAATATACTTTACTGCGCTGATAATAGGCTCACAGCTAGATATGTCAGTAAAAGTCGGTGGCGGCTAACCCGTGGCTTGCGAGATGGTTGTGTGTGGCCCTCGAGGTAATTCTCGAAACATCGGGTAAAATAGCAAGGCCTGCCAAAATTTGATTGGTCTGACCGCGAAATTTGATGATGACTAAAAAATCAGTTCCGGCGTATTTAGGGGCCAGCCACATTTATCGCAGATTTTCGTATATGACCATTAAGTAGAATATCTCGCCGCAGATTTATTCGACTTAATATTTTTCTTGGCACTTCGCATGATTTATTGTCACTCGATTTTTTGCATTTATTATTGGAGCCCTCCTGAAAATTATAAATACGCTTCACTTACAGAATTGAGTCAAACTATATATTCGCAATTAGGAGATAACGTTGTGTCGTCCAACATGCGACTTCGCTTGTGTGCTCGCAGCGAGATCGTCGACGATGAAACTTTGCACAATAGGACGGAGGGATGTTCACCGAAACCTTCGATATTGCTATATCTAAACGCCGAATAATCATGTCCTTGCAAAATGAACCCAGTGGTATACAACGGCAACCCTCAATATTTGCAAGTAACATATTTATTTATCGAATTCATTCATTGTTTTTGAAAAAATTTCCCACCTAGCGCGATCACGACATGAATGCCCACAGAGTTCTCATGACATAATGTAAAATGTAAGTCTTATTTTTAATGTTACCTAATTCGGTTGGCTCCTATCGGACGACTTAAGAAGGTCATTAACATTCAAGTGGCCCACTCAATGGTTCCTAAATCTCTTGTGTCCCTTTGGCTGAAAAGGTACCCCTGGTATAAGTGCTGTCATAGTCATAATTTTGACCTAATACATCAGCCATTATTACTATGATAGTATTATTGGCTATATAAGTTCATACTCTTTGCCTTTCAGTATACAGTTGTGTGCCCTCTTTTTTCAGGATAATCCAGAATACCGCACCCAGTCATACATCTTGACACTCGACAAACCAAGTGGATGGTGCACTTCGACGGGCTAGTGATAAATGACGTAGTAGATTTCACACATGCTTTAGCTCTCATTCTGTCAATACATTGGGTATTCAATATCCAGTTCGCATGTGGTGTCGATAAGACTCTACATTTCTTGTCCATCTGCATTGCAAAAATCAAAGGGCTGCATATGCCGTCTGCGGTCGCTTCAATGTGTGAAACAAATTGATTTGCAGTTTTTAAATTCATTTGATCATTGATATACAATGGTAAGTGTAAATGGTTTTGCTTTTTTGGGAGTGATGAAGTAGATTTGGCCTCAAGTGATCATATTTTCAGCATACTTCATTACTTGACAATTCTGACGCTGTAAAGTAGAAAATAGGTTTGTACTGGACCTAATGATACTTTAGGAACTACATGAGTGCTTGTCAAGCCATTCAAGCTGCACTCCTGTGGAGCATGCTTGGTCTGCTGCAGGCTAAGTCATGCAAATATTTTTTGCACAATTTCTTTTTATACATGCCGCTGTTGATTTTCGTATACTGTGCTTGAGCCTGCTGTATATTTCCTGCTGATCTGCTGCTGTTAATCGGCTTTAAATAAATTAGCCTTTTCGCTATAGTTTTGTGAACAATCATGGCCGTCGAATGCATTGGGTCTTTCTGCCAGTACAGGTGCAAGATTTGGGTATAAGAAGAGAGAGAAAAAGAGAGTTACAAGATATAGCTTGTACTGAGTTTACTAGATTTAGCTTGTCAGCTTGTAACGAATTACAAGAAAAATACTGTAAACTTGTAATCGAGTATACCATATTTTTTCTTGTAATTTTACAAGAATAATTTTTACAGTGTACGACGTGGTGACAGTGACCGGTGGGTTTATGGTGAACCATTTGCCGCAACGTTGCATTCAAGTAAGAGCAACAGTAATTCCAATGTGGGTGGTCAACGGTGGTTGTTCAGTATTTATATAAATAAATAGGTGTAATATAACCAACTTTTCATCATGGCGTATAGACCTTTCCGACGACCTTTTATGCGGTGAGTAATTCCTCCTTGACATATATGTTCCATTTGATGTAAATGGGTAAAATACATGATTTCATATTGATAGGCCTATCCCAAAGATTCTGCATACGTGTACCCGGTAACGCCTTTTCACGCCCTCTAGGTGCACGAAAGCATGAAGTCACTACACCGCCGGGATATGTCTCCTTGTGAAAAACTGCGTTTGACCCATTTTCACCGACTGGAACGGATGTAAATGCAATATTTGATACCGGATAGTTCTAATGACTTTATGCACACCCTACGGTACAACGGAAATCGGTAGATTAATTGGTTTCCGTTTTCCGACATCTATGGTCATTTGACGCTATTCTGATATTCCGAATATATATTTCGGATCCCACACATTCCTTCTCCGCTATCACATGACACTAATTGCCAGGAACTGTTGTGATTAGGACATTGGATAAGCCTCAAAGTCCAGGAATTTTTTGGCGTTGATTGGACTCTTACCCGAAACCCATAGGTGTTGAGCGTTAAAATATACTACTGCTTTCCCCGTCACCACATTCTGCGGTAAATTGGTATCGGGACATTTTATGCAGGGATGTATGTATCAATTCGTAATCTTTATATTTACCTCCATCACGGTTGTCTGGACCTGGACTTATTTCATGTAGGCCTATGTCATGCAATGTCCGAGTGTTTCTATTCGGTGTCAAATTTCGCTATCGGTGTGATGTATTAGTCACCATTGCAACAAACAACATTACTTGACCACGGTGTCGAGTCCGAACGCGTAAGTGTTGGAGGTTAATCTTTGATCCTTGTTGCAACTCTACGTGAGCAGGATCTTACAGTTACAAGAACCAGTCGCGCTATAAGTTGGTATACAGGGAGACAGGAATATTTTCGCAACAACCTTGTGTATATGTCTATTGATGTCAAACACTATGAGCCACGTTGGGTGACAATAAATGCTGCGCGACATTCACGAATAAGAATCGTAAAAGATACTGATAGTAGTTGATCAGGCGCGCTATGTATTATGTTTCGTGGCGCACTTTGCGTGGGCCTACACGTTCTGTTCCGGTATATTCCAGGTCCTCAACCCCATTCTCGAACTTATATAACATTCGCTATTACTTAGCAACTGGTGAAGGTGCTAAAGCCCGGGGGAATACTCATTTTCAATTATCGCATTGGACCGGAAAATCAGAAGTACGTGGAGGTTTTGATGCAATACGCAGATGAGCTCGTTGCAGGGCACGTGATCAAGCTGGAGACAAAAGAAAACGTACACTATGGCCGGTTTGGAGACGGCAAAATATATGCATATGTATGGGTATGCCGCAAGATCTAGTCTTGTAACGGGACTACGAGATGTAACAGGATTTCAAAAGTTAGCGCCCAACAAATGAATATTATATTTGATGAGTGTTGCACGATCACATTATCGTATTATTGTTTGTCTTCAGCTGTGTGACTGAACGCCTTCTTAATATATAAACGCAGAGTACACGCAAAGTCTGACATTGATGCTTGAAAGTCGTGTTTTATTATGCTGTGTTGCATATTTGAGCCACGAAAGTAGCATATCCGATAGCAATATAACTGGTTCATAATATTTTAATAATATTCATAATTCGCAATGTGACAATGGCAACGAAGAAGGATTGAACTAAACTATATAGAAGCAGGGAATTCTGATGACATTGATTGATACGGCGTAGTTTGCTACATTGAATTTATTTTGAATCTGGATTACGCATGCGAGGTACGAAGGCTGCGTAATCGCGGCATATTAGTGAACAAATTTCAAAGTAAACAAACTTCCGGTTCACTTTACACAGCTTATGGTTTTAGTCCACGCAGCACATTCGAGAGTATGTTTTATGTTTTGAATTCGAAGCCACTTTTCGCGGGCCGTTCAGATTACCTCAGTGGACCGAACTTTGCCGATGCTTGCTTAATAAGGTACTAATATGATTTATGCGTCCTTGGTTGCCTTCGAAAATTCCATTTCGGTCTTTTGTTAGCGACATCATACTTATGTAGGTGAGAAGTAGCATACTGTGTAATGCAGGTAGATTTACCAATCTGACTCCGATCTTGCATTTTAGAGAGAGACATCATACATTCGACCTTGCTGCAATTTTGACTTAAACCTATCAAACCTAGGCGGTTACAATACACACATCCGTATTTTAGCATATCATAACCAACCTTCGTAAATTAAAACATCATGCAGATATCAGTTTCATTTATTGAGGTATTTAATGTTCTGATTTTTTCCGACCTTTTGCCTTCAGTAATATACAGCCTTCCCGAACCGGTTCCACGATTGCGCGCACTGTTCTATAGTAGGCAAAGGTTTGGATTTATAACGAGGAATGATGGCCTATTTGAAGAACCTCCTTCCACATACTAAGACCATGGGAGAATACAACAAATTCCTTACCACACTGTGCCAGAGTAATTTTGAGAGGCATTGAAGAGATTTGCGTTCTCATGCAATGCATATAGGTGTATGAGTCACGGATTAATCTCCAAATTATTATTACAGGCCATATGCACACGTCATGAAATTAATAATGTTCGGTGTCTATTTTTTTTTTCTTTTTGTCATAATATGAAAAGAAAATGTAATGCAGGTGTATGAATACTTACGGTAGCATTTGTAGAACATTACGTTCCGGTGTTAAAATCCTATATTGCTCTGGCAACGTTTCCGAAGAAATAATGACATCGATGAGAATGCATTTGCCGTGTGCCGTGAATCTCTTTCGGAATTTTGGAAAAGAACTGTATAAATGTATAAAATACAACATGGAGACAGGTATATGCTACTTCGCCATAACTCCTTCAATAGCTAATAAACAACCACATGATTCGATGAAACCAGTTATGACATAACCGACAGGCGAAACGTTGACGCATTGTGGGAAAACAAAATCTCAGAGAGAGAGAGAGAGAGAGAGAACCAAGTCGTTTCACGATCTTAATGAATCAACTCATAAACATTATATCATTCCGCAAATCACGTGCCCATGCTCTGGACTTCTGCTCTCACTGCAACATTTCTATTCCATACTTGCTGTTAACAACTTAGGAATCCATTTGAAAGGAATGAGCCAAGTAATTTCGCTACAGAAGCTTCTTTTTTAAAACGTTGTCTCAACAAATAAACTGGGTGAATATTTGCTATTTGCGTGCTTTCAAATCCTATTCTAAGTGGCTCATGTTACCAATTCCATCTTTATTGTTGTGTGAATGATGATTATGACCATTCTGTGTCGACAAAATGCGGGTATGATTGTCAACAATGTGACCTTATTTCAGTTGTATATGTTCGTATTTCATTATTATATCTGAAATCATTTGGTAGTGCTTTGCGCATCAAGGGCATTTTGTACCGCGGCAATTGTGGTATTATAATCTATATGAATGAGAAATTATCCGACCGTGTCATTACACACTATGATTACGTAGAGTCCCGTATAGATTCTAATACTTCGGCGATAACGTCTGCACAAACAACCACTGCACAATGCACACAGGTTACATCGAATTACCGTTATTTTTCATAGCAACTTTTATTCTCTTGTAAGTGAGCCGCGAACATTTGTATTTTCTCTGTTGTGCCACAAGCGGCAAAAGGTTAGAAAACGCTACACACCCATCAGGCATCTTTCAGTAGAGTCGTGTTACGTTGTTCGGTAATGGCCTGCGATGTCGGGAATGCCTCCGAGTTCCGACATTCACATTAGACGGTATCGCTGCGATATGGATATGCCGGTAGCAAGCAACATTCAACAGCTAATATAAATAGATGTCACCTAATCTAGCTCAGAGACAGTTGAATTACTTTGCGAGAGGAGACCTTCTTGACAGTATGTGAGCCTATCACGAAAGACCAGTGAATTAAAAGATAAGTGTCGATTGGATCTTAATATGATATTATAATGGGGCGTAAAATAAGCTTCGACGTAAAGCACGAGTTAGCGATCAACTTATTCGAGATAATGTTTCTAATCTCTATCATATAACAGCATAGCACGGGTGTAAATCTTTCCATTAGAATGAAGCCTCGTTTGGCGATGCATTGCATTCTGTGATATGTTAGTGTTCGCAAAATGATGGGGCGATTTTTCTTGACATGTCAAAAAAAGTCAAAATTAGGTAAAAATTGTAGCGTTGCAATCTGCATTTCGTTTGTATCGTAGACTTTGTACTGTCGGTGAACTCATAATTTGACATTTGCAGCTTGTAGCCAACTTAAGACCTATCGTTGTAGACGGCCCATTGTTTGCTCCGTTATACAATGCAACATTCGAAGCGAGTTTTTTTTCTCAGGCCAAACTACTTCGTAAGGACAGACAGTTTCAACCAGAAAAGAAAATAAGTAGCACAATTCTAACATTATATGGCAAACACCTAATTTGCATACGCTAGGTCACATTTGGTTAAAATTGAGATTTCTAAGGTTTAACAATTGTCAAAACTTTTTTTTCAAGTCAAAATCTTCCGTTTTCTAGGTAAAAAAATCACCCTACTTATTAACAACACGAGATTTAGGTGTATGGTGATGATCGGGCCGGAGGATCCATCATCGGTGGTATTTGTAATTCGGTTTCATTCAACGAGAACGGTTTCATCTCGTGCGACTGCTGTCTAAATCACATGAGCGTGGACACCTCTATTTACGGCTCGCTTCTAAAGGATCAATATCAGTTCCTAGCAGTATAGGCTATATATTAGTGTTTAACATCAATCAACCCAGCTAATCACTGCTTCCCCGCTCGAATGAGATAATATCGAATAATATGATATAGTGCCAAATTATCATTACAAATCTCAAAAAAAGAAATTAAAATGCGTGAGCAATCAGCTATATTTGAGTTACGAAACACGAGGTGTCAAAATTATTTCTATCATTCTATGTATTCAGCTAATTTTGGTTTGCATAATCAAGTCAGTAATCAGTAGCGTTAAATTAACCGATGTGGAAATTGAACTTCCGCAATTGCCAATATTTCAAATCACAGGCAAGGATTTAGCGACCAATGTCGTTTAAAGTTGATAGTATTCCGCGCGCTCCGCAGTGAACATTTGCGCAGGTAATTTGAGCCTAATGACAATAAGAGATAGCTAAATCAATATACGCATGCGGAAACTCGCTCTACGGAAAACAGACTGAAAATCCATTTGCAATGGTAAGATACATGAAGACGACTTCAACAAGTCAGCATGCACAGCACATGCTCAGATGTAAACACAGGA
Organism: Botryllus schlosseri; assembly: GCF_051294905.1. Classification (NCBI taxonomy): domain Eukaryota; kingdom Metazoa; phylum Chordata; class Ascidiacea; order Stolidobranchia; family Styelidae; genus Botryllus; species Botryllus schlosseri. The sequence continues at coordinate 24,371,350 of NC_137242.1, read as the reverse complement.
GATAACAAGCTCACAAGCGTTGTAAATCGTTATATTTGATTTACTTTTCACAGCGCTATTCTACATCGTTAAGTTCTGATGCCCTCTCCAAAAATGCTCGGGAAAGTGATCTGCGGCGTTTTTCTTCTGGTAACTCTAGCAGGTGAGTTTGATAGCGCCCTAATATCATATCAGCCTGAGCCTGATGTACTAAATGTACAAGTAGGCCTACAAGCGGCCGCAGTAGTAGTATGGATACAGACTTCGTTATTCACGATGTCAAACAAGATAAACATCAAATCCCAGGTTCAGAAATAGGATGTTTCATGACGAACAGCGAGAAGTTGACATGTGTAAAATATCAAATTTTAGTAAATGTAACTTGTTAACCGGATGCGAATAGCCTACAGCGGAACAGACTACAAAACACAAAAACCGATTCTATTTTCACAATATTTACGTGAAAACTGGTAGATCTAGTAGTAGCCTATTACTCGATCACAAAAGGTATAGTAAAGTCGTGTCCAAATGCCCTGGATACATATTACGAAGAAGTCGTTTAAATCCTGCCAATATTGTTGTGACTGCTTCCATCCCCACTGCACAGCACACTCTACCTCACTCCAGCCTAATTATCACATTATTTTGAACAATTCGTCTTATAAAACCACCGATCGCGGATTCGGTGCGTTTATTGTAGGCTATAAATGCTCTGATATTTCCTTACCTCGATGTCTTTTAACGGGCTATAAATCGAGTTTGACCCGAAAGAATTACATTCGATATGACAAGCTCTTGCAATACTATCATGAAGTAAGGGCGAAATAAAGCTATCGAAAATTTTTCAGAAGCTACACAAGTGCGTATGGCCGCAGAGGCGTTTCCCGAGGCAAAGGTAAGAACTGCATATTCAATCCATCATAGAGCATACGCCTCATACTAATGCACGATACCGATTCATAGGCAAAAACGATAACACACTATCCAATTTGTCGTTACGATTAAAAATCTATCAACGAATAATGTACATTTGGTCGTCCAATTCAGAAATTCAGACAATGTTTTTCGGCATGAGGCATGCGCGCCTCTTAATCAACATCTGCAGCAATCCATATGGTTGTATCCGATGGCGTCGCTTATATATTCGTCTCATTATTAATTAGGTATAGGCTATATTAATAATCTCACGTATGCATCAATCCCGTTTTCTGACATGCATGGTTTTCATTATTTTTCGAACCACACAATTGGCCATCGGTGTTGGGCTGATTACGAATTTGTGGGGTGGGTATACCTATAATGCGGTAATTACGGAGTAAGCGTGGCAAATCCAGCCTACCCAGGTTTGACGCATGTGTATAAACAATCAAACATGGTTACTAGTTAGTTAGAATAGGTGATGCCAACAAGGCAACAACTCTCAATTTTTTGAACGAATATCGTAAAATTGCGTAAATGCAGCCATCTGTAAAAGCAGAGCATCTTATGAAATACATCGGAGCCGGAGCTACTGTTCATAGAACCGGCTACAGCACCGGCTCCGCTGAAAATGCACGGCTCCGCGGCTCCGGCTCCTTGCTCCCGCTCCGGCACCAAAGCCCCGGTTAACACACAAAATTTACAAGCAAAAGTGAATTTCTTATGCGATCGATGGTGTGTTGCAAGAAAACGTCACACAGCGATTGATTTGTAATATGGGATGCACGTGCACTGTCCATCATCTCTATGCTCTCGACTTGTTTGTTAGTTTCGTGGTATTCGTGGTGTTTTTCGACTATCATTTACACAAGGCCGATATTATTTCTTATGATTCCGTACCTGCCGACCCAGTTACTTCTAGAACTACCCTAACACCGTGGCGCAAAACGCGCCAAATAGTGTCAGGCAACACTCCAATTCCATATACTGATATTAATGATATTACTACAACAACTTTTTGTTTTCGTCGCTATCCGCAGGGTCATTAGGTTTGTCCATAATTTCGAAAATCTTAGAATTGATGCGTATCCATGCCTTATTCTATAGATGATTGATAAAAAAAAACGTCAATAAACCTGCAATATGCTCACAGAAAAGTCGTTAAGATTCGTCTAAATGTGTTTGAAAATAGCTGCCGTAGAGTGGGAGTGTCAGCGACCATAGAATGGTAAGCAGACCAGTAATCACAAAGTCACGGCGCTTGATATGCTAATTTGCTATGCCTCAATGATCACGACGGTGGCGGTTTGCTGTTCAGCTGTTCAAGAAGTCTGCTAACGGCGGGGATTCTGTAAGCGCATTGTATATGTTGGTCCACAGATAATTATTTAAGATGAATTCAGAACATGTTGAGTTACGAAATACATGATGAACAAAGAATAGCTGCTTCACAAAAGTTTTAAACGTGGCTGTATGACTTATTGTGAAGTTAACCGTTGTAGTCTGTATGCCTTGTTTTCATTGAGGGAAGTACAAAAACACGCGAATAAATATTGCAAAGGCGCTTATACACGTGACGAACGCATTTCTAGTTTCAGAGGAGATGTAGGAGATGTGAATGCAAATATATAAAGCTCGACAATAACACATTAGGCTCTTGCCGTAGTATATAATTGAAGTCTGGAATGCTGTAAGGGTTAGATGAATCAACCATTTATGTTTGGCTCCTGTCAGATTCTTACAGTATAATGAATCTACCCGTAAGTTCTATCAATTCAAAGTCCTCAAAGATGCCGCGGAAAGAGGTCTAAAGATAAGCATAAGATATGCTGGTAGGACCAGCAAAAAGACAGTTTGTTCGTTTGCTTGCATTGCTTAGCATGTCTGTCATGAGTCTTAGATCATTACCGGATCCATCACGACTAATGCTTGAATCAAACCATACATGAATATAAAAAAGAATGTATTGAAGCTATGCGGTATAGTTACATTTCTTCAGAGCTCCAATGTAAGCTCCTGGCGGCCCACATATCTTCTGAGCATACAGGATTGTGTCCAGAATGCATTTCACATGGTGTGCTGCACCAGTTTTGCGATGACTAATATACTACCTGCACCCAGAAAAGCGGGAGCACTTGTCGTAATCTCCAGCATATCAGCTAGGTATTTCTCGGATCCATAATTTGTCATATAAGTTCACAAACATTCGCTCCTTCACCTCTGTCATGCCTGCAATAGGCTATCGTTGCTCTCTAAACCTATATCGTTACCTAGTTTTAAGACTGAAACATACAATGACCAGGTGTATCATGTTAAGAATAAATTACCAACGTACAGTGCGCTTACTGAATCATTGCCGTTAGTTAACTTCTTGAACTAGTAGAAGCACATAGTCAGCAATCCGCTGCGGTCGTGATCATTCAAGCAGAACTGTTTAACCAATCAAAAGACATGATTTCGTGATTACTGGTCATCTCGCCGTTCTATGGTCACTAACACGCCCACTCTACGGCAGCTACTTTTAAACGCATTTAGACAAATCTTAACGACTTCGCTGTGAGCGTATTGCAGGTTCATGGACGTTTGTTATCAATGATCTATAGAATGAGACATGAATGCATCACTTTTGAGATTTTCCGCAATATGCACAACCCTAATGGTCATATATCAACAGAGTGGAAGATAAACCGAGTGACCATATATTTTAGTGACAAAATTGTGAATGTTTAGTGACAGATTTCAAATAGAAAGTATAGTAAATATTTCCGAAAAACACATTTAGAGCTTCAGTCGGAGCCGTGAAACGACGAGCACACTTATATGTCCTCGTACAACAGCCGGTGTCGGCGGCAGTTCAATTAGTAGGATGACACGATCAATGTATTAGGACACACAAACGGTAAACCGTGTGGTGAAAATACGTATAAATATACACATGCAGTACGTATAAAGTATTAGTACGTATAAAGTATATACCGATATCGTAAGATTATTTTCAGTATATACCAGTATACAGAGATACAGTAATACAAAAAAATACTATCTGTGCTATAATGATAAGAAATAATATTTCATCTGAAAATATTCCTTTATATTATATGAGCTGGTTTCAACTTGAAGTTTGCATACATCTTATAAATGAAGTCATGAAAAAATCTATATAGGTAGGCCTATATATGTAATACTTTTTCTACTATGAGCGCAGCTAATATTTTTCAAGGACATACTTTCTGTAATAGGGTTGTTATGATTGGAGGCGGAATTTTCTCGTTACTTGACTGACTCCAGTCATCACTTGTCGTCACTTGCACCGATTTAGAGATGCAATGATCTCGAAAGTTTCGCATGACAATTATAGTTTCCGGGATACCAACAGACAGCATCAATAGTTGAACACGAGTTCGTAACCCTCACTTATATCAATATGAACTATGCTGCTAATTGACCTACCTAATTAATTGCGAATGAAGATATATAATAATGTGATCCCATCATTATTCTGCATGATACAGTCATTATAATCAATAGCAGTCATCCCGTATGGATAGTAAAATCTCAGGTCAATGTTAATGAGACGAACAACTGCAATCGAGCTATAGCGGAAACTGGATTTTTGAGGTGGCAGTAATGTTTAATGTCTATACAATAATTTGCAGCAAGGAAACGCATTCTTTGCGGCCCCACAACTACCAGCGGCGCAATCGTACTTTCCTCGCGCAATCGTTCCGGCGACGCCCTCGTGGACACAGCCGCGCCGCGAAAGTCCCAGTGTTGGGCTGCTCGTTGCTCTTCTTTACGTAATGGGTAGGTATATAGAGCCGGGGTTCTGAAACTTCTTTTTAACTTCGTATTTACAGTCTCAAGACATATTCTAGCTCAGTTGTTCTTAATCTTTGCCCGTCCAGCGCCATTATAATAAATGCGTAGGTCTGGCGTCCCCACCTTTTAAGGAATGTAGTAAAGACCAATGGATAAGAAGTAGAAGTCAGGTCGATATTTTCAGATTGGGACTTTATCACTTTACTATTGTGAAATTTCACGCTTGAGTCCCTCCCGAGGGCCACTCGACTAATTTACAATATAACAATTTCATTTGCTATAATCGGGATCAAATGATGGATATTACACCACCATCGGGTACGGGATCATACCATGTGGTTCGAGCTCGACGTAAACATCTCGAATTCATCTCTGCGATTGGCAGTATGGAACTATAATTAAGAATGGAGTGGAGATCTTCGCTCACATTTAATTTAGTACTACACTACCATGAATGTGTTGCAAACAAAGCAATCCATATTATATAACGTTCATGTGAGGTTGTGGGTAACAACACTAAACGGTATCGTCCTTCATGATATGACTTTGGTCGAATAGCATCAAGGCATCTCAATGTGCACAGGACTTGCACTTTCTAGTATGGTACAGTGCCTCTTCGATTTCGCTACGCTGTGCGTTGTCGGATACTGTACCTACTTCGAAGCATCTTGAGCAAATTAACCCAAACTATAACGCGACGGGAGTGTTTTAACGAGGAATTGACGATATAAAAGTACATGCGATTCATTTTACATGAATTCAGAGGTGGTCAAATGAGTCAAGGGAGCTACTCAAGTAATAGTGGAAATATTGACAATGAAATCCACTCAGGTACTAGTAGATATAGTCCTGTTGAAAGCATAGCAAACCTACTTCAAGTAAAAGTAGAAGTACTGTAGCGACACCAAAATCCACTCAAGTTAGTAAGTAGGTAGTAGTTGTGAGAAGCAGTTATGTGTCTTGTTTTGTAGTGAATAATTATATCTACTTGAGTGAGTACCAGAGGTGGTCAGTAACGAAGTACTTTTACTTTTTGGAAGTACTCAAGTAGTTTTCCTCTACTTCTGGTACTTACTCAAGTAGATCTGATTTTCTCTACTTCTACTTCTACTTTGTAATATTTTGCGATCTACTTACTTACTTTTCGCTATTTCCAGTTAGTCAAGTAGAAGTATTTTAATACCCCAATACGAAAGATAGCCCGAGGAATTTCGGGGCTGTTTTCACGGAGTACCAACATTTAATATTCATAAAAGTCAAGTAAAGCCAGAAATTTTGTTGCGCTTCGCGCGCAGTACTTATGGAGTGACAAGATGTTTTCACGAAAGTATCAGTTAATATAATTTAGGTTGCGGATTGCTTGGTTCCGCTCACACTGCATTATCGCCCATATACTATTTCATCACAGTAAATATGGCCCACCATAACGTTTGAAAGTACCGTTTCGCAATCCAGCAATTACCTATCATATCGTAATCTAGCAGCCCGTGACGTGTCTTGCTAATCTGGAAAATCCGACTTTTTTTAATGTTACACCTGTTTCAGCAGATCACCTTTGAAGCTTCATGGAAAAAAGACATGAAGTATATTTTCTGCATTTCAGAAGTGGTATTCTGTTTGTATTTCACTTTCAATTCCGAGTAACATACTTCGAGTTCTAATTACTCTCAGTTCCTTTGTCTGCAGAACATACATGTTGAAGCATAAAAGCAAGTGTAGTAATGCCTCGTATTTTCCGAAAATTAACCGACACTAAATATAACTTTTACGATCCACAATATTTGTTAATAACGTATACTAATCGCGCAAAGTGATGAAACCGTATCCGATCAACTTCTACGTATTTCTCTTCGCCTAAACTTGGGGCCTTATGATATGGGGTAGGGCGCCATGAACATGATATTCTCTAAAACGGGGTCTTCTAGTAAACAATTATAGTATCGCATTTTCATATCAATACTATAATTTGCATCCCATCATGCGAAAGAATGCCTATTCTGTCGGAAATTGATTCCTCCTGGGATGCATCAATACGAATCAAGCTCTCTGCACCTTCCGCATAGCTCAATCTGTAGCTTTTGACAGTACAATGAGTACATGCGAACGAATTGAGACTGTTTTCGAAACTACTTACTTACTTGAGTAGATTTGAAGTCAGTCAATTCTACTTCTACTTCAAGTAGTTTTAAGTGGCTTATAGAAGAAGTACTTCTACTCGTACTTGAGTAGATTTTTTCGTCGGTACTTGTACTTCTACTTGAGTAGCTTTCTTGACTACTTTGACCATCTCTGGTGAGTACTAAAAGTAGAGGAAAACCACTGCATTCATGGAAACATGTTGTAAACTTCGTTGGTATATATTTCTCACGAAACGCAACGGAAAATTTCGGGAGTTGACAGATTTTGTCGAATGTTAATTTGTAATTTGAACTCAAGAATATATAGTAGGGATGGTGTGAACGTGAGTATCACGTTTGCGTTCTGTGTGTGAGTGAACCTCACAAATTTAGAGGTTCACGTTCACAAATGAACCTTGTCAGATTCTGCACTGTGAATCCTTTTCATATATTACAATTTTCCTTTCATTATAACACCTTTCGTTGAAATTTATTGCATTTCAACTGAATGCCACTCTCTGCATGGTGCTGGCAGCAAAAAAAACAACACTAAACGAGCATGCACCTAGAAAAAAATCTCAAAAAAATTCTTGATTGTTAAAAAAGTTTGCACGAAATATCCAGCTTTCCGTTTGTAAACATTTAGTGACTCTCTTCTGTGAGCTTGACCCGCAATCACACAATATCAAGAGCGAAAAACGCTACATAAGTATATAGTCAAAGCGTATTTTCTACTATATAGCCTAATCATATGTCTTTGCTGCACCATCTCTTGTGACGCCATTGTCTTCAGCGCATGATATCAAGGTTGAGAACCACTGATTTACAGGCTGCTTTAAGGTATTTGAAAGAATCGACAACCTCGTTTCCGATTCGGAATAAATTGTTACATCTCATATATTGTTGTTTGTGATTTTTATGATGTTTTATGACTTCAATGGTCATTTACACCAGACCGTAACACTTTGAATGTGATTCCATATCTGCCTACATGTAGCACGGCCCGCTTCGAGGCTGTTTTAAGACAGCGCTTACGCGGAGCAGATGGCGTGAAGGAACCTGGAAAAACTTCCATCACTAGGGACGTGATTATTATAATAAAGTTTCTAATATATTTTCATGCCTGCGATCACGTAAGGCTGACGTCGAACAAAACTCGGGTGCTCGCTCGTACGCTTAGTAACTAGGTAATAAATAGGTCATAACTACCGATACAGCAATGATGGTATGCCTCGAGGCATATCGCGACTCTGTCACCTGATAACCAATACCATGCTGGAGTCATCTCCGACTGAATTGTTGGCCATTTTCATTATGACATTTTGCTGCTCTGTCATCGATATTATTTTTATAGAACCTTTTTATTCGACAGGGCGCGTGAGCTCAAAATCGCCACAACACTCGAAAATTTACTGATTGTCCCCGAAATGTTATCCTATGTTGCAGAGTTCGTTCTGTCGTGTGGTACATATTTGTTAACCAGTACTAGCCCAAATAATGGCACAATTGTTTGGCTCTCCGGAGTGGTAAATGCTCGCAGCTACTTCTGTAAAAGTGTTTGTACCTACTTTGCTACATGGCCCTCAACTCTAGTCCGTGACGCCCCCCGCCTTACAGGAGATAAGCGTCATTCTTTTTTTCATCAATAATAATAATAATAATAATAACGAAATCAGGAGCAACCGACCGGATATAATCGTCAAACTAAAAAAGGAAAGAGAATGCTTATTACTGGCTGTCCCAGCTGATCACAACCTACTGCAAAAAGAATCAGAAAAACACTCCAAATACGCAGACCTCAAAATGGAATGTGAGAAAATGTGGCGATGCAAAATAAACATTGTACCGATAGTCATTGGCGCTACAGGGGTCGTGAGCAAAAAACTCATGAGACATATCCAACAAATTCCGGGTAACGTTCGATTCGACATGATCCAAAAGATCACATTATTGGGCACTGTGCACATTCTTCGGAAGGCCTTGAATGCACCACTGGACTAAAATTACACTTGTGAATCACAGCATAATTTCTGTAATGTCGATTCTTCATCTTCAATCATCTCTACCTCTGCTCTGTAACCCTTGCCAATTCTTCATCTGCTGCAATTCTGTAATCTGACTTCTCCATGTATTGCATAGGAATAACAATTTGAATGTATTACTGAAATTTTAAAAATTTACTCCAATCTCGCCATTTTCCTTTGGGGGCAGGTTGCTCGCCGGATTATGTGTGTATTTACCAGTTTTACTGTGAATAAAGAATAACAATAACTATAGGTGTATTAACTAGGTCAGTGGTTCTCAACCACCGATCCGCGGACCGGTGTCGGTCCGTGACAAGTTTAGTGCCGCTCCGCCAAATAATTAGCATTCAAAATCTCAATTCCAATATGCAAGAAGTGGATCAGAGATGTAAAACATCAAATTATAATTTGATTTCGAAGTTCGGAACGTATCTTCCGCATGGTGCCGTAATAAACAGGAGTCATTGGTGTACTTTGGGCGTGTGTCACAATGGTGCAACTGCTGTACGAAACTGTTTATAAATATCCTATAAAACTTGTTTCCAACAAGTTATATGTGAAGGCTTCGTCGTAGACTTTTAAATAGACTTCTTTGAATTGAGCGAAACTTATCAGCATAATAGAGGACACATGGTTGCCAGACATATGAGCATGACCATTGATCATGCGACACAATGAAAAACGATGCCGAACAATAACAATCAAGCTACTGGTCTTTATCAGCTAACTTCGCGAGCTTCCTCTTGCATAAACTTCAATGGAACCACGTATAAATAGCCTACCTAATATCACAGAGTCAGCATTAAATCCAGATTCCAAGATTACATTATGGGTATGCATACATTTGTCGCAATGTAATTTAGCTCCGCAACATTGATATTAACGTTTGACCGATCCGCGAGCTCAAAAAGATTTTGAACCACTGAACTAGGTCACTGGTACCGATACAGGAATGATGGTATATGCCTCGAAGGCCTCGAGGCATATCGCGACACTGTAACCTGATAACCAATACGATGCTGGAGTCATCTCCGACTGAATTGTTGGCAATTTTCATCAGTAATATTCTTCTGTTTACGATCTTGCTCGGGTCAAGTATCTGGTTGTACGAACCGATATTACCGGTTACGAGCTTATCGTCGACGCATGCCTATAAATAGCTGGTGTTCATTTTTACATTTTCGTCCGAGAAAAAGGCCAACATCAATCACAGCAAATTACAAGCTCGGGGAATTCAAACGAGATGGTGAATTTTTACAATTACAATAGAACAACCTGTAATACAGGGGTCACCAACACGCGGCCCGCGAGGTCAAATTTTGCGGCCCGCGACTTGATTTGAAAGTTCGGAAGAAACCTAAGAAAACCAATTTTGAAAAGCTGAAATTGACTACAGTTTCCACATATTGTTGTTGTTATTGTTGCTATTGTTGCTATTGTTGCTATTCTCCGGTGCCCAATATCACTATTCCTCACTAACTAAAACGGCTTTGGCAATGTCAACTGCATTCCATCGAGGGAAATATAACCAACTGATATGAATGGTCTGGGCTTATTGCCTTGACGTGCAATGGCCCAAACACTGCCAAGAATGAAACGTTTGGAAAACGGCATCGGGCAGTGGTTCTCAAACTGGGGGGCGCGCCCCTCTTGTGGGGGTGTGAAAGCATCCGAAAGAGGCGCGGAACTGCGTTCATTTGTATTTTTTTCGCGCTCAGCGCGATTTACATCATATTCAAATCTTGTGTATAGTCCGGAATTCATATAATAGAATCCTCCCATCAATCAATCATAACCTTCCATGCAATCAAACTATCCGTTGGGATTGCTAGCATTGTAGTTGCATTTTGTGATATGACGGTAAGGGGGGAGTGAAATTTTTCAGTTTCATAAAGGGGGCGTGTATAAAAAAGTTTGAGAATCACTGACTTAGGGCTTTCCCGCAAGGTCAAGCTTAACGTGGAGATGGTCTTTCACTTAGTAACGTATCTCGCTAGCCCCAATATCGATTCCTTAGTCGCTAGAGCGTTTCCAGGAATCGAGCACAGCTCAGAGTTCAAAATAAAATGAAATTGAGGATAATGATTTTTGTTGCATTTGTATTCCTTTAATAAAATATTACTTCTTTTGTGGTCACTATGCCCATTGTCTGTGTTAGGTAGCACGGCGTTGTAGCCTACTGACGTTGAGTTTGAAAACGTTGTTGCGTAGTTTATATCGATATTGAAGACATGCGGCCCGCGGCTGTTATGAAATTTGAAAAGTGGCCCGCAACCCATTTTGAGTTGGCGACCCCTGCTGTAATATATACGAATATTTGAAAATATTGTGTTGGGTTGTGAAGCAATTACATATTGTTATGGCTTCAGAGTATTTATATTGGGACGGTGCAGAGCAGATCGACAAATTCTCTGAGTACAAAACAGTAGATCATACGGTACGGGTACCATATATTGAATACTGCAACAAAAGAAACATGGCGCCTAAAACTCACAGGTTTGCATTGCACAGCACGGGTTTGTAGGCATAGCTACAACAGTCATGCTAATCCGTCTCAATAGCGATTCTGATCGCATCACAAAAGTACGAATCTGGCTCCGATCCTATTTTGGTCAAAAATGAAAAAAAAAATCCGGCTGGATATCCATAGTGCGGCTCCGGCCCGTGGCCCGCTCGACAAACTAAATAGCCAATGTTTTTTAACTTTCAAAGGAGCATTTTCGAGAACTGGCGCCACAACTACGACTGCAGCTACCACTATCAATACAGGTGAGACTAACGGCTGGTTTTGCGGCCGAAATTTCATAGATGCTGTATTAAATGTCTCTACCGTTTCGGTATCGGCATTGTAACCGTTTGTATTGATACTGTAACCGGCAAGCCGGTGATGAGCTACATTGAATATGCATAAGTGTTGGATCCGATAATCAGAGCGAGTGTAGCCCATAAAACTGCCACAACTCGTTCGCCGCACGAGTGCATTGGATATGAGCAGTCCGTGTTATTTTGCCACATACCAAAAATAACAAAAATAGCTTATTTTTGAAATTTTTCAGATGATATTTTTGGCAATTTTGGCATCCCCATGAATTCATATTTATAGACTCGAATTAGCCATGTAAACACGCTTCAGTTTATCGTTCTTATGAAACAGAAGTCCGAAAACATGCAGTATCCACATTGGGCCATCAAGCAGTAAGATTTAAATCCGAATCGAACACGATGTTGGAGGCCAAATCAACGCGACACAAAACCGAGTGCTTCTGTAATATCTATTCTCAATAGTCGATTCGATGTGTGCAAAATTACCGGCATTCACAAATGTCACAATTCAAAAGGGTTTCTGACACGTTTGGAGTTCGCAGCCTAAACTACCCAACCCATGGTTAGAAATTATGAGTGACGTTAATAATCAATATAATATGAAAAATTATGCACCCGGCAATGAAAAACTAGGAAAGGAATGAATGTATGTATGTATGGTATGTATAGATCTGGAGGCATTTTGCACCACATCTGTTCTTTGATGAAACTATGTCCCTATTGGAAACCGTGACACAATCTACCAGTGATTGGACAATGAACATGCAAACAGTATTCAATTGCAAGTTAAAGGGGAATGACAATAGGTAGGCTATATGTAGAGTACATTGAGCTAAATGCAGCCTGGGTCGCGTATCGCAGCTACATGATCTGACAAAATGCATGAGCATTGACATCAGGAAAATGCCTAGTGATTGCGCTAATAATCAATCACAGATTCCAAAATATGTTGATTAGGCTTATTACTTTTTCCTGTAGAGGTCATCTACTTCCTAATGGCTGGATATCATCAATTTCCTAATCGCTGGATTGATCATTTGACAGATTAACAGTAAATCCTGATTTAATCACAGACATTTTGGTCTTTGTAGTCACCTTTAACTCCCGTCAATTCTTTATGACATTGTTACCAAAGAACTTTCATAAAAATCTATATTTTCCAAAATCCTTATTTTTGCCATTTTTTTTTTAAATTTTGGTAGTTTTTGCATTTTGGTTCTCGAAATGCCAAAAATACTACGGTCTGGACATGAGTCACAGATTCTCTAGGTGCCTGATGTGTTGGCACTGCAATGTTTAACTGAAATGGATATGTATTTGTGAGCTAAATCAATATTGCGGGTTCGAAATCCAATGTTGAACCTTGACCACCACTAACTTGCTGCTGATTATTAGTTTATAATTGTGGCTACCTAATTCATTTGGTAATATTTACTCTTTCAGCAATACTCGAGCATGCATCGTGCCGAATTTAAAAATTCTAATTGATTTGTTAGGAAAGTTCGCTAAAATATTCAGCGTTCAGTTTGTGAAAATTTAGTAAATCCCACCTGTTTTCCGTAATCACACGACATCGATATCGGAATATACTACGTGTAGCTTGTCATCGAATTGTGCTTACTCAACAAATCAATTTATTGTCATCAACGAAATTGACGTATAGAATCCATCGTTGTAAATTGTCTAATAGAGGTACTGTATCTATCTTGATTTGATATTTTTATTGTATTATAAAAAAACGAAATTCCTGCGATTGGAATATTGGCTGCTGTATAACTTGTTTTTGATATAATATATGTAGCCAGTGAATAATACCGATTTTTCGCTGTGATCAATATCAATGTCGATGACACGCTTGTATTGCATTGTCCAGTCCAACCTATACCGTGAAGGCGTAAGCTTATCTTGCTAGTCCTCGTCGAAATTGTTGGCAAAGCGACAAAAGATATAGATTTATTGGATTTAGTAAAGCATTTTATTTTTTCAGTTAATATGCCTGGTGAGTGGTGATGCCTGATCAGTCTGTACTTCAGCGCTATGGTACTATGCCCCGAGTCGTCGCTATGTTTAAAGTACGCTGTACATTAATACCAATGATTCAAACATTAAATTATACTGCTACATTTTAGATCTTCCATATCTTGGTCGACTATAGATAATGCGCAGCGATTGTCCGATCCAACGTCAAATCGACGTTCTGCTGCACATTCTATAGTAAGAAAGATAAAGAAGTAGGGCTGTACAAAATTAACTTTGTAAATGCGACCGATTCGAACCGAGTAACTAGAAATATTATTAAAAGATATATAAATTGCACATGTTTTCAATCTAAAATAATTCTTTGATATATTTTCCAAACGCCCCAACAATCTTTAAGATGTACGATATTTGAATCTTTGATTATACAGCTGTACAGCAGGGGTGTGGAACTCAACTTGCGTCGCGGGCCGGATTGAAGCCTTCAGATCGATCGATGGCGGCACCAGGCGAATTGTTTCAGAATGTTATCTCAAAATCCATACCCGTGTATTTCACTTACATACTTTATTTTCAAGCCTGTGTACGTGATAGTATATTGCATCATATTAGGGATCACAGGGGTTATATTGCAATAACACCTTTATTGGCAAACAATCAAACTGGTAAAAGTACAATAATTGGCCGGTTAAATACAGTTTCAAACCGCTAAGTCAGTGGATCCCCACGGGGGCGATATCGCTCCTCTCATAGTGGGTGATTTTGGGAAGCAAGGGTACGAAAATACCAAAAGGGGGGGGATTGGGGAGCGATTGGGGCGAAAATGTTCGAAAGTCAAGTTAGATATGATAAATTTACACAGCCAAAAATTGTGCGCGAAAACGGCTGAGATATGACGCGAAAGTCAACTTAAAAAGGTCACCGCAACGAAAAATAGCTGCGGACTCCGGTTTTCCGAGTACCATCAATTCACCAGAGATCACAGTAACGTGGATAAATATCCCGTTTATATGCCATCTCCTTCGTATCCGTAAATATGGAGGGCGAATATTTGTGTCAAGCTTGATCAGAGTACGATGAGTCGAAAAAGGTTGTGAGCAACTGCTTCACGTCGAATCTGGCGTTAGTTCCGGGCGTTTTCGCTTCTGTGAACAACATTTTTATAAATGTGCTGGGTAATACAATAATTTTTCCAATCAGCTCATAATTGCTTCGCGGGCCAGATGAAATGGTCTGGCGGGCCGTATGTTTGACACCCTTACTGTACAGGATCGGAAAATAGCGTCACAATTGATTAAAGCGGTTTTATTCATTTTCGTCAGATTCTTTAGAAATAAATGTGTAATTTGTAAATTTACCCCGTAATGAGTGAAAGTATATAATCCCAGGTCGAAAACCTCTACTCGATTGAATATATAATATCGCATTTACAATCATTATACATTGTAATTATTCCAGCTTGTACTTATACTGAGTGGGGTGCGTGCTCCAATACTTGCCAGGGAGAACGTACAAGATCACGAGTTTGCTCGGGAGTAACAGTTACGGAGAAGGAAAGTTGCAACACCCAACGTAAGTGTCTGAAGTGACTTAAACACTTGCATAAAGCACTGTGATAATATGGTATCTTTTACGCTGTGTATTACGTGGAGCAGTCAGTATCGTTGACCATATAAACCTCTTTGTCCTTACAAAGTAGTTTCGCCTGAAAAACTTTTTTGACTTGATAACTGTCAAATTGTTACATGAAAAAACTTTATTTTAACGAAATCTGGACCTATGAAGAATTCCAGCAGTCACATCCCACGCATTATGGTAGAAATATTTAAAATTTGTTGTAGTATTGAATAACGAAAGATACTTTCCCACATTCCCTGGTAGAAAGTGTCCGTCCGTGCTAAATAGCTTGCCAGGAATGAAGAAAGAACGTTCAACAGCACTAGTTGTTGGCTGGCAACACTGACATTGTGCGTACACAGCTAGTGACAAACCGCGTTGCTACATTCTGTCAATGTTGCATGCATCACAACTTTTCATCATGCGCTTCTCGGTATAAGAACCAATGCCCACGCACGCAGTCTTGCTTCAGTTAAGATATTGCGGTACGTTGAGCATAACACCATGTCAACCTATTTGTTTCATTTGATCGTTTATGATTCACAATGAGTAGATAATGGGCCGTCTACAACGGTGGGCCTATAAAGTAAGCTACAAGCTGTAAATTGTCGTATAGTAAGTTCATCGACAGTGCAAACATCTACGATACAAATGAAATGCAGGTTGCAAAAAAATTGACTTTTGACCTAACGCTGCATTTTTGACACAATTGTGACTTATTTTGACATGCTAAAAAAATCGCCCTACTGATAAACTATGTGTCGAACTAATTTCGTAAATCTCAAGTATTTCCCTATATTATTAAGTAATTTAAAGTTATGTCTGTTTTTCCTCTACATTTTCAGTGGGGTTTCTTGACGACGGATGGTATCGCGCTTCCAACTGCTACGATTACTCTGTAGGCGTAGAAGATGTTGCATTTGCTACGGCCCAAACAAGATGTGAAGCAGCCGGAGCTAAATTGGCGACAGTTGGCATGCGGAACATTACCGTCCGACGGTGAGTTTACGCGAATGACGTGTCTGGTTTTATGTTCGTATATTTTAACTTTGGGATACCACATCTCTCATATTGTAACGTGCACTCCGCAAACTATAAAGAAGGGTACTTGTTGACTCTTAAGATGTAGAAGGTACACGGATATTTATATCAACTTTTAAACGAGGAAAATTCCTGCTCTTCGGTCAGATTATCATTACACTACACATCGATTTTCCAATATGAGCATGTGGGATATTGTTGTTAATATTTGCGTTTGAGAATTTTGGAAATTATATCGCACTCCATCTTTTATTGTTGATTGCATAATTTCCAAGATTTTTCGTGGTCGCGAACGTTTTCAATCCATGGTAACTGCCGGCTTAAAATCTATTACTGACTATACCCGCGACGTCCGTAGCATACAATATGCCCAGACCCTAAGAGTTCATTATGGTAGTCCCTCTACACGTTAAACGAAAATCGAGTATTTCGCAGATTTCACATTTAATTTACCATTAGCACGAGTTTGACAAAGACCAAATTATTACACTGAGCGGCATAGCGTGATATTGAATCCTGGTCAACCGACTGATAACTGAACCAAGTCATTTCGGCAACACATTCATTCCATCAGGACAGTGACTTGTGGTGAGGTTAATGGTTGACGAGGCGCTGAACCTTTAGAGCGGGGTCGCCAACTCAAAACGGGTCGCGGACCACTTTTCAGAATTCGTAGAGGCAGCAGGCTGCATGACTTCAATATCGAGATAAAAATAGACAACGCAGTTCAACAACCACAATATGATGACTCTACGTCGGTGCAACGCTGTGGTCTCTAACCTGGGTGACGGGCATAGTTACCACAAAATAAATAATATTTTACTGAAGAAATACAAATACAACAAAAATATCATGATCATTACTTTCATTCTATTTTGCACGATAAGCTGCTCACGATACCTGACGATACCCTTCAGCAACTAAAGCAGCGGTGGTCAACCTTTTTGATATTCACTGCCGCACTTCAATGACTTATGCAGCCTATACAGCCGCATTCCGGTGCATAGTCGTATTGAACTAACTGTGGGCCAAATATATCCACGTTAAACTGTCCATGTCCATTGCCGGTGAACTCCGGACAAATTTATTTACTCATATCGGCTTACTATGCGCACCGAAATCGTGAGTAATCATGTTATGAATAGCTACAGGGATTCGTTTTGTGGTTTTTGTTTTCCTATTCATGAGTTAATTTCGTCAATATTATTAGTATAGTTTCACATATTACCATCAAATATTTATCCTTTCTCAGCCCATGTGATCGGATTCATCGGTAGAGTTGATGCAAGGGGAAATGTTCCCTCTAAGCTGCGCGAGTGCGCGGCCGCGCACTGCTGAAAAAGTCGCCGCGCACAGAAAAATCTGAGCCGCGCATAAGAAAGTTGAAGTGAAGACCTTTTTTCTAGTCGTTACGCACTGTTGTCAAAGGGACCGTGCAGTGAGTTTGTGAGTGCGCGCAGACTCGTGAAAAATTAGAGGAAACATTGTCCGGGACCTGTTTTGAGTTGGCGACCCCTGCTATAGACGCATATAGAAAAATAACCGGTTCATGTCTAGCAGTATTCTGGACTAGTAAAATAGTAATAATATTATTTTAAAAAAACATCAAAATCATATCGTCCATGCGAAGATTTCGTCTCTCTGTATAGAAGTGATCTCGCCTACTACTGCTGACGGAATGTGACATGTGATTCTCTGTATTTAGCGAAATAATGGCAGGACTGAACACCCTCAATGTCAGTCCGGACTGGATTCTATTTGGAATTAGTAGAGCATCATCGTCAGCACCTTACGATTGGTTGGACGGTGTGACTGAGGACGCCACATTTACTACCGACTCGACCTTCTGGTTTTTCAACGAACCCAATACATACAATTGCGTCGTGATGTACTTGGGTAATCCTGGAAGCGGACACGACACGAGTTGCAACCAACCTGAAAATTATCTGTGTGAGAGAGCAGCTTAGTAAAGTTGACCGAATTTCGGTTTTCGAGCCCATTATTGGATACGAATCGATATGTACTAACTTTAAAACAACAGTATTTGACTAACTCTGACTGGTGACGCTTATATATTAACCTGGAATCGAGTTGATTTGTTTTCACGACTACACACAAGCATGCGATTGCAGTGTTGGGATGACTCGAGTCATGATTTGATTCGAGTCAGACTCGAGTCACCTTTTTCGCATGACTTGAGTTGACTCGAGTCACTTTTCTAAAAATGACTTGATTTGACTTGCGCAGCGTGTCAGAAATGCGAATTGACTCCTGACTTGGAGCAAAACTCACGAGTCAATTTCAAGTCATTAAGTAATCGATGTCGATAAAAATCACTTTATCTTTCATATGTTCGGATTGATAGCGAAACGTTGATGAAACCCGTGAGAGCGACCAATAATTCAATGATCGTGCGTTTTACTGAGCCTCCATTGTTCTCTCACAAATAAATTGACAGCAAACGAAGTGATCGAAGCTTACAGCTTACGCTGTCGTAAACTCGTATAGTAAAGTAATTTTGTAGCAAAATGTATATTTTTGTTCCATGTTCTTACCTTACCAAAGCCTCTTGTTTTATTGAAATTGAATTAGAATATAGTTTATATATAGTCGATCCTCAACCATTGGCGCAGGCTCGAATTGTATCATATTAATTTGTAAATGGGTAATGTATTGCATCTCATCAATTCGTTTCTCTATTCTCTATTTTGGCTGGTAACTATAAACTGAGCCTATGTAATTACTTACGTAGTTTGCAGTTCTACGTATATGTGAGCGATACAGCGCCTTCTTGCGTGAATATTTGACTCTATATTCGTTCATCGCTTCAAAATCAATGACCACTCAATCTGTATTTCAGACAGCTAGCAAAATGCAATGACGTAATCATGCCTCATACTTCGATAAGGCTACTTGACTTGAATTGTGGCTTGACTCGTGACTTGACTTGACTTGACTCGAATTGACTCGAGTCACCTCCAAAAATCGAGTGACTTGACTTGACTCGAGTCACCATCGAAAATCGACTGACTTGACTTGACTCGAGTCAAAATGTGCAATGACTCGAAATTACTCGTGACTCGAAGGTCCCAACACTGAGCGATTGTAGATGTTTGACACTTTGCTTCCGTCCGGCGTGAGTGATTTTATTTTCATGTATTTTTTCATGCTGGGATTAACGTATATTGTGCTTCACTTCATTTTAGGCTGACTTTGCGCATTAGAAAACAGTGGAAAGTCACACTTGCGTCGTCAATTAGGAATGCCTATGTGATTAGGATTCAATTCTCGTATATTTATAGGATTTCATATTGTATTTCGGTGTTGTTCCTTCATGCTTGATCTTTTAAGTCAGGAGTTCTTGAAAAATGGGCCGCTTTTCACATCTCGAGCGTTCATGTGATATGTGCTATCTGATTAATTTCTAGCAACACACGAATTTCTTTACGCTTATTGCGATCAGGGCTTTGGAGCAGCCGTAAATTTGCATCGCTCCAGCTCCGGCTCCGGAGCTTTCTTCTATCATACATTAGCTATACATTAGCTCCGGCTCCAGCCCCGGAGCCGCATTATTACCACTGCTCCGGCTCCAGCTCCGGTTCCGGCTCTGAAAACTATCGAAGGTGTCTGTCTATATCCGTGATGGGCAACCGCGGCCTGCGGGCCATATGTGGCCCGCAAGAAGGTTTTGAGTAGCCCGCGAGCTAATTTCCCATTATATTATCGAAATTCTGCTTATCAAAATTGAATTGCTCAGATTGTGAACTTGCAAGGCCAACCAAAAATATGATTAGTTTGGCCGCGACACTTGGGGTGTTGATGACTTAAATATCAGTTCCGACGCATTGGCAGATCCAGGGTCCAGTCACATTTTTAGTAAATTGTCGTACATTACAATAGACTAAAAAGTAGTAAAACTTTTCTTCACGCTTCGCGTGTTTAATTGTCACACGATTTCTTGCTTTGTAGCCTAACCCCACCTGAAAATGAAAAAACGTCTGATTTAGCCGATTGAGTCTTACTATATTCGCAATTACGAGGAAAGTCTTTTCGCGTTTGCGCTCACAGAAAGATCGTCGTCGATGAAATGTAGGCACGAAATGAGTGTTGTCTATTAGCAGAAATCTTAGATATCGATATGTCCAGATGCCGAATAGTCCTGCCCTTGCAAACTGAGCCCAGCGTGCGGTATACAGTCGACCAGCAATATACCCAAGTATTAATAATATTAACTTTGAAAATTTTAAGCGCCTGGCGCGGCTAGTGGGCAGCGCACTCGTTCGTCAATTTCATGTGGCCCTATTGCCGAAAAGGTTGGCCACCCCTGGTCTATATAGATTACTAATTTACCCGTAAGTTAGTTATCTATAGTAATCTAGAGTCTGTCAGCCGTCAGTAACATCGGATGCAGCAACGAATACATAAGTGCCGCCGTGCCGACTTGTGACGTCATATGGAATACTTATCAATTGTCAATAACATCATAGTTGCAATAGAGCGCACTTTACTCGGTGGCATTGCCATGTACAGCATTAAAATCCTGATGCGGCGTTTTAACACTGGCACTGTACTCGTTAACAATAAGCCATACAGCTCAATTCAATCTTTAAATGTGCGATTAATATTCAACAGTAACTGTAGTAAGAGCAATATGGGCGGATATCACGACGTGATCGTTAGAATTTCGATTTGTACCAAATGGCTAATGGTTTGACGTTCGATATTGGTGCACTTGTTACCAGTCCATCCGGTGTCGATCGAGTTTATCGGAATATAATATTTCCCGTTGAAACGAATCGAATAATCGAATTAAACATTGTGTCATGCACATTGCGCCATGCCCATAACGAATCAAGCTATGCAGTATGCACATTGCACATTTACAAGTCACAGTGCGGGATAATCCTGGAATATACTAGAGCAGTGCTTTTCAACCTTTTCGAGCTCCGTTCGCACTTTTTTGTAAAATAAATTTCATTCGCACGAACTTATCGAAAATTGTTATACAAAAGAAGATGAAGATAGGCCTATACTTAACAACATTTTGCTCAGATGTGCAACAGATTGGCTAGTACGTAGCTTAAGCTATCAAGTCTCTCATTAAAAAGGCAACTTTTTTAGCTCGTTTTGCTTTCAATTATTTCACTAAAACCCTTCTCGGCCAAACAATGTTATTGGGAATTTGTATAAAAACGTCTACTTAGGGCTTGGATGGCCAGGTCTTAAAATCTGTTCTGCACTCTCATCCAAAATACAGCGTATTTTTGCGAGTGAAAAATGCTTGCTGGCAGAAATCGTATTTAAGAGCTGACACAAAGGTCCCGCGAGGATCCAGTTTGTCGAAAGGATGAAAAACCCATATGTTGTGTTGAGTCTTTTGCTTCATTTCTTTGGAACATAGGATGCAAAACGATCAAGGAGAGTAGGCACATTAGAGCTCGCTACCTGATGATACGTTGCTCCAAATTATGTGTCGCAAGTTTATGAGAAGAGCAAATAACTCACGATACTGTGTGTTCTACTCTTTAGCTCAATCTAACTTGAGAATTCATAACAGTTTAATATCGATAAAGCAGCTTTCAGACTACCACCAAAATCTGAGTTTTTGTGGCATCTCGCGACCCGAGCTTCACCCATGAAAAGGAATTTATTTTTAATATTACAGTTGTATGCTACGATTTTACGGGCATGTATGACATACGGAACGCGCACACCACAATTCTACCCAACACAGCTCTACAAAACATGTCTGACGCACGCGATTTCGAACTAGGGCGAATTAAATTCCTCTGCGTATCACAGTTGTACTACTGTCTTCTCAGATTGCAAGAACTGGACTATTCCGTGCCGACAACGTAGCATATCCAATCCATCTCAAAAGGTTCGGCCATCCAGCATCGGTCATTTTTAGACCAAGGTTTTGTCGCCACTTATGTTTTTGGCACCGCATTTTATCAGCGGTTTGTTCGTCAAAACTTTACGTCTTCATGTGCCCTGACGCAAAAGGGGTTGGCCTCGAAGTGAATGAGTCTCATAGGACTGAACTCACTCGTTGCACACCCCTACACTAGTTCATCCCAACGGTCTTCGACCATGTTTTCCAGAAAAAAACAGTCGGACAAATCTTATCATGAATTCTCATGATAAAGTCATATTTAATGCGTGTCTCGCTTATTGGCTACAGTACCCAACACAGTGATCTAGGATATATAAAATCTGTCGCAGGATTTTTTGCAAGAAATTCAACAAATATTACATACATATCAACAGATAGCTCTGGCACCGTGTCGACCCAAAATTATACCCATTGCGGTCCATACTTTAGTAACCATTGAAGCGGAAAAATTAGCGTTACAGTAACTTGCGAATGTGAATCTGTAATGATGGTATTTGCTACTATCTTTGTGCCTCGCGCAAATCGGACAGTTATTACGAAAATATGATGATTGTTTAGCCAAAGAAAGCAGAAAGTCACTTTGACGTCATTTTCCCAGCCTGTCGCAGGCTCAGACGGGCTGATATACTGTATGTGTGCCACTGTAGAGCTTGTAGAGATCTCTATACTGCCAGCTGCAGCTTCCAAACCAGGCTTTTGGTTACGTAATCATTAGACTGCGGAAATATTAATTAACTACGGCTTGTGAGAGCTACGATTAGTGGTGCATCGTATTAAGTTTTTACAATTGCGTCGCAACTACAAAAGTTACACTGATCTTGAATTTCCTATTAGGTTTATTTGAATTATTCCACGTCAGAAAAGTTAACAATTAATCACGATTTTCATTCGCACTTGATCCGGATTTTCATTCGCACTATTCGCGCCACCTTCGTCATTCGCACTTGATTCGGATTTTCATTCGCACTATTCGCACCACCTTCGTCATTCGCACTGCAATTTTTTCATTCGCACAAGTGCGAACCGTCACACAGGTTGAAAAGCACTGTACTAGAGTATCAAGCAGACATCAAGAATGAATTTACGAAACAGATGATTACAAATTGGAAATCGCGTATCAAATCAGTCATTTGTCTCCAACATAAAATACTGAAGGCCTAACGGCCCCTCGTCGTCTCCCAGTCTATACCGCAATATTTATTTCGTATACTTCTTGATTTATTGATGTGACGAATAAAAGACTATCTATCTATCTATCTATCTATGGGTCCTTACTCGTGACATCGCATTGAGTAGCTCGCACCGCGACAATTGTTTGCTGAGTGTAACGGCGTTTTTGGGCTACTCTTCTGCCATCCCCTATTTACGCTTGAAAATCCTTGCTGGAGTGAATGGCGATCATCCCCAGTACTGAATTCCATTTAGCATGCATACTTGCATACTCAATAACACTGTCCAATTTCGCGGCCCGATTAAAGAACTAACCTGAAAGAACGAGTATTTGCTCATCCGATTCATAGCAACGATGAGATGGAATTTTTCGGCTCGTGCTCGTCATATTGACATGTGCAACGAAATCACGTTTTTATCCTCTCTCCCATTTCGCGTAATACAGTGATCTTTATTTTCGAACCGTACAGTTGACCAACAAGGTAGTGCTGATGATGAAATTGCTCGTATGCCGACTCCCCACAATATTCACAGGCATATTTCGCGTAATACCGCAAGGTTCGGCGCTCATGTATGGAAATTGAACATTGAACATATGTCTGTTCTGCTGTTAAATCCCCAGGAACATGGTTAGTCGGAAAAGGTAGCGCCAAAGAGGAAAAGATTTTTAATTTCGCGAAGGCCTGCTGTTCAATCATGTGAAATCAGCAGATATGGTTGTTGCATATATAATAGCATCTCATGAAATACGTCGGAGCCGGAGCTACCCCTCAAATAACTGGCTCCAGCTCCGGCTCCGGCTGAATTTTATGTAGAGCTCCGGCTCCGGCTCCAGCTCCGGTGAAAATGCACGGCTCCGGGCTCCGGCTCCAGCTCAAAAGCGCTGATTGCGATCTCTCCTGCTCATGATTTCCAAGTACAGTGTGTTGGGTACCAATAAGCGACATGCACAGTAAAGTGGTTGTTCATAATCATGATTCCAGCAGTAGGATAGTTACGAGTCCTAAATGTTCGAAGACATCATCTCCAACGGTATTCTGATCACGTATGTGGTAAGAGGACTAAAATTAATAGTAATTTGAGCAAGAACCAATTTTATATTCATTTATGAACCTGAAAAATTTCGCGCTTAACGTGTCTAGAAAACGAATGCCCATTATTATTTATTAACAATAGTACTTGCTATTTTGGGGCCTGGTAAATTAATGGATATAAATAAATTGTTTTGCTTGACTATTCAGGCTAGTTCGTGATAATCGTAATACCGGACCTAATTCTCCAAGGAAAGGGCGTGTGCTTGTGAATCATATATGAAAATTTACTCCAGTGCTTGATTTTGTAATCTTGCTCGTCATTCTCGGTGATTCAGGAGTCATTGAGCTTACAAATAAATTCCCTGCGAAAAGTTCAAGAATAGAAAAGCCTAGAAACCATTGATACATGCATAAAGGCATAAAAAGGGCATAAAAAAGGGTCGCTCTTGCTCGCTCGGATAATTGTCATATGTGACATCAACCTCGCTGAATCAAGGACTTTTTGCTAAAGAACCGTGTCTAATAAAACTGCGTTGTGTATACTCTGATTGTCTGCACCTTCTCTATTTCATCCATACCCGTAGAAACGTATCACACTAACATTAGATATGCACTCATTTCAATATGTGAGGCTTGAGTCGCGAATTGTCGATAAAACTTAGATTCGAGTCGCGCTCTAAAAAGTTTACGAAGCACTGTTTCAAGTCATACAAATATAGACGGTGTGGTTCTGTGTTGTTCATTTTTGGCCAATATACCAATTGATCCCTTAATTACATTTTGGTGAAACAATGGAAAAATATATATTGATACTCAAATGAGCCAGAATTGTTTCGGCTGACAATCGTCAGCAACTATACACTGTAAAAAATAAACATGGATTTTATCATGGAAATGACATGACTTCCTCTTTCTCATGTTAATTCCATGAAAACACCGACATGGTTTTAAAATCTCATGTTGACATGACAAAAACTTCCATGATGGGACATGATGGGAGCCATGTCTATGGTTATCAAGTAAGAGTATCACGTTGAGCTTAAGTGATATCATCATAATTATCATCATCATCGTCACTGAGAGAGAGGAAGAGAGAGAGAGAGAGACAGAGAGAGAGAGAGAGAGAGGAGCGAGAGAGGGAGAGAGAAAGAGAGGAGGGAGAGAAGGAGAGAGAGGAGATAGAGATAGAGAATATAGCAGAAAGAATAGTGGTGGAGAGAAAGAAGCGAATGAGAGCATATATAAAGGAGAGAGAGAAAGAGAGAGGGGAGGGAGAGGGGAGGGGAGGAGAGAGATAGGGGAGAGAGAGTGGGGGAGAGATAGAGAATAGAGCAGAAAGAAGAAAGGGGGAGAAAGAAGGGAAAGGGAGCGAGAGAAAGGAGAGCGAGAGAGAGAGAGAGAGAGAGAGGGGGGGGAGGGGAGGGGAGGAAAGAGATAGGGGAGAGAGAGGGGGGAGAGAGAAATCAGACTTATTCTCGTTTTCACCATTGAGATGCTTTGACGATTGAAATGCGATAACCATGCTATCCCTGAATGCTGAACGTTGAGCCGGATAGCCACGGATACCAGTTTTTTAGTCTTTGGTCTGACATGGCCGGGAATTGATCATATGACCTACCGATCAAGAAGCAGGACGTTTTACCATTTCACTATATCGCTATTTCAGCTGAGTGACAAGTGAACATCGTTACATCCTCACAGGATATATTGCAATACACAAACATCGTGATTCGTACATAGCTACATCATCGCACGCAAACATAGCCGTTCGGTTACGGAGCCATAATGACTCCGGATTATCTGGTTACAAAACCAGTCATGCGTACAGTATAGACGTAGCGCTCAATTCAAAAGGATTGCAAAAAAGAGGAAGTTTGATGGAGTCGGTCATTTCATAGGTTGTTTTGTGAAAGTTGCAAAGTTTATGGCTTGTTGCTGTGTTAAGCCGTGGATTTGATGGTAAGTATTGATGTATTTATTGTTCCTGTCTTCGTTGTAATATATCCGCCGAATCTGTAATGCGTCACTGGGTATAGTCGAACCTGAAGCAACTTAGTCGTATTCAGTCAGATACCGGCATATAGCGGGAACTGCTAAACGGCTGCAAATAGTGATCAAAGTTTACTGCGTATGCATTTGTATGTAGTTGTAGATCATGTGGTAGTTGGTAATGCGTTAGTAGTCCTAGACGTTTCACAAGCTTCCTTGCTTTTATTTTGTACCGTACTGGGCAATGTTAAAGTGAAGTATTTATCCAATTGGAGGAATATTCATCCTGAGGTGATTGAAAAAACTTCAGCTTTAAAAAATATGGGATATCATGCTATACTCGAGCCTTTGATTCAATATTTGAAAACCCTAGAAACATAAGAACCTGATGTAAATTTGTATTTTACAGATATACATACTGCAGTTGTTTGTAATGTTACTCCTGTGATATTTGTGACATTGAAAATGAGGCTGCTGGAGATCATGAACGACTGAACGAGTGATTACAGTGGATCACAGATCTGAGATAGCTGAAACTGTGAGAACTGTATTTCGGAGTAATATCGGGGACAGTATATTCAACTTCTATATTACGACGAGGCATTTGCCTCGTATGATCTCTCTTGGCAATTCAAGATAAAGGAGTAATACGACTAATCTTGACAGACGATGAAAGTAAGTAATTATTACCACACATAAATTGGTAGGCTACTATACTAGGATTACACTCTTAACGCATATTCGAAGAGTTGTTTCGGGGTTCCGAACGACACTGATTCCAAATATGACCTTGGTGTTTTCAAATTGTCTCTGGTTTTGGTGATATCCCATGGGGTTATTTTGACAAACGTCACATTTTCACTGTATGGTCCAGATAAAAAAAAACGGCTAAGAAATTAAATCTACTTGTTATACTGAACACTGTATTAAATCAAAATGCAGTAAAATAATTATATTTAGGGTAATTGGATTTACCGTAATTTTCCAAGTATAGTACGCCCCCATGTATAATACGCACCCCTAAAATAGCATGTAAATTCTGGGGAAAAGCCTGTACCCATGTATAGTACGCACCCTGCATTTCAGTACATGAATAGTTCCGATTTCGTATACGATGTCATTCTGTTTTGCGATGTCACTCTTGAACAATCATTACACAGCGATCGCTAATCATTATACAATTAGCAGGATTGTCTTTGAACGATAGTAGATAGCAGCCAAAGCCTGCGAGGCGGGCGGCGCGATAGTTCAGGCTAGCGACACAGCATCTTGAGCACGAGAAGACCTTTTACAGATGCGATTGCTAATCATTATAAAATTAACGGTATTGTGTCTAAACGATAGTAGATAGCAGCCAAAGCCTGCGACGCCGGCAGCGAGTTAGTTTAGGCCAACGAACCGACATCTTGCGCACGATGCCTATTATAGATGCGATTGCGCCTAGGCTAACGGTTATGTCATGCGCAACAGGTCTGTTGGAGATGCGACTGATTACGCAAGCGATTATATCTTGCGCACATGGCCTCTTGTGTATGTATAAATTGCGTATGCGATTGTTCGGGCCGGTCGTTGACGCGATGAATTGGCGAGAATTGCCACGCACGAGTGTCTATTAGTGACCTAATTTTGCTCGCGTACAAACGGCAAACCAACTCAGCAGGAGATTGCGTGCTTTTGCACACGACTCTCGTTAATTGGATACACGCGTCGCTTCCCACTTATTACTACGCGCGATGGCTGAAAGTGATGCGCGATTGGAAACAAACATGAAGAATGCAGATAGGTGTGATTTCAAGTTTTTTATCGAGGGAGATTTTTTTCAAGCGCGTTGTTCCCATGTATAATACGCACCCCCCGATTTTAGGGCGAAAAATCGTGAAAATTTTGCGCATTATACATGGAAAATTACGGGTATCATAATTGGAGTTTTTTATAGATTATTTCTTAAGAGACCACATCATATTTAGAGTGGTGCCCCTTTAATTTCAACCTTGCAATCGATTTCTTACAAGCACGTTGCTAGTTTTGCGCTGAAGAGATATTTCCATGGCTAAGCCAAGTATTATCGTGACTCTTCTATACTTGTGCAGAGAAAGCTGTTTGCAAAGTCAACACATCTACCCTTCCGACAGACGAACTTAGCGTCGACGAGCATCAAAAGGAAATAAGTCAGAGTGGAAATAGAGGGTGCCAGATGAAGAGATGCTGCAAGATCGAATGAGAAGAACTTTTAAATCAGGCCGCGACAGTGTCGTAAATGGAACATCAGCAAGAATACTGATGGAGAATGAAGATCAGTTTGGACCCATGCTCCCTTGGTAGGTACAATCTAACGCAGTGGTTTCAAACACAACATTGCCATGATCGAGTCAACCTGCGACTTTGCAACAAACTCACAAAATGTTCGTTTTACAGAATGCTATGATAGTACAAAACAAACTACATATATATATTCCTGAAATAATTTACGATAGTTGTGACATATCCTCGACCACAAGCCCGACCTGTGCTTAAATTGAGACTACTGATAGTACTAAAGGCTCCTGCAGACAAACTTAATTAATTAGCTATGATGTAAATCTGTCACAATGTTCAGATTTTGGAAGAAGTGAAAATATGTTGCCTGAATCAAGCCTGTTTGGATGTTGACTTGACCTCAAAGATTATGGAAAAGACTTGGAGCTCAGCACTCAGTCTCCTGCAACCGCAAGAAATTCCGATAGAAATTCAAAAAGTTATGGGTAAGTAAGATACTTTCACAAATTTAGGTAGTTGGCGGTCAATATCTGTCGAGTAGTTCTAGTCGCGGATTGTGAAAAATGATTAGTTCAAATTTTAGTTGCGGGTTTCGGGAAGTGAGTAATTCTTGTTCCAGCTTCGCAGTTGTGTAGGTGCTCAATAACTGAAAAACACATGTCATCGCGAGGGTGGGTTGAAATCGAATAGCCTACCTGAGTGATTCCACAGATCTAGTTGGTTCAGGGATGGGCAATTATTTTACTCTGCAGGCCACTTCAGTAATGGAAAGTAAGTTGGCGTGCCGAGCCAAACCAACATGTTCAGCTATATTCTCCAGTGTATTGATTTTATTTATAAATGGAAAGCAGTGAATTACATTTTTAATAAATACGTCTCCGTGGATGTGTTGATATTAGATAGCCTAATGAGAAAAGTACGGTTAATTAACGAAATGAAAATTTATATTTATTTTCCCTCCTAATTCAAGATAATGTTAAACATGATACATTTTGAATTCTCTGTAATCCGGGTTTTTATATCAATACATTAAAAGGTAAGCTATATCTTAACAGTGCGACTTGATGAAATTGACATATATATATATCGGTTTCGGCCGACATGTGGCGGTGCTTTTGGTCAAGATTTCCTCGCCGTTGAGCTTTTTTGCAGCACACTTCGCAGAGTCACATGTTAGCCGAAACGTCATTGTCAACGTCTTGGTGTGTCCTGTCGCGCTAACGGCCGACGCCGAAATGCTGATCTCTATAAATTAGCTGTTCTTGCGGGTAGAGTGGTACCCATATTATTATCAAAACATCTAGTCACTATATATCGCGCGAAGAAAATTTGAATTAAATTTCATGAATTATAGGATTTATGTCCATTTACGAAGTAATTTTTGGTGCTTCGAGCTCGGGCCCTCTCCATTTGAGGGGTCTGGGATGCGGCAGTTGCGGCCCTGTGTTTAGTGCTCCATACCTTCTTTGCATTTCAGCTTTAGACATTCTTTTTATGATATGTCCATTCACCCTTTATGTATGATGAGGTCTCAGTCAAAACGCGCACTGACAATGGCAACAAAGAAGGTTTGAACCAAACTATACGGAAGGAGTAACTTATTGTGACTTATTGTTACGACTTTGCTACATTGACTTGATTTTAAATCTGGATTACGCATACAAGCTTGGGAGGGACGTACGCTATGTTATCGCGATACATTATTGAGCAGGTTTCAAAGTAAATCAATTTCCGTTCCAGCTCAGTTTATCCAGCTTATGGTTTTATTCAGCAATATTCAAAAGTAGGTTTTATGTTTTTAATTCCAAAAAATGGCCACACGTGCTTCTCAAAATAGCGGGGCTCACTTTGCCCATGGCTGAGTTCCATGTATTATAGTTCGTTAGTTGCGGATTTATAAAGGTCATTACTTGGTAGGATATTATAGAAATAGGGTATTTCAAGTTGCCGATTTTAAAAACTGTCTGGATCCAAAGGCAATGTTGAAATTTGCATATTTTTTGCCACACCCATATTTGCAGTTCACACTACACAAACAGTAACTGCATTCATTTAATTTTTGTAACTGCATTTATTTAATTTTGAAACCGTTTTTTTCTCGAATGTTCCACTTGAGCTGATCTCTCACTTCTCATTCAGGTAATCAGAAATTGGACTGGTCGGTCGGCATACCCACCATTTTCAATGAACGCTTCGACAGCTTCCTGATTGTGGATAAGGTGAGTTGTTGATAATGGCCAAAACTGGTTTGCTCAATAATACTACAAGACAATACTACAATAATAATAATAATAGTTATTTCAGATTCAAGTGCTCGAATCATTATGCCCAGCCCTACAAACAATGTGAGTTTAGTGTGCGCCATTGCCTCGCGGGAAAACCAGTCAAAAACCATTGATATTGTTAGTTGTGATTTAGTTCGTAAGCTCCTGATTTTAAAAGGTTGCTAGTACTAGTTCTAGTATCAAATTTTAAAAAGTTCTAGGTATAGTTGTAAGTTATAGTTATATTTGTGGATTTTGAAAATTGAGTAATTTTAGTTACAATTCTAGTTTTGAATTTTATACGGTGATTGATTAGTCCTAGTTTTAGTTTTACTTGCGGATTTGAAAAAGCGAGTAGTTCTGTTTTCGGAATTCCCAGAAAAGACACAAACAACCTTTGGCCGGGTCGCAATCACCAAAGTTGAACTCCGTCACCAAAATACAAGTTTTCAAATCCTGGATCAACCGCCCATCCGTGCAATAATCCATCCATTTATTAATAATTGGATAATCGTAGGTCGTAGCATCAAATAGTATAGTGGTGCAGAGGTAAAGGAATGGAAGACTGTGCATGTGTGCATACTTGATATTGTCAAGTGAAAAGTAGATTTTGTACATACCGAGACAATTCATAGACAAGGTCATTGTAATGAGGTGCTAATAGATTTTTGTCATCTTAACTGGCTGTGATTGATACAACTTTAAACCACCTTGGAAACTATTCATATGTATTCTATCAACCCGTGTGCCTTGAATAGTGCATGCATGGTAACGACATTTATATTCATTATAGGATCCGAAGAATGTCAACCCGACGATGAAGTGCGATACTCTTCAGAAAAAGTGGACAATCCATTTCGTTTGGGAATCTGTCGATGGACTAATGAGTTTCCATCATACAGTGGCGACATATTGCGTTTTCAACATGAAGTTTGCGCCAGCGTCAGCGAGTTCATTGAACTTTTCGCAGATTTTCTTGCAAACATTCCAGATGTCAAATACAGCTAAATACATCTAACCACAGGGTATGTGTACATTAATAGAGGTGAAAGGTCAATTTGAAGCATTATTAGGACATGGGTAGGGACATGGATGTCAACAGGTCTACATGGATGTCGACAAGTTATCATGGGCCTTTTCCATGTCAACATGACTCAGGTGGGACCAGGTCTAGACTATGGGTACACCCATGATTATTTTTTACAGTGTAGGAGAGTCAGCTGAAAATATTGGGATGCTTTTCAATATGAAAATACTTTTCAATTATTTATTGAAGTTCTGTACCTCCTGGAAGCTTTTCCCTGTAACGTGATGAAATTCATTTCCCGTTGGTGAAACGATACTACTGTATAGCACCTTGTATTGGTCTTGGGATTGCAATCCCAACATATCATATATTAACAGCACATGATGTATTACTGCACCCTGATATTATTTACGCGATGTATGATATGACGTCACTCTCTTGTCTGTCAGGATAAAAAGCCACGATGGAGTCAATTCAAAAGAGACTCATTAAAACCTGAACGTTTAGATATATTCTTATATCTGCAGATTCATGCAGTGTAAAAAATTTGGTAGATTTACTGGGAAATCTCTGTAAATTTTGCCACGAATTACCGGTCGCAGCCAATTACTGGGCGTAACTTATAATTTTACATTTTGATATGTAATATTACCTTAATATAGCTGTAAAGTAAGTTATCAGAATTTCTTCGCAAAATTACTGACAGTTACTCGTTACTGCCGTTTACCGGGCTATTAGCAAAATTGATTAGCTTCAAAATCGCTGCAGCCAATGTATACGTAGAACTGAATGTTACTGATATATCATTCTAGAGGTGATTTGACCTGATTAAATGTCGTTTGCGAGACTGGGGTCCGTCATACGGAAATTGTTGGCCCTAGTACCAATTTAAGCTTAGTAGGGTACAAGAAATAACTGACAATCGTAGCTAATGTGGTACACCATAGCCATATTATATTATAAGGCTATGGCTGTTCGGCCGGTCTCGCTGGTTACATTCGTTGTCACGGATAAAGCTGATAAGTTAGAAAATTAGTTTAGGATGTATATTGCTCGGGGAAACTAGAAATATCAGCACCGCATGCTCAGCTGACCATTTGTTAATGGCGGACAAGGCGACCTGTAACAGGTTACATTAGGTGACTGCTTTTTCTGAGATTCGTAGTAAACAACCAACGCACAACTGTGACATCACAAGCAGCGTCTGGTTAAGTAAGTACAGTAAGTAGTGAACAACACATGGAATAAATATCAATTTATACGAAATTAGATGAAAAAAGGGACTATATGTAATGATAAATGTTTCTGTTTGGAAAAAACTACCTAGATCAAACATTATAACGTGGCCAGTAAATATTATCGGTGGCATGTGTCAGCGGATGAGTACCATTTATTTCGAAATTCGAAATCGTTCGAGTGTCGTCTGGCCAGTGGCTATTAGCGAGATTTGAGCAAAGGGTGGAGCGAAGCTTGTCGTGCTTGAAGAAAGTGGACACGATCGTTGAAGATTCCTAAGAATGCTGAATGGAATACGCATCTTAAAAGGTACAGTACTACATAGTATTTGTTATGGTGAATATCTGACTCTGCACACCAGCCTTTGATGACTTTGATTTCATGATTGAAATATTTCATTCGCCGCATTCTCTGTTCTATTTTGGGATATTAGTCGACTTATATAGTGACCACATACTCCGCCGCGCAGGAGTTGAAACTGTTGGCTTGGTAATGTCATTTTCGGGCCATAGCATAGAGATGTTTTGGCACTTCTTCGATAGTAGGTAGACATCGAAAAGAGTTCACCATGATCACCAACGAGTGTTTTCCATGAACACGAACAAAAATTTATAAACGTCAAAATGTCTTGTTTTTGCGTTTGGAGTGGGTTAGGGGCAAAATTGGGTTTAGGGCAGTGGTTCCCAAAGTGGGCGCCAGCACCCCCCTGGGGGCGTTCGCGAGCGTGAAGGGGGCGCTGGCCATTAAATGGGCGATTGGGGGGCGCTGGCAAGAAAATTGGGCGGTAGGGGGGCGCTGAGAGCAAATGCGGTTGGTGTAGGTTTAGAAGTCAACTGCTGCGTATAGTGTTAAAACGATTGATTATTAAAGCAACTAGATTCGCAGTAAAATGCATAATAGATTCATTAAGGGCAATTTAGGGTCGCCCGTCTATTTGTTCAGCTGTACCGGAAAAGCTCATTGTTACTTGACAATGTTATTCCTGCTCATCAATGGACTAATTTAGCAGTAGGTAGCATCCCCGAAAAGCGTGGTTCGTTGCGCTGCTGTGAGAACTGCGAAATAGCCTGTATTTGAGAGGTTATTGCTCACTGCAAGATGTGATGGCTTTTTAAGAGAAACTGTCTTAGGTGATTTTATTATCTGTTTCAAACGATGGTGGATTTTCCACAACGCTGTTACCGTGGCCTTCGACACGACGTTCTGGTTGCGAGAAACTACATCGCTCCAACTTGACGGTCGTATTTCTCAAAATTTTAGGGCAGAATATATCCATTCTTAGCAATGATGAAACCTGATAAAGGTGATCATGGCACTCTCCGTATTCGGTGACAAGTCAGTGATAATTCACCGGAATTTTCCGACATGTCAAGTGTTCCAATTCTCAAGATAGCTTTGAGCTACCGGTCCAGCTCGAATACCTGGTTTTGATGGAGAAACACGAATCAACCAGCTTACATAAATTACGCGAGGATGGTGATTTAGTTCCAGGATATATTCCTCCCCGGATAATCAATCCATTCTTTGAAGTTTCCAGGCATGAGATGCCTGAGCAGCTGATTACTTTGTAGTTGGGGTTACCATGCGTCCTCTTTTAGGAGGATTGGTCCTCTTTTTTGACTTTTTTAAAGTGTCTTTGGAGGACGCCTATAAATGTCCTATTTTTTGAGAATTTGTCCTATTTTTTCAAAATATTAGAAATTGGACTGAAATATAGGAATTCAGCGCTGGAGTAACGGTCTGGCGGGTTTTTCGGGGCCCGAGCAAGAAAAATGACCTCTTTTTTAGTAAACTAGCCACAAACTCGGGAAAAATTTACATTTTCCCAGATTATACTCCGGTATTGTCAGTCTGAGAATTTTGAAAAAGCGTCCATTTTTCAGATTACTAAAATATGTTAACCCTAGTTGTAGTGCACAACATTTTCGAGTTCAACCAAAAGTTCAATATATCTAACAATCGCTCTGGATACACAATTGAATATAAAATAAACACTATCACTGGATTTGGGTTCGCTTTTTCGTCGTTGCCCATCCCCCCCCCAGATTTTAAAGAACGTGTTCTCAGCGCCGTGACCAAGTTTCTGACTCGCATCAGAAACCGACTAGTCAGTAGGCCAACATGAAGTGAATACTGGAGATTTTAGAATGAGATTGTTCCTATCAAAACTCAAACCCAATATGACGAGAATCATGATAATGATACACCAGCTTCATCCGTCTCATAATGAGCTGTATTAAATGCAGAACAACTTTCGTTTTATAATTGGGCGTGGTGAGGGGGGTGTCGGGGGGCGGTGGCACTTTATTCGTTGTCCAGGGGGGCGGCAGCTCAAAAAAGTTTGGGAGACACTGGTTTAGGGTATCCCAAGATTAGGGTTGGAGTATTAGGGGGGGAGGAGGGATATTAGGGTTGTGGGAGGGGGATATTAGGGTTGGGGTTAGGGGGATATTAGGGTTGCGGGAGGGGGATATTAGGGTTGAGGTTAGGGGGATATTAGGGTTGAGGTTAGGGGGATATTAGGGTTGCAGGAGGGGGGATATTAGGGTTGTGGAAGGGGGCATATTAGGGTTTGGGAAAGAGGGATATTAGGGTTTGAGGAAAGGGGGATTGGAGGTGGGTTAGGGTCAAAGTTGGGGTTAGTTATCCCAAGATTAGGGTTGCGGGAGGGAGATATTAGGGTTGCGGGATGGGGATATTAGGGTTGGGGGAGGGGGGATATTGGGGTTGCGGGAGGGGGGATATTAGGGTTGCGGGAGGGGGATATTAGGGTTGTGGGCGGGGGATGTTGGGGTTAGGATATATTAGGGCTGTGGGAGAGGGGATATTAGGGTTGGGTGAAAGGGAAATTGGAGGTGGGTTAACCACCGTTTAGGGGTAATCTAACCCCAACGTTGAACCTAACCCACCTCCAACCCTAATATCCCCCTAACTCCAACCTAATATCTCCTTCCCGCAACCCTAATATCCCCCTAACCCCAACCCTAATATCCCCCTCCCGCAACCCTAATATCCACCTCCTGCAACCCTAATATCCCCCTACCCCCAACCCTAATGTCCCCCCTCACACAACCCTAATATCCCCCCTCCCGCAACCCTAATATCCCCCCTCCCGCAATCCTAATATCCTCTCTCCACAACCCTAATATACCCCTAACCCCAACCCTAATATCCCCCTCCCGCAACCCTAATATCCCCCCTCCCACAAACCTAATATACCCCTAACCCCAACCCTAATATCCCCCTCCCGCAACTCTAATATCTCCCTAACCCCAACCCTAATATACCCATCCCACAACCCTAATATCCTCCCTCCCGCAACCCTGATATCCCCCCTCCCACAACCCTAATATACCCCTAACCCAAACCCTAATATCCCCCTCCCTAACCCGAATATCCCCTAAACCCAACCCTAATATCCCCCTCCCACAACCCTAATATCCCCCTTCCTAATCTTGGGATACCTAACCCCAACTTTGACCCTAACCCACCTCCAATTCCCCTTTCCTCAAACCTTAATATTCCTCTTTCCCAAACCCTAATATCGCCCTTCCCATAACCCTAATTTCCTCCAAGCCTAACATCCCCTCCCAAGCCCTAATATCCCTCTTTCCCCAATCCTAATACCCCCAACCAGACCCCAATATCCGTCTCTCCAAAGACACAAAACACAACAATTCATTTTGACGTTTATAAATTTTATTCGTGTTCATGGGAAACATTTATTGGTGATCATGGTAAACACTTTTCGATGTCTACCTACTATCGAAGAAGTGCCGATGTTTTCATCCACTGCTGGATTTGTTTGCTACACATGCCACCTTAAATGAGGAACCTTTTGCTTCAATACAGAGATAAAGTAAGTCATGAATCTCTGCTATGTCATGTAAAAGGCGAAGCCGTCATCACACAATGTGCCAGTACCGGTACTTCAAAACATGTTATATTTTTGTTAGCCTATTTGTCATACTCTTTATAATGTCATGTCCACTGTACACTGTGTACAGGTCAGGAACTTTGCTTAATATAGCGACTTACGCATGAATTCTTTTTAGTGGAACTGCAAGATACTAGTTACACGGAAGGAATGAGAACGAGAAAAAGAAACAATTGGCAGTTTGGCCGGTGGTGGAATTAATTCACGTTTTCTTGAGACCACTCGTGTTACTGCATGTCTCCTAAAGAAGAATTACACCTCCAGCAGCAATACTTTTCCATCGATGACCATTTCATCGTGAATCATGAATGAATATAGTTTGTTCCAATGTCGTTTTGGGAGTGTGAAAAGACTTTTGCGATATTTTAGCATCGCGATGCTTTGCGATCGGTATGATATGTAATCCTGATTTACACGGACAGCATGTATATAGGTAGGCGGTCTCAGTCGCAAATGTACAGGAGAACATGTAGATTGGATATACTGGAGGTGACTGTAACATTACGGTCTGGCGTGTAAAGTGAGATTACCGGACGAGTGTAAGTTAAATTTATATTGACTAACGGTAATGTTATATTACCACGAAATGTCTGGCTACCGAGCCTCCAAACATTTCGCGGTAAATCGAGGTGTTTTTTTTACAGTGTGGAGGCGTTGTAAGTACGCCTAGGACAGGACTCTCAAGTTTAGTAGCCAAGCCAGCTACTACTATTTCCCAGCACTCAAATAGACTTTGTCTGCTCCCACCTACTTAAGTGGCTATGTTTTAGACTACTTCAACACCTACGTAATGATCTATAAAAATAAGAGCTACTCACATTTGAACAAATTTTGGACATGGTAAGGCAGGAGTAGTAAGAGGGGGTCAAAGTAGTCAAGAAAGCTACTGAAGTTAGGTAGAGGTAGCGGTTCAGGATTCTACTCACGTACGAGTAAAAGTAGTGCTTTAGAAAGCAGCTCAACGTTATTTTAGGTAGAAGAATTTGAGGCCTTTGAAAACTACTCAAGTAAGTAAATAGTTTTGAAAAGAATCACTCATGAATTGGTCACACTCTCATGGTCAGCCAGAGTCTGGATACTGACATATGTTGGTTCATTGTAGGTGATGGAGAAAGCGTGGATCGCGTTGCTATACATATCAGGAGATATATATTTTCAACAACATAGGGATTCGACCACGTCTTCTGATACAAATGTTTGCTTTGCTCAGGGATATATAGAACTCCGGGATGGCTGATTGCGTCATCGCGGCATTACCTAAGTGGGTCCAGATTCGCGCATTCAGTTTTGATGCACGTTTCGGTCAGCCGCTTCATCTGTGTTTAATTTTTAGTTTTTGAGAGCGGTAGAGGCATATAATATCCATGTTTATGTTATTATATAAAGCTAGAGGTTAGCTAGGTTAGGAGATGTTCGGATGTCTGAAACTTTGCGGTATTAGCCATATTCCTTCAGCAGCAATTTACCGGTATACCGGTACGGTCATTTACTCGCCATTGGAATATCTCTGCTTCTGTAGTATCTTATGTAACATGTTTTTCTGCGCTGATAATCGTGATAAGATAACAAAATGTAGAATAATTTCCAACGTTAACATTGATATCCGCAGTATGATTTTGATTACGCCTTGCGGTATGTTTTTCATTTACCGGTATGTTATGCGAGTGTATGTCACCATCCAAGGCTGTACGTTGTACAAGTACAAGTGTACATTTACACTGTGCCGTGTCAACTACGAAGGCGAACGTTAGGAGGGACTTCGTCAGTTAAGATCTTGTACTATAGATTAATATGTGAATATGCAGGTAGTGCTGGTATTGCAGGCTTACCGGTATTCCAGATCATTGCTGGATTATTTCTAGTAAGAATTGGAGCCACTGAGTGCGGTACACCACCGGTGTGCAAGAGTAAAGAGGCATTTCAATTAAGGATAACCAATACTTGAATCTAATACAAACACAACTCGTCAAGGTCTTTGCAGTTGTAAGTGTCCATAACAACTGTTGAATTCAATCTCTTGTTACAGATACTATTCATCAGTTGCATGTCTGGTAAAACAAGGCAGGCATATGTTTGTTAATGAACGGCACCTCAATGCTACAGTACTGGAATTATACTTCAACAGAAGTGCACTGTTGTGAACTGCCAATGGCTGACTCCCAGTATATGGCCACAACATTTGTTGACCATTTGCTCTTACTGAAGCCATGAAGATGCCCACTCCCTTGAATGGACAAGCCAACACAATCGTCAGGAAACGATACGACCCTGAGATACGGCCTGTCTTTACCATATAAACACTTATAGCCTATATAGGCTATAGGCCTGTACGGTGGAGGAAGAGAAAACTCTGAAGATTGCTTTCAATTTGCAAGGTTTAGTCAATCGTCGCAATAACGCATGGACCTCTCCTCAGTCGGCCCAAGGTAAGTTTGGTTGATTCTAGTGATACGTTATTAAATGAGCGGTTTACATTAATCCTGATGTGGTTAAAGTAGTCTGCATTGCTACTCAAGTAACAGTCGTATCCCCGGGCGTACTGGTATTTAAACTTCCTCAAGTAGCTGTAGAAAGTGAAATACCTGCAAGGTACTTAAGTTTGGAGATGGCTACTTCAAAATTACAAGATGTATCTTCGAAAATAGGCAACACCTACTTGAGTACTGCAATGAAGTAGAAGTTCTTCACTACTGACCAACTCTGCATACATCTATATATACTCTTAAGGTTGCTTTATGGCTCTAAATACATCATTTGTTCATTTTTGTTGCAGATTCCGGAAAAAAAAACGCGATGTTCCAGCATTTGCATCACGTCAACAGTGGATATCCTGATATATTATACTGGGCATACATTCCATTGAAATCTTGGCAAAGATGGCCACGATCTGAATATTTGGATCTCGTGTATCCTCACCGAGATGATTTTTTGACATGGAATCATCTATCGCTCTATCGGAAAATCTGCAAGACAATGATACTGAATATTTCTTAACTGAAAAATGGCATGAAATGCTTCAGGAGGCCCATTCGTGATATACCGTTAAGCCATGGTGGTAATTTCTTCACTGCGGTCATGAAACTATTTCTCAGTAAACAAAATATCAGCTGAATTCAACAACTTGTTCTACCAAATGCTTCTTAAATTGATAATGATATGTACCTACATTTGAACCTGAAGAGAAGTATCAATGGTGTGTTGATTTCGTGATCAACTTGCATTGAGTGACATAGAAGATGACAATGCTGCTATCACAATTTCGAGTCCTTACAGGCCGTGCTATCTTTTCGTTATTGGAAATGCTCCATGGTAGGGGTGCATTTAAAACAAACGGTGTTTTAAACACTATGTTTAAAACATGCTTTAAACAGTGTTTTAAACAAAGGCCTTCTGAAAAAAAATCTTTCTAAGTTGTAAAATTCTGCCATAATTGTGTAAATACTTTCCAAAATACGTGTTGTATGAGCCTACGGACGATTACCACCCGATATAGCCAACTAATATCGATATGGGATGGCTGGAACCCTCAAAATAGTCGGTGCAACAGCAATAGCACAGATATTTCGTCAAAGGAGCTATATTTACACTATATTTTCAATTGTCAATGTCAATCCAATATGACGTCACTATTGAATATTCTTGACGTCATTGCTTGAAAAAAGTATGTTTTATACAAGGGCCTTGTTTTAAACATGTTTGTTTTAAATGCAACCCTATACTCCATGGTAATTGTCGATTACCGCGAATTGAAACGGTTGATTTAATCAATCCTATTACCCCCCCCCCTTCCCAGCTGCAACGATTCCGACAATGTCTTGTAAATAGGTAGAATACGCTGATATTATTCGTTATGCACTCTGTTATTTATGGCCTGATGCAGATTATATGATGTGTAGAACTTGAACACATTCATGATTTACTGAAATTCAGAGTTGTCATAGTTTACTTGGTTGGCTATACAGCAGTGTCGTACTTTACTAGGTTGGCTATACAGCAGTAAGGTTGTGATAAGGGAAGAATGTCTAGCTTACTCACTAACTATTCCGCAAAAGGTTGAAGATCGTTATTCTAGAAACAGCTGTATCGCTAGCTTGCAGAAAAGTGGATATTTCGAGGCAGATTGCAGGTAACTTTCTGGACCTACTTAGGTAAAGGCCAAAATGAAGTCAGCCATCCCGGAGTTCTATATATCCCTGGCTTTGCTATAGAACGGTGGTCAGAACCTTATTACGATAGTGCCTCCTTTTGGAAAATGCCAGGGTATGACGCCCACTTGCAAGGTCTGTATAGTTCATAAGACGCTGACCGATATGGATAAACTGCATGGGAAACTATACATGAACAATTTGCGTTATTTGCAAGCTAACTGAAAATATTGTAGATCCTACAATTCCAAGCGATTCTTTGAGCCAGATTTACTATGTTGAAATGGTCATATGGGCCACTGCGCGGACGGAAATTCCGCAAATGAGCCACGGAATCGATACATAAATGACAATGCCCGATATCTTCCGCAAAATATATGAGACACTCGCTATGCATTTCGCGCGAAGCAGGATGAAAATTTTGGACTCATCGCGAAAAATGCCCTCAATTCCTCCGTCTTGATCTTTCTCTCTCATTCCTGATATGTCTACTTGCCAAACTCAATATACCGAACAGAAAGGAACTGATTAGGTAGCACAATATTAAGAAGTGGAAGTAGCAGTGAAGGAAATTTAGACTTACTTCAGTAAGTACTAAAAGTAGAGGATATCTACGTGAGTACTTCGGAAACGTAGAAGTACTTTGTTACTGACCCCCTGTGGGAGTAGTTGATAGGTTCGCATCATGTTAGGTTAGAGAGGGAAATTGTCATGACACTGACCCAAGTAGCCCTAAAATCATGTTAATTGAATACTTTCTGGAATAATGCATCTATTTGAGTGTCCCTACTCATTTTCTGTTTCCACGGTATGATGAAACATAATCACAAATAATATTCAATAAATCTATTGACAATATTTGTAGACGTTCGTGCCTAATACTAGCCCAGTAAAACAAAGGGGTACTTGCTATCAGTCGGCAGTAGAGGATTAAAGAAAAATACTATCTCCCTAGTGTAAAATTACCATGACCATTCATATCGAAAAAGCTGGGCATAGTATGGTAATGTGTGATCCAGGGTTGTAATGACTCGAGTCATGACTCGACTCGAGTCCGACTCGAGTCACGATTTACTGATCACTCGACTTGACTCGAGTCGTTTTCGCAAAATTCAGAGATAACTCGACTCGACTCGAGTCAATTTGTGTATTGACTCGACTTGGACTCGAGTCATTGCGCATGACTCGAGACTCAGACTTCGAAGACCGACAATTCATTGCAATTTTGAAGAATAGTAAAGTTACCACGCTATTGGGATCTCGACTATTGGTACTGGTACTTGAAAATGCGACCAGGAACTGCTAAAAGTGGGGAAAATTAGTATATTATAAATGCGAACCATTCGATATCATGAAACGGAGTGATAAAAGGTGGGTTTAACAAGATATTGACAGGAATCCGAGCAGTCGACACAATGACATGGACTCGACTCGAGTCATATTACAGTGACTCGGACTCGAGCCTATTTTTGCTGACATGGACTCGGACTTGACTCGGTGGTGAATTGAAAATTACTCGACTTGACTCGAGTCAAAACTATAAAACTGAGATTGACTTGTGACTCGGTGCCTTGTGACAAGGGCTGAGGAGTCGGTAAATTTTAGTCGCCCGATTGGAACGAACCGAATTCGGTAACATTGAAAACAAGACTTCTATGGCTACGTTTTAAAATTGATAACAATTATGTCATGAAAACTCAGTGTGCAACTGTAAAGTGTGCACTGTGCATGTGCATGTGCAGTAGGGTTGTTCAGATTTGCAAAATTGTCCGGAAACTTCGGCCATTGTCATCCAAATGATGGTTTAGTACACAAAAACAATTTTATGAGCAATTTTGGTCATCTTCATCGTGATCTTCCTTTTCCTCAAAGCCCCCAAAGATCCCGAGGTCATTTCTCCTTACTACAGCTGATACACCAGACTGTTTACGTTGACGTAGTGCTCTGTAGTGTTGACCGTGTAACCAGTTTGTAGCTTTTGTGATGTTATCAGTTGAAAACGGTTGTGCAGAAATAAGGAATTGCAAGGTAGTATATTTGTTTTCAAAATTGTACCTAAATGTTGTCTTATAAATATCAGATCTATCTCCGTTTTCCTGTTCAAAACCTCTCCATCGTGTTCATGAGAAGCATTTATTAGTTGCACGGGTGACACTGGTTTGTTATGGATCGTACTTCGAAGGAGCGCCGTTGGGTTGCTAAGTCGTGAACAAATGCAGAGATTCGCAGCTACTTTTTAAGCAGTAAATGTATTGAAAGGTCTATGATATGTAATGTCAGTGATATTTACCTCAATTTTAGTTTATCTGTAACATAACGAGTAATTCCATTTGATGGCAGAGTGCAATTTAGTTGACGAAGAATGCCTGACACAAAGCGGAGAAAGGTAGTACCGGATTCACCAAGAACAAGATCGAAGTCTGGTTACTATTCGAGCGGATAGTCATCTGATTGTATCAGTCACTCCCAGTTCTAAAATAACTGCTATATCTGAAAGAAAACTGCCCTAAGACTACCAAAACGCAGGAATTTCTTCTTCAAACTGTTGGAAGAGGTTGCCAAGCTTCATGCTGCTTGGACTTTATTATCTTCAAAAGAACATGTCAATTGTGATGAACTCGATAAGTTGGGGGACCTTGGACATTGCGACGCTGATGTCGCCATCTCAGAAAAATGAAGACATCGCATTTTATGAGGACCAATAGTATTCTCGCAGTTTACGTCTCGCAGGAAAACATGAGACTTTTGAAAGAAGCCAGGCTGAGATCAGTGACGAACCTGTTTCAGCATCTGCGAGCATAAGTTCTAGTGATGAATTTGTTACATTAATGTCCTCGTCACCTGGGAAGGAAACTAGTACACCACCCTCTGATTATGAAGCTACAATCAAATATCCTTCATTTATTGAACTTCAAGCTCCTAGAAACTTGTTAAGAAAGAAACATCTTACTGATGAGCTGGAACGCCTAAAATTGACTGATAACCAAGCAACTATGCTACTTAGTGCTTTCATGCAGTCACGCGGAGGGAATATTGATGCCTTTTTGCTATCCTTATCACGTATAAAAGAGACATATAAAAGCTAATCGCCATAAGGTTCCACATGATAGATTTGAATCATTCCAACAAGACCTACCCAATCATGCTGCTATACACTGGGAAGGAAAGTTGCCAGAAGA
Source organism: Botryllus schlosseri (assembly GCF_051294905.1). Taxonomy (NCBI): domain Eukaryota; kingdom Metazoa; phylum Chordata; class Ascidiacea; order Stolidobranchia; family Styelidae; genus Botryllus; species Botryllus schlosseri. The sequence continues at coordinate 24,326,902 of NC_137242.1, read as the reverse complement.
CAGATTTGGAACAAACTATGAAGCATTGGCTGTGATATTGTCTTCTTATCCTCAGCATACAGATGGAAAATTACTTGGAATTCTCAACATCTTTTCAATGATAATACCAATTGTCGCAAGCCACGAAAATGTTATAACGTGCTAATTATTTTTTGTCATTATCTGCTTCATAAAGTTTGATTATTCAAAATGTTCTCACAATAAATTCATTGAGTTTCAGAAACATACATTGCCTTCCCTTGACTCTCTTGTTGTTACAAGAGCAAGCCTTGTATCATGAGTTTGTTGGATTTTCACAATGTTGCTCAGTAGGTACCCTTGTCATATCCCACACTATGGCAACCTCTTAGACTGTTTGAACAGGACAGTCCTGCGTTTTGGTCGTCTTCGGGCAATAAGTGAACGGGAATATTGAGTAGTGGACTTGTCTCTTGTTCTTTGCAGGACAGGTACAACCCTTCTCCGCTTTGTTTCAGACATTCTTCAACTAAATTCCGGTCCTCAATCAAATTAGACATCTCAGTATTTTACAAATGAGCTGAAATTGTCCGGAGGCACTGGCATTGCACATTATATTCCTACTTAATAGATCTTTCACCAACGTGAACAAAATAAAAGCAACCTGGAAATGCATGCAATTGTCTCATTCATATAGCCTGACTAGCTGTAGCAGTGGGCCTATAGAGATAAGAACACATGTACCAGAAGGTCGCACTGGCATATGTAGTGTAATACGATTGCCAAAAAGATATATTACCATGATATTTATCACCTATAGACGGTCGTTTTCAACTGCAAACTCCACTAAAGGTACAATCATCACCTCGGAGCACTGCTTTACAATAAGAGCTAGGTAAAAAGTCTGGGGAATCCCCAATAATTAGGAGAATTGGCCCCTGATCTTTGGGGGCTTTGAGGAAAAGGAAGATCACGATGAAGATGACCAAAATTGCTCATAAAATTGTTTTTGTGTACTAAACCATCATTTGGATCACAATGGCCGAAGTTTCCGGACAATTTTTCAAATCTGAACAACCCTAATGTGCAGTCACGCTGTGGTCGTGCGAAGCACGAAATTTTTTCAAAGGTAATGAATGAATTCGATTAATAAATATATTACTTGTACATATTGGGGGTCGCCTCTGTATAACAATGGGCTCATTTGGCTAGGACAGGATTATTTGGCGTTTTAGACATAGCAATATCGACGGTTTCAGTGAACATGGCTCTGTCATTTTGCGCAAATATTTCATCACCGACGATCTTGCTTCGAGCGCACAAGCAAAGTCCATTGTTGGACGACACGTTATCTCTTAATGAGGATAGTTGGACCTAATCCTGTAAATTACGCGTATTTATGATTTCTAGGAGGGTTTCCAATACTAAATGCAAGAAATGTGACAATTAATCATGCGAAGTGCCAAGAAAAATTACAAGTCAAATAAATCTGCTACGGAATATTCTACTTTATGGCCATATACGAAGATCTGCGATGAATGTGGCTGACCTCTGGTTACGCCAATGCATTGAAACTGATGTTTTAGTCATCATCAAATTTCGCGGTCAGGCTGATCAAATTTTGGTTGGCCGTGCAATTTTACCTGATGTTATATTCAATTTCGAGAGTTACCTCGCAGGCCACACAAAACCTTCTCGCGGGCCACATTTAGCCTGCGGAGCACGGTATGGCCACTCCTGATCTGTATCGTTACTAATAACAGTGATTAGTAATTTAAAAGTTATCTTTGAAAAGAAATTGTTTACATGATAAAGAAGTTGGAGTCAGAGTCGGAGTCGAGGTCGGGTTCATTTTGAAAAACTCCGACTCCGACTCCAGTCAGTATTTTTCCACGACTCCGACTCCGACTCCAGCCACCACAATTTTCACGACTCCGACTCCGACTCCAACTCCATCAAGCGAAAATTAGCCAAACTCCGACTCCGACTCCACCGACTCCGACTCCACCGACTCCGACTCCTCCGACTCCACCGACTCCCACTCCACCGACTCCGACTCCACCGACTCCGACTCCACCGACTCCGACTCCACAGCCCTGCTTGTGACTTGGCTGCAACCCTGGTGTGATCTACCGGTATTGGTCATGGAAATGTGCAAGTATTTATGGTATGTAATCAGGGCTTTGGAGCAGCTGTAAATTTGCATTGCTCCAGCTCCGGCTCCAGAGCTTTCTTCTATCATACACTAGCTCCGGCTCCAGCTCCGGAGCCGCACTATTTCCACTGCTCCGGCTCCAGCTCCGGCTCCGGCTCTGAAAACTATCGAAGGTGTCTGTCTATATCAGGGGTGGGCAACCTGCGGGCCATATGTGGCCCGCGAGCTAATTTCCCATTATATTATCGAAATCCTGTTATATTATCGAAAGTGAATTGCTCAGATTGTCAACTTTCAAGGCCAACCAAAAATATGATTAGTCTGGCCGCGACACTTGGGATGTTGATGACTAAAATATCAGTTCCGACGCAATCAAGGGTCCGCAGTCACATTTTTAGTAAATCATCGTGCATTACAATAAACTAAAATAGTAGTAAAATTTTTCTTCACGCTTCGCGTGTTTAATTGTCACACCATTCCTTGCTTTGTAGCCTACCCACTCCTGAAAATGAAAAAACGCCTGATTTAGCCGATTGAGTTTAACTATATTCGCAATTACGAGAGAAAGTCTTTTCGCGTTTGCGCTCGCAGAAAGATCGTCGACGATGAAATGTAGGCACAAAATAATTGTCGTATATTAGCGGAAATCTTCGATATCGATATGTCTAGATGCCGAATAGTCCTGTCCTTGCAAACTGAGCCCAGCGGGCGGTATGCAGTCGACCCGCAATATACCCAAGTAATATTAATATTGACTTTGAAAATTTTACGCGCCTGGCGCGGCTAGTGGGCAGCGCACTCGTTCGTCAAATTCATGTGGCCCTTTAGCCGAAAAGGTTGGCCACCCCTGGTCTATATGGATGACTAATTTACCCGTAGGTTAGTTATTTATAGTAATCTAGAGTCTGTCAGCCGTCAGTAACATCGGATGCAGCAAAGAAGACATAGGTGCCGCCGTGTCGGCTTGTGACGTCATAATGAATAATTGTCAATTGTCGATAACATCATAGTTGCACTAGAACGCACTTTACTCCATGCCATTGCTGTGTACAGTATGAAAATTCTGATGCGGCGTTTTAACACTGGCACTGTACTCGTTAAGATTAAGCCATACAGCTTAATTAAATCTTTAAATAAGCGATTATCATTCAACTGTAACTGTAGTAAGAGCAATATGGGCGGATATCAAGACCTGATCAATAGAAATTCGATTTGTACCAAATGGCCAATGGTTTGACGCTCGATATTGGTGCACTCGTTACCATTCCATACGGTGTCGATCAAGTTTATCGGAATATAATATTTTCCCATTGAAACGAATCGAATACTCGAATTAAACACTGTGCCATGTACACTGCGCCATGCCATTAACGAATTAAACTATGCAGTATGCACATTGCACATTTACAAGTCACAGTGCGCGATAATCCGGGAATACTAGAGTATCAAGCAGACATCAAGAATGAATTTACGAAACAGATGATTACAAATTGGAAATCGCGTATCAAATCAGTAATTTGGCTCCAATATAAAATACCATGGGGTCCTGACATCGTATTGAGTAGCCCGCACCGCGACAATTGTTCGCTGAGTGTACCGGCGTTTTGGGCTACTCTTCTGCCATCCCCTATTCACGCTCGAAAATCCTTACTGGAGTGAATGACGATCATGCGCAGTAATGAATTCCAATTCGCATGCATACATCGCATTGAGTAGCTCGCACCGCGACAATTGTTCGCTGAGTGTAACGGCGTTTTGGGCTACTCTTCTGCCATCCCCTATCGACGCTCGAAAATCCTTACTGGAGTGAATGACGATCATCCGCAGTAATGAATTCCAATTCGCATGCATAATTGCATACAGAATAACACTGTCCAATTACGCGGCCCGATTAAAGAACAATCACGAAAAAACTTGTAATAGCTCATCCGATTCATAGCAACGATGAGATGGAATTTCTCAGTTCATGCTCGTCATATCGACATGTGCAACGAAATCACGTTTTTATCCTCTCTCCCATTTCGCGTAATACATAGTGATCATTATTTTCGAACCGTTGGCCAACAAGGTTGTGCTGATGATGAAATTGCGGGTATGCCGAATACCCACAATATTCACAGGCATATCTAGCATACCGAGGTTCGGCAATCATGTATGAAAATTGAACATTGAACATATGACTACTCTGCTGTTAAATCCCCAGGAACATGGTTAGTCGGAAAAGGTAGCGCCAAAGAAGAAAAGATTCTGAATTTCGCGAAGGCCTGCTGTTGAATTATGTGAACTCAGCAGATATGGTTGTTGCATATATGATAGCATCTTATGAAATACGTCGGAGCCGGAGCTACCCCTCAAATAACTAGCTCCAGCTCCGGCTCCGGCTCCGGCTGAATTTTATATACAGCTCCGGCTCCGGCTACAGTTCCGGTAAAAATGCACGGCTCCGGGGCTCCGGCTCCAACGCCCTGTATGTAATGGAACTTTCCAGTTATGACATGGAGATAATGTATCAATACTTCCATTCAGCAGTTTTGCCACAACTATCACAAAGGTCCTACTCTTGGAATGTCAAATCGGTTGCCTGCTTCACAAAATTTAGTGACAAGTTCACATCTAAAACGGTGACTTACCAACCCTAGTCAAGATAGGTTGGGAGGCAACAAAATTGGGCAATGCTCACACGAAGGAGACTAATATTAATGATGATATTTATTCGAATTCGTATACTGCAAACACAAATGCTATTTGACCACTGTCGTTTTCCAGCGTTGCATCTCGCATATTGTAACTTCCACTACGCCAACTATCCAAAAAAGTCTGTAAATCGTAGTCTCGAAACATGTAGAAATTACACGCATAAGAATGTAACAGGGATAGCATTTGCTCCGCTTCACTCAGCGTGGCTTGATAGCGTGGCTTGATAGCTGTGTGTATTTGTTGACGATGAAGTGAAATGCCGTTTTTAGTGGCCAAAAATATTATTAGTCACTGTGTTTACTGATTCGCTCAATCTCCTTCTCAATGGCTCAATTGTTTCTTATTCTTAGAGGTTTTGGACGGTTGGGTGATATTTTCGAATTAACGATAACTTGCATCATGCAACTCCAAACGAACAAATTTATTCACCATTCAGGTAAAAGGCTAGGAATTTATGCTTTACTAACAGCAAAAGTTGGTAAGCTAAAGAAAGCTTCAAACCTAAGCCAATGGACGTAAGATCAGCCGGACAACAGCGTCCCACCACATCATAATTCTCTGAGCTCACGTAGTATCGCAATTGTAATTATTGGGGAAAAATAATTACCTATCACAAAAGCCACCAAATGAAATGGCTTCCAAGGAAGTATGCTATGGTGAGGTAATACCAATTTGAATATAGGGCCTATTTAAAACTCTTCATGAGATTTGCAAAAACATTAAAATTATTGTTTTAGTCATTGTGTGACCATATGTCAATGACTATACCGATATCCGCAGTTTCCATCTGCTGCTGCATTGTATTTGAATTACAGTACATTGACACGATTAACAATCATGCTATTGCTGTCCGTGCAGTTGTGTCTATGAATCATGGGGTATTGAACCACCTTGTTTCAAACGTTGAAGGAAAGGCTTGAATTACTTTCGTTAAATTAACGCCTTATCGAAGTATATAATAAATGTACGTTGGGCAAAGTCCGTTGTACCAGATATGATAAATTATAAATGGATCGTGATGACTTCCCACCAGGCAAGTGGTTTCCATGCCCTGGTCAGTATTGGCTTTGATTATTGAAGGTATTTGTTGAATACAAGAAATTGTAACTAAGACACAAACCTGAAATTTTCGGTTTCTGTTGAAGATGTTGTTGCCATCCTAGTTTTGCAGAACATTTTGACTATACCTAGAATACTGCGCTGCATTGCTTTCTATAGCAAATAGAATATTGCAACACAAAAATAATTTTATAAAAAGCGAATATGAATCATATTAACTCCATTGAAATATAACAACTCAGTAATGGTTTATGTTATTTAGCATTCACATACGGGTGGGACCAACATCGATCTATGTCCGTAAGGCGAAAATGAGTGAGGAATTGCAGTTACGAAGTGTTGAAGGATCTGAAAACGCCAGATCAGAGGAAAATGTTGAAGAACCTGGAGGTGAGTACACAGCGTCCAGAATACAGAAGGTCAACCTACATGCGATATGTCCATAATAGCATTCCGGTCGATATCAGACAACCTTGATCAAAGACGAGAATTTGTTCCATTGTGAGAAGTAAAAGATGTGACACCCTTTTGCTCATACGTGAATGGAGGTATTCAAGTGAGGTGCTGGATTACCTTGCCAAGTACTGCTACAATAGGGTTGTCGTAATTTGAGATCCGGAAAGGAGGGCACTCTTCACAGGATGCAAAAGTTACTATAGCGGACGAGAAAATGGGCGATTTTCTATATCTAGATCTAATTACCTTGTATTGACTAGAAAAAGGTCATCTCGCGCGATACACCTTCATTTCATAGTTATTGTTCTGTATATAGTCCTAATTTCATATTTCATGACTTTTCTCATCAACAGTCATAACCTTCTATGCCCTCAAACTATCCTTTCGGATTGCTATAGCTTTTTGATAGCATTTTGTGATATGAAGTTTAGGGGGCGCGACATTTGTCACTATCATAAAGGAGGGGGGTGTCTGAAAAAGTTTGACAACCAATGCATTCTGATTATATATCATTGCAGAATCCCATGTAGCAATAGTAAATTCTCTCCTATCGATGTTGTTCCTGATCACCGATCACTGATCGTCGTAGTGACAGCAAATAGTAATATAGGGTCGAATGTGCTCCAGATGTCGCGATTTGCAGGTATAGTCCGCAAGACGAGCCAGGATATAAGCTACTGACCATAACATGATATCCTTACAGATATATTTTACACTTCTAACAGGCCAGTGATGGAAAAGTCACACTAATCGGTTTCTTTATACATATATTCG